>NC_044321.2:11636700-12253214 GCF_007474595.2 Lynx canadensis
GCTTCTCATAGAAAGCGGGGGGGGGGGGGGGGGGGGGGGGGGGGGCTAACCATACAGTCACGTCATCACGGGGTCCGCCCCCTGGGGTACCGGGCCCTTGCCATTTAGCCGCTTCCTCTGCTTCCAGTATCGGTGGTTTGAAACCAGATTGGCCATTTCTCAGCCTTCTGTGAGGCCCGCAGTCCTGAGGCAGGTCTGGCTTGGGGCCGCTCAGCTACCCGCATGTAGCCGGTGGATGGACGGGGAGGGGGCGGTCAACGGGGTGCCACAGTCCTGCTCCGCGTGGCTAACGTGGGCTTCCTCACAGCGTGGTGACCTCAAGGAGGTGGCAGGAGAGGAGGGCCCCGTAGTTCACCACAAGCACTTGCTGAGTTTGTGCTTTGGGCATGCTTGCGAATGCCCTGCTAGCCAGAGCAGGTCACGTGGCCCGGCCCCAGCCTCCCTGCGGGAGGGGGTACACAGGGCCACAGTCGGGGGCATGATTTATTGGGGGGCCGTCTCTGGAACCGTCTGGCCCAACGCCGACCCTGCTCATTAGCACCTAAACCAGAGTACAACAGATGTAATAGGGAATAAATCTCCCTGGTTTTGTTACTCAAGGCATGAAATCACCAGGAGCAAACTCTTGCCCTGCACAAATGACGCCTTGATACAGTTCAACCTAATAAAGCACGCCAATGATGTCTCTGAGGGGGACTAGCGAGAACGTGGTGGCCTCACCGCCTAACTCGGGATCCCGTCACATTCACAGGCTATTATCTGCTCTTTCTGAATCTGGATCTGCTTAGAATTAGCACAAGTCATTAAGAAAGACCAGTGGAGCATGGGGCTTTAACAAACGATTTGTTCTGCATCTCTGGTTTTCTAATAGCTTCTAAGGACATGATACGGTGATATGTGGTTTTAAATTTTATTTCTGAAAGATTGAAACGTCAGGCTGTGATGGAGAAAACTGGGGCACCTGGGTGGCTCAGGCAGTTAACCATCTGACTTCGGCTCAGGTCATGATCTCGCAGTCCACGAGTTCAAGCCCCACGTCGGGCTCTGTGCTGCCAGCTCGGAGCCTGGAGCCTGCTTCAGATTCTGTCTCCTTCTCTCTCTGCCCCTCCCCTGCTCGCACTCTGTCTTTCTCTCCCTCTCTCTCTCTCAAAAATAAATAAACATTAAAAAAAGAGAGAGAGAGAAAATTACCAGTGGGGGTTAGAAACTAAGAGGAGAGGGAGAGTCAGAGCACACAGGGTAGGTCTCAGAGCCGAGTGAGAGGACGAAAGGTCAGCTGTGGGGCCCCTCTGCGCCAGCTGTTGGATGACCTGTACCGTCAGTGACCTTTAACATGGACCTAAAAGATCGATCTTCCTACCACCTATAGTTTTCGAAAACAACAAAAATGTTCTCTGTTCCTTCCACACTTTGCTTCCTTTGCAGGGAAAAGAAGGCGCATTTATGGTTAGAAATTCCCGCCAGGTGGGAATGTACACAGTGTCCTTATTTAGCAAGGCTATGAAGTAAGTATGACAGGGATTTCTTTCTTTTATCTTTTGTGTATGTCCTTTGAATACGCTGGCCATTTAGTCACGTTTTGGGATGAGACACCGCCTTTAAACCCTGGAGTTTGGGATCAAAGTATTTCTATTGAATGCGACCATTTGTCATTGCCTGTCCCACCCCCCCACCCCCACTTTGCGAGGTTGTTCTCTAGAACAACGCCAGTCAACGCTTGGTAAAGGAATCTTGGGTTACTCCCCTCGACTTGGCCCTAAGCCTAAAGAGAGAAAAACAGCAATGGAGCCTGTGAACACTCTTGGCCCTAGCCACCTGCTGACCTGAGACACCGACCCCAGCGTCTGGTCTTCAGTAAGTCTTCCCAGTGGGGGGCAAAGCTGGCAGAAAGTTGAATCGGTGTATCTGTGTTCCCGGGACAGTTTCCTTCTGGGGTGCTGTCCTCTTTGCATGGTTACGAGTTCTGCTTTGAAGCCGCACCTCGGGGGCCAACTCCTGACTCTATCATGTCAAGGCTGTATGACACCGAGCAAGTTTCTTAACCTCCGTGCCTCAGCTTCCCTGTTTGAAAAGGGAAAAATAACACTGACTATTAAGTTCTCTGGATGAAGGGAGTTAATTCACGTATTGGAGCACAACAGTGCCTGGCACAGAGTAAGCACTTAATAAACGAGTGGCAGTTACCATCACAGTTGTTGTTCTCGTGAAGGAGCATATAAGGTACCCACAGTCACCGCCACCCACATCGGGATCCCCTGCTAGAGATTCACAGGCCACTTTCCCATCGGCTGCTAGCTCTTTTGTTCCTTCTAATCATCCTGTGAAGCACCGGGGAAAGCTGGTTTTGTGCCATTTTACAGATGAGAGGTCTGAGGTTCCAAGAGCACTCATGAAGACGCACCACAAAATTAATACGTGACCCACTTGAAGTCAGGCCTTCGACAGCAGAGTTCGTGTTCTTTTGACTGACTATACGCCTGTGTCTACATTGAGAACCCCAGCGTTCGGAGATAAGAATCTGGCCGAATCTAGATTAGGATCGCTTGAAAAACTATTCCTAATAAAAACATTTCTTTTGATGGTTGGATCACATCACCCTTTCCCTTGGGGCTGTCTCCACATACCGTACCTACCCTTGGTACCTACATGGGGTTTTGTGGGTAATAGCTAAGTGATTAAGAGGTAATTTTATTTTGATACATTTTTTTATGGAGTATGCATCTCCAAATTGAGAGGCCAGAATGTACCCTAAGCAGTCACACAGCATTTTCCAATGCAGGAGGCCATCCCGGGTCCATCTCATGGAGGAAGCTGCACACCTAGAGGCTGGCCAAAGCCAGCCCAGTAGGAACTGGGAAAAGATTTGGTTCACTCAGTATTAAGAGCTCTTGACCCGCCAGCCCTGCAGTTTCAGCCGAACTTCACATCAGGAGTCCTCCTAGTCAAGACCCTTGACCCCAGATTTATCTCTGAAGGTGGCCAGGTAGAAAATACAGCAGACAGATGAGGACTCAAATGGAAATAATCCAAATTAGTGAATATGGAAGCCTTCGTTTACGAAACATCATAAATGGGCTTGAATGAATTTCACGCTGAGACCAAGAGCAAAGTGGCCATTTGCAACAACAAACCACCGTTTTTCCTTTTTACGGGTGCAATTTTGACTAGGCTGGCACTACAGCAACAACAATTTATCAGCAGTTTCTTATGAACCAAGCATAGTGCAAATTGCTTTATATAAAATCTTTATAACAACCAATCTTTATAACAACCAGATGAGGTATCTAGCGAACAGGAGAACTGGACGAAAAGCCCAACTCTTGACTGCTAGGCCATACTCTAAAACCTAAGACAGACATATTATTCCCGATTAGCCTAAATCAGCGTGCCTCGACTCACCACTGTGTTCCAAAGGTAGAGTAAAAGGAAAAACATGTTTTATGTGGCAAAGGTACAAGTTCATATGAGGAAGTAAAGGCACCCCTACCATTTCATCTTGCATGTTCCATTCCCAAAGAGCCTCCCGCCCAGGCCTGGATGAGAGCACCCTCAGCCTAATCACCCTTGTCTCCCACGTTTTAATCTTCATTATTATCCTCAAAGAGAATTGGTGTTCAGAATAATGATCCTGAAACCCTGCAGGGCTCTCAGTCATCAAAGGAAGCTTCCAGTCTTAGACTTCCTAAGGGAGGAACAGTGCCGAAAGTTGGAATTTTATAGTACACGGATTCTCTATGGCACAAAAGATACACTGAGTTGAGAGAGGAGCTCTCTTGCATAATTACCGATTGTCATGGATGGCTCTAGAAAACCAAGAGATGTCAAGACTGAGACTTCCCCTCTGACTTCCCTCTCCAAAATTTGTGAATGCCATCTGAAGTAATTATTTAACCATGATTTAATCAAGCTTCAATTGAGAATGAAAAACATTCTAACATTCTTTCTTCCTTACCAGTGATAAAAAAGGAACTGTCAAGCATTACCATGTGCACACAAATGCTGAGAACAAATTGTACCTGGCAGAAAACTACTGTTTTGATTCCATTCCAAAGCTTATTCACTATCATCAACACAATTCAGCAGGTAATTTATTTCAGTTGTTCTTTTACGGGTCCTTGTTGATAAATATCAATTTTCTTGGGTACTATGGATCCTCCTAACATTCTTAATCATATCGGGAACCATGAAAAGTAGGAACAAAAATGCTCTCAAGCCATATACCTGCTGTGATTTTTAGCCTATGTTTCCTGGAATATCACATCATACACTCTAAGATGCCAGAAAAATGAAGTTGTGTGAGTTGAGTGACTGAGAAGTAGAGATCCTTGGGGCGCCTGGGTGGCTCAGTTGGTTAAGTATCTGATGCTTGATCTCTGCTCAGGCAAGAATCTCATGGTTCATGAGATTGGGCTCTGTGCTGACAGTGTAGAGGCTGCTTGGGATTCTGTGTCTCCCTTTTTCTTTGCCCCTCCTCTGCTTGCTCTCTCTCTCTCTCAGAAATGAATAACATTAAAAAAAAAGTAGTTAGAGATTCTCTTTACAAAAATATTTGCAGTCTTGTTCTGCTTATAGGAATAAGTTGATTACAAACTTCAAACATTATAAAAATATTTACATTGGAGCGAGAACCTCCATGGACAAGTTGTTGTCTATTCTGACAGAATTTTTTTCTATGCTGATACTAACACTTATCATTTATTATAAAATTTTTTTAATGTTTATTTTTGAGGGAGAGACAGAGTGCAAGCAGGGGAGAGGCAGAGAGACAGGGAGACACAGAATCTGAAGCAGGCTCCGGACTCTGAGTTGTCAGCACAGAGCCTGATGAGGGGCTCAAACTCACGAACCGTGAGACCATGACCTGAGCCGAAGTCGGATGTTTAACCAACTGAGCCACCCAGGTGCCCCTATTATTTATTACATATATAAATAAATTATATATGTATATGTAAACACATTATATTTTACAAAGGTGAGATCATTCCACACAAACTACTTTTCAGCTTGCTTTCTTTTTTAAAAAAATTTTTAATGTTTCAATTTTATTTTTGAGAGAGAGTGTGCACGAGCATGAGTGGAGGAGGGGCAGAGAGAGAGGGAGACACAGAATCCAAAGCAGGCTCCAGGCTCCGAGCTGTCAGCACAGAGCCCGACATGGGGCTGGAACTCACAAACTGTGAGATCATGACCTGAGCCGAAGTCAGATGCTTAACTGACTGAGCCACCCAGGCGCCCCAATCAGTTTGCTTTCTTTACTTTACATGTCTTAGTGGTCTTTCCATCCACATACATGTAGCTCACTTTGTTCTATTTAACCACTCATAGGATTCTATTGTAGAATCACTCCATAATTTATTCACCTAAACCTATGTTGATACATACAGTATTTTCACGTTATAATTGGTGGTTTCAATGCACAGTCCTGTACACATAGCTCTGTGTATCTGTATTAGTGTTTCTGTAGCCAAATTCCCTAGAAGTGAGATGTCTAAGATAATGGTTAAGAACATTCAAAATTTAGACACTTTCCAATGCTTTTCAGAGATGTACACTTCCACCAACCGTAATTTCCTTCATCCTCGCCAACACTGGGTACTATTACTTTTTAGATTTTGGCTAATCGACCAGCGAGTATATGTATAGAAATCCCTTCTAGTGGCAGTGTTAACTCACCCTGAGGGGTAATCGTTTCACAGTATATACACACGTCAGATCATCATGTTGCATACCTTAAAGTTACGTATGCCGACAACATCTCAATAAGCTTAGCAAAAAAGAAACTAAAAACAAAGGAAGTCTCCTCTAACTGTCTTTTCTCGACTAGTGCCACTTATGGGCAGTGACTGGATGTACTTCCAACAGTGAGTAAAAATAAGCTGTGGGCTCAGCGTCAAATGTGTGCAAGTCTGACTAGATTACATGCGTGTAGGTGACCCAGCCTTACTCCTGGCTTTGATTTTGGCTCTTGTATTTTTCCTTTGTCCCACTTTCCTCGACTGTATATTTAACCTCTAACACCTAGAAAGTGCCCTTTGGAAAAGGTATTGTATGAACAGACATCTCCAAGTAGAACGATTTCACTCCAGAAGATGCACAAGAAACTCCACAGGGTATAGAAAGAAAACATTAAAATGTTTCTTTAGATATTTCTAAGAATCTCATTCTCTTAAGTTTTCTATCGTGAGTGTATTTTGTGAATCACATCATGTGTCAACACAGCAGCCATTGTATGTACATATTTTGCAGGAGTGCGCTCATCTTTTTGCCGATTAAAGGTTTGGGACTTAAAACATTCGGAGACCACACACTCCGAATAAATAAAATAAATAAATATTTTATTTATAAAAAGTAAATAAATATGTAGAAAAAGGAAGGAGAGGAAAAGGACATCTGTGACAGCTCCCAGGACTTGGAAAATATCACACGTTTAAGCAAGAAACATTTTTTTGAATGAGTTCTTTCAAAACACTATAAATACTGTGATTATTTTAACCCAGCTTTATCATTGCTTGATGTAAGCAATTAAAATGACTTGACCATTTTATGCAACTTAGTAATAGGTTCCATTTTTAAAAATCAAGTGGTTTGCTTTTTATTTTGTGCCCTTCTGTACTGTTTGGAGTTTGTAAACCAAATACACGTGCCACGTGTACAGGTATTTAAATATAGGACTATAAAAAGCAGAGTAAAAATGGGAAATTTTTTTAAATGGAAGATCCCATCAAGGAACCAACTCTATGGGATTTTTAAAAATTACCTAAAGTTGTTTTACTCTTTTAATTTTTGCTTTTACATTGAGCTACTTAGTCGAGTCAAGCAAATCAATCCAATGCAGGATGAATACGGTCAGAATGGATCCTCCCTCTCCATCATGACATCCTGAACTCTGTGCTTTTCCAGCTACTCTGGAGAGAGCACGAGCAGAGGTGTGAACTGGTGTGAACTGGTGTGATGTGATGTGATGTGATGTGATGTGATGTGATGTGATGTGATGTGATGTGATGTGATGATACCGTGCTGATTCCATTGCAGGCATGATCACACGACTCCGCCACCCTGTGTCGACCAAGGCCAACAAGGTTCCCATCTCCGTGTCCTTGGGAAGTGGTATGGACACACACTTGAGCTCTTAAACTCCATTTCCTACCATTTCTGGTTAAAAAAGTATATATGTATTTACTAAAAAGAAAAGAAGGAAGGCCAGAAGGAGGTCTGTGTTCAGGTTGTGCCAGGGAGGGCTTCAGTTCTAATATGTTTGACCATTTTCCAGAAAAAAAACAAAAACAAAAACCCCACAACTTTTCTGTACTCTGAAACTAACTCTGTAATCTCCTCAGCCTTACCAAAAAGACTGTCAAAGTTGTCCTGTTATTAGACCCAATCACCAGCCTCTAGAACCCCATCGCCTGTCCTTTCTTCTTCTGGGATTCTGGGCCCGTTCAGGGGAGCCAGTGTTCAACCTTGTGTATTTAAGGATAAGGACATCCACCCACATCACAGTTTAGTTTGCCTTATAAGAGAATGTAATGATATTTTTTACCAAGCTAAGAGCATCGAGCACGTTTTGACACTGGGTGTTTCCAAGATGCCTCCAGTTGGCAAAGTGTTCTAAGCCTTTTTGTCAATAACTGTAGCTGCTTCGTGAACAGTATTGTCCTGGTGGCATTATCGTATGGTCTCATAGGTCATAAGACCACACCTCTAAGGGTTTTTTTTTTTTTAAGTGATCAACTTAAAAAGTCTTACTGTTCTATGTTGCCAATGTGAAACTCGTTGGAGAAGAAACCACTTGGGAAGCTGTCAGCCCCAAGGCCTTCTACTTTCATCCTAAAGAGTGTCTGTCTTGTCTTACTAGGAATATGGGAACTGAAAAGAGAAGAGATTGCCCTCCTGAAGGAACTAGGAAGTGGTCAGTTTGGAGTGGTCCACCTGGGCAAATGGAAGGGACAGTATGACGTTGCCATTAAGATGATCAAGGAGGGCTCCATGTCAGAAGATGAATTCTTCCAGGAGGCCCAGACCATGATGTAAGTTTCTTCTGAGGAATGGCAGTTTGGCCCTTACCATGGGAGGACATTCATGCTAACAGGTCTGTCCCTAACATTTGCAAGGCCTCGAGCAAGACTCCACACATCATAGGTATATTTAGAAGTTATAAATCAAGCTGACGCACCTTTAAATGAAATCGGTTCTACGCTCCTCTGACCAGTATACCTTCATAACAATCTGAGAGGCCATATTCAAGTTTAGAATTCTCAAGACTCTTTAGAGAAACTAGCCTCTGGCCCATACCACTGCTCCCAACTCTACCCCTCTCCTTTCTCTTCCCACCCCCAGCTCTGTCCTGCACTGTACTCAGTACTTACGTGTAGACATAGCATTCAGTACATCCAGGCTCCCTCTGTGTCTCCCACAAACAACTATCCATCAGCGAATGATCTTGGTTAGGGGTAAGGCACACCAATAGCATGGTTCACTCTTAGCATGACTGGTCCAGGAAGAGTCTACACAGGTCCTGGAAGAGGCCTCAGGACTATGTGGATGGGGGATTCCAGAGTCTCGGTACCCCAAGGGTGATCGAGAAAAAGGGAAGCATGGGTTCTGAGCTTCCTTGTCCTTTGGGGAGGTGCATGGTGGGATGAGGAACAGAATGGGGCCCTGTAAAGCACAAGCCCAAGGGTAGGAGCCTCTAGTGGCCAGGGCTAAAGCAATACTGAAAACTAACGCCCTACGGGCAATATCCTTTTCCTTTCTGGTACCTTCAGTACAGTTTGACAAAACTGCTTTCTCGCCCTACTTCTTTCCTCATCTGGTAAATGAAGATACCTTCCTAATGGGCCTTGGCTCCCAAAACAGTCCACAATGCAGATGTGGGGGGTTTTTTTCTTTCTAAGCTCGCTTTCTCTCTCTCTCTCCCTCCCTTCCTCCCTTCTCTCTCTCTCTTATCAATGTAAATACAAAGAATTATTTTAATGATTCTACCTCTTCTTGTAAACATGGCGAACCAGACTTTGAAAAGGAACCAACCATCCGGGTTTGCCCGAGACTTTCCTGCTTTAGCCCTGAAAGCCCTGTGATCCAGGAAACCCCTTAGTCCCAGGCAAAGCGGGACAGCTGGTCATCCTGCCTTTAGGGAACGGATCAACACAAACAATGTCACAGCAGGATTTTGGTCAAAGATAGTCAAAATCACAAATCCTGGCCTGCTGCAGAGTAATAACACTTTTAAATTTTTTTACTTCAACACTTGCATGGTATTTACAGGCATTTCCTTGAGCACTTTATAAATCTTAATGTATTCAATCCTCGTAAGAAGCCTAGGACGGATGTACCATTGTTGTCCACGGATGTACCGTTGTTGTCTTTGTTTTCTAGGAAACTGACGCACAGAAATGTTAAATAATGGGCCCAAGGTCCCCAAGCTGGTCAAAGTGGCAAAGCAGAGATGCAAACCCAGGCAGACATTCCAGAGTCCATTTCCTTAGTCATTCTTTCATGAAGACCAAAGGCACCAGGAGAATCAGAACAACCACTTTGACCACAAATGCAGGATGGTTTGGAAGCAGAAATAGTATGTGCACACAAGCCTCTGCCCAGGGCTGGCTTCACGGGCATGCAGCCTGCACGGCCTGGGGTGGGGGGGCCCACTTAGAAGGGCTCTGCGCTTGGCTTCCTGCTGTGAGGTCACCATCTTGAAATTCTTAATCATTCTTAAGTAAGGGTCCCCGCATTTTCGTTTTGTACTGGTCGCTACAAATTATGTAGCCTATCCTGCTTTTGGCAGTTGTACCCTCAAAACTGGGGAGGAGGCCCTCAGTGTCCTCCTTTTGTAGCAAAGAAAAATCTAGCGGAAACTCCCCTAGGCTCATGGTGTAAACCCTGTGTCATGGTATCCATTTAAACATATTTTTTTTGCAATTAGACGGCTGGTCATCACACAGAATCATAAACAGCCATCGACAAATCACCTGGTCACAAAGAAGGAAATCAAACTGTATCCTAAAGGGAAAATGTTATATCCCAGATGTGATGGTCAAATTGAGGCCTGTCATGTGGGCAGTATCAGTTGACATGGTGTTCCCACCACATGCCCCATGGTCAGTGACTGAATTTGCTCCAGGAACAGCTTTTATTGGGCGATGGACTTGTGTCCCACCACTAGCCTTCTGTTTGAAGGAAGCAATACCGGGTTCCATGCCATTGTCTAAAATAGCTGAAAGAGGCATATCCAAGCTCATGACCTTGAATAACCTCCAAAGGCATGTCCCTATAGTTATGCTAAGAAGGAAGAAAATAGGGGCACCTGGGTGGCTCAGTCGGTTAGGCGTCTGACTTTGGCTCAGGTCATGACCTTATGGTTCATGGGTTCGGGCCCCACATCGGGCTCTGTGCTGACAGCTCAGAGCCTGGAGCCTGCTTCGGGTTCTGTATCTCCCTGTCTCTCTGTCCCTCCCCCCGCTCACTCTCTGTCTCTCAAAAATAAATAAACATAAAAAAAGAAGGAAGAAAATAACTACTTAATAAATGCTTAAAAATTCTAAAATCGACATTAGATTTACTTTACGCACGTGAACATTAAGGAATCAGCCTGCAAACTGATCAATCACATGGACAAGGGGATGAACACCATAACAGCAGGTTATCCATCTGTCATGACCTGCCAGAAGGGCTATGTCATGTAGTTACTATTTTCTAAATTGATTATTGAAAGATAATGTAATGACAATATAAAATGGATTTTTTTTGAAAAAGAAAGAAAAAATCATGCCTAATCGCACTTCCCTAACATGGCAACTATTTTCCTTTCTCCTACACCCTTCATGTTCTGCTATAATTTTTTTTTTTAGAATGAAAGGTTTGGACTTCAAAACTTAGAAAGTTAGATGCTTTGAACTGGAAGCGATGGCCGTTACAGTGTGGAGCTTTCTCCAAATCAGCCATGGAAGTCTCCAGATGCCAGGAGACCAAATGGGATATCTGGCACAGCAGGCCATTGCTTCCCTGATTCTCTGTAAGAAAGGCGAGCACAGCTCCCACAACCGCTAAATTGCTGTTGGGGTTGTCAAGATCCAACAGGAGGCGGCTTTTTTCCTTGCCTTCAAAGGCTAATGCTCCCAGAACAAAATCCAAAACGTTTCCCTCTCTTTCTCTGTTCAAGTAGAAGGGGAGACATTAAAACAAGCAAAAACCTGAGAGGGATTCTTTTCCAGGACATCTGCAACATGGCGTGTGGAAATTCAGTACTGAACTTTTGAAAATCTGTTGTTTCCAGGAAACTCAGCCACCCCAAGCTGGTGAAATTCTACGGAGTGTGTTCAAAGCGATACCCTATATACATAGTGACTGAATATATAACTAATGGCTGCCTGCTTAATTACCTGAAGAGTCACGGAAAAGGACTTGAAACCTCTCAGCTCTTAGAAATGTGCTATGACGTGTGTGAAGGCATGGCCTTCTTGGAGAGCCACCAGTTCATACACAGGGACTTGGTAAGCAGAGCCACTGGACGCTCAGAGAAAGAAAGCAATCCACGGTCCCCGCCTCCAGCGATGGGGCCATTGGGAAGGGTGACAAGGAGGGCATCCTCACCTTCACTTGGCTCACCTGTGACTTGCTCAAGCACATGACGCTTTTGTAATAAAAGCCACGATTTCTAAATAAAATATTTGCAGTACAGAAAGACTAAAAGAAGCCATCAGGATTTATGTAGCTGTGTGGTGGTGTGGAGGAAGATGGATACAAAGGAAAGAGTTTGGTCAATTTCGTGTTTCTCCGAACCAATTAAATCCAAGTTGACCTTTACTCCAGGGAGGGCTCAGGGCCAAAGCAGTCAATTAAGACCATAACTGAGAAATACAAAACCAGAAGGAAGTGAAATCTGTGTGTGTCTTTGGGTCAGGGTGGGTTGGGGGACATTTTGCTTGGTAGGCACTGGTATTTATCTTTAGAGCTCCGCTTGCTCTGAACAGCAAACCCGCCACACACACTAGGCCGGTATAGCATCTACGCCTTCAAAGCGCCTGTTGATGCATGGTACCCCTGTGGTGGAGAAGGAACCCCTAGAAATAATTTTTCCCTTCTCGCGGACGAGCTGCGGTTCTGTGTTTGACGTGTGATACCTTTCATGCCGTTTGACAAGGATGGCTGCTTGCGTGAAAATACTTAGGGGCGCACATTTTCGTTTTGAAAAATTGCCAAGGACACAAAGACAGAGTCTCAACATTTGGGGTTTTGATAGGCAATCTTAGATTGGGTGAGAACTCTGCTAAAGAGAAGGAAAGTGTTGGATCCTGATGTCGGGAGATTCTTGGCCACTTTAACTGTTTGGTAATTTTGTGTTTTCTCCAAAGGCGGCTCGGAACTGCTTGGTAGACAGTGATCTCTCCGTGAAAGTGTCTGACTTTGGGATGACGAGGTAAGCCAGTTCCAAAGGGGCAAGCAATGAAAGAGGGGTCTCCATTCACACCTAAATGCCATCAGAATTGAAGGCATTGCGGTGATATGGAACGTGCTCTGAATTGGGGGGTTAGAAACCTGGATCTCTTCCCCATACTGCCTCTGACCACCTATGAAACATGTCTCACCTCATTTCTTCACTAGGAAGATATAGTTGTTCTTCAGAAATTACCCAAAGTCCCTTTTCATTCTTTCAAAACTCTAATATTTTTTAACTTCTAAAAAAATTCCATGAAAGGTCCTAAATATTCTAATATAACATGGAATAGCCAGATTATTGGGATGTATATACATGTATACATGCATATATTATGTATATATTTTTTAACTCAATCAAAGCTCCTTTAGGCCTTTCTGATTTTCTCTTAATATTCATTCAAATTGGCAAAGCATAGGGGCGCCTGGGTGGCTCAGTCGGTTAAGCATCCACCTTCAGCTCAGGTCATGATCTCGAGGTTCATGAGTTCAAGGCCCACGTCAG
This sequence comes from Lynx canadensis, assembly GCF_007474595.2. Taxonomy (NCBI): domain Eukaryota; kingdom Metazoa; phylum Chordata; class Mammalia; order Carnivora; family Felidae; genus Lynx; species Lynx canadensis. The sequence continues at coordinate 11,649,638 of NC_044321.2, forward strand.
GCTCTGTGCCGACAGCTCGGAGCCTAGAGCCTGCTTCAGATTCTGTGTCTCCCTGTCTCTCTGCCCCTCTTCTGCTCACACTCTATCTCCCTCTCAAAAATAAACAAACATTTGGGGTGCCTGGGTGGCTCAGTCAGTTAAGCGGCCAATTTCAGCTCAGGTCATGATCTCGCGGTCCGTGAGTTCGAGCCCCGCGTCAGGCTCTGTGCTGACAGCTCAGAGCCTGGAGCCTGTTTCGGATTCTGTGTCTCCCTCTCTCTGACCCTCCCCCGTTCATGCTCTGTCTCTCTCTGTCTCAAAAATAAACGTTAAAAAAAAATTAAAAAAAAATAAACAACCATTTAAAAAATTTTTAAAAACCGAAACAGGCATAGCATTAACACCAGGAAAATTTTTGTTGGCGTGTCATTAAATTTTCTGTATTACCAAGTAAGGCACGAAAGTAGACTCTGAGATTTGGTTGGCATTCTATCACCACCTTATGATTTAGATAAATTACTTTTTTTTCTTCAAGTTTCTATTTAAATTCTAGTTAATATATGTGGTAAAATTGGTTTCAGGTGTAGAATTTGGTGATTCATCACTTACATACAAAACCTGTGCTCATCACAAGCGCCCCCCTTAATCCCCATGACCCATTTAGCCCATGCCCCCACCCACCTCCCCTCCAAAAACCCTGTTTGTTTTCTGTAGTTAGGAGTCTCTTATGGTTTGCTTCCCTCTTTTTTTTTCCTTCCCATATGTTCATCTATTTGTTTTTTAAATTCCACATATGAGTGAAACCATATGGTGCTTGTCTTTGTCTGACTGACTTATTTCGCTTAACATGATACCCTCTAGTTCCATCCCTGTCGTGGCAAGTGGCAAGATTTCATTCTTTTTCACAGCCGCGTAACATTCCATTGTGTATATATACCACATCCTCTGTATCCATTCATCAATTGATGGCCATTTGGGCTCTTTCCACAGTTTGGCTATTGTGGACAGTGTTGCTAGAAACATCAGGGTGCCTGAGCCCCTTCGAATCATCATTTTTGTATCCTTTGGGTAAATACCTAGCAGTGCAATCACTGACTGGGTCATAGGGTAGTTCTATTTTTTTTTTAACTTCTCGAGGAACATCCATACTGTTTTCCACCGTGGCTACACCAGTTTGCATTCCTACCAAAGGTGCAAGAGGGTTTCCCTTTCTCTGCATCTTTGCCAATACCCGTCGTTTCCTGTGTTAATTTTACCCGTTCTGACTGGTGTGAGGTGATATCTCGTTGTAGTTTTGATTTGTATTTCCCTGACGATAAGTGATGTTGGGCATCTTTTCATGTGTCTGTTTTAGTCATCTGGATGTCCTCTTTGGAAAATGTCTATTCGTGTCTCCTGCCCATTTTTTAAAACTGGATTATTATTAGTTTTTGATGTCGAGTTTGATAAGTTCTTTATAGATTTTGGATTCTAACCCTTTATCCGATATGTCATTTGCAAATATCTTCTCCCATTCCATAGGTTGCCTTTCCATTTTGTTGTTTCCTTCCCTGTGCAGAAGCTTTTTATGTTGAGGAAGTGCCATGAGTTCATTTTGGAATTAATTATCTTATGATAGCAGTTTAAAAGAGTCTTCCATTTTCTTTATTCTGAATCTTCAGACTACGTGAGCCTCAGAGCCAGTTTCATGGGTTTACATAGGAAACGAATATGTACGTGTTGGCCTTTCCATTCAGCGAGCGTTTATTGAGTGCCTGCTAAATGCCAAGGCCTTGTAGGAGATACTGACATAAATGGGATAGTACCTGCCCTCAAAATGGTCATCTTAGTCCCGAGAGCAAGTAGATTTCAAAACTGAGACAAAATACAGCTATAAAGTTGTGTCAATTCGACATAAACTCACATAACTCTGAGGAGGAATACAATTTCAAGGAGGTCTGCAGAGTTCACCAAGGCTAGCTTTATATTTAGCAGACATAGCCCTGAAACACCATAGGACCATCTGAGTTTTGTTTTAAAGTTGTTTTGTTTTTTTTTTTTTAGTCATCTCTACCCATAATGTGAGGCTCAAACTCACAAACCCAAGATCAAGAGTCATGTGCTCTACCAACTGAGCCAGCCAGGCGCCCCAGGAGGATCTGTTTTTAAGTCTTCCCTACAATTCAATATTAGGAAGTGCTCCTTTTCTGGGACCCTCAACACTGTCAAGGTGTCCCTTGGGCTGTGTACCCCTTACCAACACTCCAACCACCCACACGCTGAGTCTCCTACACCGATACCCCAAATGTGTAGCTCTCTTGAGCTCGCAGCCTCATCGGGCAGGGAGAAGCTCCCAGGACAGGGGGACTGATCCCCACCTTGTTCTCAAGGCGGGAGAATTGGCCATTATGGCAGCATCCGGGGAACATACCGTCAAGTTCCTTCTAGCTCAGAAGCCTGTGCCTTACCTTGGTCCTGATGATCCAAAGGAAGGTCTAAGCCGCAGGTGGAACCCAGTGCCAGCAGTTTCTGGATGTCTTGTGGTGTCTAGAGAAGCTGAGGGGGCCTGAGGAAGGAAGTATGGAAGGTGTTTTGTGTAATCCTATGAAAGTGTTATTTGTTACTACTATTAATATCTCTATTCTATTCTACTAATATACTCATATGTTAAATATATTACTAACGTGATATAAACATTAACATCATTAATATTTCCAAGAATGATTTTCAAAACCAGCTTTTCCTGACATTTTAAATTACAATACACATCTCTAACACACCTTTGATGTGTACAGTTTTCCCGTAAAGTATATCCAAAATTTCAGCTTCCATAACTTTTCTTTTCCTTTTTTGTTAAGAGTCATTATTCATTTTCTTTTTTCTAGGCAAACATAGAGGGCTCCCCTCTATTAGTTATATAAATAATATATGCTTATTGTAAGAAATAGGGCAACAGTGGCGAAAGGGAGAAGTAGAATCTGTCCCCCACCCCTTCACCTCATTTTCAGCACTAGGAGTAACTACGGCCAACACGTTTGATAGATGCCCTTCCATAACTAATCCTACGTATACCCAGTCACGTGCATAAATATGTGCATTTATTGTTTGTTCCCACAACAGTGCGGGAATAGATGAAGGGGATTAAGAGTATGCTTATCTGGAGGAGTCCTGAGTAATACATGGAATTGTTAAATCACTATATTGTACACCTCAAACTAATGTAACACTGCATGTTAACTACAGTGGAATTAAAAATTTTTTAACGGAGTTACATTATATATACCTGCTTTTGCACGGCCCCATTTTCCATGGGCATTTTTCACTTTTTTTATTTTTTGGTAAATATAGAACTATCTTGTGTTTTTTGTTTTGTTTTTGTAATATAATGTATTGTCAAATTGGCTTACATACAACACCCAGTGCTCATCCCGATATCTTGTTGTTTAAATGGCTGTATACTATCTTACTGAATTAATGTAGCATACCATATTTTTAAAGTTTATCTATTTATTGTATGTGTGTGTGTGTGTGTGTGTGTGTGTGAGAGAGAGAGAGAGAGAGAGAGAGAGAGAGAATGAGCGGGGGAGGGGTAGAGACAGAGGGATAGAGAGAGAATCCCAAGTAGGCTTCATGCTTCAGTGCAGATACAAGGCTCAAACTCACGATCTGTGAGATCATGACCTGACCTGAAATCAAGAGTCAGATGCTTAACCGACTGAACCCCCCAGGCGACCCTGGACCATATGATATTTAATTGCTCTTCGACGTGTGGACGTTGAGGATGCTTCTATTTTTATCACTATTATATAGCGCATACTCTTGAATATGTATTTTTATGGTCTCCATATCTCCATAGAATATTATCATCCATCATTGTTTATCACAGGAGATTAGAAGCAACTTACAAGGTTAAAACATACAACGTTAATCCATAAGAGGCAATACTATTCAGTCATCAAACACGATGCCCCAGAAGAAAATGAGACCACGTGGGGAAAATATTCTTGATATGCCATCGAAGGAAAAAGCAAACCTCAGTACAACAGAAAGCCAATTTTGTTCAAATTATATATAGAACAAAAGATTGGAAAGTATAAGCAAAAGTGTATCTTTTTTTTTTTTTAATTTTTTTTTCAACGTTTATTTATTTTTGGGACAGAGAGAGACAGAGCATGAACGGGGGAGGGGCAGAGAGAGAGGGAGACACAGAATCGGAAACAGGCTCCAGGCTCCGAGCCATCAGCCCAGAGCCCGACGCGGGGCTCGAACTCACGGACCGCGAGATCGTGACCTGGCTGAAGTCGGACGCTTAACCGACTGCGCCACCCAGGCGCCCCAGCAAAAGTGTATCTTGAATGGTAGATTTACAATATCTTCGGGGTGAGATTCTGAGTAATTTAACGTTTACGTTTTTGTATTTTTCTATACTGACCAAATGTTTTGCATGCCGATGTTGGTATCTGCAAAGTTAGATATAATTTTTTAAAGCTTCCAAGTCATGAGCAGCCTTTAGCTACGCTACACATTGGAAGGAAGCAAAAGAACTAGAGAACCGAGGCATTCCGCTGAGACTGTGGGGGCTCTGTGACCTTAATCAGCCTGTACTGTTCCAGAGGCCATGGCAGCCAACAGGGGTCTGCTCATTTTGCACAGCCCAGCGACTTAAGGTCTGTGTTGATTCCCACCCCCCCCCCCCAGGTATGTTCTGGACGACCAGTACGTCAGTTCCGTAGGAACAAAATTTCCGGTCAAGTGGTCAGCCCCAGAGGTGTTCCACTACTTCAAGTACAGCAGCAAGTCAGACGTGTGGGCCTTCGGTAAGAATGTGGCCACACAGGCCCCAGCCCCATTTCGTAAACTGGCTTCCACAACAGGAAACCGCAAGCGCAGCAACATCCATTTTTAGCAAAAAGCCCCAGCACTTGCGAAATTACCTGTACGGCCTGAGATAAGCAAGAAATCGAAGGTGATCGAGACCTTTCTCCTTGGGCCGGGGTCAGGATGTCTGCCCCGTATCGTAGAAAAATCTCCATCCCGCTAGCACCTTTGTATCAAATCATAGGGGATAAAAGCTCTTCCACTGAAGATTTCTAGCAGTTCTTAAAGAGGAGCCATTGAAAACTAAAACCAGGTTTGCATGGAGTCCAAAACGTGGAAGGGCTTGAAATGTAGCCATCGACTTGCCGCGTGAAAGCGGCCATGCCGGCCGTTCCCTTCTGCATCCGCCTACTCTTTCTTTGGGCATGCGCGGGGCAAACACCAAACACGACTCGGTGCTTTCTTTGGCCTTTGCTAATTTCAACTAGGGTCCTCGTTAAAATTCATCCTTAGATCGAGGGTCAGCAAACCACGGCCCAGGACCAAATCTGGCGGCCTGTTTCCGTAGATGGACTTCACCGGAGCAAGCCACGCCCATCGGTTCCCCTATTGTCTCTGGGTTTGTCCTTGCTCTGTGACCCTTGACAGAAAAGATTTGCTGACCCTTATTTTAGTAAAAGATCTATACTGAAATTTAGTAAAGGTAATTAGAAAACTGAAACAGTTCTTAAGTTGTGATTTGGTAGATTTTCTGGTATCTTTCCGCCTTGTTGGGAGTGTCAGGCCCGTTTACAATTATTGTCAGATGGATCCAGGATAAATAATCCAAACGATCATAAAGTTATTTATGGGTGTATTAAATGCAACTGAGCCCTGTTTCATGTCTGGCTCAGTCCATAGGCATAATCTGACTTTTTATATGACATCCAAAAGACCGCATGAATAACAGAAAATTTCATTAGCCGTTTATTTTTCCATGTGCCACAAATTTTTAAAATAACTATTACTTTTGTAAAAGTAGTATCGTTCACTTAAAAAAAATAATCCAATGTACACAGAAAAAAGAAAAACCACAAAGATAGTGTTTTGGTGAATACTTGATATCCTTTGGGGCTGACTACCTTGTGAAAATTAGTTTCAATCTCTTTGTGTCGATATGCCTTATGAAAGATGCTTTTAAAAATCAGTATCCTTACTCAGTAATTACAGCTGATGATTCACCCTGTGCAATACAAGTTGGCTCCAGATATTTTCTGGCTGTTTCCCAAAACTAAATCCCTTCTTAAGTAATTTGCCCCCAGTGAGGATCTTCAAAATGAACCAGGGCCTCTGAAAGCAATTCCCAAAGAAGGGGTCCCACAGATATTTGAAGCAACGGTATTATTTTTGGGATAAGTGACTAGCCTCCCAAAGACAGAACTGTCAAGAGCAGTACACTTTTGGATGGTTGTGTTAGAAGGTTAGTTAAAAAAAATAACAGCCACGGCAACTTGTGACATTGCCTTATTGTAAACATTCTACATAAAATCCATAGCCCTAAAAGTGAAAGAAACTTTGAAGTTGGTACTGTGGTTACGGTTCTAGAATAATTTTCTTCCTTCTTCTGTATTTTGGGCTTGCCAAGGTTTTGAAGCTGGCTGGCTGCTGAAATTCTCTGGTTTGATCGGGGCGACAGCACCCTGGCCACCATTCAGAGAGCATTTAAAGCATCCTGGTGCACTCTATGTGCTCTGCATTTACTTATTTAAAAAAAATTTTTTTTTGAATGTTTTTGTTTATTTTTGAGACAGAGAGAGACAGAGCCTGAGCAGGGGAGGGGCAGAGAGAGAGGGAGACACAGAATATGAAGCAGGCTCCAGGCTCTGAGCTGTCAGCACAGAGCCGGAAGCGGGGCTCGAACTCACAGACTGTGAGATCATGACCTGAGCCGAAGTCGGATGCCCAACCGACTGAGTCACCCAGGCGCCCCTGTGCTCTGCATTTTTTATCCTATGTCATGCTTACGGCAACTCTGTGATGTACAAATACCCACATATTATAGACAGGGAACCTGATCTGAGAATGGTTAAGAAACTTGCCTGGCCTATAAATGGCAGAATTGAGCCCCACAGGCCACATCTAACGGACCCAAACGCCACCCTCAAACACCATGACCAGAACCCGGTGTTTTAATCTGGGGTCTGCAATGCCCTTGGATGGGCTTCAGTACAATGTGGACACCCAGAAACTGAACACAAGAATGCTGTGCACTCACCTTCCCAAGAGAGAACCAATGGTTTTTATCAGATTCTTAAAAGGACACCTGACCCCCAAAATCTTAGGAACCATCAAGGCAAAAAGGAGGAATTTTGTCCCTGAGTTTACCTGTGAATTTCCACGGGAAGGTAATTTGCACAATGAAACCGTCGCACACAACTGCCAAGGCAGAGAGAGAGGGCGGGGACTTCGATCTCTCCTTCTGGTTGGAGCGGGCAGGGAGAGGGGTGTTGTCACGGTGAGGAGGGGACGAGGAGACCCCAGCCACCTCCCTGAAGCGGTCCCAGAATCCTGGCCCGAGTAACTCCCGCTGCAGCTGCCCTTGCCATTGACCCGTTTACCGGCAAGAACAGGCTCCTGGGTCTCAGGGAACCCGGAGAAGGCACCTTGGGCTCCAGAAGTGATGGCACAGTCCCACCCTCCATACCCTGTCCCGTTTCCCAGGGATCCCTCGCTCTGACCTGTGGCCCTCCTGACCCGGTGTGTGAGGCCCGTTCGGCAAACTGTACCTTCTGACATCGGCCCTCTTTCCTTTTTGTCCGCTGGTCGCCCTTCGTGCGATGCAGGGATCCTGATGTGGGAAGTATTCAGCCTGGGGAAGCAGCCCTACGACTTGTATGACAACTCCCAGGTGGTCGTGAAGGTCTCCCAGGGCCACAGACTCTACCGTCCCCAACTGGCGTCGGACACCATCTACCAGATCATGTACAGCTGCTGGCACGAGGCAAGTGCACCACATGGGGCAGAAAGAAGGCACGTCAGGTGCACCCGGAGCGGCGGCCTGGGACGCCAACCGGGCAAGGCATTTTTGAGGGAGAACGCCTGCCGCAGAGCAGGTGCAATGGCCCCGGGGCCCTTTCCACAAGTGTTTGTAATTTAAAACGAGCAACGTAGCAATGCAGGTGCCAACGATTTAACCACTTCTATCCAGCACTGTTCGTAAATATTAACTCATTTATTCATCAGCCAACACGCTATGAAGTAAGCACTACCACGTCCAAAACTAAGGGAAGCGGAAACAGAGACCCAGAGAGGTTAAGTGACTTGCTCGAGGTCACATAGCTAGTAAGAGGCAGGCCGGTTAGCGTCAGAGTCCCTGTTCTTAACCACAACACCGTGGGGTCTCTCCTCACGGAGAGAGGCGGCCAGAAGGACATGGCGTGCTTGGCTATACCGTGTTGGAAGGGATCGGAGTTAGTTGGAAGAATAGGTCGGAGTCAGATCCTGCAGACTGAACAACAGGGAGAGGAGTGTGAGTTTTGCTTTTTATAGGCAATGGAGAGCCAGTGAAGACTTTTGAGAGTGCATAATAATAGGGGACTTCTAAGAATGGTAATCTAAAAATAGCTTGTAGCCATTATCTGGAACTGCCTATTGGCAGAGGGAGCAAATGCTGCATTCGTGTATTCCTCCATTCATTTATTCATCTGTTCACTGGTAAAAGGCAGATTGGTGTCATGGTCAAGCATGTGGACTCTGGAGTCGGAATGTCTGGTTGAATAGCTGTGTGACCTTGTATAAGCCTCCTACCATCTCTGTGCTTCACTATAAAATAGCACTTAACTCCTAGGATTATTGTGTGGATTGAACGAGTTAATATTGTGAAGTCCTTAGAACAGTGTCTGTTCTGTTGTGTATTCACAGAACCCCTGTGCACCAAGCACTATACTTGGTGCTAGGAATAAATTGCACAGATTTCTTCATTTCTTGTGTTGGAGCCTAGAGTCCCAGATGGGAAGAGTTGCTGTCAGTATCACGTACTAATATTTTCTCACTTAGCCTAACATTCTCTCCTGGGATGTGGGCGCTTCCTGATTTTCCACCCTATGGCATTTGGGATGAAGCTGTCCCACCCCCTCAGCCCCAAGGTGGTGTTTTTGGTGTTGAGAGCCTCGGGCAGCACGAGAGGATCAGATGGGGTCAGAATAGAGTTAGCAGATGGGGTTTTTGAATTGAAGCCCCGAACCTGTCTGGCCCTTCCCACTCTAGCTCCTGGGAATTGGCCACACCATCGGATGGACAGGAAGCCCTGAGAAGGACTGAAATGCCTTCTTCTCCCAGTTGGTCCGTGAAAGTATAAATTGTGGCAGAGTCCGTGGAGAGGGGTTTGCACCCAGACACTTTCCAGTTGAACGTTCTACATATGGTGACCGCTTTGTGCATTTTGGTCCCCAACTTTTTATATGCTTTATTTCACAATTTTTAGAAGAAGGTTCACAATTTTCATTAGATTCCAATTTATCTTCTCCATATTTCTTTGCACAAAAATGAGCATGTAAGTGTGTGTGTGTGTGTGTGTGTGTGTGTGTTTCCCTTTCTTTCTTACAAAAAAAGGAGCAAATTCCCTCCGCAGGTGTTACCCCTCTATCCATGTGTCTATTTCCCCACCATCTCACCAACACAGACCATTCTGGATCTGCCAATCTGATAGAGGAGAAATGGCATTTAGTGCAGCTTATAGATTTACATCTTTCATTACAAGGGAGGTACGTTTTTAAGGGCATTGGTATATCTTTCTGAGAATTATGTCCTATCTTTTCCCTTTGTTCTGTTAAGCTTTTAGTTTCCCTCATCTTGATTTTAAAGACCCCTTTATAAATGAAAGAGATGAGTACTTCATCTGTGATAGTTGTAAATGTTTTCTCCCACTCTGTCACTTACCTTTTGATTTAATTTATGGTGGTTTTGTCATGCAAACTTTTTTTTCTTTAAACACAGTTAATTGTGTCAGTATTTGCTTTTCTTGCTTCTGGAAACTGAGTTAAAGTTACATAGGTTTCCCCACACCCTGGTCATAATGGCATTCACTCAGATTTTCCTCTAGTATTTTGTGGTTTCATTTTTTTACAATTGGATCCCTGATCTAGTTGGTGTTTGTTACGGTGTATGGTATAAAGTATGGCTCCAAAGATCTTGTTTTCAAAATGACCACCTGCTTGCTGCACACCATTTATTACAGGACCGTGTCATCCCAGGGATAAGACCATCTAATCGTGTCCAAATATCCCCTAACATAGGAAATCTCTGTATGTATTTGGGGTTATTTGGGGACTTTCTCTTCTGTTCTCCGGTCTCTATTCATGTGCTACCACCGCATTGTTTTAATTATAGAGACTTTATAATACGTTTTACTTCTAGGTAGGCTAGCACGCTGTCATTGCTGATCTTTTTAAATACCTTTCCTAGCTATTTTTGCATAGCTTTTAAATTTCGTTTAATTTTTTAATTTTTTTAACTTTAATTCCAGTGTAGCTACCGCACACTAGCTACATTAGTTTCAGGTGTTCTTTTTCCACACTTTGAAACTCTATGAACTAGAGAATGAATTTGTCCAGCTTGAAACACGCTTGTTCATATTTTGGAGGAGATGGTATTCAGTTTATGTTTTTAACTAGGGAAATTTGACATCTCCCTGATACTGATTTGTCCTCTTCAAGAGCAAGCAACATTTTTCTATGTGCTCAGGTCTACATTTGTGTTTTTCAGCAGTGTTTAAAGTTTTCCTCATTTGGGGGGGTACATTTTTGTCTGTATTTTATTTTGGTGTTGTTGCTGTTATAAGTGGAGTGTTTCTTCCGTTGTGTCTTCTGACTGGTTCCTGTCTTTGTACATGAAGGCGATTGATTTTGTACGTTAATTTTATGTACTGCTCTCCTGAATTCCTTTCATTTGAGTTGGTTCGATGATTGATTCTCTTGGCTTTTCCAGGCATACAACTGTATCTTATGCAAAGTGAAAATATTTTTACTGTTTCTTTTTCAATTCTTAGGGCTGTAGTTATTTTGTGTTTAGGAGAAATGTCCATAGCGTTTCCACAATTAAAAAGTCACTAGCTTTACAGGGTGCCTGGGTGGCTTAGTTGATTAAGTGTCTGACTTCGTCTCAGGTCATGATCTCACATTTGTGAGTTCGAGCCCCGCATCGGGCTCTGAGCTGTCAGCACAGTCTGGAGCCTGTTTCTGATTCTGTGTCTCCCTCTCACTCTCTGCCCCTCCCCCGCTCACGTTCTGTCTCTTTCTCTCTCTCAAAAATAATAAAATAAACACTTAAAAAAGTCACTAGCTTTAGGACTGAGATATTCATATCTTATATATATTAATGTTTATTTACTTATTTTGAGAGAGACAGAGAGACAGACAGAATCCCCAGCAGGCCCCATGCTGTCCGTGCAGGGCCAATGCCGGGCTCGATCTCACAAACTGTGAGATCATGACCTGAGCTGATATCAAGAGTCGGACACTTAACTGACTGAGCCACTTAGGTGCCCCTTATATATTTTATTTTTAATCATAACTTTTATAAACTAAGCCATTGGGGTTTTCTTTTATTTAGATTCCAGAAAAGCGCCCCACATTTCAGCAACTCCTATCTTCCATTGAACCACTGCGGGAAAAAGACAAGCCTTGAAGAAGAAATCGGGAGATCTCATGAGAATGAATGTAAACGCTGGCCAACATCTTCATTCTTTTTAAGGAAAGTAGCAAGGCACAGACAATGTAATTTAGCTAGTTCTTCTTAATAGTCTTCTGCATGCTGTTTGTTATATTATGTAGAAATGAACAAGGTAAAAAAAAAAGATTTCCTTGAAATTTAGGTCAAATTAGTAATTTTGTGTATGCTGATCTTAATATTACACTTCCTAGACTATAGCCGAAGCACATTTTCTGATCGTGATATAGACAGTGCGGACCATGTGTAAAGATGGAACAGAATTGACAAATTCTTTGTTGGATATTTGTTCTTTTCCTTATATTGTCACTGTCATAATTAAATGTTACTAATGAGTACCAAAATGTGGACATTTGCCTTCATGTTTCAATGCTGTCAAACTTTAGCATGTCTGAGAATCAAATGAACAGTTTATTAAAACGCAGATTCCTGGGGCGCCTGGGTGGCGCAGTCGGTTAAGCGTCCGACTTCAGCCAGGTCACGATCTCGCGGTCCGTGAGTTCGAGCCCCGCGTCAGGCTCTGGGCTGATGGCTCGGAGCCTGGAGCCTGTTTCCGATTCTGTGTCTCCCTCTCTCTCTGCCCCTCCCCTGTTCATGCTCTGTCTCTCTCTGTCCCAAAAATAAATAAACGTTGGAAAAAAAAATTAAAAAAAAAAAAAAACAACGCAGATTCCTTAGGAACTACTGCAGGGATTCTGGTAGAGCAACTCTGAGGGCAGCCTAAGAATTTGTATTGTTAACAACCTTGCGGACGTTCCTGTGCAGTGGGGCATCATTAGGTGGTCCATAATTCAACCCAAGTGACCCAACCCTCCTCTGATTTCCAGATTAGATCACTGATTCCTTGTGTCATGTATATATGCCATGCAAATATAAAACTAAAATAATATATTCAAGAATACATTAAATGCATTTCCACGAAGAGCAAATTTTAAAAGGTGCTAAGGTAAATATGATGCCTTTTTCCTTAACCTTAATCCTTATCGATTTTGATTCCCTGTAACCATGGTCTTATTTCTAGAAGTAAATGTTACCTTCTAATAATTTTAAATCCTTGGATTTGGGGCTCTGGGGCTTCTGGCTAGTTTGGTAACTGAAATGTCTATTTCAGTCTCCTATCTTGACACAAAGGAACAGAAACACTATTTCAGTTTCTCATGGCAATTGCCAAAAGGTACTTCTGCTTTAAAACTATTCTGGATGGGGGGAAGGGGGGGGCGCCTGATTGGCTCAGTCAGTTAAGCGTCCGACTCTTGATTTCGGCTCAGGTCATGATCTCATGGTTCATGAGTTCAAGCCCTGCATCGGGCTCTTCACTGACAGCATGGAGCCTGCTTGGGATTCTGTCTACCTCTTTCTCTGCCCCCTCTCCCACTTGCTCTCTCTCTGTCTCTCAAAATAAATAAACAGATAAATAAATAAAACTATTCCTGGGACTCCCCTCCTTCAAGGCTTCCTGCTGAACCCATAGGTTTTCATCTCTCTTGAACTATGTCACTGTCTTTTCTGTAACGTCAAGGAGGGTTATGTGGAGGCACAATTATGATGAAAAGACATCCTAATTAAACCCTGCTACTATTCTCCAGATGTAGATTAACCATCTCCCTTAAGAGACACTCATATTCTTTCTCATCCCACTGACTCCATCACCTCCCAGCTCCTTCCAATGATCCCTCTTGGTTGTCTCTTCGCATGTAAATACTGCTTCCTGTATTTTCAGAAGAATCGACTTTTGATAGCCGCTTTCTATTATTTCACAGAGGTGCACAAATCTCAATTTATAATGAGATGGAACTTTAAAAATAACCACTAGGGCACTTATACATTCAGCGAACATTTCTTTAGCAGGTACCGAGTGACAGATTCTTTCCTGCTCAAGGGAAAAGAAGGAACAAGTAACACCATCCATGTTAGAAAATAACCCCAGTGATGCTAGAAGGGGCCAAGTAGAGGAAGAATACTCATACCCCAGAAAACATACATCATCTTGAAAATGCTATTTAACCGTGTTTAGTGGTGATAGCTAGCATTTACTGTTGGTGTTTTAAACCAGGGGACTGCCTACATGCTCTTGGAAGTGAAGAGAAGGTCATCCCCCCTTGACTTGGCTCACTGACCCACCCTAACCGTTATCTCCATAGAATTTGTTAAATAAAAAGTTACTCTAACATTATGCCGGCCACCACAGGCAGTGAGGTGATGGGTAGAGTTTGGATATTTTAATCTCTTTTGAATCAGTCTTCAGGTATGTAGAGGATGGTGTGCTCAGAATGGGGCTGGGCTCTGAGATAAAGAAAAGGAGTGGTAGGCTTGGTTCCTAACCTGATGGTATAAACCATCTTAACACGCCTCTTTCTAGACAGATCTGATAGCTGGTTTGTACAATAAAGCAATTTAAGAAACTGGGACACATTCCAAGACATTTGAGAGGTCAAGGCTTCCCAGGGAGTCAGACAGCAACTTTGTCCATGGAAATGAAAAGCAGACCAAATCCACAGAAGCCCCAGCACATATGGACACGTCAGACTACAGGAGTGTGGATCTAGTAAGTATTTATTGATTGTCTGCTTTGTGCTCAGTACCACTCAGACACTGGGTGAATGTAAGATTGAAGACGTTGGGTACCCACTTCAGAGGGTGACATTCACCTGAGATGTCTAGTCACTCCACAGGGAACGACAGAAGTGAGTTTCTATCAGGTGTGCTCTGGGTGGGGGGGGGGGGCTCCTGGAGGCCCCTGGGGCTAGTTTTCTGTTGTCAGGGAGATGAGCAAGCCTCTTGGAAGTGAGAAGGCAACATGTGTAAACAGCCGGATTCTTCTCTTCTTTAGACATGGCAACCCGAAGAACACGTGGCCCAGTCCAATCATCACTGTGGGCAAATCACTACAGTACTTAGATTAAGTTAACGTGAAAAGAGCGTGTCAGCCTTTATACTTGAAATAAAGTGAGCAGTGTGTGCCGTTCTGGATCCCTGCTGCTCCGCCAGTTCGCGGACACTGTCCTGAAAAGCGATCCATCCAGATTCCATACAAGGCCCCAACACTTGCTCCCCCCCGTACAGCCTCCCGTGCAGAAATTCCAGCCGTGCAACAGACATTCCCACATCCATTACCCCCAAACAGCCACCGAGGCCAAAGACCCCTTTTTTCTATTACTCTCAAATATAAACAGAAGTCAAATCCTGAGGCAGAAATAAATACTGAAAGCAAGTGAAGATGCCCTCTCTTCAGGCCTGTCTCCTTGGGACAACCTTTCCTGAACAGAGCCATGGTTTTGATATTAATGACATCTTTATAATCTCATATTGTCAGTGCCGTAAAATCAACATTTACATACAATGAAATCACCTCAAGAGGAAATAGATTTTCCTAAAATGAAGTCTGAACATCATCAGCATGTTGGAATCCTGGATTATTTTCTCCTTTACTCAAGTCCACGGAGGCGTAAGGATTTTCTTCACTTCTTGCTTGATTGTTCCTGTTAAATAAAGTGTAGTCAGTCACCTTAGTATAGTGATGTTGGAATGACACCGCCTCCCTTGGACCCCACTGCGCCCAGGCATCTTTGACACTTCAACATCGAATGGCTCGTTGGTGAATCAGTCCCCTCCTGACGGGCTGTGAACACCTAGAGAGCATTAGATTCATTCCCTTTGCCCCACGATCGGTTGGCATGATGGCTGGCAGAGTGTGGGAGACCGCTGAGGGTTCGTGCTCTGGAGTCACAGAGAATGAGCCTCCGTACCTCAGTTTGCCTACTTAGAAAATGATGGCAAGCAGGCAAAATCAACAAAGTAGGGCTAGCACAGCACCCACAGTACCTGGCATACAGTCCTCAACAAATAGAAACCATTATTATTATTTGTACAAAGTGGTTGTTTAGCCAATTGCCCCATTTTAAATGGCTTCCCTACTAAATTATCCACTTCCAAATCGGAGGGCAGCTCTGTGGCCCAACAAACAGCTTTGGAAACTGGCTGTATATCCTAATGTGTTACTGACTAACCGTGTAGATTTGAATTACTTGGTCTCTCTGAATCCCAGTTTGATATGTACATGAAGATAATTAGATAATTACATATTTACGTACTACATTTGCTGAGAATATTAATGCATGAAGAGTACTGAGCAGGGTAACCAGTCCTATTTTTCAGGATACCTTCTAGTAACACAGCACATGGCATGAAGAAGGGTCCCCAAATAATTGATTTAATGAATTAACTTTGGAATAGCATCTCACATGCAAAGAATGCTTCTCAAACCATAACGTGCATACAAATCACCTGGGGGGAGGTCTTACTAAAAATGCAGATTCTTCCCACAGCAGGTCTCCTAGAAACCGATAATTGTCGTTGGCTTTGGGAAGGGAACTTGAAGGCAAAAGGTGACAGGGACATTCTGTGTATCCTTCCGTATTTTTAAAATTCTAACCATATGAATGTATTCTATTTGATGCTTAATTTTTTTTAACTGAAGCTATTTTAGGGAACTAAATTCTCTACAGAGAAGAATTGAGCAAAACAGACCAATGCGTGTAAAAATTCCGTCATGAGCATGTGTCAGCAGCCTGAAGTGTGCACAGAGTTTTGTTAGGTACTATAAAGTATTATTAACCTTAATTACATAAGCCCAACGGAAGTGATTTCTCAACATCAGAAAAAAAACATCTAGTGGCAGAACAAGACTATAAATTGGGTCTTTAACAGTTTGAATCCTCAATGAACTTGGATCTTCAACTCAGGAACAAATTAGAAGGTGCATGGCCCATGGACTAAGGGATTAAACGGTGGGAGTTTGAAGCACATCTCACAGCTCATTCTTGAAGGATTTCACCATTCAAACCATCACTGAGTCAGTGTCTGAGGTCACTTCTAGACCAAGGAAGACTATGAGAGAGAATAATTCCCTGAGCCTGCCCAGCCCCGCTGGGTCTGCAGGGCCTCTTGGCAGTAAGGAGACGAGGCTGTGACCAGGATGGAGTTTACCAGGCCATGCTAGGAAACCCCAGGCTGAACATCACCTGCGTGTCGGTGCTTGCTAGGAAGGCCAAGTGGTGATGAAATCTGGTAAATTTCTAGGGGATGCATCAGAATATTTAGGCACAAAATGGTCCAAATAAGCAATTGGCTTGTACAACCTACCGCTTACTGCACATTTTCCCATTAGTTTTCCCTAAACCTTTCTGTTTTAAGATAGGTAAGTCTAGGAAAGGTCACTTACTTCCTTCGATTTCTGATCCCGGAGACGATGAGCAGGACAATACCAACCACTACCACACCCATCACGACCCCAAAAACAATCAGCCATATGGTGACAGGTGGCTGGTAAGGGGGTGACAGAGTTGGCTGAATACCCAGAAACTCCAGGCTGTTGTCATCCAGGCGGAAAGCATCATTGATACGGCTCCGGGACATCCTATTCCCAAAAGCAAAACACTTAGGCAAAACAAAATTGTAATTGTTTACTTCTTATATCATTTTTCCTGAAAGGATTTGATAGGCTTACCCTAAGAATGTACACCTAGAAGAGTGATGAAATCAAAGCAGATAACCGGCTCCAACGACAGATAAGAGATCTGACAATCATGCACCTTTCCTATCTTGCAGCCTAGATTAGGTCTGGCAACAGCTTCCTTGGGTTGTGAGTGTGGAAACGTGCAACTGGCTGGCATTTGTTGATTTGTGACTGCTGTGTTGTAAAAGCAAAGTCAGCATATTTGGCGAGAATTTCCCTTCTGTCAGAGTATGTCTACGACGACTTTATATCAAATAATGGAAAAGGACAATTGGGCGCATCTCTTCTACAAATCAGTCGGGTCCTATACCCAAGTCTCGACTGTTGTGTTTTCCAAATTAAAGGTGTTGACCTTTGGAGGCAGGGGAGGAACACAGGAAAGGGGCCTTCGCCAATTTCTCCAGCACTGGGATGGGATATGGCTAAGTTTTATAGAGCAAAAAAGGATGAAGAATTATTTTAAAAACCAAAACTAGTGAACTTGAGAATATTCTGGATTGAAAACCAAAGTGTCTGGCAGCCCGTCCTCCTACCCTTGGGTGCAGTGCAGGTCAGGAGGTGAGAGGGAGAGCGGTCAAAGCAGAATGAGCCATGTAACCCCAGGCAACCTCAGTCTGAAAGTGTCTCAAGTCATTCTGGAAATAGGAAATTTGAGCTCCCCTACAGCTCACAAGGAGGGCTGGGCTCTCAGGATGACCTCAGCTGGCACTTTTCCCCAAGACAGAAACAAGTCATTCGGAGGCAGGCCGTGAAGTCTCTGGGCGTGGTTGGGCCGTACACCCCAGCTAGGCCAGATTTTCCAGGCACACTGTGCCCAGCAGGTCTTGGAGTTGCTTCCAAAGATGAGCAGCAGCTCAAGGGGGCCACCTAGCGAGCTCCCCCACAGAAGTAGGTACCTTAGCCTTTTTTTTAGTGACACAGATGAGGCACATGGGGGCATATCGTTCCTTCTAGACGCTCAGCGCCCATAGCAAGTCCATCTCCTAGTGTGGAGCTAACCGATGCCTAAGGAATCTTATTCTTCCTACCTTCTTTCAGACTCGGCCTACTTAAATGATTCCTTCATCCAAGTCCCTATAGCAAGTGATGGCAATATGTGTCCGTGTCCCTTCTGCACTTCACCATGTTCCATGCATGCAGGCCGGACTTTCTTCAGCCAGTACCTGCGGCCTTTGCCCGAGAGCATTCTCAGGCCACAACGTGCTGCCCGGCCTGCAGGGCAGAAATGCTGGGAGTCATGTCACCTGTAAGCAGTTCTCTCAACCAACGACCGGGGGAAGGTGGTAAATAAATACCCCAGCGCTGGTGGGACGATTCAGGTGTACACTCTGCTCGGTCTCCCAGAATTCCCCGGCAGAATGGAGCTCGAGCTGCCCACAGTGGCCACTTGCTCAATAACATGTCATTTATTCTTTTCCTTCCATGCTCTGTCACCTGTGCACGCTTCTTTCTCAGAGCTTCCGGAGGTCACCTCCCAAATAAACTAGTTACACGCAAATGCTGCTGAAGGGCCCCCATCAAGAGAAGTCCCTAGCTGTGCGATCCTTCTGGAATTAACCCCCAAGATTTGAAGCTCGACATGAGTCAGAGCAGTGCCTGGCACACAGTAAGAGCACACTAACCCACTCGCTATTGTTGTGCTCACACTTGTTAGCCCCTCGCCCTCAGGTAGTTTGTCGGCAAGTAAAGTCACCTGATGGCCTCTTCGACTTCACTTCTAGGAATGACGTCAGACACATTTTTCGATGCAGTGACAAAGAAGTTGAAGGAGATCCTTGGTTTCAAATTGCTCACCCACACGTTATCCTCCCTGCGGAGAAACAAAAGAAACATCTTCCCTTGTGGCCCAGAGGACACAATACAGACAATGGGGGCTTCTCCTGCCGGTGAACACTGCCCAAAGCACATGAACTCCATGACATAAGTTGTGACGACACAGTCTAGGCACTGTTCTGACACCGTCCCTGAGCTGAATATTCTTTCAATGATAGAAAACGTTCAAGCTGAAAAGCAGCAGGTGAGCCAGTCCGGACGGACGGGCAACCTGGGCCTGTGATAGACACCGTGGTGAACAGCGATGGCTCAGCACCGTGAACGGAGGCGGTGCGTCCGTGTCCTCTGGCCTGCTCCGCGCAGCAAAACCTCTCCCACTACAGAACCGCTGGGGGGAACGACTGGGCTTTATAGTACAGCGTGACAAGACTGTGCCCCCCCCCCCACCGGCTGCCACGGTGATCCCGGCAAAGCCTAAGGCAGATCTTGTGGCTCTGAGCCCTTCTCACTCAGAAAAAAGCCAAAGTCCTTGGAATGGCCTATGAGGCCCACGCGAACTTTCTTCTCCCTTTCCCTGTGCCCGCTCCTGCCCTGGCCACACCTTCGACTGGTCTTCTATTAGCTCACTGCCCCAGCCCCACTGGCCTCCTTGCTGTTCCTTCAACAGACGAGGATATTCGTTCCTCAGAATCTTTCCACCCGCTATTTTCACCATTGTCTGCATCGCAGGTGCTCTCTTTGCCATAGGTGTTCGCTCAAATACTAACGAGGCCTTTTCTGACCATTGCAGGTAAAGCTGAACTCTAGACACACACACACCAGCACTCCCTAGCCCCCGGTGTGTTGTAGTTTTCTCCCTGGAGCTTGTCACTGTCTAAGTGTGCTATATTTCACCTACATGTTTTGCTGATTGTTTAACACACACAGAAAACATAAGCGTTAGAATCCAAGTTCAATGAAAGTAGAGATGTCCACCTTTCTTTCAGTGCTGAGGGTGGAGGGACCGTTTGGTGAACGGAAAGGGAAAGGAAAGGTGGAGAGAGCAAGGGAGGGGGGGAGGAAAGAGAACAGTGCACTTGCGATCTGTAAGTCAAGTAAGTCACAATCATCCCTGAATAGAGTGGCCCAAATTCCAGGACATCGGAGAAGTTGCAAAGTTGTTAGTTATTAATTTTACTTGAATGAAGGTTTAAGCATAATATCATCTCAGACCCAAGAGAAAGACAAGTACTGGAGTAACTTGAGAGCACAGCAAATCAACTCACACAAAAGGAATCGTCTGGTTTTTGACTTTGGAAAAATATTCTCTCATGGCGTATGCAACAGATGACCGGAACAAGTACATTTCATTGTCATTCCATTCATACTGCAAATTAAAAAAAAAAAAAACACTGCTCAGTAGGGATCATAGGATACATTCAAAACTTGACATTCCAGAAGCATTATTTTTAAGATTTTTTTAATGTTTATTTACTTTTGAGAGACAGAACGTGAGTGGGGGAGGAGAAGAGAGAGAGGGAGACACAGAATCCAAAGCAGGCTCCATCCAGGCTCTGAGCTGTCAGCACAGAGCCCGATGCGAGGCTCGAACTCACGAACCGCGAGATCATGAACCGAGCCAAGTCGGACGCTTAACCGACTAAGCCACCCAGGCACCCCCAAAAGCATTATTTTTAAATTTTCTACCACTCCAGAGAATCTTGCTATTCATTAAGCCAGTGACCTTGAACTTGTGTGTGCACCGGCACCACCTGGAAGGCTTGTGAAACCACTGAAAACTACTTAAACCACCGAATAGTGGGCCCTGCCCTCTGGGTTTCTACTTCAGAAAGTCCGGGAGGAGACCCACGAATTTGCATCTCTAACAAGCTCCCAGGTTCTGCTAATGTTGCTGGTCTGGTGCCCGCGTGCTTCAAGGACTACGTTCATGGATCCTTTTACTTCAGTTTGATAGAAGCTGAAATAAACATCCTGAGGGCAGGTTTATAGATGGGAGTCATGAGAGTTGGGGGCTTTGATAAATATCCATGTATTGTACACCTGAAACTAATATAACACTGTATGTTAATTATACCTGAAATAAAAAATAAATTTGGGGCACCTGGATGGCACAGTCGGTTAAGCGTCTGACTCTTAACTTCAGCTCAGGTCATGATCGCGTGGTTCGTGGGTCCAGCCCCAACCCGTGCTCTACGCTAACAGCTGCCGAGCCCGCTTGGGATTCTCTCTCCCTCCCTCTCTCTCTGCCCCTCCCCTCCTCGTGCTCTCTCAAAATAAATAAACTTAAAATTTTTTTTAAAGTTTTTTTAAAGAAATAAAAAAATAAATTTAAAAGAGAAAAAATATTGGGCACCTGGGTGGCTCAGTCGGTTAAGCGTCCAAATCTTGATTTTGGCTCAGGTCATGATCCCAGGGTTCGTGGGATCAAACCCTGTGTTGGGCTCTGTGAAGCATGGAGTCTGCTTGGGATTCTCTCTCTCTCTCTCTCTCTCTCTCTCTCTCTCTCTCTCTCTCTCTTCTTCCCTCCCTCTCTCAAAATAAATAAATAAACACTTTAAAAAAGGAAAAAGAAAAAATGCCCACATATTGCCGAAAAATATGCAGAGCTTTTACTATTTTTATAGTAAGTTCTCGGATATGCACAAGTATAAAAGAAAAAGAAACTTGAAATTTAAAGGAAAAAAATTACTCTTGCACACAAGGTAATTTGTTCTTGTTTTTCACTGCCAAACAAAGAGCTGGTGTATTTACATAGTCCACGAAAATTCGCTGAGAAAAAGAAAAAAAAAAAAAGCATTCACTCTTTCCTCCAGTAGCTGGCAGTAGATATCAATGAATGGCACAAATTTTGCCTCTTTTCCTTCCCTTTTAGAAAAAAACAATGACAACTTTCACAAAAGAACTGTTACATTAACTTCAGCTTCATGCCACTCAGGTAGAAAAGCTGCTTTAATAGTAATGATAATGTGGGGCGCCTGGGTGGTTCGGTCGGTTAAGCGTCTGACTTCAGCTCAGGTCATGATCTCACGGTCTGTGAGTTCGAGCCCCGCATCAGGCTCTGTGCTGACGGCTCAGGGCCTGGAGCCTGCCTCAGATTGTGTGTCTCCCTCTCTCTCTGCCCCTCCCCTGCTCTCACTGTGTGTGTCTCTCCCTCAAACATAAATAGCCATTAAAAGAAAGTAATGATGATGTTATCAACATTATTATAGCGGTACAGAATAATTAATATTCTGGTTACTATTGCCATATTAAAAAAAAATTAAAGGCTGAGTTCTCAATGCCAAGGATCCAGTTGGACTTGTCCTTGCAACCACTTGAACTGGGCTGATATTCCGGCCCTGATATGCAGGTGTGCTCAAGTGTGGGGCTGGGTTCATCAAAGCAGCCTGGTTCTCAGTGAACCGGCCTCACAACGTCACACCATCAATCCCTCTGAAGACCATTTACCAATCCCTCACTGCATGGAAAGAGAACATGGGGACAAACGCCAAGAAGATACGGTAACTGAAAAGGATCCTGATTTCCTGGATCCTTTCAAGTTATTAGGGCACCTGGGTGGCTCAGTCGGTTAAGCATCTGACTTCGGCTTAGGTCATGATCTTGTGGTTTGTGAGCTCGAGCCCCACTTTGGGTGAGCTGGAGCCCTGCCTCGGGTGAGCCCCACTTCTCTCCCTCTGACCCCCCTGCCCCTTGCTCAATTACACCCTCTTTCTCTCAAAATTTTTTTTAAAAAACCAAACATATTAAAAAGATAAGTAATTAAAATGTATTAGGCCAAGGAAGAGCTACTAAAAAGATGACAGAGAAATAATCCCATTGATAGTCAACAATGGCTGAGGAATAGGAATTTGAACATTTAAAGTTCGGGAAGTGGTGCACCTCTATTTTGATTCTTTCTTAAAGATTGATTTTTTACTCCTGTGTTATTTGTATTTAGATGTCTTGTTTATCCATGAAAATTACCCTGCAACTACCGGGGAGCCTTGCGCAGTATTTAATTTGTCAGGCAAAGTAAGGGGGGTAGAAATGCAATCTCTATGAGATATGTCCAATGCAAGTCACAGTTTTCTACAGCGCCCTGGACTGCTCCATCCAGCAGTCCCCGGCCATCCCCTCATCCTGCACGGCCTCCCGTGCTCCCCATCCGCCTGGGACTACCCTCTCCTCTCCTTTTTCCCAGTCAAAGCCACCGCTTCCTCAGACTGACTCTGAGACAGGTGCTCAGCCGACCAAGAGCCGCTGAAAGGAATTTGCGCGCAGGCATAAGTAATTTGGCTTTCCGTCAAACATCTCGCTTGTCCCCAAATGCAGCTCTACATCACTTGTTCTCAACTTTGGCTGTAATTAGAATCACGTCGGGGGCTTTTAAAATGCTTGATGTCCACCCCTTGATGCTACGCCCCAGAACCATTAAGTCAGAGTCTCTGGGAGTGGGACTCGAGCTTTAATATTTTTTGAACATCCTGTATGACTCCAGTGTGCAGCCGGGTTTGAGAAACTGTGTTATAAATCAGAGCGTCCCAGTCTTATGTATACAAACCATGTGGGGGCTTGTGAAAATGCAGATTTGGATTAAGAAGGTCCAAGGTTTGAGCCTAAGATTCTGCATTTTTAAAAAATGTTTATTTACTTATTTTGAGAGAGAAAGAGAGAGAGTGCACGCATGAGCAGGGGAGTGGCAGAGGGAGAGGGAGAGGGAGAGGGAGAGAGAGACAGAGTGCGGGAGCAGGGAGGGGAGAACCCCAAGGAGTCTCCACACTGTCAGCACAGGGCCTGACCTGTGAGATCATGACCTGAACTGAAATCAAGAGTCGGACGCTTAACCAACTGAGCCACCCAGGTGCCCCAGATTCTGCATTATTAACAAGCTTCCAGAATACGGATGATTAACTAAAACAGAACAAAGCAAAACTATGTACACTACTTCTAAAAACAATCTCTTAAAATATAACCTTGTCCTCTTCCTCAAATACAAGTAATGGTGATAAGAGTGAATTAAGAGGGTGGACATTTGATATTTAAGATTGGATGTTTTCTCATTGATCTTCATAACACCTTGAAAATAACCAGGAAAAAGTAGACATGATCAATCCAATAAGGACTGTGTTACTAAAACAACAACAAAAACAAAAAACAACACCGAGAGCCGAAATCCAGAAACTGGAGCTTATAGTTTTTAAGAGAAACATGTGGCCTGTCTTCTTTTAGACCACAGGGAAGGGGCTTATTGGCCCCATTTAAAGGAGTGCGTTAAGAAGTAATGGACACACTGTCCAGAATACTCACTGCTTCGTCTCCAAGAGCTGATTTTAGGCTTATCCTCACTTTAATGCTTTGGTCAGCATCTGATTAAAGCGAAATCATAGACAGTTGGTTACAGATGACAGATTGACCACGTGCATTTATTTCCTTCCCCTCCCAAGATTCCACTAAAGTGACAGTAAGGGAATTTTTTTAACAGGTGTAAATACACTTTTGGAAAACGAGAAGTCATGGAG
Organism: Lynx canadensis; assembly: GCF_007474595.2. NCBI lineage: Eukaryota > Metazoa > Chordata > Mammalia > Carnivora > Felidae > Lynx > Lynx canadensis. The sequence goes on from NC_044321.2 coordinate 11,673,905, forward strand.
GAGTGTTAAGTGCTTTCTCAAGGGTCAGGAAGCCAGGGCCTAATGTGTACGCAGAGGCAGTACAGAGCCACAAAGTCCCAGAGAATCACGGAGAGGCTCAGGGGTGGGAACAAGAGATCAGACTGAAAACAAGGGCAATGGAAGTGGAGGCACAGTTAAAGCCACGTTGGGGCACAGCGGATCATCCCATCCCATGTGCTCTTGCTTAGAAAGGCACTTGGAAGCTCTTGCTGCAGCCCAACAAGAGGAGATCCAAGAAAGAAGACAGGGAATCCAGGAAGCAGTGGATTCAACCCACGAAAGCAGCGAAAAGACGGATGACTCGGGGTGAAACCGTGGTCCCGACTGAGAGAGAAGAACGTAGGACTCTGAGAGGAGAGTCTTGAGGGAACCAATGGGACTGAACAGAACAGGCATGTTGGACTCCCTGGAAAAGAGAAATGCAACGTTGATAGCAAATTAGACATGAAGCAAATAAGGCGGTAGAACCTCCAGGACAAACAAAAAGTCACCTAAGACAGGATTTAAAATAGCGTATTACTTGGTTCTTCGGGCATTATGATACAAATACTGAGAGTTTCTTGTAAAACCATTATTAAAACTTTTACTGGGAAAATGAGGAAGGGGGGTGAAGAGCAGGCAGAAGGGCACATCTAAAACTGACCAGTGAAGAAATAATATAAACAAAAGGTTCAGAAATATGAAAGTAACTGCTAGAAAGAAGAGATAATAACATTAAAATTGATTTAAAAAATATTTGCCTTTTAAGAGCAGGATTCAACTGCAGTGGGTTGGGGACAGTCATACTCTTTTATTTTAAATTTTTTTTTCAACGTTTTTTATTTATTTTTGGGACAGAGAGAGACAGAGCATGAACGGGGGAGGGGCAGAGAGAGAGGGAGACACAGAATCGGAAACAGGCTCCAGGCTCTGAGCCCTCAGCCCAGAGCCCGACGCGGGGCTCGAACTCACGGACCGCGAGATCGTGACCTGGCTGAAGTCGGACGCTTAACCGACTGCGCCATCCAGGCGCCCCCATACTCTTTTATTTTAAATATGGGGCTAATGAAGCAGACTTGAAAGAGAAAGAGAGAGAAGTAACTTTCCAGTGGAAAAACTATTCCCAAGACCTAGCCCATCTTGCTGCTGCAGGATTTTTTACAATACCCAGGATCATTGTCTCGCCGCTTCGAAGAATGAACAGTGGACACAAAATGAGCAGGAGGCAAAATTTATTAGAATATAAGATCAGAAAGGAAGAATAGTATAAAAAAAGAGAAAGAGAGAAAATGTGTATGTGTGTGTGTGTGTGTGTGCGTGTGTGTGCGCGGCGTGTGTAGTTTTCATCATGCCACATACATAGTAGGTGCTCAACAAATGTGTTTCCTCCCCAATAAAATGGCAGCTGCCACCACAGCACGGTCAGAAGCAGGGTCTACACAGAGGGAAGACATACTCAGCTGTGTCGTAGCCCCATGAGATGGGCCAGAGGAGACTAGGGGAGAAGCAGAAAGGGAGTCATTTGCAATGCGTCAACTCGATGTACTCACATGGACGCCAGTCAGTGTTCCATCCCACAAAAGAATTCCTGTTCTGCTCTTTCAGCCAGGTAAACAAGGGCTCAAAGTACTTGAGCAGTGGTGTTACATTCATATTCTTTTCTCCTACAACATGTTCCAATGCTAAGGTCCAGGGCTTTGATTTTCCAAGGGTCAGCATTTGGCTACATGAAAAAAGAAGAGGGTGGGTTCAGGGATTTTAGAGGGATTTCAGATGTACACATATTTACACTATGATCTATCATTTCTCCTCTTTGGCTTGGCCAAGTTTGCTCCTGGCTGGTAAGAAAATAAGGTGGGTTAACGGATGTATTCATCCTTCGATGTCTTTCCTTCCAATTAATACAAAGGGGGCTCTGGAGGTATGATGTGGAGAGAGGAGGTAGACTGTCCAACCATCACAAGGCCTAGGTTCCTGTGTGACCATAAAAGAAACATTTAATTTGTGGATGAGGACATTTTGAGGCCAAACATTTTCTTTTTAGAACAAGGAAATCAAATTCAAACATAGGCATGAAAGTGAGTAATATTGGGGAGCATTTTGCAGTATTTCTTACAGCAGCTTCTTCCCGGCTTCACTGGAATTTGAGATATCACATTTGTGCAGGGGACCTTCATGTTTAGCTATTCGGCAAAGGGCTTCTTGAAACTGGAATTGATAAATGGTCCTTGTGTAGTATCTGTAAAGTAGACAAAGACACAAGAGAGCAGTCCTGTGTTTAGTCCCTTCGCTAGATTCATAGATCAGGGCATATATTGAAATTCTGAGGGTCTATTAACCAAAGAGATACTGGTCCAACCTCTTTCTCCAGAAAGACTCAAATATGAACCCTACAGACTCATCATAACCTACCTGTATTTAGGTATCAGCTGATTTAAAAGGCAGTATTATTTTGTTAAATGTCAGCTCACATTTGTATCGTGTTTTACATATTGATGGCCCTTTCATATAAATAATGCCAAGCAATCCTTATGGCAAGTCAATAATATTATTTCCACCTTCCAAATGAAGAAACTGACGTTCAGCAAATTCAAGATCTGGGGCTTATAGGTGAAGAACATAGGTTTTTAGACTTCACATTAAAAATACTCTATTGCAATCACCCTGAACACTGCCAGCAACAAGAAGACAAACAAAGATAATTTTATTTCCCCCAAGGATACTATAAATTCCTTCATGGTGGAGAAAAGATCTCACACAAGTTTTATTGGACCCAATAAATCATATTGCATTAAATTGAATTGAAACTGATGATCTGTTTTGAGGTTCTAGGGGGAAGGTAGGTAGAAAGAGTCATACTTCAGAGGTCCCTGTTTCTTTGCCATTAGCACAGCTGTCCACAAACCCTGGAAGTTAAACAGTCAGAAGAAAACTGTCATTTACCTGATGAATGAGTAATCATTAGCAACATGGAACAGAGATGCAGGGTCACAGTATGTTTCATCATGGGGCACAGGCTCCACCACCCCGACTATCTCTCGCCTTTGGGGTAAAAAACAGATAGATTAGCCGTGGGTCACTCATCACGAGAAGGTACAGTTGGATGCAGTCAGTGTGATTTCAGCAGCCAGTAGTATTTATACTGGAATTGGTTGCCGGGTGAAACGGAAACAGTCTAAAAAATTACAGAATAAAGCCCTTATGTGGTTATTTCTTCCTTTGTTTTAATCCATCCATCCAGGGTATACCACTGGAAAAGATCTGCATCTTCAAAACACCAATTTAGTAAAGTGCATTGCATGGCCAAAAATGTACAGCGAAAGTCTTAATAATCCCTCTTTGGCACCACATTTTATGTGTCCTTGGGAAACAGAATTTTGTAAAATTGACATCTTAGTTATTCTTCAAGGCTAGCTCGAACGCCCCCTCTTCTTCTAGCTCGAACGCCTGCTCCTGATCGCACCCACCTGCCAGCACAGTGAACCCCCTCCAGCTCCCTTAGCCTTCTCTAGCTGTGCTCCTTCGACATTTCGCTCTCTGTTTTATCATTATTCACATACAGCTCCTTCTTGCCCTAGAGACTTGAGCTCCTAGAGCGCGGGGCTGTCTCAGTTATCTATTCTGGCTCCAGTGTCAAACATGGTGCCTAATGCTAAGGAAAAAGTGCGTGTATATTTGTTGAATTAGTGGAGTAATTAGTGCATAATGAAGGAGTTTAAGATTCTGGTTCCATTTATCTTTCAAAATAAACCTTTAAGAGGGATCAAAAGCAATTCAATCAGGAAAAAGGTAGGGAAACCATGTGTTTGGCATTATTTAATCTTAATACATTTGTCCTTTCTGATTGTGGGATGATTACAGACACAATTTCGGTAACACCCAAATGCTAGAAACAGTTATTATCACTGCTGCCTCCTTTCCTCCCAAGTAGGATTTATGTTCACAGAGAATCTTGGCAGAAGAGTGCCACTGACTGAAGCTTATGGGTATGGGACTGAGTGTTATATAGGTAGATCTTCACCACAAGAAGGAAAAATAAGGGGGCATCTGGATGGTTCAGTTGGTAGAGCATCTGACTCTTGATCTTGGGGTCATGAGTTTGAGCCCCACATTGGGAGTAGAGATTGCTTTAAAATATTGTTTTAAAGACAAATAAAACAAAGCAAAATAATGGACAGGAGTCTGACTAATAGAGACTGGGGAGAAGACTCTTTCCCTTCCTTCCTTCTTCCTTGCTTGCTTCCTTCCTTCCTTCCTTGACATCTGTCCTCTTTTGTAATTCTTTCATCCCAAACCCATTAGCTCATACCTGTGTGTCCCAGGCACCGTGCAAGGGACTTGGGCTACAGTGATGAAGAATGTAGTGCTAAAACTATTGAAAAGGGACCACTATCTGTTGCCCAAAAGTGCCAGGCTCTTGCTGGCCTGGAATTCTCTCTGTTCCTTCCACATACACCTGGTTGACTCTCGCCTCCTTTTCAAAGCTCAACTTGGATGCCTCTCCCCATCTGACCCACCAGATTGGCCTCTGGATCTTGCCTTGGATGCTCATGGATCCCCCTACACCCATGTTGCCATGGTTTCATTTTCCACATCCCTCTATAGAGTAAAAAAAAGTTCTTTGAAGTCAAGGAGAACGTGTGAAATGATCAGCATTGGATCTCCAGTGCTTTGCCTAAAATAGCACAGTTTAATGGGTGACCCAGCACTTAAGAAGATACAGCATGAGAAGTTGTGTCACCTGATCCTGCTTGGGGGAGGGCAGAGCCAAGGAAATGTTATCTGAGGAGAAAGCACCCAAATGGGGACTTAAAAAATAAAAAGGAGGGGCTCCTGGGTGGCTCAGTTGGTTGAACGTCCAACTTTGGCTCAGGTATTAATCTCACATTTTGTGAGTTTGAGCCCCTCATCGGGCTGGCTGCTGTCAGCGCAGAGCCCACTTCGGATCCTCTGTCCCCCTGCCCCTCTCTCTGCCCCTCCCCACTCACTCGCGCTCTCTCTCTCTCAAAAATAATAAACATTTAAAAATAAAAAATAAAAAGGAGGCAGTGTGTGTGTGTGTGTGTGTGTGTGTGTGTGTATACAGACCAGTCAAATGCTTTTAGATAAGTGGCAAACTCATGAGAAACCATCTTACGATTCCATATTCATTGACTTACTTCATCTCCCACCACTTTTGCATCCACTGCTCCTTGGGAATTTCACCCTTAAAGACCATCCACCTCCACTTTTCTAACATATAAGTAAACGGTAGCGTTCCAACAATTGTAAGTGCTTGTTTGAGTAGGAAGTTTATTTCTGTTTCTGAAAGTAAAATGGAAAAGGATAAATATTAACATGAGGACGACAGTGGTATTTTGTGTTAATTTCCCAGTCTCAAGATATTATTCCTCAAGATATACTTACAGTAAGGATGATGTGAGAAATATTGACAGTGGACATGATAATATGTATATATTCACTTTCTTTTTTTAATGTTTAGTTTTGACAGAGAGAGAGAGAGAGAGAGTGCAAGTGGGGGAGAGGCAGAGAGAGAGAGGGAGACACAGAATCCGAAGCAGGCTCTAGGCTCTGAGCTGTCAGCACAGAGCCCAATACAAGGCTCAAACCCATAAACTGTGAGATCATGACCTGAGCCAAAGTCAGACGCTTAACTGACTGAGCCACCCAGGGGCCCCTACATTCATTTTCTCAGCTAAGGAACTTGGAAGAGGGTGAAGACTTGGACAGAACAGGTAAGAAGAATCCGCAAGCAACCTGTAATCCTCATTTTTTCATTAGTGTCAATTGCCTTCCTTAAATACCTCTTATCAGAGCTAAGTAGGGCTATTTCATCTACTGTCATCTAAGCTCCATGAAGGCAGTGACTGTTAATGTCTCATTCAAGACTGTATCCCTAGCCTAGTGTCTCCTACATGATACCCTCTCTGAGTCTTTGTTAAATAAACAAATATTAAACAGATGTGGCCAAAAGCCAGTAAACCAGGGGAGAAAAAAGCAAACAAAAAAGAACCTCCCTAGAAGAAACTATCCACTCGATAATCAGAAGTACAGTACACATTAAATGCACTGACATCTTCTTTACCTCAGTTCAAAATGCTTTAACAAATTATGTGATCTCATTTATCCTTTATTCAGTGATGTAAAAAAAGCAGTAGAGCTCGTCCCTAGTGTACAAATGAAGCTCAGTGAAATGCAAGCAGGGGGATAGTATCTACTTGGCACACCACTGTATCTCTAGTGTTGAGAAAAATGCCTTGCACATGGTATACTCAGTAAATATTTTTGGAAGAAGAAAGGAGGTGAGAAAAAGGGAAGGACGGAGGGAGAAAAGTAATGAAGGAATTTATTTAACATCATTCACAGATCAGGGGCAGAGCCAAAGGAAGGAAGAGTTTTTCAAGCCAGTGGCTTAACTGTATCTAGTACAAATCTTAGTGATTCAGTCGTCTTCGCCTGCTGTCAGAGAATATTTTAAAAATGATAAAAACAAATAATTGTCTGTTAATTGACTTACTAATTCTATTTTAAAATTAGGCAACAGGTGTGGTTGCCGTGAGCTTCCTCCCCTCGTGGGAGGATGCTGCTACTTGTCTATTACCCACTGGGTCGGTGCTTACAGTAATTTTTTCAGACACTGACCGCCCAAGCCCTCATGAGATCACCAAAGTCTGGAGCCAGAAACCAAGGCACAGCGAATTGCCCCCACAAGGATGGAGCTCAGGACCTTGACCTCATTGACCAAACGTTCCAGCCAGTGGAGCTGATGTTGTGAACCAAATAGCTAACATGAGGGCAGAGAAATCTACAGAAGAGAATGTATTTGGCTCTAAGTATCCTCCTTTTACGAGGAAGGATCGAAAGCCCTGGCATCTTTACTGGAGAATCTGGATCTCACGAATATTCGTCATGTGCCATCAAGTCCCACCCATCCAGAGAGAAACAGGCTGCCTTGGGCAAAGATGTCAAAGGATAGCGTGGATCTGAGAGGATGTTACAGGGACAGATTCGTGCTCAGCTAGAGAAACAAAACTTTTCAGTCCCCCCAATCTCGATATGCCACCACCTGTTCTCTAAGAGCTCTCAAATTTCAGGTCACACTCTGTTTTGTAGAGTATTATGGGAAAAGCTTTAGATTAGGGCTCTGGTTCTGGTTCTGCTATATTGCTTTTTGACCTTGGGCTAGTTACTTTCCCTCTCTTGTCTTCAGTTTGCTGCCTCTGCAAAATGGTTTTCAGAATGTTCCAGCTCTCACATTTTGAGTATTTACCTAGAAGCAGAGGGATCTAGTCAGAACTCTGACACTAATAAGTTGTGTGACCTTGGATAAGCCATTTCAGTTCTGTGGGCCTGTTTTAGCATTTTTTTTCCCCCTGTTAGATGCTTCTCAGAGTCCCAAGACCATTTATTCAGTTACCTACCTTATGCCGTTCTCAAAGATCTAAAACCACAAGTTGGCTTATTGTGACATACACTTTAAAAAATGTTTTTACCAGTAGCAATTCCCAGTTACCCATATATGTCATATACTTCATGTGGCAAAAACTAAATATATGTCACATACGATAATAAATACCTTTGCCTACATCAGACAAAGGAATCCCCGAAACGAGCCATGAAAAGACTGTCCATACCACTGTCTTCAGAAAAACCAGGTGACAGAAGACCAATGGTTTTCAGATGGTTGGGTGTAGCCGCAGAAAGTGACATGATCTCCCCGACAGCTTCGTGGAACCCCTCATTAGCTCCATTTCTTAGCAGGAAGGGTTGCACGGCATATGCCATGTCATACTGGATGTGTCCCATCTCGTGATGGGCTGTCAGGAAGTCATCCATCGTCACCTTTGTGCACATCTTGATCCTGCACAAACATGGGCAAGATTAAAAAGAATCTCAATGAATTTAATTTAATCAGCACAGTAGAGCAGTAGAGGATTTGGGTAGCATGGTTCATCCTTCCAAGGTTTGTTCACCAATGAGTCTTGAGGACCTACCTCTGGTGTCCTAGAAACTGAACAAGGTGTTTAATATAAAGTCATGAGCAGGGCTGAATCCTGTTGCTCACAGACTAATAGAAAGATAAGCGGAGACCTCTGGTACAAAAACTCTCAGGCAAATACTCTAAGCAGGGCATAGCCTTGGGCATAGCAATAAGTGAATGCAGGCATGGTCTCTCAGAAGCACCAAGAAGGTCATAACTGAGGATGCAGTGAGCAACCTGGACCTTGATTAACATGCAGAAGTTTGCCAGGTAGACAAACGGCAGGGAGGGACAAGAGGTTGATACTCCTGGAAGTGCTCAGTGAGAAAGCCTTGAGAAAAGAGCGTAGCATTCAGGGCACCGCAAGCAGTTTGGTAGAGCCAAGATAGAGAAAGAGTAGGAGAAGGGGCTGGAAACTGATAACTGGGAGTTATTAGCACATAAGACAGGGCATAATGGAATGGCCCATGAAGCAGGTATAGAACGGCAAGGAAAGAGGGCCAAAAACCAAGCCCTAGGAGGTCCCTGTGCGTACAGAGCAGAGAGAGGAAGCTGATTCAGAGAAGACAGAGCGGGGAGTCCCCTTCCGGATGACAGTGCAGAAGCCAATGTAGAACAGCATTTCAAACACAACCTGTAGACATTGCCTATGGCTGCAGCGGCCCAGTGAAATCAGGACTGCATCTGGCAATTAGGTAGTGGTCCTGCCCAACTCGGCAAGAGCAGTCTCATTCGGGGGGATGCAGGGGGCATGCTTCCGTAGGTTCCCAAATTAATTTTCTTACCACTCTGACCATGTCAGCCTCCTGATAAATACCCTTTAAGTCCCCCCCACTGGTCAAGAATAAACCCAAACTCCTTAATACAGCCCACTGTGACCTGCTTTTCTAACCCGGTTTTTCCTCTATTCTCTTGTGAAACAACGGTGAGAATAGCTGCTATATACCTAACGTCTTCAGTACCTAAGAGCGTGTGCTGGGAAACGCGCATATACTAAGGCATTTTTTTTTTAATTTTTTTTTTCAACGTTTATTTTTATTTTTGGGACAGAGAGAGACAGAGCATGAACGGGGGAGGGGCAGAGAGAGAGGGAGACACAGAATCGGAAACAGGCTCCAGGCTCTGAGCCATCAGCCCAGAGCCCGACGCGGGGCTCGAACTCACAGACCGCGAGATCGTGACCTGGCTGAAGCCGGACACTTAACCGACTGCGCCACCCAGGCGCCCCTACTAAGGCATTTTTAAGCCTCACTCTAGTCCTGGAGTCAGTAAACCGGTTTGATAAATAAGGCTTTACTGGAACACAGCCACTGCCGTTTGTTTATGTGTTATCTACGGCTGCTTTGATGCCACAAGGGCAGAACCAAGTAGTCACAACAGAGACCTGCAGAGCCTACACTATTTACCGTGTGACCCTTTATGGAAAAGCCTTGCCAAACCTGACTCTGGGGGATGCCGCTGGGGCCTCCCGGACCAGCTCGACCAGGCAGACCCACCCATCTCCCGTTTTGCCTGAGTCATATCTGCGAAAAGCCAGCAGCTGCTTCCTCCTGCGCTGCCTTTGGCTGAACGAGAGGTGCTTCAGCCAGGAGATGAGGTCTTCCCATGCTCCGGAGTCCTCAGCCAGTGACTGACTAATGTGGGGGTACAAAAGGCCAGTCCTCTTTTCTCAACGAGTGACCAACCGTGGTACAAATCAGGGTGCGGAGAGCCCCGTGGGATCAGGCTGAGGCCAAGAGTCCAGCAGAGACCACATCCTTACTTAACTCTTTCCCCCTCCCCCCTGCTTCCCTCACTCCCCTTTGCCTCATGGCTGTCCTTCGGTGAAGCGCCCGGACAAGAACCTTCATCTCAAGCTGGGGAACCCAGCCTAAGACACTCACCAACCTGCTACCTGGGCGTTACCATTCCACTTTATAGATAAGGAGACTGAAACCCAAGAAGGTTGAATGCCTTGCCCAAGGCTGCCTCGTCACTAAGTGACACAGCTCGGATTCGAGTGCCCGTGCTCCAATGGCACATTCTGCCACATCACCCAGAGCCTTCTTCACATGGCCTTCTTCACTCTAGCCTAACTTGCCGCCTCCAGTACACAGTGGCAGGCCCTGCGTCTCTGCATTTTGATGCTGCTTTTCTCCCAGCCCAGTGTCCTCCCAGCTCTGTCTGTCCAAAGCCTTCTCACCTTCAAACCTAATCCACATGTCCCCCCACCCCCCAAGCCCTGTCTGAGCCTACCACACATTCCAGGCATGGTCAGTGCTCATCCAATTCCCCAGAGAGTGTTCTCTGCAGTTCTCCTATAACACGTACCACTTTCTCTCTTTTATCCCGGCATATTGATTCATCTGTCCTGTCTCGCTCACAAGAGGGAAACGTGGAGGGGAGGAATAATGCCTGATTCACACGTCCATCTTCCATAAATCTTGGCACCGAATCTTTCTAACGGGGACACCACCATACTCACGACCATGCAACTCTAAGGGGTGCATATTATTTCAAGTGAGGCAAACTGTCTAAAGCTCAAGTTAGGGCCTGCTGACAATCCCCTTTTCCTTGGAAAAGTCCAGATGTGTTCTCATGGACTTCTGAGCCCTCATTTAAGGAGAGTTCACACATCTCTTCTGTGCTCAGACAAGCAGAGAAGAAATCCAGAATCGTCGTCATCCCTGCCTCCACTGTCTCCCAGTTTAGTATCAGCTGTGTACAGATCGTCCTCACTACCTGAAGTCACCCTTCCCTAGGTCCCAAGCTGTGGGGTGGCAGACCACTTTCCGGCTGTCGCCTGGCTCGGTTAGCATGGAGTTTTCCCAGAATCCTTGAGTCATGTTGGGAAGGCCAACAGACACAAAGAATTTCTCAGCTTCCTTGAATATCCTCCTTGCATCCCAGCTCTGGAAAGGAAAAAAAAAAAAAAAGAACAGCATTTAATTCTAGCATTAAAATAACAGCATTCTTTCTTTTGGCTATGTACAGAGGCATAACCTTTCTGGAAGGCAATTTGGCAACATGTATGGACATGTCAAGCTTTCAAAGTGTTTATACCCTGTCTCAGTAATCCTGTCTCTAGGAAACTAACCTAGGAAATTATCAGAAATTAGGTCAAAGAATGACATTTAAAATGGGTTTTTTGTTTATTGTTTTTTAAAGTTGAAATATGTATGACACATAACATTGTGTAAAGTTAAGGTATACAACATGGAAAATGATTTTTAATAAAGAAAAAGGTGGAAACCACCACCAGAATGGTTGAATAAATAATGATGTCTTCGTGGGATGGAAAACCTAAATAAATTCAATTTATAAAGAATTTTTACTGATTTTTTTATAAGTTAATCTTAGGTGAAAAAGTAGAATATATAAACCACTGATCTAAAGTGATATTAATGTGAAAATACAAATATTAAATTTAAATAGAAATATTATATATTATGCGTGATATTTTTTGTCTTTATTCTTTATATTCCAAGCATAAACAAACAACAATGACCTTCTCTTTGCTAAGAAATCTATTCAACTAAAGCCAACAATCATTGACTGAGCTCCTTCAAGGAGTGAGGGCCTGGTGTTGGGCTCAGTGGAGGACACAAACAGGTGCACACAGAGTCATGGACTTTTGGAACCAAAAAGGCCTGCATGTGACCAAGTAGCCAATAAGTAGCCGGGCCTTGCTGCACAGCTTGTATGGGAATCTGAACTTTCGGAATGTTCTGGCAATGGAGAGGGGCAACAGTAAGCGTCTGCCATCCAGTAAACTCTTCTGGGAACTGACCAGGACTTCTTTGGAGATAAGGCCCATATCAGGCAAACAAAGTTTGTGTAACTGGTGGATAATTCCTGAATCTCTTTTGGTGACACAGAAAACTTCCTCTGATCTCAAAGACCAGTCAAGTCTGGTTTTTCTCTTCTATCAGCCTTGGGGATTTGAAACAGGATGTGACACTACGGATGTTTTTCACTATTGACCTTTAAAGGCAATATTGGTATTACCAGGTACGGCATTCTTAAGCAGAATGGATGTACGTATACCAAAACAGTGTAGACTAGTAAGCACAGTTAGCATCTGTTAAATGAACAATGAGAGAATGGAAAATGGAACTGGAAATATTAGGAGTTCTGAGTTCAAGCCTTAGTTGCCACTGATTGTCTTTGTGACTTTGAGCCAGTCATTTCCCCAGGCCTCAGTTTCCTCACCTGCAACATGGATCTATCAAAATACCTGTCCTGATAGTCTCATAGGTTTGTCGTAAAGATGACCTTAGGAGAGATGGTGGGTGTACAAACCCCGTAGATGGGCTAAAGAGCTACATAAAGATGAGCCTGTGCTGTTGTTCAACTGCAAAACGGACCTAGCACAGCTGCAGGAGATTGTAGGCCTTGCCGCTTCGCATTCTTACTTTGTCGTGGCTTTTTCCCAGGATCGTGTTGTGTATGTGAAAATGTTTGCCGCACGGTTGCTTACAGATTTGAAACTGTTTACAAAGGAAAATCCGGCAATGTGTAAATAGTAAAGGAAATTATGGTGCAACTCTCTGAAGAAATTTTAGACAGCCAATGGGAGTATGATCATAAATTCTTTCCCCAAAAGGTAGACTATTGGCCGAATAAAGAAAAATATCATTATAATATGACTTCACCAATGGCAGGAAACACAGAGAACTTAAACAATTCTGCCAAGATGGTAACAAAAAAGTAATTTAAAAATTATTTTAAAGACTCTTGTAATATTTCTAACAATAATGATTTTTTAAATACGCAAAAATCTTCTCATGATACCATTTTTTCTATTCGTGGAGATTACGGACTGATTACTTAGCAGTGACTAACTCTAGAAAGAGTAATGCCAACCAGTTGATAATTCCACATCTTACTGCTTAATGGAAAACCCAGGTCGTCTCCATTTTTAACACCTCTCAGCAAGATCAATACCGTATTTATCATTCAAGGTATTTGACGTCACTGGCACTGTAAATTACTTTTCCATGAAGCTACATAAGAAATATATTTAAGTTAGCTTAAATTTTTTTTATTTACATGATTTCACAGGCAAAAGACATGAAGAGAAAAATGGCAGAAAAAGAAATGAAGTTGAGGATTTAGATTTGGTTTTTAAGGCCTCTTCTTCCTACCTGGTTCACCATTGCATCAGTAACATCTATGTTTGGTTTCTGTCCAAAGGGGACTGTCAAAGGGTACAGATTTGTCCAAAATCGACCCCACATATCGCCTATTTTTTAAAAAAAAAAAAGTTTCGTTAATACATAGCAAAGACAGCAGAAGTATAGACCTGATTTTACACAGTGCATAACTTAGGATTGGCAAACAGGCCATATAGTATTCTAGATTTCATCTAGTTTCTCTTCATTTACCTCTTTTTCCATACTCCTATTTAAAATTTTCAACCCTCCCTTCTTTTTTCTATCTCCTCTAAAAGGATAAAATGACAGGAAATTATCCCTATTTCTCCCATTTCGAATTACAATTCAAGGGCACAATGTATTAAATGTATGGAACATCAAAGCTACTATAGATTAGAAAAAGATAATATCCACCATCTGTGGGACAAAATATTGCAAATTAAACCACTAGTAATTCCTAATATTGGACTCAAGAGAGATCATGTAGGATCATCATTCAGGAAACTCTACTAACTAGTAACAAAGTTCTACCTTTATCACTATACTACAGTAATACATTTAATTGGGTAATTTTTCAAACACCACAAATAAATGTTAAATTGGATCCCAAGGCCAGAGACCCTAAAAGGCAAGATGGATCTAGAAAAAAATCAATCTAAGGGCACCTGGGTGGCTCAGTCAGTTGAGCATCTGACTTTGGCTCAGGTCGTAATCTTGCAGTTCATGGGTAGTAGTGCAAAGCCTGCTTCAGATCCTCTGTCCCTCTCTCTCTTTGCCTCTCTCTCTCTCTCTCCCTCAAAAGTAAATAAACATTAAAAAAAAAAAAAAGAAAAAGTCAATCTAACAGCAAGACCAGAATGCTGGCAACAAAGTAATGGGGCAATATAACAACATGAAGAATATTTCAATGAACTCATGTTTTAAGCAATAAAATTCAGTAGAAATAAATGCAAGGTTCAATGCTTAAATCTTAAAGGAAAATGTATCCACTATAAAAATATGTAATATGTGACTTCAGGCTGAGACATAATCAACATGTAAAAGACCAAAAGAGACCCAACAAACAGTATAACATGGCTTCCAAAACACAAATGTGATCTCAAGATAAATAAACAGAATTATAGTGTCTAGAACAAAGGGAGTCATGATACCATATTTACTCAATACTGGCCAAACCTCATCTGGAGTAATTGTTCAGTTCTGAGCATGATATTTAAAGAGAGATATCAACAAAGGACAGCTTATCCCAGGGAGAACAATTAGAAAATTGAGTTTTAAAGAATGGCTAAAAATCTCTATAGGATATTTAACTAGAAAGAAGCAGATGATGGTAACAATAATATCACTAAAATATATTGATTACATACTCTTGTGCCAGGTACTATGCTGTGCCTTTTATGATGGTTGTTTAAAATATCCAGAAGGCCATCTTGTAGAAGAAGAATGAACACATTCTGGATAACCTCATATCATGGAATTAGATGTAATGAATGGAAGGCATTAGAGGGGTGTTGATTCAGTCCCACATAAGGCAGAACTTGCTTATAATTGGTGCCACATAGCACTAGATTAGTCTACCTTGGAAAGAAGAGTCACATCACACTAGATAGGTTTAGGCAGAAACTGAATTACTGAAGGATGCCTGCCAAAGACATCGTAGAGAGCATCTATATATTGCCTTAGAATAAAAAGTCTCCACGGGTCCTTTGTCCATATTCTCTCCTGCTAAGAGAGAGGTTTAAAGGCTGTTGAGAAGAATTAGCTAGCAGAAACTTAGCTTGGTAGGAATGCTATGTATCCATGACATGAACTTTTCAAGCACAAATATTTTATTTGGCCTTGGCTTCTAGGGAGTGGTAGAGGGGAAGGAAGGATGGCTACTCTATGGAAGGGAATTAGGAGGTTCAATAAAAGGCCCCAGGTCTTTCATGGTCTATGAAACCTCTGTGGCAGGATAGAAAGTTCTTGGAAGATTGAGTCTCTTCCTAAGTTAGGCATCTTTCTTCATGGCAAAGACTTCATTCATAACCCATATGATTCCAAACCACATATTTTGCAGCAAAAGTAATTGGTGCAGTTTAGAATAAACTTACGAAGCTTTCACTCAAGCTATACCTTAATTTTCAAAAGCCTTTCTTTCACCCCTGGCCAACCACAGCCTACCAAGCTTCTTTCCTCTGACAACATAATACTAAAATCTCAAATTCCACCTCAAGAGCTTAGCCAATCAACTTAAATTGAAAAATTTATTTTCCCCATTTCCACTCTCATTTGAACTTGGAATTCTCTCTCTAGTTATGTTAAATAATCCCTTTATCCTTTGAATCGTGGCCAACATAATATTCGTTCATGTGTAAAATAAAGTGATGCAATAAAGAACAATTTATGTTATATAATTATGTTGAATAAAGTGCTGTCAAAATGTGATTTCTACAATGTTACTAACTTCATTCGCAACATTTCCCAAAAGTTTTATGTTGGGCCTCATTCCAAAAAACAACTTTAGTGGTGGAAATAACAAAGAACAAAGTACACAAAGAGTTCCTGGAGTTTCTTACCAAGCAAATGGGCAGGGAGGCATCCAGTTGGGCTGATACGGGAAGGGTAGGTATCCATCAACTTTGCCCTCACGTAAGCATGAAGATGTTGGTACAGTGGCTTAATCTGAAAAGCCCAGGAAGAAAGTTTAAGACCAAGAGTAGCCTTTTCCAATTTCCAATCCCTACCACTAAAAATAGGAATCTCTTCAGACATATCTTCCCAGATATGGATGATGACTAACTTCACTGCATAAAGCAACAAACACATCTGGAGGAATACAGGTCCCAAAATGAAAGCAGATGCAAAGAAATATTCATTTTTAATATGTTACCTACTTCCTTTGTTTTTAAGTTGAAGTATCATTTACATCCCACAAAGTTCACCTACTTTTAAATGTACAGTTTCATGAGTTTTAGTATATTTATGCTGTTGGACAACATCACTGTTACCCAGTTTTAGAATATTTCCATTACCCCAAAACGTTTTCTTGTGCCTGTGTGCAGTCAATTCCACTCCCATCCCCAGCCCCAGGTAATCACTGAACTGATTTCTGTCTCTATAGTTTTGTCTGTTCTGGAAATTTCATATAGATGAAGTCATGTGATATGTAACCTTTTGCATCTGGCTTCTTTCACTCAGCATGATTTTTAGGTTCATCCATGTTACAGCATGTATCAGTAGTTCACTCTTTTTATTACTGAGTAGCATGTCACTGTATGATTACGTCAGAGTTTGCTTCATTTAGTAGCTCTTGGATACAATTTGGCAGCTGAAGGACAACTAGGTTGTCTCCAGTTTGGGGCTACTGTGAATGATGCTTCTATGAACGTTCATGTATGAGTCTTCGTATGGATCTATATTTTCATTTCTCTCATATAGATACCTAAGAGTGGAACACCTTAGTCGGATGATAAGTGTGTGTTCAACTTCTTAAGAACTGCCAAACCACTTTCTGCAGCCGCTGCACCATTCTGCATTTCTATCAGCAGTGTCTCCACACCCACACCAGCACCTGCTATGCCTGTTTTTTTTAACCGTAGCCATTCTGGTGGGTGTGTGGTGGTTTTTAAACATGGTTTTAATTTGCATTTCCCTAATAACTTTTTACTTTCTTATCTGTCATTTATATAATCTCCTTGCTCAAATCTTTTGCCCATTTCTTTTCTGAGGAGTTGTTGCCCCAACTTCCACTTTTGATTGCTTTGCCTAAGGATGGCTATGACACAGTAGGTTTGCATAAGAAGTTTGAAGGCACAGGGGTGAGGGGGAGGGGTGGGGGGCAAAAGGAAGGAAGAGGGAGACATTGAGAAGTGTCCATGAGATACTCTGCCTTCCATAAAAAGGCTCCCTCAGTCAAAGGTAAGGAAACAATACTATCAATTGTCCTGAGGAAGGAAGCAAAGCCTACAGCTACTAACAAAGTAAGACAGGGTGGGTCCCAGGTAGTTCACAAAGACCATTCCATCCAATAATCTCTCCTTCTTATAACCTTGCTATTGGTAATTGCTGGGCCACTCAGTGGCTGAAAAGGAGAGGAAAGCAGAGTAACTCTGCTCATCTATGGGACCTGTCCTATTATTCTTTCAAATCTTTTCAAGCTCTAATATTCCATAACTCTGAGGCCTGGGAATGGCTAACTACTGCATTAGGAACAAGCCAGAATGCCTTTGGTCATTGTCCCTTCTTCCCGCACACTGCCCTACATCTGTCTCTGTGTATGCTTCCTTGGTTACCTGTGTGAAGGTATGTTCCACATCTTTAATCAACTGGCTGCGGCTATAGTTATAGCCATCTGTCCACTCCTCTTCATAATCTCCTCTCCAATAATCTCCATAGTCCTCATAATCTGTTTTTTAAAAGGAGAAGGAAGAGAACATAAGGGAAAGAAGGAGATAAAGCATGGTATACATAGATCAGCCTTGGTGGGAGGTTAAAAAATCCAAAGATCTGTCACATTTTTATTGTCCTTCTAAATGTCAACTCAAAGGGATGAAATGAATACTAACACTAGCTGGTGTCTGTCAAGCGCTTGCTCTCTGCTCTCTCTTTGCTCTCTCTTCAATGCATCATCTCCTCTAAGAAGCACAGAAACTCTGCAAGATTGACATTATTAAAATCCCCACCATGCAGATTAGCACCCTGTTCCTGGACGGTGGAATCGTTTGTCCAGCGTCACACGACTGGGAAGAGGCAAAAGCACCCTCCGAGTCTTCTAACCCTTGGTCTCTACTGTCTCCATACTTCAGTTTCTATCTTTGGCTTTAAAACATGTGACTGGATTTGAGTTTTTAAATTCTCTTCTTGTTCAGGGCCTTCTATTTTCAAATGTAAACCAACTCATCTTAGACATCACCACAGCGGGCCTGTGTTTGTTTGCAGATTATCTGTATACACAGAACATCTCTGCGTGCATCGTGTAGTATCTCGTCATCTGGAAACACAGGCTTGCATTAGGATATTAGCCAATACAGTTTGCAAATGTATTTCAAAAATTCTTATTTTCACATGCACATTGGCAATGGATGATCAGGAAGAGGAGAGAGAAAAATATTTGGATGGAAAGATATGGTGATGAGCTGCTGTCCCAGCTTGCCTGTGGCTTAAGAATACAAGTTTAAGTGGCAGTGAAAGGCACTGAGAAACAACAGATGAAAAAAATTCTTCCTTACTCAACCCCAGGAGGCAGTGAATCACCAAAGCATAAAGTTACTCATAATGCCATAGCTTCAGCTCATTATTCAGGCAGGAGAATAAGTTAGGATATATGGAAATTTAAGCCCCATGTTAAGATTTTTATGACCACATGATTTGAGTTATAATTACAACTGCAGAACATAATGGGTTTCCAGCCTAAATTAATCTGATTTTTTTTTCTTTCTGGGACACCACCCTGAGTTAAACACACAAATGACCTTTAAAAATCAACTGTAGCCAGATAGGAGTTTAGGTGAGAGACAGTGTCTCTGTCTCCCATCCTGTCAGAACAATAGAATCCCTACTCAATCCCCAGGCTACCTCAGGAAGGCTTGGGTTCCTGATACCTTCCCAGACGACTGATTTGTTTGACGTCCTGTTGTTCAGCCTCATTGCTGAGCTCCTTAAACTGTAGAATGTCAGCGCATCTTTCCTTATCCCCTAGTAGTTTCTTCTTTGAGACACATCACCTGAATTTGTTCAGGAGATGATCACTAATTTATGGATACCACTTCTGTCAAAGGGCAGGCTTGGTAATTCATGAGAAATAGCCCACAGCCCCCACAGAGAGCATCAGGATCTCTACAGACCAGCAAACTTACTGTTTGCTCTTGCCATCTCATTTTTCAGGGCCACATACTCTTCATATAATGGCCTCAGCTGCTTGCCGACCTCAGCTCTCCAGCCTTCCCAAGCCCAGAGCCTCTCATTGTAGTCTTTGCTGTTTTCCATTATGTCATCCAAGCCTGTCATTGCAAAGCACCCAATAGGGAAAAAAAACATGCATTTGTAAAATTTTTATTTGTAAACAATTGTATGAACTTTAAAGAATTACAAGTAAGGCTGGCAGGCATCGAGGCCATAAAGTTATTAAGTGAAATCTCATGATTTCTCGATTTCTTCATCCTTGTTATAGTTCCAAAATATTTCTGCAGAAAAAATAAACCGTTGAAATAATTTAACTACTTAGTTAAATTACTTAGAATGTGACAGAGTTTACAATGAAGTTTTGTGATAAGTTAACAGTTCACCTATGTACTGAAACACCTATTTGGAATCTTATCATCTTTGGATTATCCACTTGAAAGGCACAGTTTCATCATTCAGTGTCAATCTCAGTTTTAAAACTTAGAGTAAAAACTTAAATTTCATAATGACTGCTCAAAATTAATAGCCTACCTGGTTCAAGTAATAAGCACTCCTGTGGATTGTTTGGGTTACAAGCTTTTCCAGTACTGTAGATCGTGCTCATTGCATTTAAGATTGTGTTCAACTGCAAATTAAGCATAATAAACAATGTTAAATGTGGGAGATGTGCTATATAGAACGCTAAGGCAAGGATGTCCTTTTAACCATGTGATTTTTTATGCCTCAAAATACAGCAATTCCCATCTTTGCCAAGCACCCTCCTTTATATAGGGTAGGAATATCTCCATTAAATTTCCCCCACTATCAACTGGCACAGAGCCTTAGAAACACATAATAAATATGTGTGGAATGACTGAAATAAATGGATCCACCAAAATCCCAAGGATGTTTCCCAGGTACACAGAGAAGTGCATTTGCTGTTCATTCAGCATTCACCGAGAACACATTCACTGAACATCTACTTTGTCCGACACTCTGATAACTCTGACATGAACAAGCTGTGGATCCTCAAGGACCCACACAGCCATGGGACAAGGAGGCAGCCATGAAATCAATAATTACATAATCGAGGGACAAGTGGTAGAACTGTCATGAAAAAGTGATGTGGCAGTCTGGCAGGAGGTGGGTAAATGAAGAACTTGGAGATTCAGGAATGGCTTCAAAGAGGAAGGGACATCAGTACCATGACTTGGAAGAGAAGTAGGAATTGGTCAAGTAGAAAAAGGGAATAGCAGGCAGAGCCTAAAAGATGGATGGAGGTTGGGGAAGAGCAGCAATTTTCCAGAAGTGATGACATGTTGAAGGAAACTGGAGTAGTGACACTGGAGAGGTAAGCAGGGGCTTTGTCACGAGGGGTCGGCCATCTATGCCACACCAAAGAGTTTTAACTTTATCTTGTAGGTAAAGGAGAGTAAAGGTAATAGAGTTAAGCAGTGCTACTCAAAGTATGGTCCATGAACCAGTACAAAACAGCAAATTCTTTGTTTCTATTCTGTGACAAGTACAGGAATCAAGAGAATATTTTTTTTTTAAAAAAAGAGAATGAATGTTTATAAACTTTAAAAAACCATTTGATATTTCCATGACATCTCAGCATGTCAATGGATTTAGCCAAGTATTGATCTGTAATAGATTGGTAATAAAAGAAGAAAGGGAAGAAGAGAGGGAGAAAAGGAGGGAGAGAGGGAGGAAGAAAAGCAGGAAGGAAAGGAAAGGAAAGGAAAGGAAAGGAAAGGAAAGGAAAGGAAAGGAAAGATAGGAGAGGAAAGAAGGAACTGGTTCTCCCCTACATTTGATTTAAGAAGCACCACATGAAAGGCTCTGTTTCTCTTCTCCTATTTCCCCCTTCCATTATTCTTTCACTCTGACACAAAAGTCATTATCCTAAAACATGAAATAGATCCCATGATTAAAACTTCAATAAGATCCCATAGTCCAAAGGCATCAATCCAAATTCCCTACCATGGCACAAAACTCCTCATGGTCTCTTTGTGTACCTGCTTTTTCAATCTCCCCTCCTCCCTCTCCATTGTATTCATGCATTCTTGAGTCTCCTCTCTTCCCAAACAGTTCAATCTTTTACATGCATTTCTGTGTTTTTCAGTTTGGGCTGCACATTAGAACTACTCGGAATCTTATAAAATACAGTGTCCACGTTCCACCCAGGATAGATCAGGCTGTCTAGACTCTCAAAGACCAATGGGCCAAGTTTCACATGGTGTCTTTGAGAAAAAGATGGGAAGCACGGAATGGAGAAGATAAAGTGGATTAATAGCTACTTGGATAATTGGATCCAAAGAATGTGGAATAATAAATATCAACTTGTAGGAAGATATGTGCCACATGGTTTTATCTTTGTCCTTATCGTGAATTTTTTCTTTTTATAGATGTAGATTACAACACAGAATTCCAGAGGACAAGCAACTGAGAAAGAAGACTTTGATGTTAAATAGCCAAATATTTTAGATAAAAATATTTCAGTAGGTTAGATCAGGGGTCTGTAAACTATGATCTGCAGACCAAATGCTGTCTGCTGCCTGTTTTTGTAAAGTTTTAGCAGAACACAGCCACACTCATTTGCTTATGTATTAGCTATGGCTGATTTTCTGACACAACAGCAGAGTTGACTCATTGTGACAGAGACTAGATGGCCCACAAAACCTAAAATATTTACTATCTTTCCTTTTACAGAATAAAGTGTGCTGACTCCTAGGCTAGAGAGATGGGATGAGAGATGTTATTTTAATAGGGTGAATACAGGCTTTCTTGAATTTGAGCAAACTACCTACTTAAGAATAGAATTTTGAAAGCTATCATTTTAGAGCAACATTGGTGGAAGAGACTTGGAAACTTCCTGGACAGTGATGTTGATATGAGCCAACATGGGATTTTGTTGTCAAAAAACAAACAAACCAAACAAACAAAAACCTAATACAGTCCTAGACTGTCTTCATAGATGTAGGGCGAAGGGTGTAGAATGTCCTATTCCTGATCACCTTCATGCATCAGAACCAACGCAGAGTGCCATGTCTAGTTCAAGGTTACCGACAAAATGAAGACAGCAATTAGGACTGGTTAGGAAACTTGAAACTATCGTAGAGAGGAAAACTGACGGAGTGAAAGATGATATCCTAGGTTCAAAAAACAAAAAGGACTTGGGGCGCCTGGGTAGCTCCGTCAGCTAAGTGTCCAACTCTTGGTTTCAGCTCAGGTCATCATCTCGCAGTTAGTAAGTTCTGGCCCCATGTCAGGCTCCCCCCTGACAACGTAGAGCCTGCTTGGGATTCTCTCTCTCCTCTCTCTTTTTGCCCCTCCTATGCTCGTGCTCTCTCTCGCTCTCTCTCAAAATAAATAAATAAACTTTAAAAATAGGGGTCAACCAGTTTAAAAAAATAGCTGCCTTCATTTATTTAAAAACCTTTGTAGGAAAGAGCAATTTGGATCCAGAAGGCAGAACAAAATGGTGGTAAAGCACTTAATGCTCAATGGAGGGAGTATCTCTATCAATTAGAGGGGCCCACAGATGGAATGGATGTCTTGGAAAGAGATGGCTCACCCACCCCTAAAGCAGTTTGAGCTGAGGTTCTTAGCCACTCGTTAAAGACGTAGAGAAGAGTCAAGAATGAAAAGGGGGAAAGAATTGGACCACATACAGGACTTCTCAAGCTTGGCACTATTAATGTTGTGGACCAAATAATTCTTTGTCATTGGGGCCTGTCTCGTGCATTGTGGAATGTTTAGCAGCATCCCTGCCCCTTCCCCACTTATGACAACCAAAAATGTTTCCAGACATCATCAAATGTCACTGGGGGGCACCCCTAGTTGAGAATGAATGACATAGACTAAGTATATTCTTCAGGCCACCTGGTCCTCAGGAAGGTGACTTCGGTATAGGGTGCCCATATACAACACAGGGCCCAGACCACACCAGTTTGACTTTGTGTCCTAACATAATTATTACCAGTGTCTTCTTTCACTTGCAAAAGGATTCCAGTTTGGATGACAAATTATGTGGTCACCCTACCTAGGCACAGAGCTCTTTCTAATGTCAGCATTACTATCTCTGCAGATAAAGGAAGCAGCCATGGGGATATTAACGTTTAATGTTTCCCCAATATTTCAACTCTTGAGGTCAGCGCTAGAATGTTCACATACTCGTTGGCTCTTGTCTGCTGAGAGCACTGATGACCCACTCTGCTGAAGGGCCTGCAATTGACGTTTGATGGTGGTATTGTGAATTTCTGCTAGCGGGTAAGTTTTGGCAAGCTTGGACTGTTCTTCATAAAAGGCAGACCATTTGGCCCCGGCCTCATTCTGAAATGACAAGAAAATAAAGTTGAAGTCAGAATGGCACTGCTTGAACAGATAAAACAGGAGATACCGTCCAAAAAAACATCTGGTGGAACATCTAATATTTCCTGAGTAGTTTTAGTTCTCTACTTTGCTGAAGGTCAAAGCTTAGGTTATGAGTTACCAGGCCATTCTTGGTCACTCTCTCTTTCTGGCCCAGTGCCTAGTTTTCCCCAGGGTCCTGTCCCCAGCACTGGAAGTGCATTCTCACAGATAATTCACATCGTGGGGCCCTGGAATTTATGGCCTTAGCACTGTGACGTGGGTGAGCTGATCAAGGATTCGAGGATGAATGCTCTAAAGGGAGAGTCCAGTAAAGCTCAGAACAAACTTAATGGGAATACAGCCCCTCATGACACTGGGAACCGCAAGAAATGAGAATCAGTTTGCAGTAAGCCCCACAGTGCCATGACTTACCAGAGATTCTGATCTTAAATTATGTTCCCCCAAGAAGGTAGCCCAGAATATGGCCCTTTGGTAGCCGTGGCGATTTTCTAACAGTCAAAGAAACCAATGAGCAGGTGATGATGCCAGGACTCACTTGGCCCCCATCTTGAACATCAGTATAGGCAAGTGAACTTCTCCAGACTCTTCTAGCACAGTCTTTTCTCAATGTACAAATTCATTTCCATCTATCACAGACTGAAATAAGCAATTACTTTGTACATTGTACTTCTCTAGACCGTATAAAAGAGGTAGCCTATGAGACAAGTAAGAACTCCATTCTTGGAGTCAGACACCTGTGACTAGCTGTGCAACTTTAGGCAAATTACTTACCTTCTCTGAGCCAGTCACCTTATCTGTAAAATGTGAGTAATAATAGGACTTACCTCAAAGGGTTGTTGTAATGATGAGAAGAATTGACAAATAACAAAAAGTTTATCACAGTATCTGGTACATCCTAAACATTCAAAAAAGTTAGCTATTTTATAATTTATAGAAAAAAATTCTTTGCCCTTAAGTTGCTTACAGTGTTATCAGACAGATAAGGTATGCAGCGTGAATGTTTCATTAATGAAATATAAGAGCATATGATAAAGTATAAGCTTTGAGTGGGCCAAGCAGTTTCTGCTATAGGAAAAGAAAGACTCATGCAGGCAACTAGATTTGGCCAAGCTCTCATGGAGAAGACCTTAAAGTAGGTAGGAGTTGGATGGATGTAGAGTACTTTGCAGAATAATTCACCTCATTTGATCTTCTTAATCTCATGAGATAGAAAATCATTGTGTTTCCGTTATTCATATGTGCATAAAGGGGCTGAGAGATATAAATAGTGGATATAGCAATCAACTGACAGCATCTGGGTCCTGGATCCTGTGTAGAGAAACGCTAAGATGGCTCCCATGATCCCTCTGTCTGGGTGGTACACACTTGAGTGATCGCCTCCACCTTGAGTGTGAGCAGAACCCATGATTCACATCTAACCAGCAGCATATACCAAAGTTGACAGGATGTACATATTTATGTTATATAAGATTATAATTTTTATCTTGCTAAAACTCTGTCTCCCTTGCTGACTCTGATGCAGCGAGATGCCATGTTGTGAGCCACCCTGTGGAAAGGGCCACACGTCGAGGAATGGAGGATGGCCTCTGGGTGATATCATGCAAGAAACTAAGGTCCTCAGTCCAGCAGCACACAAGGATCTGAATGCTTACCACTAACCACATTAGCTTCGAAGTGGATTCATCCCCAGTCAGGCCTCAGATGAGACCATAGTGCTAGCCAGGACCTCGATTACAACTTCATAAGGCTCAGAAATGGAAGATGCAGCTAGAAAATGCCTGGGTTGTGACCCACAGAAGCTGTGGGATAATAAATGCGTAGTGTTTTAAATTGCTAAGCTTATGGTAATTTTTTTAAAATTTTTTTTTCAACGTTTTTATTTTTGGGACAGAGAGAGACAGAGCATGAACGGGGGAGGGGCAGAGAGAGAGAGGGAGACACAGAATCGGAAACAGGCTCCAGGCTCCGAGCCATCAGCCCAGAGCCTGACGCGGGGCTCGAACTCACGGACCTCGAGATTGTGACCTGGCTGAAGTCGGCCGCTTAACCGACTGCGCCACCCAGGCGCCCCAAAGCTTATGGTAATTTTTAACGCAATAGATAATTAGTAACAATCCCAACGCGGGACTTCAGGCATGATTGCGTTTTCCAGGCAAGGAATTTTACTTTTATTCTTTGAATACTAGGGAATCACTCAGGGGCTCCAAGCAGGCTTGTGACGTGATGGAAATGGTGTGTGGACATGACAAAAATGGCTCAGACAAGAAAGAGATGAGCAGAATAGTGGCAGTAAAAACGGGAAATGATTTCTCTCTTTATTGAGTACACACAACCCCTCAGGAACCACTTCCCAATTAATCTTCACAAACAATCCTTTGAGGTAGTTGTGATTATCTCTACTTCACAAATGAGGAAACTGAGGCACAGAGCTGGGAAGTAGCTTTTCCTAGGACACGCAGCTGGTAATTAAAAGAAGCAGAGTGTTAACCCAGATGTTTACCTCCAAAGCTAACTCTCTTAACCAGTGACCATTGATTGCATTCAACACATTCTAGTCTTGTCTGTAACACGCATGAGTGGGAAGGAGTGGACTATGGAAAGAAGAGTTTGGTCTCTGCTACAGACTCATCTACGCAACCCACCAGTTACCTCGAAACCTCTACCCTTCTTCACCCAATCCAGGATGATTTACTGTCAAGCAAAATTTCTGGTAAAACTTTGATACCAAATTATAGGAATAATATTATTCTCAATTTCTTCTGGAAACAACTCACGATCCCCAAAAGGGCTCAGTCTCAGAAGATTTTTTAAATTATACTGATATAGGAACTTTGAAGATATCTGTTCTATTTATCACTACCATACTGTAAGTGTCATACTTTAAATCGCAAGACAAAAAAATGCATGATGTTGCCTTGAATTTTGCCCACTAAGGACATACTGTTCCTTCCCAAGCTAGTCTTTTTTCCAGAGCTCTAGGGACCTAAACTAGCTTTTTGTTAATTTCTTGGCTCAATATTCCTGTACCATGCTAGTAGTGGAAATCCCATTTCCACACCTATTAAATAACCCACAGGTGAAACCTGAGTCTGATCAAGTCTCTAGATCAGGACTCTGCCCACCATCTGTTTTTGTAAATAAAGTTTTATTGGAACATAGTCACGCTCATTTATGTGTCATCTATGGCTGCTTTTGCACTACAATGGCAGAGTTGAACAGAGGCCATGGGGCCCACAAAGCCTGAAATATTTACTATCTGTCCTTTTTCAGAAAAAGTGTTCTAACCTCTGCCCTAGATCTAGACATTTACAGGAAATATAGGGGACAAAAGAGCATGTTAAGCAACATTTACGGGGCATGATCGGCAAATCCAGAATAGTGGGAATTTCTATAGAACCAGAAATTTAATTCTTCAGCAAATAAATTGTTAAAAAAGTGAGGGAGGAATTCTGTAGACTAAAAGAGAACTAAAGAACATCCTTCAAAATGATTGGAAGGAGAGGACCCGGTTAGATCTTGATTCACACAAAAGAGCTGAAATTTTTTAAAAAAATGAGACAGTAGGGTGCATTTGAATACTGATAGATATTTGACAAAACTGAGGAGTTCTCATCAAGTGGTTGGTAGTGTTATTGAGGTTCTTTTAAAAATTCTTACTTTGAGAGCTACAAGGTGAAATATTTATGCATCCAACCAGATCATGTTTTGGATTTCTTTCAAAATAATCCAATAAATGAGGGGTTGGGTAGAAAAATAAAACAAGATTGGCCAAAGTGTTAATAATTTGTAAAATCAGGTGATGGGTACGAGGAGATTCAATAGACCAGTCTCTCTTCTTTTATACATGTTTGAACATTTTTATGATGAAAAGTAAAGAAAAACCATACCATGGAATACTATTTGGCAACAGAAAGGAAGGAAGGAACGCTACGTGCCACAACATGCGAAGTGAAAGCAGCCAGACACGAGAGACCACATTTCCTACAAGTCCATTGATATGAAATGTTCAAAGGAGGCAAATCTTTAGAGACAGAAAGTAGATTAGTGGTTGCCTGGGGCTGGGGGCTGGGAGGAAGGGCGATCACTAGCGGACATGTGGTTTCTTGCTGGAGAGACGAAAATGTTCTGCAGTTAGATGCTGGCGAAAGTTGTATAGTTCTGTAAATATACTAAAAAGCATCGAATCGTATACTTTCAATTGGTGGATTTTATGGTGCATAAATTGTATTTCAATAAAGCTGTCGTTAAAAGCTCTCTAGAGTAAAAGGAAAGGACAAAACCCATACCTTATTCCCTAGGTCCTATCACTAAGTCTGAAACACCCACAAAACTGCTCTAAACCGAAGGAGTTAGCCAAAATTTATTCACTGCTCTTTTAGCCAGTTGCCCGGCACACGCGCAGAAGCAGAAGCCATTCCTCACCACCAGACTGCCCTCCCTGCATGTAGCTGGTGGCCACCTGCTTCCTCTCTGCATTTTAGTATTTTCACTTTCCTTTAAAAGATCCATGCTTTCTGCGGTTTGGCCACACTTGGTGATTTATGCCCTCTCCTCTCTGGCCTTTGCTCTAATCAACAGCTGCAATTCAAAAGTAATAACACTCAGTGATCCAGACATGATTTCGACAAACATCGCTACATCTCATTCTGGAACATGGCTTCTCAGCAAAGGGCACTCAGCAGGACTGTTACATGTCTCTTCGGCAAGTACAACTCCCGCACTCGTAGCAACGATATCGTGTCGTTCTCCCAAGCTCACGGGCATCGAGCCCTATTCTGGTGGTTTGGGGTATGAACTAAGGCTTCACAACGACCCTACAAGGCAGATATGAGTGGGACGTTCTTTTTCACAGGTGAGATAATGACGGCGCAGAGAGGTTAATTCAGCAGCTTAAGCTCACCCAGCTGGAAAGTGGTGGAGCCAGGATCTGAACCTCGCCAGTCCGGATCCGGAGCTCTTAGGCACGATGCTGGTAAGTAACACCTTCACCAGCACCTACGGGCCCATTCAGCGGAGCATGAAAACAAACGAACAGTACACAATAGTCACCTCCAACAGAGATCAAATAAAAAGTGAGGCCAGAGCAACAATAAAGAGATGAAGAGAGGTAAGACCAAAATATGAGCCAAGAAACAGATGATCTCCTATGACCACATCAGGCTGTCAAAATCTCCAGGATTTCTTTGAGCTTTAGAAAAATGGAAAAGCTTCTCTTTGGGAATTTCAAATGAGGCAGTAGGTCTCGGGTTTCATCTGTCCCATGAATGGCAGTAATTTAAACATGCGACCTACTAACCATTTGAAAAAAAAAATAAGCTTCTGAACTACATTTCTGAAGGAATGTATCGCTATACAAGTGTCAGAAAATCTTTTTTTTTTTAAGTGTCACAAAATCTTTTCTCAAATAATGTCGCTCGACTTCTAGGAAAGACGTGTAAGGATACTGCTTCAGGACCTGTGAGAGAAGAAATTCCTGAGTCCTTGCACTTGTCAAAGCATCTTGCTTTCCCAGAGCATTCTGAGATTTGTCAGAATTGGTTTAGTTATGGTTTTTCTGGGAGGGCTCTGGATGGATTCTGTGACCTTTGGAAGTCCCTCAGAGCTCCACGACAATGAAGGAAGGAATTCCCAATTCCAGCCTCTGGACCCATGGTTAGTTTAATTACTAGCTAGCTTTTTCACTAAGCCTCCACTTGCATTTTGCAGTTAATCTATCATTTTAGAGAGTCTTTAGATACTCCTGTTGACACTGTAGGCTTGGGAAAATTATTAACTCAATAACTTATGGCATTTCCATGAAATGCTTTGAAACCCTGATTATGATGAGAATTATGGTAGCAGCTTCATAAAGCATGTTCACTGGTTTCCAAGAATCTGGACTGAGACCAGTGAATTATTTTGTAACCATTTTCAAATGAGCCCCAAGGTCATTTAAGTTTAGGCATCTGGGACTCCAGAATCCAAAAGATCGAGGCAAACATCCAACTTCACAACTCAGAGCATTTCTTTGATTTCCCTTTTCAGTTGCATGGGCAGTAATCTAATCTTTAAGAAGCAGCAAACACCCCTATGTAACCATGAGAACTCACCATTTTTTGGACATTCTCGTCTGTGATATTGGTGTTATAATTCCAGGAAGCAAGTGAACTTTGATAAGACAGCTCTTCGGCTTCATGGTTAAACTTCTCCAAAAATGTCTTGGCCAGTTCTTCAGTGGTGGATTGAGCAGCAGCTAAAGCAGCAAAGCTGAGAAGGAGCCAGAAAGAGCCTGACATCTTTCCCTAAGCACCAAGATCCCATCCACTGAACAACTTTCCCTAGAGTAAAACCTCTTCATGAGTTTTTCTTGCTCATCAGCCTTTGAACTTGGGTTGGGCACTGAGCAGGGAAGATGAAAAAAAAAAAAAAGAAAAGAAGAAGAAGAAGAAGAAAAAGAAGAAGAAGAAGAAACAGTAAACAGTCTGCTGAACCAATATAAAGTTCATCCTGGAGAGGACAGATATGTAAACAGATTTTAGAATGATTTTTTAAAGTAAATCAAATAAACAAATGTTATTCATTAATCCTAGAGAATCATATCCCTCCTAGTATTTTATGGCCAGATCAGAACTTGCACATTTGGTTAATATGTTCCTAAAAAGCTGTTAAAGATACACTGAAGGTGTTATAATTTTACAGGGACCAAAGAAGGCTAGAATTAGGGATCACGGGGGGTAATGTTGGTACTTATATGTTTTCCAGACAATTCCATTAAAAGTCAGTTATCTCTCCTTTCTTTTCATGTCAAGCTCTATTCACAGAAAGTCTCTACTAGGGTAACATTTTCCCTTCCTAAATAAACTACTTTGCCCTTGTCTTTTTGGAATTCTTTTTTTTTCCTGATTTTAATTTTAATTTCCATGGCCATTTTTAAAAGTACGAGACTAGGGGCATCTGGGTGGCTCAGTTGGTTGAGCACCCAACTTTGGCTCAGGTCATGATCTCCCAACTCGTGAGTTCGAGCCCCGCATCGGGCTCGCTGCTGTCAGCACAGAGCCGGCTTTGGATCTGCTGTCTCCCTCTCTCTCTGCCCCTTCCTCGCTCACACGCACTCTCTCTCAAAGATAAATAACCCTTTAAAAAATAAAAATAAAAGTAGAAGACTACCCTCCACTCCGCAGGTTAACATTCCTGATCCGGCTCACTTTCTATCTCTCAGATGACCATGTTAACCACCTATTGTATGGCTGACTTCACTGTATGCCTCCTCCCCTTTCACTTACCTGTTCTAAAGTCAGTCAAGGACCCAGGGAAATAAAAATGACTCTGCATGGTATGAAATTCAAAGAGTGTCCATGTCCGTGGTCATCCAAAACCATGGGATCATGGCAACAGAGAATCCAGAGGGACTCCAGTGGTTATCCTGTAGAATCTCCAGAGCTGGATCAATGTCCTCATTCCCAGAGAGCGGGTATGTCAGAGATAAAGAGAGGAGCCACTGTAAATGGCAGGGCTCCTGGGCCAGCTCGACTGTGATTATGAAACCTTCACGCAGGGAAAATATTTCTTCACCCAGAAAAACAAGTCTTCCAGGTCCAGGTGACCTGGCAGTAACCAAGCCTTTAAAAAAAGTTTTCACTACTTTCCCTTATTCCAAAGTTGTACGTATTATTATAGGACAGGGAAAAATAATTATAAGTAACTGCTCAAAGTGCTTTGCATTATAATAGTTCGTTGAAGTGTTACAACAAATCTAGAGGTGAATAATTTTTATTGATGTTGCACAGATTATGAAACTGAGGCTCAGAGAACTTAAATAAATTACCACACCCCATTCAGCCAGGAATGCCATTTGATTCTAGAGTACAGACCCCTTTCCACTTTCCGTGAAGATGACAGATTTCGTTTTGCCACATCAAAAAGAGGTGGATTCAAGGCGCCTGGGTGGCTCAGTCAGTTAAGTGTCTGAATCTTGATTTCGGCTCAGGTCACGATCTGAAGAATTTATGAGATCAAGCCCCATGCGGGCTTGCCCCCAGGCAGAGCCTGCTTGAGATTCTCTCTCTCTCTCTCTCTCTCTCTGTCCTTCCCCACTCTCTCTCTTTCAAAATTAATAAAGAAACATTAAAAAAAAAGAGGTAGATTCTTCCTATCCTTAATGTAAATCAAAACACGTGATCCTTCTAAGAAATAAGTTAGTTGACAAATTTAAGCAATTATGATAAATGTTAAATGAAAGTAGGGGAGAAATCAGTGAAGTTTCATCACGGCACTTCCCACATTCGAGGAAGCTGAGATCCACTCACTTCACACAGGCATTAGGAGAAAAACCAGTTCCGAGAAAGGGGAGCAGCACGTGAGGCTTTGAACAAAGAGTTGGAATGTTACTTTAATAAAAGCTGAAACAAAACTCCACTCAGGTCACTTCCTGAATGAAGCTGTTAGCTTTAGGAAAAAAAAAAATGGAAGCCGTCCAACTTCAATTCACTGAGGCAGAAAATAAGATTAACGTGATCAAACTGAAATGGAGAAAGCAGGATATGGAATCTGAGAGCTAAAAATAGACGGACAAGGAGACTGAGATCACACCGAGGCAAGAACACCCTGGAAGCCAAGAAACTTTGAAAAGTCAGAAATAGAAGGCTTGCCACAATAATTCTGTAGAACTAGCTCGTCACGGCCAGCTGCAGGCAGAGACTTCGTTCTGAGAATTTGTGCTCCCCTCCAATGAGATGCTGCTGCTGTTCTGCCGACTACCCAGCAGTGTTCTCCCCAAGCCCACGCTGAGAATGGAAGGACTCCACTAAAGACCCAGGGGATGGGACCCAGAAAGGCAATGGGCCCAAAGGAATGGATTGCCTTTGAGACAGAACAGAGAACCAGAAAAATTAAGAAAACTGGACATGTAGGAAACCTGTTCTACTTTTCAAAAGGGTTGGGGTGTGAATTTCCTAAGTGGTAGAGGGAAGAGTTTGATCTTGGCACCTGACAAAACTATAAAATGTGACTTTTAGGCTACGGTTTCCTCTTGGAAAATATATAGATCTTTGGTCCTAAATACATATCTAGGGATTCGTGAGGAACAAGTCACATGCTAACTGCCTCATTTCCTTTCTGCTAAAACAATATAATAGTAAAAGAAAATACAAACATACAATGTATCTTCTATTGCGATAAGGGATTTAACAAAATGTAAGGTTATACAACTAGATTTTAATGTCCCCCAAACAACCACGTGACTCCAGTTGAGCAGTCCTTGATTAATGACGGTTCGTGTCCAAAACGATAAGAATCTTGATTCAACAATTAGTTACTGGATATATACTAATGAATAAGACAGAAAAAGTTCCTGTGGATATCATCTTATATGATGTGCGGTAGAGTGAAGAAACAAATAGCTGATGATAAATGCTATGACTTTACAACAAGCAGGAAAGGAGGGTGGTGAGCCCAATCCCTTGGGGTGGGGATGAGAGGGTGATCTCTGAGCAAAGACCTGAAGGAACAGATATTCGGAAAAGGATGTGGATATTCGGGAAAGACTGTCCCAAGGGGAGGGGCAGCAGGTGCAAAGGGTGTAGGCGGGTCTCAAGAACATCGGAGACCTTTGTGTCTGGAGCCCAATGCATACAGGAAAGTGGCAGGAGGTGAAGATGGAGAGAAAGCTCAGGGCCCCACCAGGAGGGCTGGACACATGATTGTAGAACTTTGGCTTTTATTCTGAGTAACGTGGGAAGACATTGGAGGGCTTCAGGCAGAGAAGTGATTCACTCTCACTACTGAGTAGAGAAGAGACACCAAAGGGGTAAGGTTGGAAGCAGGGAGACCAGCCAGGGGACTACCGCAGCAGCCCAGACAACCTGGTTGAATAAAAACCTAATAGGAGCTGTAAATCCAATTTGACTGCCCAAGAAAAGGAAAATTCATCTTAGACTATTTAAGACTTTGTGAATAGAAGTATTAGATGCAAAATAATTTAGAGAATCAAGCTCATTGCGGAGGAACACAAGTTTAGAGAGTCACAGGAGAGGATCCGGAGAAAAACAGAAGAGTAGATGGTCTAAAATAATATAATTTGAAGCACAATTCAGACACAGAGGAGAAGACAGGTAGCATAACGGATTCACTTTGTCACTTGTTAGCTGTGTGACTTTAAACAGGCCATAGTCTCCCCACACCTCGTTTCCTTATTTCAAAGCCAATGACAATATTATATGCATCTCATAGGAAATCGTAAGTATTATATGAGTTAATACATGAGAACACAGAAAAGAATTCTGGGAACCTAGTAATAAAAGCCACCCCAAATGAGAAGAGTTGTGTGATAATTCGGTCACTTTGAGAAGTAAGGGAAATGGGAGAATTGTCCACAGTCCAAGTTTTATCTATAGGAAACCCATCATATTCTAAGAATGAGTAGGCCCACATAAGCAAAATGAAAATGTACTGCGTTGATTATACCAGTTGTGCATTTTTAAACCGCTGAAGATAGAATTTGTTTCTAACATATATTCCATCCTCGTTAGGATGTTGCCTTAAGCATTATTTTATGTGTCTTTTTTTTTCCCAGATGACTCAGTGTCATCACCTTGAATATTGTTTACTGACTAGGCTATAACGTGACAATGTCTTTAGGGCTTTACATTAATGGCTCCAAACAGCTTTATTGCTATTAACTGTGCTGTCTCTGCAGGTTCTGAATTAGCTGTCACTTCTTGAAGAATCTACTTCTAGTAGCCCTGCCCACTACAAATCTCCTCCCTGTTTCTGATCTGCTGTCTGCTAAAAGCTAAATGGAAACCAGATAACCGTGGAATTCAATAAGAAAGCCCCTTCTTCATAGGCTCAGACCTGAGGGCGTGTCTTCACCCTGCTGGAGCAAAGTGCATAGACTTTGAGATCCATATTTCCCTTACTACTCTACCTTTTATACACTTCCAACTGAGTCACAAATGGTGGGGTTGCCAAATAGCTATGGCAGAAGCTTCTTCCGGTTCCCCAAGCTGAGAGGAAAATTTGGTTAATTTCGGAGGGGGAAAAAAAGATGTTTTGTGCAATTTCTTGTCTTAAAATTGATAGAGTAATACTTCCAACAGAAATAAGGAAGGCTATCGGGAACATAAAGCATAGGGACATTTAAAACTCCACATGGCCAAAAATGACTTGCATTTAGCCCAAATGGTTTCGACCACATACTTATCGAAGTGGATTTGTAAGTACTTTACAGAAAATAAATAACAAGTTGACTTTTGAGCCCAAAGGAAAAGCTAAAGCTTTTTCCTGTTTACATTTCTAGTTGCACAGCAGTCCCTTTTCCTACAGATAGAGCAAAGATAATCTCCATGAACAAAATTGACAAATATTTTCAACAGACAGAGTTCAAATTTGTGAGGACAAGCTGTGGATTCCAGGAGGGTTGTACTAATTATTACGGGTCTGAATTTATAATTGTATGGTGCCTGTCCTGTCACCCAAATTTATTTCTACACCCAGACTGAACAGAACAGCAGGCAGTACTACAGCTAGAGTTTACTGGTGTAAACTTACATCTAGGGCCTTAGGCTCCAAACGTGAGCCTTTATCCTCAGCGAGATGGGAATCCACGGGAGAGTTTGAACAGAGGTCACATGATCTCACCTTCATTTGAGAAGCAGCAGCCCTGGCTGCCGTGTGGAGAAGAGAATGCACAGGGGTGAGATACAGACAGAGAGAGACCACTGAGAAGGTTATTGCAATAATCCAGGTGAGATATGATGGTGGGTTGGTGGCAGTAACAGAGTTCATGAGAAGGCAGCTGGAATTTGAATACATTTTGAAAGTAAAGCGAACAGGATTTGCTGACGAATTGGGTGAAGGCTGTTAAAGAAAGATAGTCAAGGATCACTCCAGGGTTTGGGGATTGTACAACTGGGAGAAGAAGGGTGACATCAACTGACATGGGGAAGGTTGCAGGTAAAACAGTTTGGAAGGAAGCCTGGGAGTCCAGTCAAGTTTGTGATATCTAATAGAAATTCAAGTGAAGATGTTGAGAAGACTACTAGATATACAAGTCTTCAGTTTGACAGAGAGGTCAGGGATGAAGATATAAACTTGAACGTTATCCTCTAGAGATGGTTAGTCAAATGTGTCTTTTCAGTTAAGACCAAAAGGAAAGATTTTACTTCAGAAACCCAGTGTGCTGGAAAGCATTACTTATTTCAGGTCTCAGGAGGGAAAAAGGATGGATAAATAAGGGGAAAAGTTACTTGAAACAACCCCTCCCCCAACCCCAAAGGAACCATCTGTGGACTGAACAAAGAAATGATAAAAGGGAATTTCAGGAACTTGGCCAGGGCATCACATTTTCTCACTGGTTCCTAGCAAAGGAGACACATCTCAGGAGCACAAGGTGGTTGAGTTGAAGCAAGGTACAGGTTCAGAGAAGGCAGCTGACACGAGAGAGGGTTGAAGTTAAGTGATTTAGACCCAGGCCAGGTCAAGGCTGAGCGATGCGCATTCAAACCATAGAAGACTCCTTCTGGAGTTAGCTCCTGCCTCTCAGCTAAAGTCTGAGGGTGACTGAGGACTTTTACACTTTGGCTAATACTTCCTAATTGGCTCTAAATATCTTAGAATAGACCTACATCCCTTTTGGGTTCTACCTCAGTCTCCAGATTGAGTATAAAAGTCACGTTTTCTAATCCAGCTAGAAACGTCCAATAGTTGTTGTCTTCTTGAGGCCTAGCAGACTCATCTTGGAGACAATGTTCCCTTCCCTCCTCATCTTCTAAGGGATTTGTCTGATCTGGGCCATTAGTAGGGCTCCTTACCAACTCCATCCCCAGGGGACTAGGATAATTGGCTTAGGCTGTCAACATTTGCATCTGATTTGTGTTGGAGAATGGTAGACATCCAACTAAACTTGGCTCTGCCTTACGGAAGTAGGAGGGAATGTCTTTCACATAGGTAATATACGTAGTGCTTCGTCCATCCACTGCAGAAGGGGCTATTTCTGGGGACATTTTCCATAGATATTTCATTCCAACCATGAATTTGGGTTCTTATGAATTTCAGGCACACAAGACAGAGCTTGCAAAATCTTCCTGAATGATGTCTTGGTCTGGAAGGAGTTTCCACCTCAGTATCAATATCACATTTCTCCCCTACCCATTGACTATACATGAGATAATTATATATGATATGATATATATGTGATATGACTATATATGATATAACCAGATAAGAGTGGATAAGAGGAGAAAGTCCTGATGGGAGAGCAAAGATATCTATCCAAACCACTACCCCAACTTTTCCAGGGGTATAGACACCCCCCCCTCGCAACAGTGTTAACTATTTCTTCAATAAAAGAGATGAATGAGAGAACGAAAATCATGTAGAGCATATAATTTCTGTCTCGTACACTCTGCATTGTTGAGAAATTTTACTCAGATGACACAGATAAAAGATGATGTGAATAAACTCTAATTTGTAAGATTATAAAACTTTTCATGATCTCAGAGAAACAGGAGGTCAGAGTGGGCCCAAGGAGGCATCAGGTATGCTTTCCGAAGGAGATGATACTCTGAATCATAGGTAATCATTGATACTAATAATAGTGACAATACTAATATCTAAACTTTGCTGAGTGCTTATTATGTGCCACTCAGAGTTTAATTGCTTTACATGTGCTCCCTCATTTAATCCTCACAACAACCCTATGAGGTAAGTAATTGCAGCATTCTCATTTCCTAGATGAGGAAACAGGCATGGAATTAAGATCACAAAGCTCAAAAGCAATGGGAACTGGGATTCGAACCTCAGCAGTCTGGTTTCAAGATCAAACTCTGTGATCAGAAAGGGCTTTTGAAAGAGTTCTTATCACAGGCTTGGAAAAGAGGGACAGTCAAGGTATGAAGAAGCATAAAAGGTCCGGCTGGACTGCTCAAAAAAAATGGCCCCAGGATGATATCAGACTTGCATTAGTTACAAACATTTCTCCCTGCACTCTTATACAGCATTGATCTTCATGACTTTCACTAAGAGGAGACCATGGGTGCTCAGGCTATCTTGGCAAAAAGCTGGGTTTTTCTCAGTAGGATGAGTATATTTGGGGATAGAGAATAATTAGAGACAATAGATTCACAGATGACAACTTCAGATGGCACGGCAGTAATTTTGTTCTTTTCAAAGTGAATCTTTATCGGTGATATAAAGCAGTGGGTCTCAAACAGGGTGATTTTTGCCTCCTAGGAGACAACTGGCAATGTCTGGAGATATTTTTGATTGTCACCACTTGGGGAGGGTGGGTAGAGGTCAGGGATGCTGCTAAACATTGCACAGTGCACAAGACATCTCCTCACAAACAAGAATTATTTGGCCCCAGATGTCAAGCGCCAAGGTCAAGGGACCCTGATCTAGATAATGCCATGAACGTAATTCTCTCAAGAACTAACGTGTGTACATGGTTGCACCTCCCCACATCTCAATCAGGGCCAAGCAGAATGGTAAGTAGCAATGAAAGCACAAAGTATCTGATCCTGTTTAGATGTATATATACGTGCATATATGCACTGGTCTCCATAGCAAATAGGAGAAAGCAAGAATAAATAAGATAGAAAATATCAGTCCAGATACTTAGCTCTGATTTGAACATCACAGGGGCGAGAACTAACACGTAAGGTATTTACTGTGTGTGCAGGGCACCAATGTCTATCACATTGCTGAGTGTTTGCCACCACCCTTGTGGAAGTTGTTACTTTTCAAATCCTCAGCAAGATTAGTAACTAGCTCCATGTCACCCCATAAGAGAACGGGGGGTTTAACCTGTCAGTGTGTTTTTTATTTTGATCCCTGACTCTTCCCATGGGACGTGGTAAAAGCTCAAAAGAACTAGTAAGACTGTTGAAGAAAATAATTATGATTTTTAAAAACAGATGAAAATGATGTCATACTTCTGCCTTGAAGTTTGTCGATGTCAACATGTAGAACATATTATCCAGACAGTTCCCTCTCTACCTAAAAGAATGGGAAGAAATTGACTGAAAGAACATGTCAAAAGCTCATGTTTAGTCCTAAGGGAGAATCATTTGACAGTTGTAAACACTGACACAGACTACTGAAGAGTGTTGGGTAATCTTCATCTCTGGAAGGTTTCATAGGCTGAGGAAGGTTTAAACGTGGCCTTGACTGAGGGAGAGGACATGGCTCGCCAGAGCTCCAGTAAAATGCTGTTCCGGGAAAAAAAAAATGAAAAGGAATAAATAAAGCCTACAGGACTTATGGAATACCAGTGAGAGAAAAAATGATGCAATTTGGAGTCCCAGAAGGAGAAGAGGGAGAGAAAGAGGTAGAAAGCTTATTTAAAGAAATAATGGCTGAGAAACTCCCAAACCTGGAGACAGATTTAGACATCCAAGTTCCTGAAGCTAATAGGTCACCCCAACATTTCAGTCTAAAATGATCTTCTCCAAGACACATTATAATAAAACTGTCCAAAATCAAAGACAAAGGGGAATTTTCAAAATAGCAAGAGAAAAAAACAATTCTCTCATACAAGGGAATCCCCATAAGGCTATAAGTGTATTTCTTACCAGAAACCTTGCAGGTCAGGAGAGAATGAGATGATGTATTCAAAGTGCTGAAACATAAATGGTTTCCTTAACAAGGTTGTCCTTCAGTAATGAAGGTGAGATAAAGACCTTCCCTAAGAAACCAAAGCTGAGGGAGCTCATCTGCCCTAGACCTGCCTTACAGAAAGTGTTGAGAAGAGTTCTTCAAGCCAAAATGTAAGGAATCTGATTAGTCACATAAAAACATACAAAAATATACAGCATACAGGTAAAAGCAAGTATATAGCCAGATGTAGAATACTCAAATACTGTAATATGGTGGGGTGTTAACCACTTAACCCTAGCTAGTATAAAGGTTAAAGGACAAAAATATTAAAAATGGCTACAGTTACAATAATTCACTAATGGATACATAATATAACAAGATGCAAATTCAGACATCAAAAACATAGAATGGGGAGAGCAAAAGGGTAGAGTTTCTGTATGCAGCTGAAGCTAATGGGGCACCTGGGTGCCTCAGTCAGTTAAGCATCTGACTTCGGCTCAGGTCATGATCTTGTGGTTCGTGAGTTCAAGCCCCACATTGGGCTCTGTGCTGACAGCTCAGAGCCTGGAGCCTGCTTCAGATTCTGTCTCCATTTCTCTCTGACTCTTCCCTTCTCTCTCTCTCTCTCTCTCTCTCTCTCTCTCAAAAATAACATTTTTTCTATTAAATACAATTTATTGTCAAACTGGTTTCCATACAACACCCAGTGCTCATCCCAACAGGTGCCCTCCTCAATGCTCATCACCCACTTTCCCCTCTCCCCCACCCCCATCAACCCTCAGTTTGTTCTCAGTATTTAAGAGTCTCTTATGGTCTGCCTCCTTCCCTCTCTGTAACTTTTTCCCCCCTTCCCCGCCCCCATGGTCATCTGTTAAGTTTCTCAGGATCCATATATGAGTGAAAACATATGGCATCTGTCTTTCTCTGCCTGACTTATTTCACTTAGCATAATACTCTCCAGTTCCGTCCACGTTGCTACAAATGGCCAGATTCCATTCTTTCTCATTGCCAAGCAGTATTCCATTGTATATGTAAACCACATCTTCTTTATCCATTCATCAGTTGATGGACATTTAGGCTCTTTCCATAATATGGTTGTTGTTGAAAGTGCTGCCATAAACATTGGGGTACAAGTGCCTGTATGCATCAGCACTTCTGTATCCCTTGGGTAAATTCCTAGCAGTGCTATTGCTGGGTCATAGGGTAAATCTGTTTTTAATTTTTTGAGGAACCTCCACACTGGAGAAAAGACAGTCTCTTTAACAAATGGTGCTGGAAGAACTGGACAGCAACATGCAGAAGAATGAAACTAGACCACTTTCTTACACCATTCACAAAAATAAGCTCAAAATGGATGAAGGACCTGAATGTGAGACAGGAAACCATCAAAACCCTAGAGAACAAAGCAGGAAAAAACCTCTCTGACCTCAGCTGCAGCAATTTCTTACTCGACACATCCTCAAAGGCAAGGGAATTGAAAGCAAAAATGAACTATTGAGACCTCATCAAGATAAAAAGCTTCTGCACTGCAAAGGAAACAATCAACAAAACTAAAAGGCAACCGACTGAATGGGAAAAGATACTTGCAAATGACATATCAGATAAAGGACTAGTATCCAAAATCTATAAAGAACTCACCAAACTCCACACTCAAAAAACAAATAATCCAGTGAAGAAATGGGCAGAAGACATGAATGGACACTTTTCTAAAGAAGACATCCAGATGGCCAACAGACACTTGAAAAGATGCTCAACGTCACTCCTCATCAGGGAAATACAAATCAAAACCACACTGAGAAACCACCTCACGCTGGTCAGAGGGGCTAAAATGAACAAATCAGGAGACTATAGATGGTGGTGAGGTTGTGGAGAAATGGGAACCCTCTTGCACTGTTGGTGGGAATGCAAACTGGTACAGCCGCTCTGGAAAACAGTGTGGAGGTTCCTCATAAATAAGCATTTTTTTCAAAAATCTGAAGTTAAGTTGTTATCAGCATGTAAGATGTTTTATGTAATCCTCATGGTAACCACAAAGCAAATACCTACAGTAGATTCACAAAAGGTAAAAAGAAGGGAATCAAAGCATACCACTATGGAAAATCATCAATTCATAAAGGAAGACAGTAAAAGGGAAAGAAAGGAAAAAGGGAATACAAAACAGCCAGAAAACAATAAACAAGATGGCATTAGAAATTCCTTAACCTATCGATAATTACTCTAAGTGTAAATAGATTAAATTCTCTAATCAAAAGACAGAGTGGCTAAAAACCAAGATCCGACTATCTGCTACACACACTTCACTTCAGCTTTAAGGACACATATAGGTTCAAAATAAAGGGACGGACAAGATAATTCTTGCAAATGAAAATCAAGAGACCATGGGTAGCTATACTTATATGAGACAAAATAGACTTTAAGCCAAAAAAGTGGTAATGAGAGACTAAGAAGGTCATTATATAATGGTAAAGAGATCAATTCATCAATAAGACATGACAATTATAAATACATATGCATCCAACATTGGAGCACCTGAGTATTTTAAGCAAATACAGATCTGAAGGAAGAAATAGGTAACAATATAATAAAGTAGGGGGGTTTAATGCCCCCCCCAATTTCAACAATAGATGGATCCTCTAGACAGAAAATCAACCAAAAAACACATTGAATTGAACCATACTTTGGGTCAAATGGATAATAGACATATATAGAACATCCCATCCAACAGAAGCAGAATACACATTCTTCTCAAGCACACATGAAATATTCTCTGGAATAGATGATATGACAGGTCCCAAAATAAGCCTTTGCAAATTTTATAAGGTTGAAATTATACCGAATATCTTTTCCAACCACAATGGTATGAAACTAGAAATAAATAACAGGAGAAAAGCTGGAAAATTGACAAAGATGTGGAAATTAAGCAACACACTACTGAAGAACCAGTAAGTCAAAGAAGAAATCAAATGGGGAAATCAAAAAATATCTTGAAACAAATGAAAATGGAAACAAAACATACCAATATCTTTTAAAAGACATTTTCTAAAGAAGAAGACATACAAATGGCCAATAGGTACAATACGTGCAAACTGCTCAACATCACTCATCATCAGATGCAAATCAAAACCACAATGAGATATCACTTCATACCTGTCAGAATGGCTATGATAAAAAAGACAAGAGATAACACATGTTGGTGAGGATGTAGAGAAAAGAGAACCCTTGTTCACTGTTTCTGGGAATGAAAACTGGTAAAGCCACCATGAAAATCAATATGGAGGTCCCTCAAAAAAGTTGAAAATAGAACTACCAGGGCACCTGGGTGGCACAGTTGGTTAGGTGTCTGACTCTTGATCTCGGCTCAGGTCATGATCTCATGGTTCGTGGATCCGAGGCCTGCATCGGGCTCTGTGCTGATGGTGCAGAGCCTGCTTGGGATTTTGTCTCTCCTCTCTGACCCTCCCCCACTTGTGTTCTCTCTCTCTCTCAAATAAATTAAACTTAAAATTTAAAAATTAAAATTAAAAAATTAAAATTAAAAAAAAGAAAATAGAACTACCATATGATCCAGCAATTCCATTTCTGGGTATATATCCAAAGAAAATGAGAATAGGATCTCAAAGAGATATCATCACTCCCATGTTCATTGCAGCATCATTCACAATAGACAGGATATGGAGACAACCTAAGTGTCACTGGATGAATGGATAAAAAAGATGTGGTATTAGTTCTGAGAATGTAATGTACAGTATGGTGACCAGAGTTACCCATACTGTACTGTATATTTGAACATTGGCTAGGAGAGTAGGCTTTATAAATTCTCACTGCAAAAAGAAAAACTAACTCTGTGAAGTGATGGATGTGTTAACTAACCTTAGCATGGTAACCACTTTGCAATGTATGCATAAACCAAATTATTACACTGTACACCTTACGCTTACACAAAGTTATGTGTCAATCATATCTCCATAAATGTGGAAAACAAACAAAACCAAATGCTGTTCTGGGAATGAATCCCAACCACAGCCCAACTGTGGCCTCTTCCCAGCCCCCACCCCAACTCCCACTCACTGTATAAGGAAATGGGTTTAATAGGCAGCCTAGTCCTCCCTCCGTTACATCTCTAACAACCTGATTTGATTGGTTCTCTCCTTTCATTTCCAACCCTCTCAGGACCCCATCTCTCCTGGCTCCTTATAATTTCCATTTTGAATGG
Organism: Lynx canadensis; assembly: GCF_007474595.2. NCBI lineage: Eukaryota > Metazoa > Chordata > Mammalia > Carnivora > Felidae > Lynx > Lynx canadensis. The sequence goes on from NC_044321.2 coordinate 11,717,046, forward strand.
TTAGATCCAGGTGGCAGATAGATGGGTTTTCATTGTACTATTCTTCCAACTTTCTTTATGTATGACAACTGTTATAATAAAAAAGTAGTAGGGGGCTTGCAGAGGTTGAGGGCAGATTATGTTGGGCCCTATTACCACTTAGAGATTTGGGGTTCTACCCTGAAAGAGATGGGTAGGCACGGAGGGGTTTGAGTAAGGGAATGATGGGGTCTGAGATTCTGTTTTAATGGGCTATGTCATGGTTTCCTTCCTCCATTTAAATCCGACTCGGTACAGAATAAGGAAAGTTGCAATTCCGGTTGTAGTTTTACCAGAGCCTCTAAAATGTGCCCTGCATTACCCACAAAGCATAAATAGCAAATGACCTAAATCAAGTATAACACAGGAATGGCCAACCATTGTCCAAAGTACTATATAAATGCTGAAGCAGAATTAACCTCATCTTTAAAATTTTCTAGTTATGAAATGCATCCAATCTATTTAAGATTTTGATTTCTCTCTATGCCACTGCCCATGGTACAGTATTCGGTTTGGACCAAAAATAATCCTGGCAACCACCCTGCATGTTATTCAGTCATGGGGTTTCAGGCACCCCAATCCCAGTTCTTGTCCTCCATCGAGTACACACCTAGCATGGCGTAGATGACCCATTCAAGTTATTCCAGGAAGAGGAGTTGATGACAAAGTGCCTTATAAATAAACAAAAAGTAGAAAAATAATAATAAAAATATGGAAACTCAAAGAATCAGTTGCTAGAAATCCTCTAATAACATAAGAACATTTTAAATTGCTGTATGATTTGGGGCAATATATTTAAATTCACTTAGCCTCCATTTCTTCCTTTGTGAAGTAGGATTAGTAACACTTGTTATTGAGTGAGTAATGAAAAGTAGTAAAAATTAGTTAATAAAATGAATCCTGTGAATAAAACTTTTACATTCCTTATAAGAAGTGATATTGAAAAAACTCAACTTGTATTCACAAAGAAAAGAAAAGAAAAGAAAAGAAAAGAAAAGAAAAGAAAAATTTACTTAGGGAAAATATTTTACAATATGGATAAGTATTCATATACACAATGACCAAATCTTAGAAGTAAGATAACCTATGTCTCTGGAGAGAAATACAGATCTGGCAGGGAGGTAGTGAGAGGGAATACAGAGATATGTAAGGCATCTATTTGGATTCTCTGCACAAAGAAAGAACTATGCAACTCTGAGAAAAACTTCCAAGTACACTGGTTTCTAGCCCCCAAAACACCCTCATTCCTTCAAAGGACTTCAGTATAATCCTTGGGGAGGTTTTGTAAATGGCATTTTATTTGCCGCTCTATTGGAATGTGCTGTGTCAAAGCACTACATTTGAAACTGTGACCTGAGGCCTCTGCAGTTATTGTACTACCAAAATGAACCTTCGTCTTACCCTTTATAGCTAAGCAGATGATAATCTAGCAAGCAAATACTATAATATGTGATGGGAATCTAATAAGAGCCTTGGTCACTCTTGGAATGACGGCAGATACTAACATTGGCAAACCTGTGTCACTTCTGAGCAAGCAGATTTTAGTTCTTATGTTCATTGATTTAAATTTTCTTTAGCTCTTCAAAGAGCAGATTAGATTACCTGGAATTATGCTAAATAAGACCCAAAAAGCTTATCATATGAATGAATTGTTCCATGGCTGGCTTGTGGCCCAAGGACCTTTGCTTTGCTTATAACAGCCCCGAGCAATGAAAAAATTGGATGAGTGACTCATATCTACATACCCGGTAGACAAATCACAGGCACCAATCCTCCATGTAAAAGAGTCTAAGTATCATTAGAATTTGACCAGGTGCACAAAGTTCTACCAGGCTGACTAGTTATTTCAACAAAACAGCCTATCCATCCAGTGAGATGGAATTTTTTAACTGAATTGATTGGAAATCCAGTTGATTCAATAAGTGTCAACTGGGTCAATGATAGTCATAGAGTAAAAGAATAAAAATATAGAGTAATCATTTAAAAACAGGATCATTACCTAACTGAGTTGAACTTAATATTGGGATAATTAGCTGAGTTACACAAGTTTCTCTACATTTCTGTCTTTTTCTGTCTTCAGGGATTGTATGGAATTATATCCTCTGGAGGAAAATGAAGGTATAGGTTGGGGCTAGAAGTAATGTGTACTTGGAAGCATTTTCTTTGCAATTACAGTTGACCTTTGAACAATTTGGGGGTTAAAGGCACCAGCTTCCTGTGTAGTAGAAAATCCAGGTATAACTTTTGACTCTCCAAAACCTTTACTAATAGCCTGCTGTTGATTGGAAGCCTTACCAATAAGATAAACAGTCAATTCACACATATTTTGCATGTTATATGTATTATATACTATATTCTTACAGTAAACCGAGCTAGAAAAAAGAAAAGGTTATTAAGAAAATCATAAGAGGGCATGTGGGTGGCTCAGTAGTTGAGCATCTGATTTCGGCTCAGGTCGTGATCTCACAGTTCGTGAGTTTAAGCCCCACATCGGGTGAGCTCAAGCCCCACTTTGGGTTAAACATGAGCCCTGGGTGAGCCCCACTTCTCTCTCTCTCTTCTCTCTCTCTCTCTCTCTTCTTCTCTCTCCCTCTACCCTTCGTTCATTTGCACCCTCTCTTGAAAGGGTGCAAATTTTCTTTCTTTCTTTCTTTCTTTCTTTCTTTCTTTCTTTCTTTCTTTCTTTCAAGAGAAAATACATTTACAATATTGTACTGTAAAAAATCCACATATAAATGGACCCACGCAGTTCAAAGCTGTGTTGTTCCAGGGGCAACTGTACACTAGCAGAGTTTCTGCAGGTTTTTTTTTAAATTTTTTTTGTGTTGAAAATTCAAACAGATCCTTGATCTATATTCCAACCAGCTGTCTCCCTATCAGATGTACGTGTGGTGTGTTTTTTTGGATGGGTGGGTTATCTATTTCTGATATTTAGCCATTGTAAATATAAATATATGTTCATAGGGCAAAATATTTCCCTCAAACCCTTTTATTCCTCTTTCTGGCCTCAATCTGAGGAGTCTCAATATCAATTTTAATAAATAAAAACTTCATTCACAGAGCACATTTTCTTTATTTGTTTTGCCAGGTTTTATTATTTATCTCATTCTGTTCTCCCAATAACCTTTTGGACAGATAGGGCAGGTATTAGTTCCTTTTTAAAACTAGTCTATTTACACTAAATGGAGACAACTTATTTCACTGGATTGCCTTCTCTCCACTCTTACGAATCCCTGCACACCTAGGGCCACGCAGTTAGTTAATGGTGGTGTCAGGATTAGATCCCAGGCAGTACAGGTAATACTGTGCATACACCAATACTAAACTACTCTCATTGGGATCTGAGGCAGCATCTAATCGCCAAACACTTGAATATTTCCACATCCAACATTATTAAATACCATAAATAAAGGTCTTAAAGAGCACTGTATCTGTTCAGGTCAGGTATTGCTGCCAAGTGGTTTTTAGGGGGCTTGGGATTTGGGAGTTGCAGATAAGGGACTGTGGTTATGTATTCCTCTAGCCTTCGTGCTCTCCGCCACTATGTGAAGCAACTAATCATTAATATACAATGACTACTTGCACACCTTTCCCCCTTACTCCAAGGCTTTTCTAGATAGCAAACCAATCTATTGGTGGTCAGCAGAGAGAACCATTAAACCCAAACATTTTCTCCATCAACTTCATTATGCACAAGATTGAATTCTCTTCTTTCTTTCACTACTAGGAGCTCAACTACACCACACAAAATCATTCCATTTTTTACCTGCTTATTTCCCTCTCTCTCAACTTCTCTGGCTACCTTCAGAACAGCCAGAGAGAGAGGAGGAGGAATAAAAGGATGAGACCATATCACAGGGAAGTCAAGAAGAAAGAGTGTGGCAGAGAGGGCAGGGTGCCCTACACTGTAAAATGTATCCAAGAGATTCAGGAGGGTGAGGACCAGGAAGCTGTGACCTTGATAACTGGAAATTCACCAGTGACCTTTGAGGGAACAGTTTCCTCCAGGTTATGGGAATGGATGCCAGAATGCAAAGAATTGGGAAACAAGTGGATGGTGGTAAAGCCAAGGCAGTGAATATAGACCTAATGTTTAGTGAGCCAGGATCAATGTCCTTTAAAGATCTTCAGAGTCTCTATGAATTGTCTGTACTAGTTCCATGTACTTTCTTATTCTTCCATTAAAACTTGCTTTTCCTCAGGCCCAGAACTATATGGTCAAAGCAGGGAAGAATATCCAATGGAAAAAAGACAGTCTCTTCAACAAATGGTGCTGGGAAAATTGGACAGTGACATTCAGAAGAATGAAACTGGACCACTTTCTTACACCGTATCCAAAAACACATTCAAAATGGATGAAAGACCTAAATGTGAGACAGGAAACCATCAAAATCCTAGAGAAGAACACAGGCAGCAACCTCTTTGATCTCAGCCAGAGCAACTTCTTACTAGACGCATTGCCAAAGGCAAGGGAAACAAAAGCAAACATGAGAAACTATTGGGACTTTATCAAAATAAAAAGTTTCTGCATGGCAAAGGAAGTAATCAACAAAACTAAAAGTAAGCCTACACAATAGGAGAAGATATTTGCAAATGACATATCTGATAAAGAGTTAATATCCAAAATCTATAAAGAGCTTATCAAACTCAACACCCAAAAAACAAATAACCCAGTTAAGAAATGGGCAGAAGACATGAATAGACACTTTTCCGAAGAAGACATCCAGATGGGTAACAGACACATGAAAAGATGCTCAACATCACTCATCATCGGGGAAATACAAATCAAAACCATGATGAGACACCACCTCACACCTGTCAGAATGGCTAACATTAATAACACAAGAAATAACAGGTGTTGGTGAGGATGCAGAGAAATGGAACCTTCTTATGCTATTGGTGGAATGCAGACTGGTGCAGCCACTCTGGAAAACAGTGTGGAAATTCCTCAAAAAACTGAAATAGAACTACCCTATGATCTAGCAATTGCACTATTAGGTATTTACCCAATGTATATAAAAATACAGATTTGAAGGGGTACATGCACACCAATGTTTACAGCATTATCAACAATGGCCAAACTATGGAGAGAGCCCAAATGTCCATTGGCTGATGAATAAAGAAGATGTGGGGTGTGTGTGTGCGTGTGTGTGTGTGTATACATCAAAAAGAATGAAATCTTGCCATTTGCAACAACATGGATGGAGCTATTATGCTACGTTAAATAAGTCAAAGAAAGACAAATACCATATGATTTCACTCATATGTGGAATTTAAGAAACAAAACAGATGAACATATGGGAAGGGGGGGAGGAAGAGAAGAGAGGGAAACATACCACAGGAGACTCTTAATGATAGAGAACAAACTGAGGGTTGATGGAGGGAGGTGGGTGGGGGATGGGCTAGATGGGTGATGGGTATTAAGGAAGGCACTTGTGATGAGCATTGGGTGATGTCTGTAAGTGATGAATCACTGAATTCTACTCTAGAAACCAATATTGCACCATATGTTAACTAACTAAAATTTAAATTAAAATCTAAAAACTGGGAGAAACACTTGCTTTTTCTCAAACACTGACAATACAATACAATCACAGCTAGTTCTTATGAAATCACCTGTTTTCATTACATTGCTAGCATTTATAAGTTTGTCTTCTAATATTTTATATAATAAATGTACAATATTTAAGCTATGTCATGGGTTAATATGCTCCTGTGAGCTACCCTGAAGGCTGTCCTACCATGTATGACATATTTATATGGGGAACATCTTTCCTAAATTCCAAGGAACTGACTAGAAAACTAATAGCTTGGACCATAGGAAATTGCCATTTTTGTAGATCAAAAATGATTGCATAGGGGCGCCTGGGTAGCTCAGTTGGTTGAGCGTCCGACTTCGGCTCGGGTCATGATCTCACGGTTTGTGAGTTCGAGCCCCACGTCGGGCTCTGTGCTCACAGCTCAGAGCCTGGAGCCTGCTTCCAATTCTGTGTCTCCCTCTCTCTCTGCCCCATCACCAATCATGCTCTGTCTCTCTCTGCCTTAAAAATAAATAAAATATTTTTTTAAAAACTGATTGCATAGCAGGAAGTTTATCCGATTCAACCTTATAAGTTTTCAAATGCAACCTTGATACAAACTAAATGCTGCCACAATACTTCATTGTTTACTAATTATGGTGGGCTATGAATTAATGGTTTAGGATGACAAATGGAGTCCAGGGAGTGACTAAGACATTAGTCTTAATTGGACTTCTGCTAAATTTTCCAAATAAGGGCCACTTGTTCACTATACCAAGGCACCTGACAGTGGCACTTCTAGGCCTGCCTGCCCATGGTGGTTAGTGTTCACATTTGTTCTATGCCATGCCCAGGAGCTCATGTTCCACCCTTTCCAATGGTCTTGGATGTGATCTCGTCCTGTTTTTCTGGGAACCTACTTTCAGACTGGGTCAAAAGACATCAGACACTCGGAAAAAAAACTAGGATCACTCTCTTTGGATCTGATTAAATATCTCCCTTCATCCAACACCCCACATCCATATTATTGTCATATAATCACTAATTTTCAAAAAATATAAATGACATCAAGGAGTAACTCTGGAAAAATTACATCTAGGGACACAGTTGTCATTTCATTATTGGCAAAGCTCTCCCCTACTGCCCAGTAGACTGGCACCAACAATTTGTACTCTGCTACTGCCACCACAGTGCTCTAAGAAAGAGATTAATGCTGTGCTTTATAAATTGGTTCTTAATCTGTACCCATAACTGATGTAAAATTCTTTCTCAAACAATGCTATAAAAATAAAAAGCAAAATGACCCAGTAAATAACAGCTAGAAATCATCTATTCATTCATTCATTCATTCATTCATTCAACCCCACATTCCCTAAAATAGAATGGTATTCTTGGTAACAAACTTAATCTTGTCATAAATAATGAATGGGTCCCTTCTAAAATATTCTTCCTCTGTTTACATTTCCTGAACCTAGCATGATATCTTACATAGAGTGGACATTCAATAAACTCTTGAGGCAGAAAGGAAGGAAGGAGCAAAGGAAAGACAGTAGGAAAGAAGGGGGGAAATCTTCCGTGCATTTGTTTATGTAATCGAGTTAACTAGATATGCAGTATTTTTTTATGAAGGAAAACAGGATGTAAAATGGGAAATAAAATATTATATAAAGGGGCCCCATGAATTTGAAATAAGGACTGGGAATTTGGGCTCTGAAGCATTTTTTACTCTTTTTGGTTTTCAAGCTGGGTTCTCTCTCATTCTTTATTCTTTATTCAGGAATGATAAATGTGCATATTTCAATTGGTGACATTCACATCTCGAATCTGATCATGGATCATTCGAAGCGCAAGAACTCACTGCATTCTTTAATATAGTCATCTTTGTATTGGTTAGTCCTTGTGGAAAACATGGAAGGTGAAACCACACCAAAAAAAAAAAAAAACCACAAAAGTTACCTGCATTTACATTTCTTCTATGAAACAAATCCAGATATCACCACCCCACCTCATTTTTTCTTTAAGTGACCTGGATTTCAGACGCTTCTGTCTTTCCAGTTTCATCGCAGTTTTTGTTAAGGACTTGGAGAGTGGAATGACAGCTGTATTTCCACTTGCTTTACACCATTTTATTTCCAGTACATATCACCTCACAATGTGCTCCCTTGTGACACATTACAGGATCATTAAATTAAAAATGAAAGGTGTGGTTGATGACTGACTGCTCTCTAATTACCCAGAGTGTTTGTCAAAGGCAGTAGGCAGAAGACATAAACCCCATTTTGCTGTTATATTGACTGTCAAGTTTATAGCACATTTCTGCTAGCATAGAAAACTTCCCCAACAAGGATATTTAGTGGAGCAGACCTTTGCAAGTGGAATAAATCCCCTCAGCATCAGAATAAACCGACAGTGAAGAAAATGATCTAGTGATCAAACTGGTTCATCCCATGCCTTCAAAATAAGAAGCCTATCTGAGATCAGTGTTTCTCAATCTGTTTTTTCCCCATCACTAAGACTTTTTAGACATCTTTTCCTAATAGCTTATCCAGAAAATGTTAATACTATAGATATACTTTTTATCTGTTTATGTGCAGTGGTCCTTTGGAGGACTATAAACCATTGTAACATCTAAACTTTTTGTTCTTCCCACTAAGACCAATTTCCACCATCTTGAGAATACATGTCTTGGATTATGCTTGCTAGTGCACACTGAATTCTGATGACGTTTCACCAATTCTATATGCAAAGCTACCCTATTCTGGAGAATGGAGCTCAAGAAAATGTAAGACAGAAAATGGTTCTTTAGTAAATCGTATATTGTCAACTGAGAGAGCAAATCTTCCTCTACTAAAAATGAGGAAGGCCTAATAATATTAAAGAGCATATGGTTCCCAAGTCAAAATGGTGTCCAAATCAAAAATCTCACACCCACAAATTCAAACTCCTCCATGTACAGGCAGAGGGGCAACCTTTGTTCTCAGAAAGGAGATGATGAGCTTGCAAGAGCCACCATCTCGTTTACTTATTTAGCTTTTTTTTTTTGATGTTTTTATTTATTTTTGAGATAGAGTGCGAGTGGAGGAGTGGCAGAGAGAGGGAGACACAGGATATGAAGCAGGCTCCAGGCTCTGAGCTGTCAGCACAGAGTCCGATGCAGGGCTCAAGCTCACAAACCGTGAGATCATGACCTGAGCTGAAGTCGGACGCTTAACCAACTGAGCCACCCAGGCACCCCTCGGTTACTTATTTAGTAGCACATGTTGATTGAGCTCTGACTATGGAGACTTTCAGCTCCATGAGGACAGGGATTGTGTTCGATTTTGCTCACCACTGTAGAATAAAGGAAAGAGGAAGACAAGGAACTATGCTAGGTGATTTGAACACTGCCTCCAAGAACATTATATTTAGTGTGAAGATACAGGTATGTAAAAACAAATAAAGTAAAATATTATAACGATTTTAATTAAAAAGATACATAGCTATGGTAAGGTTACAGAGCAGTGGTTAATTCTATCTGGTTAGAAGTGGGAGGAAAGTGAAGAGGGTTATGAAAATGTTCATGGGGACAAGGCTATATTAGGACTTTTGTGGGCCCTAGGGTACTCTTGCCTTTATGGTCTCCTTTCTCCACAAAAACACATTTAAATATAACGTAACTGTAGAACAACAAGATAAGTATAATCATCTGGGCAATCTAGGAGCATATAGCTTGGGGGTCCAGCAAAGACCTCCAGGAGGAGTAAGATGTTTAAGTGACAGAAAGGCTAAGGACAAGCTACAAGAGTGGCTGAGAGACAGGGAACAGTGTAGAGAGAACAGCTTGTTCAAAGGCCTGGAAGTGAGAGATTTGCTATGATTGGATGAGAGAGTTAGAGAGACAGAAAGAAGACCAGGGTAAGAGATGAGAGGAAGGTGGAGGTCAAACCACAGAAGGTCCTGTGTTTAAAGAATCTGGCTTTGGGGCGCCTGGGTGGCTCAGTCAAGTAAGCATCTGACTTTGGCTCTGGTCATAGTCTCACGTTTCATGGCTTTGAGTCCCTCATTGGGCTCTGTGCTGACAGGGTAAAGCCTCCTTAGGATTCTCTCCCCCCCCCCCTCTCTCTCTCAAAATAAATAAATACACTTAAAAATAAATAAAAATAAATAGTAAAGAGTCTGGCTTTATCCTAAGGATAATAAAAAGCCATTTAAAAGCATCTATGTCAGGAACCAACAGGATCAGGTTTGCATTTTGGGTATTAATTCAAGCTACATTATAGCCAGTGGACTGGAGAGGGTGTGGTGGATATTCTGGGGGTTCACCAGGCCCTCTCTTCAAGGCTCACCTTCCCATCCCCAGCTTCTGGAAACATTGGCTTTTGAAGGCTCATAGCTGATCCCTTCGATGGAAATTGCCCCCAGCCACGGGGAACTGCCTTTCCCAACAGCAGATCCTCTCCCAGAGAGCACCCATGGCCATGACTGGCTAATGTGGAGATACAAAGGCCCAGCCACCTTATCTGAATCAGGGACAACCTCAGCTCCTAAGCTCCTTGAAGGATTGGCTGAAGCCTCTATTGTAACCATGTTGCTGGTCACTTCTCCCTCTGCCTAATCCCACTCTATTAATTTCCTATTGCTGCATAACACATTACTGCAAGCTTAGTGGCTTGAAAAAAACACACATTTATCATCTCACAATGTCATGGGTTGGGAGTCTGGGCACATCTTAACTGGGTCCTCTGCTTGGACTGCAATCCAAGTGTTGACCAGACTGCATTCTCATCTGGAGACTTGACTGGGGAAAAATCCACTTCCAAGCTCAATCCAGTTGTTGACAGAATTCACTTCCTTGAGGTTGAAGGACTGAGGACCTCAGCTTCTGGCTGGCTGTTGGTCAGAGGCTGTCTTCAGTGCTGAGAGGCCACCAACAATTCCTAGAGGCTGTTCACAGTTTCTTTCATGTAGGCTTTCCCAACATGGCCACTTAGTCAAGCCAACAAGGAGAGTCTCTAAACACATCTGCTGGCAAGACAGACTCAGACATGATATAAAGTAATTGCAGGAGTAATGTCTCCTCATCTTTGCTGTGTTCCATACATTAGAAGCAACTCACCAGTCCCGTCCTCACTCAAGGAGAGAGATTACATGAAGGTGTGAACATTAGATGGCAGACATCTTTGAGTCTATTTGCCACACCTGCCTTCCTCACTTCTTACATGTGTATCTCCTGAGAGCATTCCCCAGTAAGCCTTCTGCTTGCAACGACCCATCTTGGAGTTTGTATCCAGGAAACAACACTGGGTCAGGGGAGAGAGTTAGAAACTGTTGTGGTAACATCAACTATGGGTGACAGCAGTAGCAGACTGAGCAGCAAATTTTCATTCTATTCATAAATGTATAATAAATTATTATTAGAATTTAGAAGAATCATGGCCTATCTGGAAGTGTAATGAAGTGTACTAACTGTAAGTTGTCTTCAAAGTAAGGATACACACAACGAAAATAATTCATTTCTAGGGTTGTAGAATAGATTACGCATAACTAATAAAAAATAGGTTTCCTGACTTCCACAGCATGAAAATAACTCTCAGACCACAGTCAGTTGCATAATTAAAAAGAGATGATTAGCACTTTATTAAATTCACATAGATTGTACTTTTACAAATTGCAGAAATAGTCAACAAACAGGGCTACCCTATCAGAGACTGATAGAGAATAAGCAAGTATTGGTATGATAACAGGATCAAATTTCACCTCATGTATTGATACTCCCATATTCATCCATCTCAGTTATAATCATTATTTTCTATTCTTGATTTCTTAGTCATGTGCAGAGTGATATAAACAATATTCAAAAAGGATCCACTTTCAAAGATTTCCATACCATATTATAGGTATTTTCCACTGGAAAAAATATTTCTCTTTAGGTCTTCAAAGTGTGAAAAAAAATACATGTAGTGGCCTGACCTTATTTCTGGAAATGCTTAACACAAATGCATTTTTAAACCAATAACTAAAGACACCACATGACTACAATTACACATTGTGTTGTTGGAGAAATATTTTGGAATATTCTGAGTAGTCAACAGCTTATGATTCCAAAGGTCTTCATGGATATAACTGATTGCCTTTTACTTTCATGCACATTGAAAATTTCTTACAAAAGAAGAATGGTGAAACAAAATATACAATCTGCCTTTGATCATTTATAATGCTTAGCAGTTGCGCAGAAACAAGTGTTGAGTTCCTTGGGGAAGCAAAACAGCAGCCCTTCAGAGAGGGGTGAGCCGCTCATCCTCTGTCATGAAGGCATCGTTAATGTGCCCTCCCTTAGTGTCCAAGGGATCACAGGGGATGCCATTCTCAATTGTGATCGTGTTTTCACACTTATCTTCAGAGTCATCCACTTCAGTTGGTCCTTTGCTCATCCTAAATGCACACAGAAAGAATGATTGGGATCTAGGAGGAGAAATCCTGGTCTTCTGTACAAACATGGAGAGTAGGAAAGGGAAGATGAACCTTAGAATGATGAAATAGTTGATGACATTCTGTATTTTCAAATAAATTTCAAAGATCGTAACGAGCTAATGAGCTGAAAAGTTGCTACTAAGATAAGAAGTCTGCATGGATGATATATACATACTGATCAGAATAAGCCGTCTTATTTAGAATACTAAAATAAATATGCATGAATATGTATATGAGTGAATATATATTTATATGAATGAATGTGTTTGTATACACACACAAATTGCATGAAGGAACGCGAAGAAAATGTGTGGTAAAATAGCAAGTTAAAAAATTTAGCTCTAGGAGAACAATTTAACAAAAATTGAATTTTAAAAAAGTAACAAATTCCTCTCACAGGATTTGACAAATAGTCTGTAAATAGTGGGTGGAAATCAAATTGAAATGAGGCATCAAGAACCAAACTCACATTCCTTTGTAGAAAAGAAGTAACCATTATAAATTGCAGATATCATTGCTTGGCTCTACTCATTACAAAATAGTTGCACTCGTTTGTAAATTGGGCTTTTGGAACTCAGAACACACTTTACTAATTACATTACAACTCGGAGCTAAAATTCCAGGTCATTCCCTGAAAAAACTCTGTATGACACTGTAAATCTTTGAGTTCCTCATTCTCAGACCCTTTGTAGACTCTGCTAGCCCTACCCTTAATATTTCCTTGGAGTGTGGAAAGCTGTAGCCTTGAATTCAAAGGGTTTTCCTGTCTTTTGTGAAAGACCAAGACACTGAGCCAACGATGCTTGTTATCAAGGAAGGTAAAAGAAAAAAAAAAAGAGGTGGGTACCTCTATGCAACCACAGAGAAGAGTAGTTTCCCTGAGGTTAATCACAAGTTAGATGTTGGGGCATCACAGAAGCATGATTTTGGGCATGATGCTCCCAGACTTGCCAGAGATGCTTTTGTTCCAGGAATCTGTGGAAACTTCAAAGAGGTAGACCCAAATGGATCACACTGCTGGAATGGTGGGTATTGCTGTGGTGACCAGGATGGACTCCCACCACTATGGAAGTCCCTTAGGACCTTGGTGAGTCTCTGGTGAATGAGGAAGTGGTGAAAATGCCCCAATGATGACTGAGGTAGAGCTTCCTATTTGTCCTGCATGAGAGTCCATTTTAATGTGTTTTAACGAATATGGTGGAGGAAGGGAGAAAAAAGAGCTCTTATTTACAAAAGAATGACGACTAAGATAGAAAGAGTAACAGAAATAGAAAATCACCACTATAATAATAATTCATTCTGATGAGGCTCATCAATGGATATTCAACCATTGAGTAAGGGATGGTTGGGGAACAGGATATTCACATGGTCTCAGTGTATCACACTCACAAGCAGTGTACTAATTACAAAGAGATATTTGTATTTTGTCAAGGAAGAAATCTGGTGAACATCACCAACAATGAGACAAATTGACAGTGCTCCAGATTTGATGCACTGAGATTTTATTTATTGTTTATTTATAAAATTCTGTGTTCTGTGTTCCTACCTCACCCCATCACCAAATTTTTTTTACCTGAATCTGCCAGGAGGAAGTAATCAGACAAATCCAAATTTTAAAATATTTTATAAAACAGCTGATCTGGACTCAGCACAGAGTAGACACTTAAGTGATGTGCTTAGAGTTGGATGGACAGACACATGGATAGTTGGCTAGCTAGTTAGACAGATGGATCAATGACTGGCTGGCTGGATGATAAATTAACGGATGGGTGGATGGATTAATGCTGTAGGTCAAGTTAGACAGCAGGCAAAGGTAGCTCTTGAATGGGATTCACCACAGAAAAAGAAAGAAAGAAGAAAAGAAGAAAGAAGAAAGAAAAGAAGAGGGAAGGAAGGACACATACACACATAATATTTCTTGTATCTCTTGTATTGTTGCTTTTCCAAATGAATAGAGGAAAACATTTGTTTTCCTACCTTAGAAATTAGTAGTATAGATTTTGCAAGGGTTTGCTGATGGTTTATTAGATAATTCCAAATAGTTGAAGTTCATAAAGAAAGGTGAAGTATCATTCCAATGCAGTAGATCCCATCGTCATCACTTGAAAATATTTCGCTATTGTATATGCCACTATCAAGTGTCACAATTTATCACTACAGGCCCAATGCTGGGTTAGAAGCTGGAAGTCACAGTTCCAGAGACCTAGTAAAGGATAAGCTCCTGTGTTTTTCCATCCTCAGGGTGAAGACACTGTACTGGCCATGCTAAGCCTCAGCCATCAGCTATCAGGGCAGGCTGGGATGAGCACAGAGTTTCATGTTTCAGCCAAGTGAAATCACCTAACAGAGGACTAGAATACTCTTGCCTCTCCTCTGGTGGACAGGAGTATTGTTACTTTCCATGTCCTCCAGAAAGCAAAAGCAATGGACATTCTATAACCATCAATCATATCACTTCCATTCACAGTATCCAGCATTCATTGAATAACTATGCTTTGAGTGACTACTGTGTGCTCAAAGAGACTCAGTCCTCATCCTAAAGTGAAAAGAAAAGAGTTAATAAAAGGGAAAAACTCCAAATTTCACTCATCTTCCTTCCCATTTTCTATGGATTATAAAAAAGAGGAGTGATATTTCAATAGGGATGAAGCTCCAGTAAGAAATGCATATTTATTAGGAATGCAAGCTGGTGCAGCCACTCTGGAAAACAGTAGGGAGGTTCCTCAAAAAATTAAAAATAGAACTACCCTACGACCCAATTGCACTACTATCCAAGGTATTTATCCAAGGGATACAGGTGTGCTGTTTCGAAGGGACATATGCACTCCAATGTTTATAGCAGCACTATCAACAATAGCCAAAGTGTGGAAAGAGCCCAATGTCCATCGATGGGTGAACGGATAAAGAAGATGTGGTATACATATATACAATGGAGTATTACTCAGCAATCAAAAAGAATGAAATCTTGCCATTTGCAACTACATGGATGGAACTGGAGGGTATTATGCTAAGTGACATTAGCCAGTCAAATATCATATGACTTCACTCATATGAAGACTTTAAGTGACAAAACAGATGAACATAAGGGAGGGGAAACAAAAATAATATAAAAACAGGAAGGGGGACAAAGCATAAGAGACTCCTAAATATGGAGAACAAACAGATGGTTACTGGAGGCGGTGTGGGCTAAATAGGTAAGGGGTATTAAGGAATCTACTCCTGAAATCATTGTTGCACTATATGCTAACTAATTTGGATGTAATTTTTTTTAAAAAATTAAAAAAAGAAATGCATATTTATAAATTATCATTAAAATTGTATAGTTCACGCAATTTCCCCAAAAC
Organism: Lynx canadensis; assembly: GCF_007474595.2. Classification (NCBI taxonomy): domain Eukaryota; kingdom Metazoa; phylum Chordata; class Mammalia; order Carnivora; family Felidae; genus Lynx; species Lynx canadensis. Next base: position 11,732,377 of record NC_044321.2, read on the forward strand.
TCATTCCTCATTGGGCTTGAAGTGAATAATAATTCTCCACAACAGTAAATAGATTTTCAACAGTCAAATATTACTCTAAAATTTGCATATATAAGTATGAAATTCATCTTACCAAAACTTTAAAAAATTTTTTTTTCAATGTTTAATTTATTTTTGAGAGAGAGAAACAGAGCTTGAGCGGAGGGAGGGACAGAGAGAGAGGGAGACACAGAATCCAAAGCAGGCTCCCGGCTCTGAGCGGTCAGCACAGAGCCCAATGCAGGGCTCGAACTCGTGACTATGAGATCATGACCTGAGCTGAAGTCAGACGCTGAACTGACTGAGCCACCCAGGCGCCCCTCATCTTGCCAAAATCTTAGTGGATGCAGCACTCTGAAGTAGGTGGTAGTCTTAGAAATAACGGTTGCCAGCATCTATTTGTCAGTTTCCTTAGTTAAGAAAGTGTTTTTATCGATGATAAAACATTAGATGAAAAACTGCAGAGAGCTAGACACATGTAGATGGCTGCAAGGAGTCTTGCCTCCCCTTCTGAACCATAAAACTAATCCATGAGGCATCACAGAGGATGGGGAGGAACTAAAAAGAAAGACGCAAATAGATGAGGACAAGTTTGTCTCCTTTAGAGGAAGGACTTCTCAACCAAAAAGATTGAGTGAAATGGCTACGGAAGTATATCTAATGAAGCTGTGTCAGTGGCAAATTAGGTACATGTTGTGCTCTTGTGACCTTAGATCCAATTGTTCTGAGTCTTGGCATTGCTGGGCTTCACAAACTGCAATGTCAGTAACTTGCTGGCTGGACACGATAAGCGGCTCAAAGGTTATGTAACAGTACTATAGTACTTTGTCACATTTCATAGTAGGTCCTGTAATAAACTGACTCACTGCCTGTGCATTGCTCTTAAGAAAACTGAACCATGTTTCTGGATCATTCTGAATTGATGTTCTGCTAAAAACATGAGTTCTTTTTCCTGAAAAATAAAATTGAGTGTTAATGACTTCTGCTGTTCCTGCAGTGTCAGGTGGTTCAGGAGGATTTTTTAGAAAGTAACTAAAATACCTGAAACTAGCTCCTAAGAGCCTCGAAAGAAGACATTTCTCATAAATCCAGACAGAAAAGGGGCAAAAGAGGAGACAAAAAAACCATCAGCTGACCCTCGGAGCTAGGGGGTGTTGAGAAGCAGGGTTTGTTCAAAATAAAGTAGTGGCGGCTAAAAGCACAGAGCATACTTCTGTCTCCTTTCAAACAAGATAGAGCTGAAGAGCCAAGGCCCAAGAATAGCCAGAAAACAACAAAGGACAGACAAATATGATTTTAAACAGAACAGAATTAATTATTGGAGAATTGGGAGTGTCCTCATGATCAGTACCAGTGATTCCTGGGGAAAATATCGGCGTTACTGGAATGATTTCAGTGGGCACCACATTTCAGTGAGATCGATGGGCTTTGGGATCCAGCCCACCTGGTTTTAAATACGGTGACTACTACTTTCTAACCATGCAACTCTAGTCAGGTTGCTTTATGTCTGCCATGCAGTAGGGATACTAATAATAATTAGTATCTATTATGTGACAGAAACCAGACTAAGTGCTTTATATACATTACCTCATTTAGTTCCTATTATTAATATTATAAGGATTATTATGTGCAATATTATAAGGATTTTATTATTATCCCTGTTTTTCAAATGAAGGAGCTAAGACTCAAATATGTAGAGCAGCTTGTCTTTGAGAATGGAACAAGATTGGTCTCACCAGTAAACTAGAACTCTAATTTAATCTCCCCAGGATTCACTCAAAACACGTATTTGATTCCTATTGAGTATGTACATTTAAGAACAGCAAAGGGAAACAATTATTAGCTATAACATTCCTGATTTTATGTACATATCTATTTTTAAGACTATTGACTTAATTAAGACTTTACATGAATGTGAAGTTTCATGTGAAGTTTCAGTATAATGAAAGTGTGTAGGCTGAGCCCCATCCCCTTGTGTGAAAAGCAGTATCTGTAGAGACTGAAAAGTATTCCTGTTTACTATTGACCTTATAGGAATAGAAAGAAAACCAGAAATAAACCAAGTGAATTTACTCATGACTATGCTCAACTGTGAGCATTAGTTAGGGTTTTATGTCCTGAGTCCTTAACGTGGCTTTGTTACCAAGTACAAGACTATAATCTCCTTGCAGGCAAGGCCCATCCATGTTATCTATGTATGTATCTTCTATGATACATACTAGAGCTCCTATGACAGAGTGGATGGTTGATAAAGTTATAAGACATTTCTTACTTCTTTGGGCCTTGGCCTCTGGAGAGATGAATTTAGATCATTGTTAAGATCCTTTCCTAAGACCCTAACGTTATTACAGTCTATTTAGGTACAGGATTCATAAACCAATCCTACTATATACACGCAAGTCTGAAATCATGCTGCGTCTGTGACTCTCCTTTTATAGCACAGTCCCAGGTTATATAAAGTTAGGGCTTTTAACTGCTTTTTGATGGTGATGCTAGTAACTTGCATTACTATAGCACTTTCCAGGGTATAAAGCACTTGTGTGTATTCTCTGACTTTGTCTCCTTATAATCATAGCTATTTAAGAAAAATATTATTATCCTCGTTTTCCATATGTCACCTGCTCAAGACCACTCAGCTAGTAAACACCGGGGCCTGAGATCAGAACCCAAAACCAAGAGTACGGAGCCAGTGCTCTTTCTACTAAAGCACACATCACAACTTCATCACCATGATCATTATCACATCCCCATCACCATTACAACCATCACTGTCATCATCATTGCCATCATCATAAAGCTGGCCAGAGATCTAAAACATCTGCTTGTGGGCTGGGGCTAGACACAGATCTAGTACAGACGTCACCATGGAGTATATGCAGTCCATCTTGGGCACCTGCCCACCTACCCAGCTGCCTAAGTATCTCCCGAAAGAAAATTAAAAAAAATCTTTTTCCAACTTTTTTTCCTCCAACAAATCTCTCATTTCCACAAACTGCTATTCTCAGCTAGATGGTAACAGAGAAAGGAGCATCTTCCTCAAATTATTTCCCAAGGAGGTGGCATTGGTGTGTGGAAGCTGGCTGGCATGGGCTTGCCAGAGGTGGTTGTTAAACATTCAGAAATCTCATACTTGATAGGAAATCAACAAATGCTACAAATCAGAGTATTTTTTAGAAAGCTAGTTAACCAGTTCACCACTATCCTAGTAAACAGTAACCCTAATAAGGTCATTTGCCTTTTTTTTTGTCAGTACTTTAGCTTTATTAACTAGCTGTTAGCCCGTAACAATAACAATTGTTGTGGTGTCATTTGCCTTTTAAAATATGTGTTCACTACTAAAGTCCCAAGCAATGAGCCACTGAACTAGAAATTTTTTTTTTACAGTATCATGGCAATTTCTGGACAGAAAAGAGATCCTTTTTCAGCATCTCTTAGTCACAGAAATGGGGTAAGCTCTGCTTGGATAATAATAATTACTGTTTATTTAGAGCTTACTATATCCTAGGTACTTCGCATACATTTATCTCACCCAATCCTCATGGAAGCCCTGTGAGATATTATCTTCCTTCTACAGATGGCAAAACAGTCCCATGGAAATTAGATGACTTGACTGAGGCCTTTTGGCTAAAGGGTATAGCTGGGGTTTGAGTTCACTTAGTTTGGCTTCCAATGACTGTATATGAATAATGAATGTAATGCTGTTATTGACCCAGGCAGAAGAATTGCCAAAGCTTTACTTGAGAAATTTCCTCAACAGTAAAGTTAAGTATGCGTATGTCTTAGATGACAGTGGCACTCTTCTCCACAGAAGCAAAATGGTAACTTAGATGACTCTGCAGTCTGTCCTTCTAAGTTTAAGGTCTGTATCACACAAACCATGTTCATTACTATCCAATGTATGGATTGGATTGTCGGACAAATCTTTGTCTTCCTCAGGACTAAAGGCATTGGGGGCAACTCCTGCTTCTTGCATGATTAGAAAGGGCTATCATGACAATCATCGGGGCTCTTCCCACTTCAAACTGCACCCTCTCCACACCTTCAAAGCAATACTTTGCCCAAGAGAAGCCCACCACAGAGCGTATCAGACTCAAAACACAACAAATCAATTTATCTTCAGAAGGCTGTCATAACTGTCCTGACTATATTTGCCAATTAGTGATGCTCTCCAGGTTTATGCAAGAGATTTGTCTATCTGTTTTCCTAGTCTGAACACGAAATGAATTTGCGAAGGCAGGGTTGTGACAACAGTCTCACTTCTCCCAGGCAACAGATTATGATGCTACACACCCAGTGATTATATTACTGCAGAATCTGCTCAGCAGGAAAGAGATAGCAAAGCTGGAAGACCAGCAAATGGCAGGATAATAAAATAATAGAACTAACACTTATTGAGCGCTCGCTGCGGGCCAGGCACCACTCTAAGCACACCACTGCATTAACTCTTTTGACCCCACCACGTTCATTATTTCCAGTACACCGGACTGTCACTCTAGAAGAGTTATCTATGCACAGGCAACAAAGATAGATTTAACCAACTCGACTCTAGCACCACAAACCATATTCCCCTGAGCCTGGTTTCCCTGACTCACTGCCTGTGCTCCCTGATACGCATAGAGTTAATGGATTACATACAAGAGCAGAATCTAGGAGATAAATACTTTGAATCTAAGCAGTCCCAGAGTCCATTCTTCTAACTCCTATACTATATTGTGCTAGTGAGAAAAGTGGGAACCAAGGAGATGAAGCGCATTCACAGAAGTTACGATCCTTAGAAACGATAGGATCACAGCATTCTAGGATTGATACGAAACTTAAAAATATTAAGCGTAAGTATTCAAACATTGCAAGGGAATATTTCTTAAAATTCAAAAAAAACTCAAAACAAATTAACAACTCGTTCCAAGGCTCTCTGCATTACATGCTATGCCAACATGAAGAAAGTTGAGCAAGTACAACTTGATATTAATCTCTGAGTTTAGTTTGGGCACTAGACATAAATCTCCTTTATTCTAGAGCACTTATCATTTGTGAAAAGAAATTTACAAAGGCCAACATTTAAAATGATTCCTTTCTGCTAGCAACTAGAGTGAGACATATGGAAAGGAGTAAACCCCCAGAGAAACATTTAGTTGAACACATACTTGGCCAAACTCATCCCACATGTCTGTGTGGGCATCGACCCTTTTGAAAACCAACGCACGTCCCCGTGATTCCCACTTACCTGAATTCCTCTTCCTTGGTATCGGAAGAGAAGGTTTTAGAAGAATCAAATGGCCTAATGAAGAGTAAGGACCCTCTCTGGATCAGAGGTTCTTGTAAACAAATTTATTTTCTCCTTTCATCATGCTGAGAAATCCTATCTCCTCTCCTCCTGTCCCACTGCCTTAGTAACTCTCCCATTGGTTGGCAATTCCGACCAGATTGAAGTAATTGCAATCATTTAGACAGCAAAGTTTGCAGTGCCCCAGAATCCAGATAAATGAACTCAGGGAGTAGGAATCTCTATAAAGTAGTTAAATTGGAAGCCCTCAAATTAAGTGAATTAGAATAACCTGGATATTCATTAAAATACATCCCCTTCACTGATTATAATTTAGAAAGTCTGCAGTAGTGCAAAGGGATCTACATTTTAACAAATGTTTCAGGTGATTCTGATGCAAGGTGTTGACTCAAAGGTCACTTCTAGGGCCATGGTTCCATGTAATACCATAGGCACTAGAGGGACAAGCAACTATTGAAGGGAGGGAAGTATAAAAGCGCAAAAGTATCTGGGACAAGATGGCAGCTGTAGGCATGAGGCCAAGAAAAGGCAAGCCAAGCTGGGGATGCATGGAAAGAACTGTGGAACTGCTAGCATTTGGAGCTGGAGGACTATTAAAGATTAACCCTGCGTACCCAAGAAATCTGCTTAGCTTTGTATATCCACCTTACAAAATCTTAACACAGATATTAAAATCAATTCTTGACATGAAATATTCGTACGGTGTAGAACAAAGAAAAAGACAGTAATGGAAGGAGTCATAGTAAGGGACACTGGACTGTAAAAAGTCTCTAAACACAAGAGCATAAGTGACATTTTGCCAATCACCAATATTTTCAAAGTTTCAGATTTAAGGCATTACCTTCAGCTTGGGGAAAATGCTCTCCTTACTTTCCCAAGTCATAAGGAAATAGGAAAATGCTCTTTAAATCATTCCCTTTTAGTATCTTACCTTCTACGTTGCCGGATTCCTGATAAAATCAATAGCATGACTGCAACTATGACAATGCAAAATATCACACCAAATATAATAATCCAGATGGGCACAGATGGGTCGGTGGGTGGTGCAAGAGTGGAAGGAATTTTTAAAAATTCAAGAGTCTGGTCATTCAAAAAGAAGGCACCGTTGATCCGGTTCCTATTCATCCTAGGATACAACAATGATCAAAAACAAACAAAACAAGAGAGGAAAACAATTAGAAACAGAAGGTCCAGACCCATCTCTCCATGATTATAATTATCTCTAGAAACAGAGCATCCCTGTAGCATGAGACTTGAGGTTGACTAGACAGTTTGATGAGAGGGCAATCGTGCTGTGGTACTTTTCAGAGCAGTGCTGGCTGCTACAGAAAGGCTTGTCTACTGTCCTCCACAGTTGTGAATGTCCTAGAAGTAACGGGAAGTCCCGAGCTTAAGTTCTCCCCACCATGTTTGATTTCCTGAAATGTGTGGTGAGTACAGGAATGGAGACATGGCATAGTAGATTTGTTCGGGAAATTCCAAGTGGTTCCATATGACTAAAGTAACAGGTGCTTGAGGAGTCCAAAAGCTAGAAAATTATCAAGGTAAATGAGTTACTCTTCCTGGGGAAAATCTGCATTTTTGGTGGTGGCAGCAGTTAGGGATGGGTTGGTAGCAAAGACTTATTTGAATGAAACCAAATAAGTGAATTTCTAACTGTAACTTGCAAACTAGGTGAGATTTCTTAGAGATAGTGTATGGCATCTACTGAATTCGCACTAGACAAACTGACTTCATCTACCTCTAGAGCAGCAATGGAAAATACAAATATATGTAAGCCTCATGTGTGACTTCAAATTCTCTAGGAGGTGCAATTTAAGAAAAAGTAAAAAGAAACCAGTGAAATTATTTTAATTTTTCTTTTTAATTTTAAGTAGGCTCCACAACCAACATGGGGCTTGAACTCATGACCCTGAGATCAAGAGTCACATGCTCAATCGACCAAGCCAGCCAGGCACCTGAAATTATTTTAATCATTTTTTTTTGGCCAATATATCTAGAAAAATATAATTTCAACCTGTAATCAAAATTGAGTTGGTTCACGTTTTATTTTGTACTCAATACTTTACACTTAGGGAATATCTAATCTTGGACTAGCTACGTTTCAAGTGCTCAATAGCCACATTTGGCGGGTGACTACCATTCTGTACAGCTTAAGTCTTGAACCTGACAGTAATGGCTTGAGAATCTCTGCAGACTGGCACCAAGCTATCAGGAAAGACCTCCTTTAGCAAATAAAAATCTATGTTGAGGCATTATTATTCATGAATGTGAAAAAGAATCCCAGCCAGAAAATCTACAGCAGGCGATAATTCCAGTGTAATTTTCTTTTATCAAACTATGGAAAGTTTCCTTTTTCCATAACATATTATTGGTAATCTGGGAACACAAACCTCTCCACATAATAATGAATCCCACAACTAAGGTATAACTCAGAGTAAAATGAGAAGTTACTCTGTATTTCTCATTCTATCTACCTGGTTAGTGAACACTCTGTTGTTCTTTTGCCTCTCAGGCTGATTAGAAGTTCTAGATCAGGGGCACCTGGGTTGGCTGAGTCAGTTGAGCATCCGACTTCAGCTCAAGTCGTGATCTCACTGTTAGTGAGTTCGAGCCCTGCATCGGGCTCTGTGCTGACAGCTCAGAGCCTGGAGCCTGCTTTGGATTCTGTGTCTCCCTCTCTCTCTGCCCCTCCCTCTCCCCAACTTGTGCTCTGTCTCTCTCTCTTAAAAATAAACATTAAAAGTGCTTTTTAAAAAATTTTTAAAAAATGAAGAAGTTCAATACAGACTAAAACTCCAACCATCACTGAAATCCCCAATAGGTGTCAGTCACCATGGACATCTTCCAGCCAAGATTGGCCTGATAAGGCCAGGCCCTCACGACAGAGCTAAAACAGACATCGTAGAACTGGTGGCTCATTCCCTCACATAATTCCGTAAGTGTGGACACTCTGGTGGAGAGAAAAAACATCACTGGGTGTGATGGCAGCGCACCTGGGTTCAAATCCTCACTTTTTATATTTCTAGTGTGGTGGCCTCAGCAAATCAATTAAAATTAATCTCCCTGGGCCTCAATTCCCTCATTTATAAACCGAGGATAATAATAATTACTCAAAAACAATTGGTGTTGATATTAAATGCCACAGATGTGTAGGAACACGCTTTATGAAGCAGGAAGTGTTATGCAAATATTCAGTGGAACTAGCATTATTTTTTTCAACTCCACAGATTCTTCAGCCCAAAAATTCCTATCACCTGCCTTCTAGCTACTGTCTCCTTGCTCTTCCTGGTATCTTTATTTCTTGGTATTGTTCCCTTTATTTTCATACAATCCTGGTGAGACCTACGCATTCCCTAACACAAATTCTCATTCTATTGGCCATCCTCACCCCCTAAATAGCTTCCCCTGCTAGGACCTTTGACAGACACTTCCATCCCACTCTTCTCCCTCAGGTTCACGGAAGCCTGCTTTAACTGCAGTAGCTTAATTTCCTTGTGGCCCCCGCAGATCACAGGGAGAGCTTGAATAAAATTCCTTTTCCTGTGAAATACACTGTTCCTAATTCTTATTCCCTAAGGGCTGGGTATTAACAGTAAGTCTTAGGGGCAGAAGTGCAGAAACAATACAGGTCAAACCTTCCTGCTAAAGCAGATTAAATCATTTCGCACTGGTACAGATCAGTAAGGGAACTAGATGACTGTTCACACAAAAACCTTTGGCATTTGATTATATACTCATTATCTTATATGTTAATATTTCACAGAGAGCAAATGAATTCTTTCACTAGATATTTCTCCTTGGGGAAGAGCAGAACTTCAGTAACTTGTAAATCCTTTGTTGAGGAGCGCTACTTTGTTTCACTCTTTCTTGTTCGAGAAAGAGTTGATCTCCTGAACTCATTCTTCCAATATACTTTTGCCCAACATTAATCATTTGAGGGATAGAAAGTTTTGACATGCATAAAATGCACAGTGGGTGAAGTAAAAACAAACTGCATCCTTCCTCTTCTTTGAAGTCAAGAACACATTTCAGTTTTGAAAGTTTGTTATGATCACAAGGAGAGGAGGAGACAAACTCTCAGGAAAAAAAAAAACGTGTAAAACTTGAAATTGGGTTAAAAAAATACTACTGAGTGTCTGGTGGATACACCTTTCTGGACTATTTACACCTTCTACTTGTCCTTGAGTTATTTTTTTTTAAGTTTTTATTTATTTATTTTGAGAGAGAGGCAGAGAGAGAGAGGGAGACAGACAATCCCAAGCAGGCTCCACACCGTCAGTGTGGAGCCCAATACAGGGCTCGAACTTGCAGAACTATGAGATCGTGACCTGAGTTGAAACTGAGTTGGAGGGGCGCCTGGGTGGCGCAGTCGGTTAAGCGTCCGACTTCAGCCAGGTCACGATCTCGCGGTCCGTGAGTTCCAGCCCCGCGTCGGGCTCCGGGCTGATGGCTCGGAGCCTGGAGCCTGTTTCCGATTCTGTGTCTCCCTCTCACTCTGCCCCTCCCCCGTTCATGCTCTGTCTCTCTCTGTCCCAAAAATAAATAAACATTGAAAAAAAAAATTTTAAAAAAAGAAACTGAGTTGGATGTTTAACCAACTGAGCCACCAGGGTGCCCCGGTCTTTGAGTTATTTTGCAAATCTGTAAGTAGTAGAAAACTGACATAATGTAAATTATTTTTGTCCACTTGATTTTCTATGGACTGATTACTATTTTGATTCCTATATATGCATGGTTCCTTGAAAGTCTCCTTTGAACTGTTTTGAACATTTTACTACTAGTTCCCTCATTAATTAATGAGATAATAAAATCTTTAATGGCATTTATTTTTAATTTGTATGAGAGTCATGACTTTGACTTGTTTTTTCAAAAAGTATCTTTTAAAGGGAAAGGCTGTACATTAATTAAGGAAGGTAGGTCCTTAGAGACCCAAGAAATGAGAATTTTTGTCTTGGTTTTTAAATAAAAGTCAAAGGTATGACTGGTTCTTCAAAACACCTTACATTTAATAACTCATTTAATCTCAACAACTCTGAGAGGTACCATAATTATTCCCATTTTACAGATTACAAGAGAATAACAAAGGGGAAGTAATTTATCTGTATTTAAACAGTTAGCAAGAGGCAAAACCAGAAGGATTTGGGCTCCAGAATCCATGTGATGAACCATCATACAATAGTGCCATACAAGGTGTTCTTGACAAAAGAAGACAGTAGTAAACATTCGTGGCTAATATTTAAACCAGGGGTTCTCAGCCACAGCACAACTGACATCTGGGGTTGAATAAGTCTGTTTTGAGGCGCTATCCTGTGTATAATAGAATGTTTATCAGCACCCCAACTTCTGTCTACTCAATGCTGGTAGAACCCCCCCATACACACCCCGCCTCAACCATGACAACAAAAATGTCTCCAGACATTTCCAAATGTTTCCTTGGAAGCAAAATTGTCCTTGGATGAGAACCACTCATCCAAACTGATCACTAAAACAAACTAACGAAATTAAATCTTTGACATATTTATACATAAGTCATTGTAAGAAGAGAGAGAATTCTTCAAAATCTATGAAAACAGCAAACTAATCAACAAGTTGATTTACCAGTAGAAGACATATTTAGCGGTGATTACCTTATGGCTGTCTGTACCTCAACAGCAGGAAGGGTGTGATTTTTCAAAGGATCTGTAACCACAAACCAGAATGACACTCGCTGGGTTACATTGCAAACTAGGACGTGGGAAATTCTGCAGATGATGGGGGAAAAATACATTGTAAGTAAATAATATCTAATTACATTAGAACATCCACTCTGGTGTTATAACTGTCTGAAAACGTGTCTTAGCTATGAATGAAGTCATTTCTACCATTATGAAGAAATGTCTTATTAAGAAAAAACTAGCATAGAAAATTTCCTTTGTTTGAAAAGCATATATTTACGGATCATCCGTTAAATAAGGATCTACCAAAATGAAAAAACAAGAAAAATTACACAGTAGAGCATTAAGGATCTTATTCTCGCATCACCCACTAGCTGACAGCACGCAGGCTTCAACACTGGCCTTTTTTCTGAGCTACAGGAGCCTTTTGTACTTCCTCATCAAGCTCTTTTTAGTGTCTTCCTCATTCAGCCGTCTAGAGCTTGGGTCCCGACAAATCAGGTGCCACTCTTCATCCAATACTTGCTTCCTCTGTTGACCACGTTTCCCTCCCTCTCCTACTCCAGTACTGGAGCCAACTCAATAAAAGACTTCCAAACTGAAGTGCTATAATCAATTTACCAGCAGCCTTTGAACACTGTTTCTGCAGTTACCTGCTTTCCAACTGTAAATTGGAAATGTGCCTCATTCTACTCTGTAAACACAGATTACCAATAGAAACGACACGAAAGAAATGGCCTAAGTGTTCAGAATGGAGATGACCTATATAGGAATGTATGAAGGGCATAAAGGTTGAAAATCATAGGAGAGTCCACATAAACACTGTCAGTGCTAAAACATAAATCCTGAATGGCTTTCACCATTTTCAGATTGCAGAGGTGACTGACATCAGGTACTATTCAAGAAGAATGAAAGACATATCCGCTTTACTAATAAGTTGACTTCATTTTCCTTAAAAGAGCGAATGCTCTTTAAGGTGTATTATGTTCATTTTCACAATAAAGACAGGGCCATTGTGTCGACTCTCTATAATTTTCGGGACCTGATAGAAACTATTCCATTTTCTCCCTTGCAATGTCACATACAGAAGCCAAGCCCTCCTGGCCCCTCTGCTGGAGCCAAGCGCCTGGGACCAGTGCTGGGAAGTGGGAGGTTCTCCCCCCAACCCCGCCCTCAGCAGCAGGGAACGCCCCACACAGTTGCCACATCCATGGGGCACTGGCCCCACACGGGCACGACCCCGTGCCCAGAGGGCCCCCACGAGTGACACCACGCGCTGTCCTTGTGCCCGATGCCAATGATCCTCCTAGCTCTGCATGCTTCACAACTGCAGACTTCAGGAACCTACAGAAGCCGAATTTCCACCTCAGAGGTCCCGACCCCGCTGCACTGAGATTATGGGCAGCTGCCTGGGCACAGCCATGGCCACGCTGCCATGCCTGGCCCAAAAGCGAGGTTCCCCCTGGTCCAGGCCCACCCGCTGCCGCCCGGGCCCGGATGGGAGCCGTAGCCTCTCCTGGGTCTGCAGCCAGCCCGCCCCCACTGTGCCACCCTGCTGGGACCATGTCAGAATCTGGAGGACGATGGTCCCCAAGGCCTAGAGAAGCTTTCACCGCAAGCCACCCCTCCAGATATTCATGGGGTTGGATTTTTCTAGTGATCACAAGAGTTTGATGAAATGGCTGGGGAATGTCCAGAACCCCACACACAGTTGAGGCCTGGTGACCATCGAACTCACTCCTGTGGAGCACAGGGGAGATTCTACAGTTGTCTGCCTATCCAGGAGCCCCTGGGGCCCTATGTCAAGGAGGCCCCGCCGAGGGCCCCTAGCCAATGCAATAAATCAAAAAAAAGAATCTGAGCACCTCTCTACTTTGAACCTTCCAGGCCAAGGTAGAGAGGCAGAGACCGGGGGCCAGGCCATCCTCCTTCAGGCCTGTATGGAGAGACAGAGTGGTCCCTTCCTTTGTGCCCCGGCCTGGGCCTCCGAGGCGAGGCCTCTGCTCCTGGTGCAGCAGGGCCCCAGAGGACACCGACCCGGGCCTACCTGCCTCAAGGACACAGCGCCGTGGCCTGGGCTGCCGAGCAGATCAGTACTCCCCAGGGCCTGGGCCTCCCGCGGCCTGATGTCTCCCCTGTATCCTGAGTCAGAGCCCTGCGACCTCCACCTCCTGAGACTCAAACCCACAGTTGTTTCACTCTGCCCTACCCCCACATGGGCCCCTGACACCCCCAGTCAGCCCTCTCCCCCGCAGCTGGCGGCTCCACCAAGCCCCCAGACCCACTCCCTTGACCCTGCAGAGCCCACACTGAAGAAGCTCTCCAGCTACCCAAACCTCTGCCTTCCTTGTGCCCACCCAGTCCTCCTACCTGTTCCCACACTCATCAGGAAGGCATGCTTCTCCCCTACTTCCCCACTTTGTGAAGTGAAAATGGCGTTCTTGTTTTAGATAAAAATAATAGACAGCTTTATGATCACAGAGAATGTCATTGTCTTTCTTTCAGATGTACATATGTTAGGATTGCGTCTACACTGTGAATTCACCTTGGCCTTGTAACATCTGGGACCAGATAATTCTTGTTGTTTGTTGGGTGCTGCTGTCCTCTCCATTATAGGGTTTGAGCAGAATCCCTGGCCTCTGTCCCTGAGGGGCCAGCAGCATACACACATTGTGAAAATAAAAAACTGTCTCCAATCATTGCCAAATATTCCGGGGCGGGGCAGGGCTGGGGGGAATCACTCAAAAACAAAGACAAAACCACTGGCAGAGAATCTCTGAGGGACAGTGACCTCTACTGGCAGAAACAGCCAAGTTTGGTCTCCCAAATTGTGCTATGTTAAAACACAGCAAAGACAGAGACAACAGACTGAAGTGGTACATCCTTGGAACAGACGTCCCCCAATTTCGTAGCATGCTGTGGTGTGAATGATTCAAAGACTGGGCCCGTGAATCATCAGAAAATGCAAATTAAAAAAAATAAGCTACTCATTTAAGTGCCTCAGGTTGGCAAAAATGAAAATGCTAAATAATACGAAATGCCGGTAAAGACGCAGAGAATCAGCATCCGAGGCAGTGCTGTGGGTGTGAACGCATCCAGCCACTCTGCGGTGGCACTTGAGAGTGTGTCCTGGAGCATAGTGTGCCTCCCAGAAACTCTCTTGCACACACCACACACACACACACACTGGCGAGGATGTTCTCCCCAGCACTCTTTGTCAGAGCAGACAACTGGATAACCTAAATGCCCACCAGTAGGGGATGATAAAGTAAATGCGCTACATTCTGTCAAGGGAAGACTGTTCCACGAACTCAAGGAAAGAAACAGCCCAAGGATTCTCCACTCCTGGGCTACCAGGCCACATAATTCTGTGCAGGGCAGGGTGTTTAGCAGCACACCCAGCCCCGATCGCCCACAGATCAACAGGCCCGCCTCCTGTGGTGACAATCAAAATGGCCTCCAGGCATTGCCAAATATCCCCCGAGGGACAAAAATCACCCCCAGTTGGAAATCACTGAACTAGAGCTACATGTCTTACAACACGTTGCATTGCAGAAATACACTGGTGAATGAAAAGATGGGGAGTGGGATATTCTGTGTAGCACATGCCATTGATATAATTTAAGCAAATGCAAAGGAGTATTGCTGGAAACATAGGGGAGGCCAAAAAGCGGATAAGAGGTCACCTGGACACTTTGCCTACATTTTTCTTTCCATCTAAAGCCTCTTTAATTACTGTTCAAACATGAATTTCATGGCATTCCCCCTTCAGAGAGTCAGAGAATGCGCTGTAAACAAGGCAAAGTCCCTTCTCCTGTGCTACCTAAATGGGGTCAGTACCCTACCCACATAGGAAGCACTTATAAAAATCCTCCAAAGTGTCACAGTCTTGAAAAGTAAGGCTGACCAAGGTCATGAAAACCAAAGAAAGATACAGAAACTGTTTCCGTCACTACAGTGATCACTACGGAGGCATAGATTCTGGAACATAAGAAGGACATTAGTCGAAAAGGGAAGAGGGTCTGAAAAGTTCCATAGTTTAGTGACATTGAACCAATGATAGTTTCTTAATTTTGATATATCTATCACAGTTATTTAACATGATAGTATCAGGGAAACGGGGGAAGAGTCTAGAGCAGAGTTTCTCAAAGTCGGAACTATTAACATTTTAGGCTGGATGAGTCTTACTTATGGGAGGCTGTGTATTCTTCTGGAGGATGTATAGCACATCCTCGGCCTCTACACGTTCAAGGCCAGTGTTGCTTGTGGGAGGCTGTCTATTCTTCTGGAGGACGTATGGCACATCCTTGGCCTCTACATGTTCGAGGCCAGTAGCATATGCAGTTGTGAAAAGCAAAATACCTCCAGGCACTTCTAAATATCCTTGGGCACAGTGGAGGGATGAAATCCCCCCAGGTTGAGGACCACTGATACATAGGATCTCTCTAGATTTTCTCTGCAAGTCTTTTGTAAATACATATATTTTTTCTATTCAAAAACACAAATACAGGAGCAAAGCCGTTATGTTAAAGTTGCCAGTGCACAGTAAAATGATCTATAAGAATAAGACAAGGCAGTGGATCAATAATAGTTTTTACTGTTTTCATTGATGAAGAGATAATAGATGCAAATATACTTTGAAAATGAAAAGAGTCACATTCAAATGCAAGACACTGCCATCCATCGGCATAAGGGTGGTCTTAATTATGTAAAATGTCTGGACGTGAGTTCCGTTACGTGTTCACACGTATCAAGGATTTATCAGGGAGCCTCCAAGTGTGCTGGAGTCCTAAGAAGCACCGTTTCCATCACTTCTCGAAGATGGGTGTGAGCGCAAAGGGGAGTCGTTTTAGCTGCCGAGGGTCCTCAACTAAAGAACACTAAGTATCCCACCCACATGGTGGTTCCTCCAGTAAAAGAAGACTAGGGTTTTTAGCAAGCAAAAGTAACCTTGTGCTCAACAAATACCAACCACAGAAATACAATTGCTGAGAAGTGTTGATATTTTTGTTCAGATCCAGGCAGTGAAGCGGGAATGAGTAAGGGCACGCCCTAAAGTAGCAAGGTTGTGGGCAAAGGCCAGGGAAAAGCACGCCCTGCTTCTGGAGAAGGTTGTAGAAGAAGGCAGAGAAACACCCGTGGGCCGGGGTGGCCTCCTTATTTGGATGATGCTTGCAGAAATGAACTGTGATGTCTTGGTTCCCCCAAGAGTAAGAAAGTGAGGCCCAAGAAGAGAAAACCCAGGCAGTGCACAGCTACTGCCACTATGGCCATCGACCCCATGGCCATCAGGGGAGTCTCCACGAGGATGGAAGAAGAGCAGAAATGGGTGGCTGGGCACTGGTTTCCTGTGTCCACTGTACCCTAAGAGACAGGCCTGTGGCTTAGGCCTGGATGGTAAGCATGCTTCACTCACTCACAAATGTGTACCGAAAACAGGCATAGATTGGCCAATATGGTCAGGGATGGTGAGGAAAAGAGTTCCTGCTGCAAGGGCTCTTAGGTTCCATGACCCTTCTCATAAGTGCCAGGTGCAGGAGTTTAGTGGCAAGACCCTTGAACACCAAGGTCACGGTGTCTTGAACCAGTGAGAAGATTAAAAACCAAAGTAGAGGCCAATACTTCCCGAGATGTCTGAGTTGACTCCGAAGATTCCATACCCCATCTAAGAATGGACCCAGGACGGCCGGGAGGGCAAAGGGCTTCTAGATTTCATGTGGTTTGTCCACAGTCTGTGTCAGGAAGTTCTCTAATCCCTGTCCTGATATGAACTTCATTGTGTCCAGGCAAAGAACACCCTCTTTAATTTTATCAGCTGCGGGGTCACCTGGGACACTATCTAAAATACTCAGTTTGTCTGCAGCACAAACCTTCTCTGGGCCCTGGGACAGGACGGCAAGGCCCAAGTCTGTGCTGCGCCGCGAGCCCCTGTATTCCTGCGGTGTGGCCCGAGTGGGCACTCAGTGAGTGAGTGAGAAATGGGTGGATGAATTAATGGAATGGAGAAATGAACTCCATTGTTTCTATGATATTGTGAGAGACAAACTGGGAAAGTAAATCGGGCCAAGACCAAATGGAAAGGGGGGAATGAAAGGAGGGAGGTTACTTCCCCAAAACTTTGTTTACACAACCACGGATACTCAGACAACACAATAGTAGCGGAGCTCTCTCGCATAAGAAGACTCCTGATACGGTGTAGATAGGGGTAGCCGAGAGGAAGTGTAACTGTGAGGGAAGCTGGTAGTAAAATGGAAGTAACATGAAGACTGGTCCTACAGACTTCAGTAGTAATGTCCTTAGCGACCAAAGGATACAAATTCCTCCCATTCTGGCTTATGTACCACGGGTGTGACTTCTCCCTGGCCTTGCTCCAAATGTGACCACATGGAACGTCCTCGAAGATTTACACAAAAGGAAACCCTAATCAAACAACAAGCACCTAGTGAGCTAAGCACGTCTTTGTAAAGTTTATTTTGATGTATTAAGTAAACTGAAATGCCTAAGTCTTAAGAGTTCTCGTCACAAGAAACAAATGCTGAAACTATGTAAAATGATAGATGGTAGCTAGATTTCTTGTGGCGATCGTTTTGCGACATGCACAAATATTGCATCGTTATGTTGTCTGCCAATGACTAATCCAATGTGGTAGGTCCATTATACTTCAATGTAAAAACTAATTACTAAACTCAAATGCCAGGAGCACAACTAAAGGGAAATGCTACATTTTTGAAATTGTAAATATAGATGGGTTTGCTGGAATTATTGGAATTTGCTTCAATAATCACTTTGCCCAACTCTCTTATGAAGTAATAACATTTACATATACCCTAATGGCTTCTCAAGCAAATCCTGAAAAGGTAAAAATGTGCGCTCCCTTTCCTCAAGTGTGGAAAGCCTTGGTTTTATACTAATCCTCTACGATTTGGCTCCCCTGCCATTTCTCCTCAATGGCGCCAGACAGGGCCACCTGCATCCAAGGGGTGGTAAGAATCAGGCCTCTTGTTTCTGGAAACCAAAGGCCTAAATAGGAGCTGGGCTGCTGTTTTATAAGCACAAGACCATTAATCCCCTTACCGTGGACACAACAGCACGTTGTTCCTTTTTAGATCACAAGACTTGTCCTTGAATAACTAGGCAGAGGGAGAAATTCATTCCGTGCTCTACACCGTGAAAATCGGAAAGAAAACGGCATGCCTGAGGTAGACTTCTCCCTCCGTTGCTCCAAATGATACATTATCCTAAAAGCCAATAAATATTTAAGCAAACTGGGCAGGTAAATGTCCCAGCTGACTTGGGAATTAGACTAGAGTTTAACCTTGGATTATACTTCTCCAGAAAATGCCTTCAAACATTTAAGTTCTTCTGTGAAACTATTTTAGTAAATCTGGCCTAAACCTTACTGTAATCACTTGAAAACATCTAGCTGCCATCTTCTTCAAATTCACAAGAAATCTTCACACAGTCTGATCTAATGAACCCAGAACTTTCTACCTTTGAAATTTCTCCATACATCTTCTATTCTGCCTTGAAGAAAATCCAGGAAGTAGCAAGAAAAGCAAGACATCAAGATTTAAGTAATGACTTTGAAGGAACTGTCTTGTTTTGGTCACATTCAGTCCACCTGCCTACCACTTCTCCCACGCCCTGCTTCCTCAATGTGGGCGCTATGCTGTGTGGGACCTGGTTTTATCCATCAACTTAATGTCAGGGCCGAGCACCCAGTAGACTTGAGTAGAGCCTCCTCAACTCCACGGATTCCAGCACAGCCATGCAGTTCACAGGCTGGCTTCAGTAGACCGCGGGGCAGAAGCAGGTTTCTGTTTCTCACCCCTCTGCCTTTCTCTGCCCTGTCAGCTCTGCCTCCTTCTTCCTTGACAGCATCTGAAGCAAATGGTGTAGCTTTCCAGTCACTTCTCCTTATTAAAAAGATCAGGGTAGGTGAATCAAAACTCGGATCAAAACGGTCTTCCTGCCTGACACACAGCTTCTCTCCGTCCAGCAGTGCTGACCTGAGTGGAGTGCACCACTGATGTAGTCTCTGTGCACACTTACCTCCCCACCCCCCACCCCCCCCCCCGCACGTGTCCCTTCCGCCCCCCACCTGCTTCATCCTGCTCATTTAGGGATGGAAAGGGAGACGGGAGAGGGCTGCGGGCACGAGGGACGGAAACAGCAGAGTTCTCTGTCCTTAGCCAGAGCTCTCTATGGGTCCCTCTGGCTGTTCACCGTTCGGGGTCCGCCGTTGAGGTGGCTTCCTCGCGTTCTCCATTCAGAGTGCCTTGCGGGGCCCCCGGGGAGCTGTCCGGGGACCTGTCTGGGGACCTTTGCACCGCATCTTCCCCTAACGCAGGTGACGCACTCTGATCAACTTCCTCCATCCCCCCTCTGCTCGGCCTCCAGTGGTGCACTGCCAGCCTTGACCCCCTGCCTCCTCCTGCCCTTGAGGTTGGTTCTCAGCCCCAAAGCCAGGGACTCCATCCAGCTCCCTCCCGCAGCCTCTGCTTGCTCCCGGGAATCCATTCAAGGGCAGACCGCTTGCAGAGCCGTCCTCTCCCACCCAATGACAGGAGCTCCAGCCCGCCTTCCACCTTGAGACTTCTCCAGCTACAAGGCAGGCCTCAGTGACTGGCTTCACCATCATGCACGTGGGGGAGCATCTGACAGGAAATCATATGCCGGTCTCTCCTCTACAGACAACTCCACTCTCGGTGAGCAATTCTCTACCTGACTCGAGGTAGACAGGGACACAAGCAAGGGTAACACTCAAAGCACATACTCGCTAGTGTGGCATGGGCACCACCTCATCTGAATGGGTCCAGTGGTCAGCACCCCACGTGGCTGCATGGTGTGTACGTGCTGGAACCCACTCCTGCCTGTTCCTGTCCTACGGGGGAGGGAGTGGAAATGTCACAGCCTCTCTGCAGGCCCGCACCCCCGGCCTCTCTGACCCTCTAGCCTTCTCTCCCACTGCCTGCTGGGGTTGGGTGAGGGTGACTGGATCCGTTCAGTGTCCTACCAGTCCTGTGTGAACGCCGCCAGGACCTCTCTCTAGGAAAAACCTCCTCTTGCATAGTCAGTCAAGGTCATACTGGATCAAGGATATATCGATCGTAGGTTTCCAAATATGCAAAAGCATCCTCAGGACATACTGAGCTCTGTGTCACAGGAGGCGGTCAAGCTTGATACAAGAGATATCGTAGCCAGGACCGGATAACAGGTGGAATGAAAATGAGGGTATCCATTATTCTGATTATTATTTGATTATCTTTAGTGAGCTACTTTGTACATTTTCAGTTCTGTACATCTCAGCATCTTCAAGTTTTCTGCAATATTCATAAAATAAGCAACGAGGAAAAATAAGTAAATAAATAGTGAATGTCGCAGATCTGGATCCCTGAAGCCATCCCGGAAATGGGCATTTGCCACTGGAGGGGTCTGCTAGGGCGGCTGTAACAAATACTATAGACTGTGTGGCTTAAGCCACAGAAATGTATTTTCTTACAATTCTGGACGCTAGAAGTCTCAGATCAGGGTGTGGTCAGGGTTGATTTCTTCTGGGGCCTCTTTCTTTGGCTTGTGGATGGCTGCCCTCTCCCGTCTTACCTGGGCTTTCCTCTGTGCACACCTGTGTCCTAATCTCTTCTTCTTATAAGGACACCATTCGTAGTGGATTAAAGCCCACCTATAGGACCTCATCTTACATCAATTACCTCTTTAAGGACCCTATCTCCAAATACAATCACATTCTGAGCTATGAGGGGTTAGGACTTGAATGCATGAATTTTTTTTTTGGGGGGGGGACACAATTCATCCCATAGCAGCTCCCCTGCAGAATTTATTTTGTCCCTCGCTGGCGCCAAAAGGCCTCTCTAAGGCAGAAGAGTTAAAACCTGACCCGGTAGCCGGGCTACTGGTGTCTTCCATCCAGCCACCACGCTCGCGAGAGGCAGCCTCTCTGCAAAGTTGTTTTCAATCCCGTCTTGCATTTTGTGCTCCCCTTTCCCACAGCGGCAGCCCGTTCACGTAAGGATGCAGCCTTCTTTACGGCAGTGCATGTAGAATGGGGCTCAGCTACTGAATTGCATCTTAAACACCTCCTGGTTCATTAAGCAGCCCTCATCATTCAGCCTCCCGACAGCAGTACTGCTGGCTCTCACACTGCCTGTGCTTTTACAGGAAAAAATTTGCTGACCCCTGATAAAGTTTTGCACTTTTTCACTTGTTTAAAGGACACTGGCAACAAAGGCTTCCGTATATCTCGTGCACCCAATTCCAAGTGAAACATGTTTGCAAGTCAACAAGATCAGATATTCCCAGATGTATACAATGCCCTAAGTTCATAAAGAAACATTCAAAAGTGAATCCTTCAAAATTCATCTAAAATGTTACATGTTTAAATTAACTTTTCGAAACCATGGGAAACATCTGGTTTAATGTAGTCATTTACAACGTTTAACATAGGCACCCAGAGGAAGTAACAATACCATGAACACAACAATGTGTAAAACCTGCTGAACAAGAAAAGGAAAGGATAAAGAGACTATTTGCAGGGGTTGGGGGTTGCATTGTAAGATGATCGGGGGAGGGGGGTTTCTTATATTTTTCCTTTTCAAATTTCTGCAAAGCAATCACCTCATTTTTTTGAAAAAGGTTATGGTAAACAACTGTGGAAAGAGTGCTGCAGCTTAAAAGGCAGATGATAAACACAAAAATATATGTTTTTCTGCAACTCTATAAAATAGGAGTAGAGTTCACTTTGGACACAATTTTCTTTTCCCTTACACCTCCTTTTTCTAATTTTTTGAATCATGTGAATATATTACCTATTTTTAAATATTTATGTGTACGTGTGTACACACAAATACATATATCATATGTTTACTTTGCTCCCTCAAATTCTATTCTTCTGTTTCCTTCTTCATAGTCACAGTCCATGCATAATATATTGTGGGTTTCAGGTATGCCAATTAATAGTTATCCTATTTGTCAGGTTCTGAATCATTACAGAATTTAGACAAAAGAATAAAGCAGCTAGGAGACCAAAATGAAAGGCCAGGTTGGAGGACACAGCTTTAATCAGCAGGAAAATTTTCTTCCTAATTAAAAAAAAATCCTGAATGGAGATAAATTCATCTACAGTGTCCCATGTAGAGCTGAACTAGGGCACCCATCGCACATACAGGAGTAATATGCAAGATATTTAACACCCTATATGATATGGCACCTACCAACAGCAACAGTCCTCATCTGTAAACAGCACATACACCTGTAAGGCTGTACAGAACATACAGGTATATGTGCCTGCCCATGCAGGGCCTAATTCTGGACTCAGTGTAGGGAGTAGCACAGAAAGCCACCTGCTGTCTAAGGGCAAGCCAGGTCCTAAAGAGAAGGGAGCCACAGACAGCTTCTCCTTCCAGCTCACCGATTGGGTCAGCCTTTTCTCCTCTTGAGGGGAAGAAGGAGAGAGGGAGTAGACAGAAACCAGGAGTGTTACCAGCATCACAAATAGACATGAAAGGAAACATCACAAATACAGAAGAATAGAAAAAATGTAAAACTGTTAACACTTGTACTAAAGCTTCTAAGAAAATAACCAAGGTGCTATGACAGATATCAACAGTGGAATGAACCTATACATATTTATTTCCAAAATGAGTGCTATGGTCTGATTTGTTCCCCTTCCCCAAAATTCCTATGTTGAAGCCTGAACCCACCCCCCCCATGTGACTGTATTTGGAGATGGGGCCAGTGAGGAGATAATTACAGTTAAATATGGTCATAAGGGTGCAACCTTGATAGGAGTAGTGTCCTCATTAGAAGCGACACCTGAGAACTCACTCTCCGCCCCCTTCCAATGCCCCCTCAACAGAGGTCACATGAGAACAAAGTTCTAGTGGCATCTGTTAGGCAAGAGAAGAGGACTTGGAATGAGATCTATCTTGCCAGCACCTTGATCTTGGCCTTGCAGCCTCCAGAACTGTCTGGCATTTAAGCCACCACTGGGTGTGGTATTTTGTTATGGCAGCCCTAGCAAACTAATACGATGAGATTAGAGTTTTTTTTTTCTTTCTTCCTTCCTTCCTTTCTAGCTATCTATCTATCTATCCATCTACAAGAGAAATTATATGTATACAATAGGAATGTATAAAAAGCTTATGACATATGACTACCTCTAGAAGTTTTTATCATCATAGCACCTATTGAACAAAGAGCATCGTTGGAACATGATATAAACTGTAAGGTGAGCTAGATTACAAAAGTTTTTTTAATGTTAAAATAGAGATCCTTTTCAAAAATGAAGTTAAATAATTACTTTCAAGATAGAATTTGGAATTAATGCATGCCTCAAATACTACTGCAAATAACCAATTAAGATTTTTTACTGTGTACTTACTCTGTCGTTTCTCTGTTGGGAACTTTCCTCATGGAGAAAGCCACCATTGCTTTGAAGAGATATTCCTCATTTGTATCCCAGGCATACTAAGAGAGAAGTAAAACAGAAAATGTAAAAAGGCATAGGATGAAAAATGGTCCATTGCAATTTAATTGTGGCCACCGTGGTATTAATCAGTGCCTGCCTCTCTCTCTCTCCCCCACCCCCATCTTACTCATAAACTAAAGACTGGAGACCAAGATAAATCATATCACAATAATGTTCAGGATAGGCTTTCTTGGACATTCTATCATTCCAAGTGTGGTGTATTTTCCATTGCATCATCTTCTTCACAATCTGCAGTATTAGTAACCCGTCAACAAATAGTCCATTTGGACATCCCATCCTGGACATTTACAGGACATATACATCATTCTTCCCTTTCTCTCTTCCCTCATAAACTGACTACTTCTCTTAGCTTCCTTTCCTTTACTAACATTGGTACAATTTTTCTTTCCATTTTCTTAGCTGGAAACTTGAGTGTGTGCGCATATAATGGATTGAACTGTGCCCCCGCAAAATGTATATGTTGAAGTCCTAACCCCCAGTACCTCAGAATGTAACCATAGTTGGAGACAGTGTCTTTAGAGATGACTAAGTTTAAATGAGGCCATTAGGGTAGACCCTAATCTAGTATGACTGGTGTCCTGGCAAGAACAGGAAATTTGGACACAGCCACATACAGAGGGAAGACAGCAATCTATACGCCAAAGGCAGAGGCCTAGAACAGATCCTTCTCTCATAGCCCTCAGAAGGAACCAACCCTGCTGAGACCCTGATCTTGGACTTCTAGCCTCCAGTACGAAGAGAAAATAATTTTCTGTTGTTTAAGCCACCCAGTTCATGGCACTTTGTTAGAGCAGCCCTAGTGAACTGATGTGGCTAACCACATATTTGCGGTGAGTAATCAAGTACGAATGGAGAAAGTCACAAAACAGGGTTTGTTGGTTTAACTCTAAGTTCATGATGTCCTACTCCCAAATTGCCTGGGAATCCCTTAGGTTTCTCCATCAGTTTTCTCTCTAGCTTTGCACAGTGGCAGTATCGTAGCCAATGAGGTTTATCCGAGGCGCGATTATTGCTAATTGAAAACTTTTCCCAGTTTCTCTCTCTCTCGTGGTTCACAGTGACTATCTTGGACCTCTTTCGGCTCCCCTTGCACCAAACTCAGTGCTTTCCCTCACACCTCACACTCACACAGATGTTCTTATCTCCTAATTTACAGATATATACTCAAGTCATCAATTTAAACTCCCCCGTTTTTCTGACACCAAATAAAAAACTCCCGCTATAGACATACATGCTATCCACCTCCTCCCCCGAAAGGCCGGATGTGGTGTTTCTCCTCCCATCAGTGGCCACTGCATCCACTTCTACTAGGAACACTTCCCTCTGCCCTTCTCAGGATCTGAAAGATAACCGTTTCCCCTCTCCTCTGTCCACTGGACTCTGACTTTTAACAATGCTCAAGCCTCCCCATTACAACAACACCAGAACCAAATTACTTTACTCAATCGTTCTCCCTCCACCTACTGGTGTCTCTCTCCTGCCCTTCACAGCCAACACTCTCAAAGGAGTCGTCATACTCACGTCTTTACGTGCTCACCGTCCACTTATTCTCAACTCCCTCCATCAGCTGCTTTCCAGTTGCACCACTCCACAAAAAGGCTGTCTAAAGTTACCAGTGGCCTCCACATGACGCAGCATGATGAGAGGCCTTCAGCCTCAGCTTGCTCAGCCTGTCAACAGCATCTGACACTCCTGAACACTTCCTTCAACTTGAAGCACTCTCTTCCCTTTTGCAATGCTCATTCTGCTTTTCCTCCTGCCCCTCTGCCCCTTTGGCGGGTTTACCGTTTTCTACAAAGGCTCCAAGTTTTAGAGAACCTCAAAGCTCTATGCTGGACCTTCTCCTCTTGTCATTCTGTACTTTCTCCCTCAGATGACTACTGTCATCTAGTCCAGGCTTCCACTCTCACCGAAATGCAAATGGCCCAGGAATGTAGATCTCAAGCCCACTCTGTCCTTGCCTATTCATCAATAATACCTCAAACTCAACAAGTTCAAAATTAAAGCTATGATTTTCTTGTCTGCACCTGGTTTCCTGACTCATAGGTGGGTCATCATCTGCTCAGTTGCATAATTAGAAACTAAAGCTTCATCCTTGACTCCTTCTCCATTCCTCTTTTCTACTCTCATCCCCTCCACTCTGCCTTCCACACTGTGGCCACTGTCTTCCAAACACTAATTCTACCAAAACATCTCTTCCATAAAACCCTCACTTGCTTTAAAGATAATAGCGAAGTTTCCTAACGCAGTCCACACATTCTTCAGCCTGATCTCTCCTTCTTGCCCAAGCCCATCACATGCCATGCTCTACTCCAATG
This sequence comes from Lynx canadensis, assembly GCF_007474595.2. Taxonomy (NCBI): domain Eukaryota; kingdom Metazoa; phylum Chordata; class Mammalia; order Carnivora; family Felidae; genus Lynx; species Lynx canadensis. Next base: position 11,758,159 of record NC_044321.2, read on the forward strand.
CTACAGCTGCCGATGCCCCAGGCTTCCTTCCATCCCCCACTCTCACCAAGTTCCTTCCTGTAACAAGCCTTTGTGTGTGCTGTTCCTTCTGCCCTTTTTCCTTTTATTCTCTGGCTCACCTGCACTCATGCTTTAGACCTCACAGCAAGTGCCGAGCACTAACGCCCCTGACAAGGCCAAAGCCCCCATGTGCTTCTCCTCCCTGCAATACTTGTCAAGCCTACACATTTCCATTTCATTTACTGAATGTTTGATGGACAACCAATCCTCCCAACAGCGTAAGTGCCACGAGGGCAGAGACAGGTCTGATTTATCTGCCATTGTGTCCCCAGCATTCAGCATGGGGCCTGCCTCAGAGGACCCTGGGATAAGCAACCGACAATCTACTCTCTGCGGTAGAGAGAGTCAATTTTACAGTCAGACTGCCTGGGTTCAAATCTCACCTCTGTCACTTGCTGACTTGAGATCTTGGGCACGTCGCTTCATTTTTTATACCTCGGCTTTCTCATTTACCCAGTGACAACGGGAATGCCCGTACTACCTTTCTCAGAGGGCTGTTGTGAGCACTACGTGAACTGATGTGAGTCAAGTGCTCAGAAGGGCCCCCACTGGAAACTAAACTAAATCCTCAATAAATGCTGCCTGTTACAATGACCATTTCTCACTGGGTGAATAAAATAATATATTGGTGAACTGGTCCGCAAACAGAACACGTACCTCTAAGTACCTGTAGCATTCTTTGATTGCTTCTACCCTGACACATCTTAATATCACCTTCTATTGGGGAAAATTTTCAAAGACCACATGGGGATACTAAAACTAGAATTACACGAATCATCTTATTAATTCGACAGGCTTTATTGCACTTACAGCTACCTGAGCCTAATGAGTATTTTTTAACTTCAATTTCATAAGCACATATTTCATGGTGTTACTTTGATATTTGAGAGGAACTGAAGAAACTGCACATTAGAATTAGAAAATTTGGGGGCTATGAAACATCTTATATGGGTGGAACCATGCCATCTTTTCAATGACTAGAAAACTGAGGCTCAGAAAATTCAGATGACCATAATGGTGAGGAGCAGAGCCCAAACCAGACCTGAGGGCCTGACTGGGACCCCTTTGCTCCACAGCTTGATTAAAATGTTCAAGTTTGCACAGTTGTTTTGTGTAGTACAAAACCTCACAGATTTTCTAGCAGATTTCTAGCACTGAAGATTCAATACCTTAGGCAAAATCATTTTTTAATAATTTCTATTTTACTATTTTTTTTACTTTAACACAGTATCAGATTTGAGGTCTTTCAAATTAATCTATATAACAAGTTTAACATAACTATACAGAGAGGCTCATTACAAGTGAAAGTAGTGTTATTAGCAAACAAAATGAAAAATGAACACACAGTTTCTCCACTTACTGCGTTATCTCCCAGAGCTGTTCTGATACTAAGTCTTACTTTAAAAGCATTTTCTCCATCTGCCAAAAAGAAAAAAAAAGAGCAGCATTTGATGATAAAAATCTGCCAAAACAGAAGACCAAACGTTTAACCAACTCAAATCAACACAATGCTGAACTTAAGCGAAATCGCCCCAAATACTCCTGAGAGTTTAACTACAATCACCTTACAGGGTTTAAAATTTTCTTTCAAACTCATAAAACAGTCATAGTCTCAACTTTCAGGCCACAACACGTCTGCAGATTTAGAAAAATAAAGAGGTCTTTGTTGTCAATCATTTAGAAAACTGTTAATCTATTTTTAAGTTTCAAGGCTACATACCTGGTTGACAGAGTTCAGCATGAATAGCAGTCACCAGAAAAAAGAGCAGGCACAACATTCTTTCAGAGTGGAAAACACAAGGCAAACGCAGGGATAAATATCCACCCTCCACTTAAAGCTGCCTTAGCCATTCTGTGACCCGGATTAGAATATTAGAGAAACAATCAAGCCACCACCTACAAGATTTAATGATTAAACCGCATTATTTGGGTTAATACTTAGATAGAAGCAGCCCATCTCCTGTCAGTTATTTACGAAAATCTGTTTGGAAAACAGATTAGCTGTCTTTTCTGAACTCTGGGTTTCCTCTGCTGACTCAAAGTCAGAATCCTCCCCTGCCCTTTCTGTCGTTGTCTGGCTAAGTGCACTGTGGACATTTTCCTTGGCCTCAACTTTCTATCTTGTCAGGGCTGAAGTAGCTGGCTCATAGATAGGCTATCCTAATTTAGAAAACAAACAGCACTCCTTTCTATCTCTGGTGAACAAAGGACGCCCTTCCAAGAATGGTCTCACCTGACTCTCACCTCCACAGATAAACATCCCGAGAGAACTTCCACTTCAAAGGGAATCATTTTGGTCAGCCCTGAGTTCTGCTGGTTGTGTAAATTCCAAGTTAATGATAGAGAGCACTGCTGTCCAATGGAACATTGTGTGATGATGGGAATGTTCTGTATCTGTACTATCCAATATGGTAGCCACCGGACATAGCTGGCTGTTGACCACTTGAAATGGAACTACTGCTGCTGAGAAACCAAATTTTCTCTTAATTTATGTAGAACGTGTGAGTAGCAACTACATTGGTCAGTGCATCTGTAGAACTGTCATTAAGAGCCCCCTGCCATGAACTGGGTGTGCTGGATTCTTTCTGTCACCCTCAAAGTAGCACCTCACAGTTGCTGTTGTTCGAATCATCTTACATGTGAGGGAACTGAGGAGCTGGTGTGTAAGGCACTGGTGGCAATGGGGGAAGACGAAAGGGTGTCACTGGAACCCTATCTCCACCACACTGAACTGCACTGTGTCTGCATTGGTCATCATCGGTCAAAACTGAAATTGCAGCAAAGCCGCAGAGATGCTCTGAGGATTGCCACAATGAGTGGAAGAGAGTCTCCCCTAGTGGGCATTCTACAGATGCCAACAGAAGTGCCCTAGCAGGTTGATGTCTGGGCTTTCCTCTCTACCGTGCTGCCTCTTCATGAATTCAGCCCCCAAGTTCCACCTCGTTGCTTGAAAATCATGAGTGGAAAAATTACATCGGGTGACCCTGATGAAGATGGGGACTTTCAAAGCAACAATGAGAAAAAGATCAACAGCCACACTTCTGCAACACTTTGAGAGTCCTACCACTTCCCCCTCCTGGATAGGGTGATATTGTATCATAGATGACCCATTTCTGTTTGGTGACGCCACCTGGAGGAGCCTCTCCTTACCTTGGTTGCAAGGGCACAGGGCCAGGAAAAGTTGTATTAGAGGGAGAGACAGCCAAAATTAGACCCATTCTAGCAATTTCACTATTAAGTGAAATGGAAATTTCCTAGAAGGAAGAGCTCACATAACTTACCCCTGAAAACAAAGTCAGACTAGATGAAGTTATCTTGGGAAATGTTAGACTGGATAAAATCATCAGGAGAATAGAAAAGCCAGTATGTGGAGATTTTAACAAAGCTAATTATTTGCATCAGGGAACAAAACCATTTTAGAGACAGATATGATTCAGCTTTGCTTTAGTCTTTAACTTCATAAAAGAATCAAACACGTCTCTTTTGCTCTGACATAGTCACTTACGTGATTAGGATTGAAGACAGTAAAATACTGATCTGTAGTTAAGCCATTCTTTGAAAAGCAAAAAAAAAAAAAACTCTTCCTTTTTGAATTATGATTTCTCTCTTTTTTGAAAATAAAGTTAGCCATTTATTAAACAATTTCTTTGTGCCACTCTATTAGTGCTTAATAGACTTGTAAAAAACTGCCCTTACTAAAATAGTTGACATATAATATTATATCAATTTCAGGTGTATCAAAGAGTGATTCAACATTTATATCCATCACAAAATGCTCACCATAAGTATGGTCGTCATCTGTCCCCACATAGTTATTACAATTATATTGACTATGTTCCCTATGCTATAGTTTACTTTCACTATTCTATACTTTATAGATGTTTGTTGTCTCATTTAAAAAATAACAGGGGAAAAAGGAGCAATAGAAATTCCATATAGAAAATACAGAGAAACTGAAAGAGAAAAATACAAAATTATCCATAATACCACTGGTGTGAATGACCAATGTTAATATATTTTAAGAGCTGAAACATACCTGCCTTAGCCTTGGATCTTCTTGTGTGTTCCTGTGTGACGCTGTTGTTTTGTCTCATTGTAGCAGCACATCAGAACAGTAATGGTGGAATAACATGGACCCTTGTTTTCTTCCTTACTCTAATGGAGTGTTGCTTTTTCACAGGATCTGGTGGGTCACTTCAAATTCAATGTGTTGTGAGGTAAAAAGACTCCTTTTATCTCTAGTTTACTAAAATTTATTTTGATCAATAACTGATGTTGAATTTTATCAACTGCTCTTTTAACATCTATTACTATGATCCTAGAGGTTTTACCATTTGATGCATTTTATTAATAAATTTTTTAGAGGTGCTTCGGTGGCTCAGTTGGTTAAGTGTCCAGCCCTTGATTTTGGCTCAGGAAGTGATCTCACAGTTCATGGGATCGAGCCCTGCATCAGGCTCTGTGCTGACAGCTTGGAGCCTGCTTGGGATCCTCTCTCTCCACCCCTCCCCCCCACCTCAAAATAAATAAACTTAAAAAAATTAATTTCTTTACATTGATCCAACCCTTAGATGAGCTTAGTTTGATGATTTTTTAACATGCTCCTGGACTTAATTGCTGTGTTTTTCCTTAGGTTTTTAAACCTACTTTCATAGAAGAATATCATTCAGGTTTCTTTTCAAGTGCTTTCAAGTTTATTTTTTTCTGGCCCTTACATTACCATCTTGAAAATGGTATAAAAAGATTTCTAACATCGTCTAGGTTTACAAATACTTTAAAACCCAGGGGAAAAAATGCAGAAGAAATGCAGAGTCGGAGAAGTTGGGCCATACATATTTTGGGGGAAGAGTTCTTTCAAGATTTTCATTTCTTATATTGTCACACACTGCAGGTTTCATAATTCTAGTTCATTCTGGCTGTTTACAAATTCCAAGAAAACCTTTATTTCATCAAGATTTTCCAGTATTCTCACGGACTTTATACAGTATTTCCCATAAGGTATCTACATTCATTGCCCTATTTCCCTTGTATTTTCCAGCATGCATATTAATGTTTTCTCATTTTCCATTCTTCTCGCCAGAGGTGTGTCTACTTTTGTTGTTGTTTAATCAAAGAACAAGATCTTGGATTTAATTTTCAGGTCTTTTCTTCCTGCTTTCTGAGTCATCCATCTTATGTATTTTTATTACGTCCTTACTCGTCTTGTCATTATACTGCTTTTCTTCATTATACTGCTTGTTCTTCTTATAAGTCTTGAGTTGATAAATAGGCTGAGGTATTTTTAATCTTTCTCATTTAATAATGAAAATATTTGTGGCCATGAATTTTCCCTGGAGTACTGTTCTGGACAGATGACAAGAAATATATAGATGTACAGTGATCTCATACTTATTTTCTGAAAAGTCTATAATTATAGTTCCAATTTTTCTATATCCCAATGTTTGCTTAGAAAAGTATTTGTAGCAAAATTAACAGCAGCCAAAAATAAAATGATGAAAAATATCAACTTTTTTATAGTCCTGTCAGGTGAACAGAAAAAGTATAATGATAAAATAAGACATTGTCAATAATTCAACTTAAAATACGAAAACTCTTACAAGGTCACTTAGAACATGCTAAAAATGACTTACTAAAGAGCTTGATAGCTTAATAAAATAGGTGGAATGTAGAACTAGATACTATTGTTCTTGCCTCTTAACATACTGGGTTTTTTTCTTCCACTTGTAAAAATCTTGCACAAACTTGCTCTTTATTTTCACACAGAATTTTAAGTATTAAAGCTCCAGAGAATTCATACCAAACTTGCTTCATACAACGCACATTTCTGCAATTTCACATATAGGAGCTTAATAATTTATCAGTAACAGTGGTAACGATGACAAATAAAGCAGTTTCAATCGTTCTGAATACGTTACTATTTACTTCTAATGTTCAGAGTTTAGAGAATGAAGATAAAATGTTGAGATTACTGTTGCCATGAGCAATACAGAAGGCACCAAGTCTCCTGAGACAGGATAAAGAAATTGATTTCTCCATGTTTTTTCATACTCCACAACACTATTGGAAAGCAGTTTCTCAGCACATAAATATTGATCTACTGTTCTGGAGGGTAAATTAAATATGACATCACACAAAAAGGAAACACGTGTGTCATTCTTTTGATTCACACAAGTTACCTTTTAAAGTTCATCAGGGTTGTAAACACATGGGCATATATACGTCCATTTATCTGCAATTAAACAACATGTAGGTAGAACCAATGTCCCTTTGAAATGTTGACCCTGATTATTCCATTTCATGGTCACAAACATGCATTTTGTAAACCTGTAACACCTAAAACTAGTAAACTGTGAAATTATTTCAAATGTGATGTTACTCTGCATGTTTTTATTGGATTTTGGGAAATGTATTTAGCTGTGACATATTAAAAATATAAAAAAACCTTTAACAGCTGAACACAGAAATTTTTTATAAGACAAAAGCTTGAACATTTTAAATTAGTGGCTCCAATTTTCCACAATAGAAATTGTAGAAGTTTAAAAAAATTTTTTTAATGTTTATTTATTTTTGAGACAGAGAGAGACAGAGGGCAAGCATGGGAGGGGCAGAGAGAGAGGGAGAAACAGAATCCGAAACAGGCTCCAGGCTCTGAGCTGTCAGCACAGAACACGACACGGGGCTCGAACCCACGAACCATGAGATCATGACCTGAGCCGGTGTTGGTCACTTAACTGACTGAGCCACCCAGGTGGCCCTGTAGAATTCTGAATAAACGTGATCTTTTACCATTTAAATTGAAATAAAATTGATATACCATATGATAAACAATATCAAGATGTTTGTAGTAATTAGTCCTATATTTTCAGTATAATTAGGAGGTAAGAAAATGAATTTATTCGTTTTAAATTGTCAGTATTAAGATGCATGGGGAAATAAAGTATTTTTGTCTATAGTGAAAAATATTATATTTTAACTCTGGGCTTCTCAGCAGGGAGTGGTGGTGGATTTTTTTTTTTTTTTCCTCCAGAAGACATTTTGGCAATGTCTGGAGACATTTTTGGTTGTCACAAATTGGGGAGGAATGCTACTGACACCTAGTGAGTAGAGGCCAGAGATGCTATTAAACATCCTACAAACTTTAGAAATATCACTTAGGCCTTCACTTGGTAACTTTCTTTTCCTTGTATTTGGGTTAATGGAAGTTACTCACAAAAGGAAGAACAAGAGATATAAAGGAATCAAGTATGCACCTGTACGCTCTGTGTGTGTGTGTGTGTGTGTGTGTATAAAATCAAGCATACTTCATACTTTTAAGATATTAACGTCATTCCATATTCTGAAGTTACTATTAAAATAAACTCATTTATCTTGTTATTAAGATGGCTAATGAGAAAGAATAACTGCCTGGCTGCTGGAGCACTGGGCTCATTTTGGCTGTCAGTACAACAGCCCAAGGTTAATAAGTGTAGGCACATTTAAAACTCATTGTCATTGAAATCTTGCCATTTGCAACAACGTGGATGGAACTGGAGGGTATTATGCTAAGCAAAATAAGTCAATCGGAGAAAGACATGATTTTACTCATATGTGGAGTCTGAGAAACTTAACAGATAAACATAGGGGAAGGGAAAGAAACATATAAAAAACAGAGAGGGAGGCAAACCAGAAGAGACTCTTTTTTAAAAATCTGTTTATGTTTATTTATTTTTGAGAAAGAGAGTAACAGAGCACAAGTGGGGGAGGGGTAGAGAGCGAGGGAGACACAGGATCCGAAGCAGGTTCCAGGCTCTGAGCTGTCAGCACAGATCCAGATGTGGGGCTCGAACCCACAAACCATGAGATCATGACCTGAGCCAAAGTAGGTCGCCCAACCGACTGAGCCACCCAGGTGCCCCAATAAGAGACTTAAATACAGAGAACAAACTCAGGGTTGCTGGAGGGGAGGTGGGTGGGAGATGGACTAAATGGGTGATTGGCAATAAGGAAGGTACTTTTCAGGATGAATGCTGGGTGTCATGCATAAGAGATGAATCACTGGGTTCTACTCCTGAAGCCAAGACCACACTGTATGTTAACTAACTTGAGAACATAAAAACAAAACAAAACAAAACCCAAACCCAAAAACAAAAACTAAAAAAATTCATTGTCAATGAATACTGTTTCTACCTTCCATTGTCTTTCTTCTCCTTGTCATTTCAATTGAAGCCACTCCCACTTGAAATCTTCACTAGCACCCCAGGGCCTAAGTCTGGGAATTGAAACTTCTTGGCCTCTAAGATCTGAATCTGACTTGGCTTTTCAGATGCATCTACACAGATGTCCCCTCTCCATCCTCCACTGAGCCATCCTACCTGCCAATCCCAGCACTGGGTCTCATCCCACCTCTGTCCTTTGTGCTTCTTTGCACAGTTTTCTTTAGTTCAATACTTTGAGCTTTCATTTTTTACCTTTAAATTTTTTTTAATGTTTATTTATTTTGAGAGAGAGACAGAGCATGAGCAGGGGAGGGCAGAGAGAGAGGCAGACACAGAATCCGAAGCAGGCTCCAGGCTCCAGGCTCTGAGCTGTCAGCACAGAGCCCGACGCAGGGCTCGAACCCACAAACTGTGAGATCATGACCTGAGCTGAAGTCGGACGCCTAACTGACTGAGCCACCCAGGCGCCCCTCATTTTTTACCTTTAAACATCTTAGTCATTGTTCCAGGTCTATCTCGATGAGCACTTCCTTGGAGAAAACTTTGTTTTGTTTTTGTTACAGGTTCTTATTCGTTCTTATTTGTTTTACACTTGTCCAATCCATTTTTTATTCTCTTCTTCTCCTAGGTTCCCGTGGCATTTTGTTCACATTCGTACATGTATGTATTGACAATATGATTTACTTTTGTGCCCTACAAATTTTAAAGTTCTGGAGAACAAGGACTATATTTGGTTCAGTTTTGCATTTCTCATGGCCCATGACTATTTGATAACTTAATAGAACTGAATTTACTTATTTGAATCATAAACTGACGTTTGAAGAAGCTCAACAATGCAAACATGAAGATTCATGAGGTACACTGCATTTTTTTTTTCATTCCTAGTCAGAGAAAAATAACTTCTAGTATCAGATAAACAAGGAACACTGGGCTTTGGAATATTTTTGTCTCCACTTCCATACCTATGCCCCTTTTAAGATGAAAAGAAATTTGAAGCTACGGTATTTGGAAGGCTCATCAAATTTTGTAGGTTAATCAATAGCCATAACCATTTATGAACTTAATCTTTGTATTCACAAGATAACATTTTTCTAGTTCACAAAAAGTTAATCACTATTGTTTAGAAATAAAGATTAATTTAGACAAGCTGAGGGAGTGTAATTCTGCCAACTTTATAATCTTAAGAATTTAAAGGACAGTTTCTGAAATGGAATGCACATGTGCCTGTGTGTCTCCTCTTGTGCATGAAGACCAACGCATTAAAAAGAGTCTCGGGTAGTAAAAGCAAGACCTTACTGATATTTCTTCCTAGATCTAGACTAGATCTAACTAGATCTAACTCTTTCCTAGATCTAACTCTTTCCAATGTTGCTTGGCTGTTAAAGAGGTTTTTCATGGTTGGGGCGTCTGACTTCGGCTCAGGTCATGATCTCACAGCTTGTGAGTTCGAGCCCTGCATTGGGCTCTGTGCTGACAGCTTGGAGCTCGGAGCCTGGAGCCTGCTTTGGATTCTGTCTCCTGCTCTCTCTCTGCCCCTCCCCCACTCACACTCTGTCTCTGTCTCTCTCTCAAAAAATAAACATTAAAAAAAATTTTTTTAAAGAGTTTTTTCATGGTTTAGGCAAATTATAATTTTCTCCAACATTATTGCAGCCATACTCTATGGAACAGTATTTTCCACCCTTAATCTTCTATTTGGCTGCCAGTTAGTGTCACCCAGTCATATTCAGCTCTGCCTCTAGGTACTCCCCTTGCCAACCTATATAAAAAGGTGGAGCGGCCACTGGGCCATGTACCTTTCAGGTTAGATATTCTCTTTTTCATAGAGAATCTTAAACTATCCTCATCTTAATTGATATATAAAGCATATGAATTAATCAACATATCAAAGTTTCTGCCCTTAAGTTTTGACCAGCAACAATGATCTTGACCCTTCTGTCTGAAAGCTGTCAGTAGCCTACAGTAAGTAATGTTTATGAGGGCTGCCTAAAAGATGTGCATGCAATAACACCTCCATCACTACAAATCAGAGATGCCAGATAGATTGTTGTAGCCACTCATCCATCCTACACCCACAACAGAAACTGTTAATCTACTTCAGAACTTTTTCCTTCTGAGTGTGGACTCAGCCACAACACTTCCCAACAGTTATTCAGTCAGTTGAGAAGTTGAAACTTACTTGCCATCATGGGCAATAATGATCTACGCGCTGCCCTGAATAAAGCCATACCACTGGGGGCCTGTGATCTCAAATGAACAGAAAAGTTTGGGTGGTTCATAGAATGGATTCAATACTTTGTGATTGTGGCAACAGTTTACATTGAGGGGATCTGTATGAAACTCCTTTTGGCACTTGTTTCCTACTTAGTTCCCAGTATCATCATTATGAGGCGCTCCATCAGGGCGTGAGAACATTCTGGAAGCAGACACCGGTGGGGGTTACAGCACCGTGAGTGAGCTTCCACTGGGACTAAAAATCAAGAAAACCTGCTTTTCAAAAACAACCAACCAATCAAACAAACAGATGAATCTGGAGGGCATTTTGCTAAGCGAAGTAAGTCAGACAGACAAAGACAAATACCATAAGATCTCACTTACATGTGAAATCTAAAAAACAAATAAATGAAAAACTAAACTCATACAGATAATAGATTGTTGGATGCCCAAGACAGGGAGTAGGGGGGAGGGCAAAATGGGTGAAGATGGTCAAAAGGTACAAACTTCCAGTTACAAAATAAGTTATGGGATGTAGTGCACAAAATGGTAACTGTATATTTGAAATTTGCTAAATCTTAAAAAGTTCTTATAAGAAAAATTGTAACTATGTATGACAAAGGATGTTTACTAGAGGTATTGTGGTGATCATTTCACAATATACACAAATATTGAATCAAGTTTTATACTTGAAACTAATATAATGTTATACGTCAATCAATTAAAAAAAAAAAAAGAGGCCAGCACTTACCAAGTCCTTTTCCACCTATTCTGACCCCCTGGCCACACCTTAACTCTCTCTCATCAATTCTTGTCTCATCCAAACCCAAGTAGGAAAACTTCAGTCTGTAAGTTCCTTGAGGTTTGTCTTGTCACTGGAATTTACTACTCCAAAATACAATTTAAATGAATAGCTGAATGCCTAATGGTTAAGTCCCTTTCTCACGTAAGTGCCCCATTCAGATTTGTGGACAGAAAAAAAAAGGTAATAACCTCTTCACTTTTTTCTTGTGGAACCACAATTATAAACGGAGGGAGTGAAGAGGATTAATCTCAGAGCAGGGGGTCTGCAAACAGAGGCCTAAATGTTGTGTTGTCTGGACAGGCCCTAGACAGCAGAAGGGCACTAGGGGCCTAGAAAAAGTCATCTGAAGGAGACGTCAGAAGTAGAGGAGTGTGTTTAATACTCCGTCCATCTGCCTAGCATTTAAGGTCGGCTGAAGGGCTGGTAAGAACACAGATCCACTCAGTGCCCAGTTATGTTTCCTATCCAGTGTCTGCTCGTGGAGCTGTGCTGTTTGGAGCTGGCAGAAAGTCTACTTTCAGATGAGAATCAGTGATCCAAAGACTCGTTTCATTCTATAATTGCCAGTGACGTCTAGCTCTGAGGCGTGGGCGGTTTTCTCCGGAAACAAGGGGGCTCCTCCCGCTCTGAGCGCCTTCCCAAGATCCAGTCCCGCCACCACAGGGAGAGCAGGAGGGCGTGGACTGGTCAGAGCGGACCCAAAAGAGGAGGCCTGAGAACTCAGGGAGTGGCCATGACGGAACGCCAGGATATGCGCGTGCGCGGCATCAGCCTGGCCAATATGGATCGTGGGGTGGTGCCATGTGGCGTGGGCGGAGAGCTGGGATTGGCCATGCGTCAGGGTGTGTAAAGCAGGGAAAGGATGTGACCCGGAGTGAGAGGCGGGCCTGGACACCGTGGGAAGGAGTGTCTGCGACGGCCCAGCCGGGAAGGGCGTGGCCTAGGCGTTGCCCAGGGGCATAACCTGAAAAAGTAGGATTTAGCGCGTGAAGGGCTTGGCGTGGCCGCTCGTAAGGGGACTACAAAGTCGGTCCAGACTGCGGGAGGGCTGAGCTCAGGCAGAGAGCAGAGGAATTACCAGAGTGGAAAGCAGGGACGTAGGCATAAGATAAGGACCTGGGGCTCAGAGAAATGAGCGTGACCCTGGGGACAAGCATGTGAAAAGACCTGTGGACGGGGGGGAGGGGGGGGGCACGGAGTAGCGTAAGGGACGCAAATTACGTAACAGGAAGAAGGGCCGTGATATAGGCGGAGCGCAAGGGCGTACCTTGAACGTGGGGGCGCGACACGTTTGTGAGGGCGTGACAGAGACGGTCCCGCTCAAAGGAGGGGTGGGCCCAGACGTAGGACGGAGGCGGGGCCACGTTGGCGGGCAGGCGCCTGACCGCGGCTGCAGACCCAGAGCGATGGCAGCGTAGGTGTAGCCAGGGCAGAGAACAGGTGCGGACCAAGGCTCTGGGTGGAGGGAGAGGTGGTTCAAGCCCTGAGGCAGTGAGCGACTCCAAGGCAGGACTTAAAGGGCTTTGTCGGAGACTTAGGCGGGGCGACGGGGACGTGACGTGTTACGCGCCATGACGTGTACGGCGTGAGGGGCGTGACGAGTCGCGACGGGACGTGGCTAAGATGGCCGCGCGCATGAGTCTCTCCCCGGCGCTGAGTGGAGGGCGTCCGCTCTCAGGGAAATATTCGGGTAAGGTCGGGCTGCGAATGGAGCATGGTGGGTAGGGAGTACATGCTAGAGAGGACAGGGACCCTTTCTCTCAGGACCACGCTCTGCGATGGGCCGTGGAGCTGCGACAAGCTGTCGGTTCCGCGAGGATGGCCGCAGGGCCGGCGGGGCTTTTCTGTAGAATGGAGAGGAGGAGGCGGGAATCGCTGTTTTCCTTCTCTCTGTTCCTCCACTGTGAGGGTCACCATCTACATCCCGTTAGAGTCCTGTCCATTTAACGGTAGAACTGTTGTCTCAGAGACTTTCAGAAATGGGGGGTTGCAGTTCCACAAATCGAGGCGCAGTAAGTTGGGACTCTCTCACACCTGTATCGTTGCTCTTTTCCCCGACCATGCCAGACACTATGGACAGATTCACAACCACCCCCAGGGCAGGGGATCAGCAGGATAACTATGTCACGTGGGCATATCTGAGTCTTCTCTACTCCGTTGTCCCCTTTTTCTTTTGTGCCCTGCCCCAAAAATACAAACGTTAGTTGGTGTCTCTGATTCTTTGTGGTATGAGTTGAAAGCTACTGTTTGAGGCTGCTGGAGACTTGTTGTTAGTGTAATTTCTTCTCAAGCTTGGGAAATGTGCGATATTGAAGATGTGTACATTTTAATTTGGATACAATTAATTCATTCTCAGCCACCTAAAGTCACTTTACATTCTGCTACCCCTTCGTCCTTTACTGTGAATCTCGTCATCTCTACTCTGCTGTTTAAAAGTCTTGCTGGAGTACGAGCAGAGTCCGGGATCTCTGGTGAGAGAAGCTACCCAACCCTACCGGTAACCTGCCCCTGCACGTCCTTGAGAACTGTTACTGTTCTCAGCCTGCCTTGGAGTCTACAATGAACTTAAAGTTCATTACACCCACCCTCCCTTCTGGGCCTTGGTAAAGAGCTGCATAGTTCTTGAATATTTTGGAAACGAAAACCTTTCAGGGTTCTAGGGCCTTCTCCTTTACTCACAAGTTGTGACCTCGATGTCAGAACTGCAAATCACTTACAGGTGAAAAGTAACACAGGCAGCATTCCTGTGCCTGTACACACCTGCCCTGTTCAGCCAAGCAAAAGATTGCCACCACTCATAGTTGGAACGCAATAAAAATTGGATGAATTTTGATAGAATATGAGTGTTTGGGAAATCTGATGGAAAAAGGGAAATACATTTTATCTCGTTGGCTACACTGGGGCAGTTAGTTGCATCGTACAAACCAAATTAAGAAATGTATTTTGAAACCTTCAGCAGCCCCAGACTGGAATTATGCTTTCAGAGAAGTGGGTAAGAGGAGGAAATCACTTTGTCAAGCAAGACATGGAAACACAACCTCTAATTCACATTTCAGGGAATTGCAACAGTCTGGTTTGCTTTATAAATTAGGAGGTGAGGAAACGAAGGATCAATTTGATGAGAATCAAGGAATGTTTTTTATCAGTCTGACCTTTAGTGGGTAATTATATTTTGCTGTCTTTTGCATACATACAAATGGCTTAACGAGGTATTTAATAAATACGTGATTTATAAATGATTTTTTTTTAATTTTTTTTTTTAACGTTTTATTTATTTTTGAGACAGAGAGACACAGAGCATGAACGGGGGAAGGGCAGAGAGAGAGGGAGACACAGAATTGGAAGCAGGCTCCAGGCTCTGAGCCATCAGCCCAGAGCCCGACGCGGGGCTGGAACTCACGGACCGCGAGATCGTGACCTGAGTTGAAGTCGGATGCTTAACCGACTGAGCCACCCAGGCGCCCCTATAAATGATTTTAAAGGCTTTTAGAATCTTTTCTAATTTTTTTTAAAGATTGTGTTATTTTTGAGTAATCTCTACACCTGATGCGGGACTTGAATTCACAACCCTAAGATCAAGAGTCGCATGCTCTGCTCACTGAACCAGCCAGGCCGCCCAGAATCTTTTCTAATTCTTAAAACATTTTTAAGTCTCCAAAAGAACAGATCAGAAACGTGTAAGTAAAATCCAAAGACATACATGAATAATCAGTGATAGCAAAGGACATGTTAGCACACAAAGCTTACCTTCCTTGGGACTCATCTGGCCAATGGTCCCATATTTATGGACAGACATAAGGACAGACACATTGTCCATGAAGTCCAGTAATACATCTTAGTAGTTAATTGTTACATGCTGTGTGTGGGGATTAATTATTATCTGTGGCATCACGGGGTGGGATTTTATGAGATCTGTAGGTAAGTTTAAATAACCACCTCTCCAGAAATAATTATTTTTAAATTAAGAACCGTGATTGGCTTAGTGATGAGCATACATAGTACATACCTATTCTCTAAAGTGTCTTTATTTTTACATTTTGGTGTATAATTTTGTTCTTAAAGCTTTGAAGCCATGGCTGACTCATGATAACTGAATGTTTGGGTGAGCATTATATTATTTGCAATCCCGTTATTTTGAATGTGTTTTTGAGAAAGAGAAGTATATTTGTTCTAAAACTGTATCTAGCGAACTATTTTTAACTCACTTTATAAAACAGTTGCAGTTTCTTTACATATTACGCATTTCTATATTCCAGGATTCACCTGGAGCCTATTTAATAATGACTAGTAGTGTATTTTCAATGCTGATGTTTACAATTTGTAGCGTAGGTGCAAATTCATAAACATTCTGATAAGTATCTTTCCTCCTGAAGCAGATACCTGGACATAAATAACCTCACGTATTGCTACAGGTATTGTAGCCCAGCATTAGCCAAGTTGAGTTTCTGTTTATTTGGATTTCCCTGGAACCCTCCTCACCCCTGACCTTCCATGCTCTGTTCCTTCCTTGATCGCCTTTACTTTTCCTTCTGTCTCTTGGCTTCCTCACTGCACTTTGTCAGTCTCCCTCTATACACCTGTTACTCCTGGGGGAGGGAAGGGAATTTTCTTCTCTCTCTGACCTCAGGACCTCTCCTGAGCACCAGAGCTGCACTGACTCTCTCCTAGACTTTTCCTCCCGCTGTCCCCTTGGACCTCAACTCCGTAAGATTCACGGGAAGAGTGACCTCTTTCCCTTCCCACCTGCTCCTTGAGCGGGCTTATTTCTCTCTCCAGGGACTCATCCTCCTTCTACCGTCAACGTCATCCCTCCATAAAATCATGGGGCCTTCTTCAACTTCTTCCCTCTTCTCTCTTCCAGTTGAGTGCCGGATCCTAGGTTTTTTTTACCCAAGTGGCAGTCTCTTGCATACAGAGTACCTTGGTTCATCGCTACTGTCACTGTCCCGTCAGCGCTTCATATTCTGTCACTTGGATTCCTGGAATTTCATTTCAAACTCAAGTGCCCAAATCTGAGCTGCTCCTGTCCCACCCGAAACCTGTTCTGCACACTGTGGTGCTCATCTCGGTTCCTGGCAACTCCGTCCTTCTAGCTGATTAGGCGGAGAATCTTTCAGTCATCCTTGAGTCCTTTCTTTCACATCTTACGGGCTGTCTCTCCAGGATACAGCCAACACCCAACTGCTTCTCGCCACCTCCACTACGACATCCTTCGTTCCAGCCCCTGGATTATTCTGAGTGATCTCCCTGCTTCTTTCCTGCCTCCCATCCCAGTTGATTTCCAGTAGGCACCCTGAATGATCTTTTAAAGATCCAGATCAGGTTGTGTCCTTTCTCTGCTCCCAAAACTCCATTGTGTCCCCCATTTCACTTAGAGCGGGGGTTTCCACTCAGGGGTGATTCCCCTTCTCCAAGGAACATCAGCGGTGTCAGGACACATTTTTGGTGGTCGTAATGGAGGGAGCGTGTCATCGGCATCTAATGGGTAGGGGCCAGGGATGCTGCTAACCATCGTACAATGTATGGGACAGCCCCCAAACAGAGTTATCTGGTCAAATGTCAACAATGTCAAGGGTGAGAGATGCTGAATTAGAGACAGAACCTTGACAGTGGCCTAGAAATCTACTTGATCTGGCATTCATGATCTCTCCACCTTGTCTCCTACTACCGTCCTGCTAGTCCACTCTGCTCCTGCCGTGTTGGGCTCCTTACTATCCCTTGTATGTGCCAGCCATGCTCCCGCCTCAGGATCTCTGCATAGGCAATTCCGTCTTCCTGGAATACCCTTCCCCCGATAGCCCCAGAACTAATTCCTTCATTTCCTTCAACTTTTTGCTCAGACTTCACCTTCTCAGTAAGGCCTCCTTCAAGCGATTTATTTCAAAAACAACACTCCTTTCCCAGTGGCACTCCAGAGTCAGCTCATCCTGCTCTACTTTTCACTGAATTTATTTTAATTGTCCGTGCAACTGACTTATGTGTTACGTTGCTGTTTATCATCTGTCTCCCCGACTAGAATGTAATTTCCACCAGGATAGGGACTTTGTTTTATTTCCTCGGTGATCCGAGACCAGGGTCTGGCATTTGGTAGCTGCTTGATTGACGTCCTGATGAACGAAAGGATGAAAGAGTGATGGATTGAATGAAGGATGGTTGGAGGAATCTCCTTGTCACGGACCTTCCCGCGTCCGTTCTGCCCACTCCCATCCATCCTGCGCTGTGCGCATGGAGTCCTCAGAAACCATCCTGTATACGTGGAATAATACCTGAGGGTCTTCCAGCCTCCTGGAAATTCATATTCTTCAAGTTAATCTCCAGTCCCATCCAGCTTCACCTTCAGCTGCGTCACCTGGGCGTCTGTTGGCCAGATTGACACATAGAGTTAATCATCCCAAGTAGAGAGGCCTGGAAGAAATTCTCCCTCACAGCAGTCCACAGGGAACCAACCCTACCAACACTTGATCTCAGATTTGTAGCCTCTAGAACTGTGAGAAAATGATTTCTGTTGTTTAAGCCGCCCAGGCTGTGGTTCTTTGTTACAAACTAATGCACTGGTCCTAAGACCCCATATAGGGAGTTAGACCTGGAGATGAGGCACCTATATGGAATTCATAAACTTACTATCGCTCCCCTTTAACATGATGGTTCCATGTTACAGACTGAATGTTTCTGCCCCCCCCCCTCCATTCCATATGTTGAAGCCCTAACACCCAATGGAGTGGTATTAGGAGATGGATCCTTTGTGAAGTGATTAGGGTTGGATTAGGCTATGTGGGTTGGTCCTCCATGATAGGATTAGAGTTCTTATCAGAAAAGAGAGTTCAGAGCTTGTTCTCTGTTCTGCTGTAAGGACATAGAAGATAGCTGTCTACAAGCTAGAAGCAGGTTCTCACCAGGAACTGATGGGCCAGAACCATGATCTTGGATTTCCAGCGCCTAGAACTGTGGGAAATAAGTGTCTGTGTAAACAACTCAGTCTCTGGTATTTTGGTATAGCAGTCCAAGCTGAGACGCTATGCATTTTCGCTTCCTGACTTCAGTGTGTTCATTGGCAAAGTGATGCATGTAACACAATGCGTGGCACCAGGTTGCAAGACTAGCTATTTTTCACACTTCACTTTACAATACTTGTCCTGGCACATGGCTTGTTGATGGTTATAAAGGGTTCTGCCTGGAGTCCTCATTTGTTCCTTTCAGGGAAGTAACAGGAAGGAACTCTGCCTCCTGCTTTCAGTGGACACAGCTCAGGTGTGATTGTTTCCCTCTCCTTTCCTTTGGGTGTAGCCTTTTTTCCTCTAGCCCTGAGTGGCAGGTGAGTTTCAGGAAGAGGAGTGGATTAACTCCTGACTCATTCCCCCTCCACCCCTCCGCACCCCCGCCCCACCATGTGTGCTCAGAGTCCTAATGTTGTTGCCCTACTCAGAGCTTCTGCTCGATGGTCACCCTCGGTTGTTTACAGCTTCGCCTTCTCTGTCCTCCTCCCTCTAGGTTATTAGGTTCCTGCATGTTATTTCGGGCCTGATCAACATTTCAAGCTAAACATGGTGGTGATGAGTATCCTCAGGGCCATTCTGCAAGCCTCTCCATGCAGGTCACCGTGGAGAAGATTCCAGATCCCCAGCTCCGTGCCGGCGAGGCCCTGCAGCCTCTACACCTGCACGTACAAAACCCGGAACCGAGCCTGTGAGTACCCCGTTGCCTTCGAGAGAGCGAAAGGCTGGTTTCGTAGCAATCACGTGTGTCCTGCTTATCCACGTGCTGTCAGTGGCATTCCAGAGTGGGATTCTGTGCCCTAAGAACCGTGAGAACAGCTACTTGTTTCTCTACTTGTCTTCTCAGATAAATGTGGAAAATTCTTTTCCCCCAGGTTCATTGAGATGAAGTTGCCACATAACATTGTGTAAGTCGAAGTTGTGCAGCGTGATGATTTGATACACGTATATTGTAAAACCGTCATAAGGTTCAGAAAGTCCTTTCCTTGACCGATTCTAACATGTTCAAAGGATGTCGTGCCGAAATAGGACAAGGGAGATGTCCCAGTTTCCGGTACTCTGGAACCTGTTCTGTGCTGTTGTGGTTAGCAGTGGTCTTCTTACTAACGTGGATCCACAGACGGTGAGTTCTCCCCGTGAATCCTAACGTTCTGCAAGTTGCGTATTCACGTTTGCCAGCAGGTCAGTGGCTTCGCGCTCTGGAATATTCTTTCCCGAGAGACAAACTGCAGAGTTAATTCCAGCCGAGCAGCTTGCCAGCGTGTGCTCTGCTGTCAGTGCGGCATCAAGGGAGGCGGCAGATGGTCTCTCCTGCCACCTCCCGCATCCCGTTCTTCTCCTGAGACACCAGCTACCTGGCACATCCCTGTGGTGCAGGGATTGTCCACCGAGGCACTACTGACCGGGGGGATGGGCCACTCTGTGATGTTGCACGTGAAGTGTGCACAGTAGGTGTTGAGTGACCTTCTAGATATCCCCTAAGGGACAAAGTGACCCTGAGATAATAGTGACACTGAGATAATAGGAGGAGGCTAATGTATGTGTTGGTGGAGAAATGAGTTTAATGAAGTATTTTTTTATATATTTCCCACTGTTCTCCATGAATTAACACAGAGTTTCTAATGTTGGCTTGCCTCAAAATTTCAGGTGTCTTAACTTTTCCTCCACAGGCTTCCTCTCTTTGATCGTATATTGCACACAAGAAAACGAATTCATTAGTAATGCTGATCTAGCTAAATACATTGCCTTGAAACTGCTTCTTAGGTATATTTTTATTTTCAGTTTGTTTTATTTCCTCCAGCCTTGACTGTTCTCATTAGAATAAACTGGCTGGAATCATAAATTTCTGGTTGCTGGGTATGGCCTCCCACCAGTAGACCCACATCCTACTCAAATGGGTTGTTCTCAACATGTACATTTTGTGGTCTGAAGATTAAATTGGAAAAAAATACATACTCATAATTTATCTAGTTAGTAAAGTTTTGTGTGAGTGTGAGGGTTTTCCTTGATTTCTGTTTCTGTTTACAGATAAAATTTAAAGGTATAAGATTTAATATACTAATGTTTTTAAGATAGTTCATTTCTTTTAGTATTGACAAACCCCAAAAGTAGTGGCTTGGTGATGTGAGGTGTTCCCTTGATTAATTACTCACATCACCTAAAGTGTTGTGTTTTTCAGTTACTAAGAGAAACAGGCGACAATCATGATTTGGTTTTGCTTTTGGCATATTGCTCTGCCCCTCCTGTTTTCACTGGGGAGAATATTGTAATTTCTGCTGCTCTGAGCCACTGGCAGCTTAATACGACGGCAGAAGGCCCCGTTGTGTACTTGTGTGACCAAGAATGACCCAAGATCGTTGAGGGCTAGAAAAGATAACCTGCAAAGCCTGTAGCTAGTGGCCGCCGTACAGTGAGGACTGTGTTGGCAAGTACTCCTACTCCTAGTACTACGATTATCGTCATCACCGTCCTTATCGTCATAGGCTCAGTGCCCCCATCAGATGTTTTTGTGACCATTTTTAAGATTGGGTTAAGTGGGCGGCGCCTGGGTGGCTCAGTCGGTTGAGCGTCCGACTTTGGCTCAGGTCATGATCTCACAGTCTGTGAGTTCGAGCCCCGCATCGGGCTCTGTGCTGATGGCTCAGAGCCTGGAGCCTGCTTCCGATTCTGTGTCTCCCTCTCGCTCTGCCCCTTCCCTGCTCATGCTCTGTCTCTCTCTGTCTCAAAAATAAAATAAAAACATTAAGAAAAAAAAATTAAAAAAAAAAAGATTGGGTTAAGCGGAATGAGGAGTAAATGAAGTAGGAGGATATGGCAAATTCAGGAAGCAGCATTTTACTAAGGCCTTGGGCTCTGGGATTCACCTTCAGTCCCTGCTTCTCACCTCCCAGGGAATCATTGGCTGTCGACTCAGATCACTGTTCGCTGTTATCTCAAGTAGCAGACAGTAAATGTTGACAGTCCTAACTTTTGCCACTGGTATTCTGATAAAGATAAAAGTCTGCTCTGTTTCCCAAGATGTAAATAGAGTCAGTTTCGCTCAGGGTATCATGTAGTGAAATTTAGCCTAATTGTCACATAAAAAAATAGTAGGCATGAGATCTTAGACCATAGGAAAATAAATCTAATAATGTTAATTTTAAATTTAATGAAATATAAAGACTGTCCTCTAGCATGGAAATGGTACAGATTTGTTTTTATTCCAATGATTCTTAATTTCCCTACTTTTAGAAAGAAAACATTTTTTTAGGACAGCATGGAATAGAATGGCACTGTATAAAATCTAGCCACTGTACCCATTTGTGTATTTTTCTGTAAATATAAATTTATTGTAACTTTATGGCCAGTGCTAGCACTTACCATATTGAAAATTTCCATCATCAGAGAAAGTTCTGTTTGATAGGACTGGTCTATATTATAACTGAACTGTGTTGGTAAATTGTCATTATTTCTCCTGTTAACTCTGATGAACACAAAGCCTGGACAACAATAGTATTAAAAAGCCTTTTTTACAATGTCTTCACCAAGAATTCTATTCATCCCTAGATAATACAAGCTGGGATACCTAGACTATGTTGTCTTCCATTAACTTTTGAATAATCTTGAATAACAATGGACTGGTGAGGTGCCCCTTGAAATTATTTCAGTGGCCTCAGAGGTATCAGCAGCTGTAAGAAGCTAACAATTAGCCTTGAACTGACCCCCAGGAACTGTGGGCTTTAGTCTCCTGTGGTGATAATTGCATGTGTCTGCTGTGGTTACCTGGGCTCAGCATCAAAGTGCCTTTTACAGCCCTTGTGCTTGAGTAGACAATTTGTGATTCTGTGATCATCCATAACAATATCATATGGGAGGGGGCTGTCCCTGTGTATCCTGTCACTGTGTTATGCCTTCGGCCTACTAGGATGCTCTTCAGTCACATGAGAAAATCGCACAGCTCAAGAAAAAGGCCGGTAACAGGGCAAGGCACATGAGAAAAAAACCAACGAGGGTGTAGAATAATGACGTCCAGTAGATAAATAACAAGAGCCACAAACATGAGCCATGTAATTCCAAGGAATTCTATGCTTTATAATAACCACATTTAAAGGAGAACAAATAGCATGTCAATTACCTCTTAGTAAAACTGAAAGAAAAATAAATTTGTTCATTTGTGAAATTCTGTACAGGAAATAGATGAAATATAGTATACAGATGAAATGGATTTTACTAAAATATTTAACCCACTATATCCAAAATATTATCATTCTAACCTGTAATCGATATAAAAATCATTGAGATAGTTTGCATTCTCTATTTTGTACTAAATCATCAAAGCTGAGGGTGTTTTACATTTATAGTGTATCTCCCTTTGAATGACCAAGGGGAGTAGCGTGGCAAGGTTCTGGAATAGCATGGCAAGACCAGAGTTTGGGAAGAATGAAGAGAAAGGAAATTAGGTGGCTGAGGTGGGTTCCTAATACGAAAACCTTGGCACTGGACACAGAAATTAGGACTTGACATACAGTCTTTAACACAGGAATGACATGTTGAAGGTGGAAATTTAGGGAAACTGGTAGATGGCAAAACATGGTAGAGGGTGTTGAGACCAAGAGACATGTATGAAGTGCAGGGTGTAGAGGCCTGAACTCAGCTGTTGGTCATGGGCAAGGCAAGGAAAAGATACACCTGAAAGATCCTTAAAAAAAATGTGATCAGTAGAGTAATAGGGATAAAGGTAAAAGAAGACTGGAACCTTCCCAACAATACTCTTTATCTTCTGTGTTCAGTGAACAAGCAGTGATTAAATGCGACTTTAGTTCTTCTTGGAGTTTGTACAACACTGAAAGAGGTAGATAATTAAGCACATATGCATATAATGACCATTACATGTGTGTAATAAGTGTTTTGAAGGGAAAGATAAGAATGCTATGATTTTAAAAAAGGGGGGGGTCATATAATAGGATAGTCAGGTGAGGCGGTGACGGTTTTTTTGGAGAGGTGACAAGCCAATAACAGGAGCTAGCCCTGAGCTGAATGAGGAGAAAGTGTTTTCTGAGGAGAGGGAGGAGCAGGAACTGAGGGGCCAAGGCAGGAACGTGCTTCCTGTGCTTCAGGAGGTGAAAGAGGGACACTCCTGAGGCTGGACACATACGGTGGTACAGACACAAAAGAAATCAAAGCCGGGACTAGTCCTATTAATAAGAACTAAAACCGCGCACATTTTCTCCATGGAATCTAAAGGGACTTCGTTGCTCGTCAGCGATATATTCGTGACACCTTCATGATGGCAATACAGTTGTCACCCAAAGAAATGACCAAAGCAGGCAGCATTTATACTATTTAGACAAAGAAACAATACGTCTGTGGGGAATTGGCAGGACCAAGAAAATGTTTTATTCAGGAACTTCAATTAGGAATTCTACAGAGAATTTGGGCTGAAGTAGTAAATCAGTAAAAGTAACCAGGGTTGCTTATACAGCCTTCATGACTGAGTTTCTGTCTCTGGTGATAAGGGTGTCTCTTTATCTCCTGGTGCAGGAAGCGTACCTTTCCAATGGGAGATTTATTTCCAGTTTTCTGGAGGCAGTGGGGGTTCCAAGTGTTCTTGCCCTGGCTATTTCTTAGGTAACTTTAATTTGAAATAATATGCTAAAGTGGCACATTTTGGGTGACCTGCCCTTGGCCCCCACAGGAAGAAGTAATGTGAATTTACCTTTCACAACCATTTATCTTGCAAAACAAACCCTTGGGAAAAGCTGGCTTCACTAAAACAACAGTAACCAAGGGCCCCTATTGGGGGGATGGTCTGGATCCCCAAAAGAGGAGGTTGTGGGGGACAGAACCTTCTAGAAGCTGAACTTGTGACCCGAAGGGCATCAATTGATAGGAACATCAAGGTCATAAAAGAGCAATGAAGGAATAGGCCTGGGATTTGGGGGCTGGCTTTTGCATGGGTGAGAATAGATTCTGGTCATTTCCTGAATGGGATGGGGACGAGTCTGGGTGAAAGGACGGATCGTCTTGGGGATCTGCTTGTTAGTCCCCTTCTTGCCTGGTCTTTACAGGAGACCCTCACGAATTGGTTTTGAAGAGTGAATTCTCAACTCCTTGGCCACAGTCTGAGTATCTCAGAGGGGAAGGTGCTGCAAAGTCTCGTGGTGCCAGGCATCCTATAACTGAATCAGGGCTGTTTAGTGGTGTTACCAGGTGGGGGAGGGATAGTAAAGTTTCCCCCAAACTGAGAAGGCACTTTGAGACCAGAAAATGAAGCAGGCCATTCTGTACAGCTTACAGAGTTCTGTTCAGAGTAACTTACTGCAGGGTATCAGGCGGATGGCAGTCCAGACAAGGCGCAGCTGTTCTCTGCAAAGTCTGGACCTTGGTCCACAGATTTTATAGAGTGAGGGAACTCTTGGGGGCCACTGTAGTGGTCAGAGGTCGGAGGGTTCACATGCATTTCAAAGTGTTTGCATGCACCTAATTGGCAGCTGACATCTAACAGACCTGGTGGCACCATCTGTGAGTCAGGAAGACAGGAGAGACTATGTTATCTCTAACAGTCTGGCATGTCTAAAGTATGAACATTAATCTCTAAGGGGCCCATAACACGTATCCCCAGGAGTGGTCAGCGAGCAAGATGGAGGGCCAAAGATGGAGTCAGTATTGTCAGCATTCCTACAAGTTGCTTTCTAATTCGCATTCTAATTAGATTATTATATGAAATATTTTACCAGGCAAATGCATTTTTTATTTTAGGTTTTTGAAACAAAATTCTTGTTCCTAATGGAACAATTTCTTTTATACTCAGAAAGTAAATGAGAACATTGGGTTTGGATCTCTCCAGAGATAAGATGGTGCTGTTTTATAGGAAGAAATAGTAAAAACAAGAATACCCTGAGTTTGCAGAGACCACGGTTTCTCAACTTGATTGACATTGGGGGTCATATAATTCTGTGCATTGTAGGCTGTTTCGCTGCATACCTGGCCTTTATCCACTAGATGTCAGTAGCACTCTTCCAATTGTGACAACCGAAAATGTCTCCAGACATTGCCAAGTGTCTTCTAGAGACAGCATCGTTCCGTCTGTTGACAACCACTGGTCTACTCTCAGGAGAGCTCTCTATATCTTTTTTGTGCCCCCTACCACCACCAAAAAAACCTCAAAACCCCAGAAGGCTAGGATTTTGAATTTATAGATTTTAACAGCTATCCACGCAAAACAAATGTCTTCTTTGTAAAGGTAAACTAGGAGCAAGTTTCTGGTTTGTGTTTTTTTGGTTTTTTGGTTTTTTGGTTTTTTTTTTAATGAAGAAAGATATGTCTGTGAGCCTGCTATACACACAGTGGGTTGACTGAGTAGCAGCTACCTGACCACTTTCTGAGATCCTTAGGCTCGTCCTTAGTGGTGGGGTGAGGCTCAGAGGTTCCTTGGTAATGATTTATCTTGATTCATATTTCTTCTGATTTTCCTATTAGTCTTGGTTCTACCCATCCATAGTGCTTCTAAAGGGCAGAGAACTGGAGCACCCCAAATTAGGCTTAGTTCTATCCATCATGCATGGATGTCTCAGCAGCTCTGTGTGACAGGAAGTCCACTGAGATTTATCAGAGACTTTACCAGAAAGACCTGGTACTTGACTCTTTGTAGAAAAATAATCGTCAGCGACGCGTTGTGTCTGTGTGGGACAAATTGTGCATGGACACCTTTATGTAGAATGGGGTCAGGAGACTGGCAAGGGGAGCTCTCCTTACCAGTTGCAGACCCAACTGGAAGAGGTAAAGCTTGTACATGGATACTACTTTAACTACTATTTTGCTATCCCAGCCTGAGGAAGGACGATTTCTCTTCTGCCCTAGCAACAGCCCAGCCATTGAGAAACACAACTCAGCCAATGAGAAGCCACTATACTTCTAGCTCCCATTCTACTCCAGTGGACTTGTTGTTTATAACAACCTTCCCAACTTACTTTCCACTATAAAAGAGGATCCCCCTCCTTTGTTGCTGGACTTGTTTATGGTTTTAGTCATAGCTTGCCCCAGATTGTAATTCTCTGCTCTTCTCAAAAAAAAAAAAAAAAAAAAAAAAAAAAACCACCATTTTTTTCGCTGGTAAAATGACTAGCAGTGTTATTCCTAAAGTTAGCATATCTCAAAGTAAGAAGAAATTAACTCCTTTTCCACCCCAGTTTCATCAATGCCTTCTGTAGTCATCAGACTCATCAGTACCAAAACCCTAGATTCTTGCCCCCATCTCCGTTGGAAGCCTGTGATACTGCATTGTGTAAATAAATCATCCAGGGATCTTCAAAACTGCAAGCTAAGTTACAGGTGCATGCCACACAAGTCTTTATTTCTACCAGCCAAGTGGTTAAAAACTTACAATGCTTGGTTCAACATTTGCTTTGCAAAAATTCTTCTTCTTCCCGCATTTCCTTTGTTGGAAATAACTCATTATTGAAAATTTCATTGATTTATACTTATAGGTATATCTGGTTTGGCAAGTGGGGCTCAGAAAATTATCACTAAAGAAAAGAAGCTCATTTAAGCATACCCTCCTTCCACACGGTGCTAATCTGCACTCGTCTTACTGTTACCACAAGAGCGGGTAGCGCTTGGTTCGGGTGAAATCAGAGGGTGGACTGAGCCGCTTGTGTCTGACAAAGCAGCAGACGTCTGTGCCCGTGCAAGGTGCTCTGAGCTGCCTTTGTCCTCTGCCTTAATCAGTCCGTTTAGCCCCCAGGTGGCTAATTCCTAAGATGTAGACTCCATGGGCCTTGACACACTCCCCACAACTAGAATTGCCTCGTGTGTGATCCCACATAGCAGACGTCTTGATGATAGCCCCGCTGTGCTTTTTCTCCTAGTGCACCCGCTCTGGGAGAGCGTGGACCTGGTCCCGGCGGGCGAGCGCCAGTCGCCCATCAACATCCGGTGGAGGGACAGTGTCTATGATCCTGGCTTAAAACCGCTCACCATCTCTTACGACCCGACCACCTGCCTCCACGTCTGGAATAACGGGTACTCCTTCCTCGTGGAATTTGAAGATTCTACAGATAAATCAGGTGAGGGTCAGACTGGTGGTCTTGTCTGGAGTTAAAGGGACAGTTTGATGTGAGCACAGGCCACACCACACTGCCTCCTTGGGACCATGGACCTCTATGAGCGGTGGACTGGGACTCCTTGCACTTTTCTTTTTTTTTTTTTTTAATGTGGTAAAAAACATGTAACGTGAGATTTGTCGTCTTAACCGTTAAGTGTACAGCTCACTAGTGTTAAGTGTACTCATAGTGTTGTGTCGCCAGCGCTACCATTCATCTCTGTAACTTTTCATTTTGCAAAACTGAAACTACACCACTTAAACAGTAGCTCCCCATTTTCCCCTTCCTTCAGCTCCTGGCTAGGACCATTTTACTTTGTCTCTATGCATTTGACTGCTGGGTACCTCATATAAGTGGAATCATGCGGTATTTGTCTTTTTTATGACTGGCTGATTTCAATTAGCATAGTGTTGTCAAGGTTCACTCATATTGCAGCATGTGTCAGAATTTCCTTCTTTTTAAGACTGAATAGTATTCCATCGTTCGTATAGACCACACTTTGTTTATCCATTCACCTGTCTGTGGACACTTGACTTGCAGCCACCTTTTGCCTGTTGTGAATAGTGCTGCCATGAACATGGGTGTGCAGATACCTTTTGAGATGTCCTTTTCAGTTCTTTTGGGTATAAACCCAAAAGTGGAATTGCTCGATCATCATTAGAGGTTTTTGAGTGTATGAACAGTGTCTATTTTCATTCTTATGCATGTTTCCTTCTGGTATGATAGGTAGATAGATTTTATATTTGAAATTTTATTTAAAATGATATATTTGGGGGGCACCTGGGTGGCTCACTCAGTTAAGCGTCTGACTTTGGCTCAGGTCATGATCTCACAGTTCATGGGTTCAAGCCCCGTGTTGGGTTCTGTGCTGACAGCTCAGAGCCTATGGCCTGCTTCAGAATCTGTGACTCCCTCTCTGCCTTTACCATGCTCACACTCTGACTCTCTCTCTCTCTCTCTCTCTCTCTCTCAAAAATAAACATAAAAAAATTAAAATTATATATTTGAATTTGTTTTTATTTGAAATTACATATATTGTACATTTTTTTATTTGAAATTTGCAATTTGTGTGTGTTGAATATATGCCAGCCTACCTCCGCTTGCTGACTTTACAGATAGCTTCTGTATTAAATAGTAATAGTATTTAGCCAGGTTTCAAATAAGATTGCAGTGCAGAGCAAAAGGATAGGCAGGGAAAAGACAGTTTATATTTTTAGTCTCCTGATAACGTGTGTATTTTGTCACCCACTGATTTATTTATTTGTGCCTTATTTACTGAGTGCCAATCGTGTGCCAGCCATGGCACCAAGTGCTGGGAATACTAACTAGATTCTTGACCTGGCAGCGTTCAAAGTCTAGTGAGAAAAGCACACATGAAACTAGAATTATAAAGCAAGTGTGATTTGAGAAAGGGTTTTTTAAAAGTGCTGTGGGACCACAGAAGAGGGTGTGATGGAGACTGCTCAGAGGAGGCTACGATGCTTTCACCAAGGAGGGGTGTCAGTGCAAAATGAACAAACCTTTTAGAATTTCTTTAAAAAAAAAAAAAAAGGAAGAATTTTATTCGAGTCCAAGTGAGGAAAGCTGCCTGGGATACACAGTCTTCACAAAGAAGGGAGCGCTTCCAGTAAGGGATCATTTGGTGTAGACTTCTGTACATTTTATATTCATAAAAAGTTATAAATTTTTTTAAAAAGAGATTATTAGACAAAGAACTTTTCAGGAAGTTTCAGGCCTTATCTTAACTTCTAGTATACGCAGGGCTATATGACGTTAATCTCCTGGGACCCAGGGAGGTTTCTTACTTTTTCTTATCTTTTGTGTTCAGAATGTACCTCTTTGGTTATTTTCTTTAACAAAAGACGTTGTACAGTGTGTACTCGGGGCAGAAATAGAGCCCAGGCTTTGAGGTTTTGCTGAGTCATTTTGACCTTGGTAAATGTTACAGTATAGCTTTCCTGGGAGCCCAGGAGCACAAATACTAAAAGTTGAAAATTTCCTTTATTGAGGGACATTTATCTTGGGTATTGAAGGATGAATTGGAGTTTGTCAAGAGTATTAGAAGGGCATTGGAGACTGAGGGAAAATCATGTGCAAAAGCAGATGTTCAGAAAATGGCCAAAAACAAAGTGGCCGGAATGCCAAATGTGCATTTTGAGGGGAGGCAGGAAGAATGATGATCATTGAAGCTTAGGAGGGTAGATGGAAGACAGGTTCATCAGATACGAGTTATTTTTTTATTATTATTTTATTTTTAAAGCTTATTTATTTTGAGAGAGAGAGAGAGCAGGGGAGGGACAGAGAAAGAGGGAGAGAGAGCATGCCAAGCAGGCCCCACGCCGTCAGCATGGAGCCCAATGCGGGGCTCAAACCCACAAGCCATGAGATGATGATCTGAGCCAAAATCATGAGTCTGACGCTTAACCGACTGAGCCACCCAGACGCCCCCAGATACTGGTTATTTTTACACAACAGAATGGCACAGCATGGTTTCATTTAATTAATTAGTCAATTGCTTTATTTTTTGAGACTAACCCAGTTAGTAGTGCAGGTCCACAAAGTCAGATTAATCCAAGTATGAGATGGTGGGAACTTAAATGAAGGCTGTAGCAGTTGAAGTAGAGAGAAAGAGCAAGTTTTGAAAAAGCACTTCTAAAAATTGTCACAAGGAGACTATGAAGGCACACGCACGAGTTGGGTCTTTATGCAGCGCCAGCTGTGCTCAGTCCTAAAGCAAGGTGAACGTAATGAGAAAGCGGGTTCGGGATTCCAAACCCAGTGACATTGGAGCTGTGATTAACTTGGCCTCTTCCTTGCACACAGCGCAGGACCTAAGAGGAGGCACACGACGATCGAGATAACACAGGCGGTAGGAAGTGAACGAGGCCACCGCGAAGTCCGTGTGCGGGCGCGCAGCTGAGAGGAGGCCCTGGGCCGGGTCCGCGCTCGGCCCTCCCGCTCCTTCTGTTCAAGCGGTGAAGGCTCTCCGTTCTCTTTGGCCGGAGCCTTCGGCGGCAGCTGCCTTTTCAGGCGCTCAGACGCAGAGGGTCACGTCTGTGGGGCCCGACCGCTGCAAAAGCCCTCCCCCTTTTAAAGGGATTTGGTCAGTCCTGGGCGCCTGCACCCCTCCCCTGCTTCTGCTGCTCATCGGTTCTGGGTCGTCGTCAGCCGGTGCCGGTCTCAGGGAGAGCTCATCGTTGTTAGTACCCTCAGCCGCTTATATCATTGCCCGACGCAGGCCCCTGCTGGACAGGAGTGATTCCATCTTGCTCTCTACAAAAGACAATAGGACTTGGAGATGGACTCCTCTTCAAGTGAGGAAAAAGCAGAGTTAACCACATCGTTCAGTTGTCCCGCTTGGGAGGCTGGGGGATGGTGATGGCAGAAAGGTTATGAATGATGGATGAGGAATAATGTGTAGGGAAGTATAGGGAGCACATAAGGAAATAAACAACTTTCCCCCTAATTTGATTTTAAACATTACATTAAAAATAGAAGGAAACACATTTTGAGTGGTTATCCATCAAAGAAAAAAATGTCTTCAACTCCTGTTTAATTTCCATGGGGAGGATCTGTTTCTCTCAAGATAAGCATCTTTGCTGCCTTTGATGCAAATGGATTGTGGATTTTCGGGTTTCCTGCGGATCAAGATGGCAATGAACAAATGTTGATCCCTCACTGAAAGCTTATCCACTTTGCTGTATAAATTTTTTTTCTCCTCAAATAAACCCTTTTATTTCAAAGTAATGTTAATTGCTGATCCTGCGTAATTTTCTTCCTCCTCTTTATTTCTGTCTCATCTTGCATCAGATTGTCATATGCTTTTCCCAGTAGCTTTATTTTGGGTGAGGAAACATGTTTCAGTATTGTAGGTTGAATAAGACTGTTGATTTATTTTGGAGCAATCCTGTATGGTCAGGCATTAATCCTCCTTTTAATGGTGTTTCAGCTGCACTCGGTGCATCAGAATGCAGTCACATTTCAAAGCTTTGAGGATGCAGCAACTGGAGGAAGGTGGTTTCACTACGACAGGAATATTTTTAAAGGTAAAAAAAATTCTTACCAACTTTAAATGATGTGTTGTATTCTAGAATGGAAAGATCAAATGTTACAGTATTGTTATTTAAGAATATTGGCATCAGTTCATCGGTAAGATAAGCAATGCTTAAAATAAAAGACTGTTACAAATATATTCCAGATGGTATGAAATTGTGCTGTCCAATAAGGTATCCATAAGCCCGTGTGTGGCTATTGAACACTTGAAATGAGGCTAGTGTAATTGAGGAAATGGATTTTTTATTTTATTTTAATAAGTTTGATTTAAATATAAGAACTGATACTCAATTCAGTTATTGGAAAACTTTTAAGAATGTTTGGAGCGACGTGGGTATGTGTATCTACATTTTCAAGTAAAATCGGAATCAAGTATTTCTGATGAAAATTTTGCATCTAATTTGATATGTACTCTACGCGTAAAATACACAACAGATTTTTAAAGCTTAGTATGGAAAAAATGGAAACTCAATTGTTCATATTGATTACATGTTGAAATGACAGTCTTTTCAGTGTATTTGGCAAAAATATGTTATCAAAAGCAATTTCACCTTTAACTTTTTAAATGTGGCTCCTAGAAACTTTAAAATTACCTTTGTGGTTTGTATTACATTTCTACTTTTAGGCATTGGTGTAAAAGGATGAAGGTAAATAATACTAAATAAATACTGGTTAAAATGTGAAATGAGTTAATATATTCTAAATGGCATAAAAAGATAAAGGTGAACAGCTATGGGAAATGATCTGGAAAGGAACTAATATTTATGAGTGCTCTGTGACTGTATGTTAGCTAAGTGCATCGTTTATCTTCCCCAGAGGTCTCTGATGGCAACGCTGTCTTCTCCATTTTTCAGATGAAGTGAAGCTCGATGAAGTTAAGTGCTCTCCTGCCACGTCATGCAGTTATCCGCTGGAGAAGTCAACGGCAAAGCTGCGGACCACACTCTGTGCGGTGCCTGTCAGCTCCTGTAGCTTCAGCAGGTGCAGACCTTCCCTGGAGGCTGAGTGTTTTCAGGGTACTGGGATTTGTTTGAATCAGGTGTGGTTAAATGACTGTCGTGAAAGAAGAATTTTTTTAAAAGTTATGTATCTATTTTGAGAGAGAGAGAGAGAGCCGGGGAGGACCAGAAAAGTTGTGGGGGAGAGAGAATCCCAAGCAGGTTCTGCACTGTCAGTGCAGGACCCGACGCTGGCCTCGATCTCACGAACCATGAAATCATGACCTGAGCCAAAATCAAGAATCAGACAGATGTTTACCCAGGTGCCCCCCTCCCTTTTTTTTAAGTTGATGTATTTATTTTGAGAGCTGGGGAGATGAAAAACTAATTTTATCCTACAGTCCTTGAAACAGGAAGGCAGGGCCACACAGGGAAGCACACAGGGGTGGCCAGGAGGCAGAGGGAAGGAGGAGAAATCCTGGGCGATACCCTATTGTGGTTTCTGGGGGAAGGAAGGCATAAGGTAGTATAAACAGAAAGATTGGCCTCTTCGAATAGTTTCAGTAGGCTCTATTGTATAGAGGCTGTCCCTAGTTGTCTGGTGCCTCGTCCTGGGGTGGTGAGGGCACAGGAATAGTGGCCAAGCATGTAAGAGCCCTATAAAGGAGGTGGTTGTTTCCTCATGAAAGGCACTGTCCCAGGGTGTTTGTTCTCTCTAGGAATTAGGTAACCCTGGGAGGGGCCGCCCCCTTAGCGTCAGCAAGTCCTCACATATCAAAGCATCAAATACAGAAACTGGAACACATAGTTATAACACTGAGGCTTGAGGATGTGGGCATGAGCTGAAAGCTGGGCCTTACTACACTCTGCCTGGCTGGAGAGCTTCAGCAACCAGCGCCCCTGTAGGCCAAGTACGAGTGAGGCTCCGGGGGCTGAGGCTAATGGAGCAGGGGCACCTTTCCCTGCAGACTGTGGTTTTGAGCCTATCCATGTGTTCTTTGTATGTTTTCATTCACTGATATTTGTAACATCCTAAATTGTCAGTTTCATTTCAATACTATAGATTCTTTTTCGGTAATCACCAAGAGTCCTATTTAAATTCACATTCTATAACAATTCCAGAGTGAGATGTCAGTTTTTAAAAATATTTTCTCATTTATTGTTCTTCAGCTACACATCACAAAGAGCTGCAGAAATTGGTGGATACTTTGCCATCAATCAAGCATAAGGTAATTTCCCCCCCTAAATCACTTGAAATACATTTTATGTTTAATCTCCGAGTGAAGACACTGACAAGGCGCCCTGGAACACAACTCGCCACTGCCTTGGTTCTGCCGCCATGCCACTGAGCGCTCGGCACTCGGGAACACGGTGCCGTCCCCTCCTCTGCTCCGACACCTGCACAGCTGCGTCTTCGAAGTCCCCGTGGGAACACTCAGACCAGCCCTCTTGGCTAGACCTCCCATCCCGCAGGCAGGGAGCAGGGAAGAGTGGGATGGACGCTTGGCTTGGCTAGCTGTGAAGAACAGTTACCCGTTTCCGTCCCGCCCGTCCGCATGGACGCCTCTGTCCAGACCCCAGGATTAACTGTTACTTCTTGAGGATCCCAAAGGGGCTGTTCCCTGGAAGTCTTCCTCTTCCCTGTCTCCCCCTCTTCTCCCCACCTCAGTCCCTCCCCACTGCCTCTTTCCCTCTCCCTCCCTCTCGCTCTCCTTCTTTTTCCTTGCCTGTCTCTTTCTCCCCTTTTGATGCAGGAGCCTGGCTCCCTCTACTTTGCGTTGTGTTTTAGAAAGGAGAATTCTGTTTGTTTCTCTTGAGAAAGACAAGCCTCCTTGTTCATGTACCAGCTACCACCTGACGCCTCCCGCCTCCCGAAGAGTTCAGAGGAGACCGGCACCTGCAGTAAACTCACGACAATGGAGGGGGAAAGTGCTTTTGGCTGTGTTCCCATGGAGGATGATCAGAAATACATAGTTAATTACAGGAGCAGTGCGCGGGTGTGATTCTGTCCAAAGGTGCCCAGAGATACTCTAGACTACTGCTGGTCCCCAGATTCCCCTTGAATCATCGCCTCATCATCCGATTTCTGAGTGGTTTTCATCACAAAATGATGACTCGGTGACCCCTTCTCTTTGCCAGGACACCCTTGTGGAATTTGGGTCATTTGATCCTTCCTGCCTGATGCCCGCCTGCCCAGATTACTGGACCTACTTGGGGTCCCTGACTACCCCGCCCCTCTCCGAGTCTGTCACCTGGATCATTAAGAAGCAGCCTGTAGAGGTTGATCACGATCAGGTATGTTCTTTCCACCTTTCTGTATAAGGACATGCTAGTCTGCCCCTTTAACACAAGGCTGGGCTCAAACTTTGGCATCGGTTTTGAACATCTTGTAATGCTTCTACATTTTTATTAAAATTTGCTAACATCTTGTCTCAGTTTGGACATGAATTTGGAGATACTTCAAATTAACTGGAGAGAGGAGTTAAAACGTAGAAGAGCATAAGCTTTTTGCTTTCATTTTGGACAATATCCTGTCTTTTACCATATATACGTTGTGTAGAATCTCTGTAAAAATTAAGACTTTTAAATGAAAGGCAAATACCGTATGATTTCACTCCTATGTGGAATTTACAAAACACAACAGATGAACATAGGGGAAATAAGATAAAAAGAGAGAGGGAGCAAACCATAAGAGACTTCTAAAGACAGAGAACAAACTGAGGATTGCTGGAGGGATGGTGGGTGGAGGGATGGGCCGAATGGGTGATGGGCATTAAGGAGGGCACTCGTTGGGATGAGCACTGGGTGTCATACGTAAGTGCTGAGTCACTTGGTTCTGCTCCTGAAACCAATACTACACTGTATGTTAACTAACTTGAATTTAAAGAAATAAATTTTAAAAACTAAATGAATGGAAAAATGAAGGCTGGAAATGACTGTGTTCAAAACCCTTTGATTTTCTTTTCTTTATTATTGTAGTGGACACACAATGTTACATTAGTTTCAGGCGTACAGTATGGTGATTTGACAACTCCATATGTTAGGCTGTGCTCACCACAAGTGTAGTCAACATCTGTCATCATACAACTCTATTACACTACCATTGACTGTTTTCCCTGTGTTTTTTTTTTTTTTCTTTTACCTTTCAATCCCCATGGCTTAACTAATTTCCTTAATTACTAATTTTCCCCATGACATCACTAGAATCCTATACCTCCCTCTCCCTTTGACCCATTTTTCCCATTCCCCCCAATACTCCCCTCCCCTCTGGCAACCTTCATACATAGTTTGTTCTCTGTATTTATGCAAAAACCCTTAATTTTCTTAAGAGAACCTTGCTGTGGAATTTCAAGGTAAAGATAGAACCCGACAATGTCTATACAGAAATTTTACTCAGTCAAAAATTTTGACTTGGTATTTGTTTTCGTTTAGAATCTAAGTTTAAGTGGTGGGTACTACATGAACACGCAAAATGTTGTTTAATTTATAAGTGAATTAAACAGTAATAATAATTGCTTTTATTTGTTTGTTTTGGAATTTAATTAATTAAAAACTTTTTACCAGGACAAAAGCTTCCAAGTTCTTTTTTGTGAAGCCAAGATAACAGTGAAACCAAAACCCACCAAAGATTGGATACCTCCCAAAAAGTAAATACTAGGTCAGTATCTCTCAAGAATATTTAGAAAAAAAGAAAGCTTAATTATTAGAAACAGAATCTACCAGTACATCAGAAGAAATATACACTTTGTCCACATAAGATTTTTTTCTGAAATGTCAGTATCAGGAATGATATATTATGATTAATAGACTTCATCCTGTCAGCAAAGCTAAAGGGAAGACTCATATTTCATTTTCATAAACTCCTCTAAAACTCATTTGACAAAATTGATCATGTATTTTTTGTAAAATTTTTTATTGAAATGAGAATTCCGTAAGTTGATAAAGTAGATTAATGTCGGCTCAGAAGTAAATAGTATGCCTAGTATGGAAAGAATATCTACTAACTCCACTATAATTAGCATATGAAATTTTAAATTGGTTAAATTCTGGTAGCAGCTAATGTAGTTAGATCAAAAAAAGATAAAGGAAATGAGAAAAGCAATTAGCAGAGTACCATATTAATTTATAGACATCAATTCCTTGGATATATGTAAGTCACAGAAGATAGAACGGAAGAAAGATCTGTACTTAAATGGAAACTCAAAAACTAAAATACCTTGGAATGGACTTAAAATGTTACCAAGAAAACTCAAGCATTCCTAAAGGACACAAAAAACTCTTTCAAATAAAATTCATACCATGTTATTGAATAGAAAGATACCATAAAGACACCCTTGATGTCAATTCTTAAGTTGCAATTTTCCATGAATATTCTCCATGCATTAGATGTCCCAAGAAAGATATCAATATTTACATTGTGGGGTGCTGTCCTGTGTGTTTTAAGATGTTTAGCAGTATCCCTGGCCTCTACCCACAGGATGCCAGTAGTTCCCCAAGGAGTGACAACCAAAAATGTCTCCATACATTCTGTGTGTCTGTTGCAAACTCACCCCTGGTTGAGCACCACTCGTATGTGCTAACCTCTAGTAACAACTAATAAGTGAAATCCTTTATTGCTTAGTGTGTAAAAAAAGGCTTTTAATTAATCAGTGCATTGGTTTACCAGTAAAGGCGTAGGAGTGATTCATTTATTACTGCCTGTAGCTCACCCAGAGAACTGGTTTGTTGGAGGATTCTTTAGCTACAAAACAGTCTTCGGGAACCTCCAGAAAATGAATTTCCCCCTCAGAGGCCCCGACCCCGCTGCACTGCGATCATGGGCAGCTACCTGGGCACACCCATGGCCACTCTGCCACGCCTGGCCCAGAAGCGAGGTTCCCCCTGGCCCAGGCCCACCCGCTGCCGCCCGGGCCTGGATGGGAGCCGTAGCCTCTCCTGGGTCCGCAGCCAGCCCACCCCCACCATGCCACCCTGCTGGGACCATGCCAGAGTCTGGAGGGTGATGGTCCCCAAGGCCTGGAGAGCTTTCACTGCAAGCCACCCCTCCAGATCTTCATGGGGTTGGATTTTTCCAGTGATCACAAGAGTTTGATGAAGTGGCTGTGAAGTGCCCAATACCCTGCGCACACCTGGAGCCTGGTGACAATCGAACTCACTCCTGCAGAGCGCAGAGGGAAATGCTACAGGTGCCTGCCTATCCACGAGCCCCCAGGGCCCTATGCCAAGGAGGCCTCGCTGAGGGCCCCTAGCAGATGCAAGAAAGGAAAACAGAGAATCCTCGGACCTGTCTGCTTCAAACCTCCCAGGCCAAGAGAAAAAAGGCAGAGCCCGGGCCAGGCCATCCTCCTTCAGGCCTGTATGGAGAGACAGAATGGTCCCTTCCTTTGTGCCCGGGCCTGGGCCTCCAAGGCGAGGCCTCTGCTCCTGGTGCAACAGGGCCCCAGAGGACACTGACCCGGGCCTACCTGCCTCAAGGACACAGTGCCGTGGCCTGGGCTGCCGAGCAGATCAGTACTCCCCAGGGGCTGGGCCTCCCGCGACCTGATGTCTCCCCCGTATCCTGAGTCAGCCCTGCCACCTCCACCTCCTGAGACTCAAACCCACAGTTGTTTCACTCTGCCCTACCCCCACATGGGTCCCTGACACCCCCAGTCAGCCCTCTCCCCCGCAGCTGGCGGCTCCACCAAGCCCCCAGACCCACTCCCTTGACCCTGCAGAGCCCACACTGAAGAAGCTCTCCAGCTACCCAAACCTCTGCCTTCCTTGTGCCCACCCAGTCCTCCTACCTGTTCCCACACTCATCAGGAAGGCATGCTTCTCCCCTACTTCCCCACTTTGTGAAGTGAAAATGGCGTTCTTGTTTTAGATAAAAATAATAGACAGCTTTATGATCACAGAGAATGTCATTGTCTTTCTTTCAGATGTACATATGTTAGGATTGCGTCTACACTGTGAATTCACCTTGGCCTTGTAACATCTGGGACCAAATACTTCTTTGTTCTTTGTTTCATACACACATTGTGAAAATAAAAAACTGTCTCCAATCCTTGCCAAATCATCCGGGGCGGGACAGGGGATGGGGGAACCACTCAAGCAAAAAAACAAAACCACTGGTGGAGAACATCTGAGGGACAGTGGCCACTCTGGCAGAAACAGCCAAGTTTGGTCTCCTAGTATGTGATATTTTAAAACACAGCAAAGAGCAAGATGGCGGAGGAGCATGGAAGGTTTTTTTTGCGTCTCATCGCTTAAAACAGCAAAGACAGAGACAACAGACTGAAGTGGTACATGCTTGGAACAGACGTCCCCCAATTTCGTAGCATGCTGTGGTGTGAATGATTCAAAGACTGGGCCCGTGAATCATCAGAAAATGCAAATTAAAAAAAAATAAGCTACTCATTTAAGTGCCTCAGGTTGGCAAAAATGAAAATGCTAAATAATACGAAATGCCGGTAAAGACGCAGAGAATCAGCATCCGAGGCAGTGCTGTGGGTGTGAACGCATCCAGCCACTCTGCGGTGGCACTTGAGAGTGTGTCCTGGAGCATAGTGTGCCTCCCAGAAACTCTCTTGCACACACCACACACACACACACACACACACACACACACACACACACACTGGCGAGGATGTTCTCCCCAGCACTCTTTGTCAGAGCAGACAACTGGATAACCTAAATGCCCACCAGTAGGGGATGATAAAGTAAATGCGCTACATTCTGTCAAGGGAAGACTGTTCCACGAACTCAAGGAAAGAAACAGCCCAAGGATTCTCCACTCCTGGGCTACCAGGCCACATAATTCTGTGCAGGGCAGGGTGTTTAGCAGCACACCCAGCCCCGATCGCCCACAGATCAACAGGCCCGCCTCCTGTGGTGACAATCAAAATGGCCTCCAGGCATTGCCAAATATCCCCCGAGGGACAAAAATCACCCCCAGTTGGAAATCACTGAACTAGAGCTACATGTCTTACAACACGTTGCATTGCAGAAATACACTGGTGAATGAAAAGATGGGGAGTGGGATATTCTGTGTAGCACATGCCATTGATATAATTTAAGCAAATGCAAAGGAGTATTGCTGGAAACATAGGGGAGGCCAAAAAGCGGATAAGAGGTCACCTGGACACTTTGCCTACATTTTTCTTTCCATCTAAAGCCTCTTTAATTACTGTTCAAACATGAATTTCATGGCATTCCCCCTTCAGAGAGTCAGAGAATGCGCTGTAAACAAGGCAAAGTCCCTTCTCCTGTGCTACCTAAATGGGGTCAGTACCCTACCCACATAGGAAGCACTTATAAAAATCCTCCAAAGTGTCACAGTCTTGAAAAGTAAGGCTGACCAAGGTCATGAAAACCAAAGAAAGATACAGAAACTGTCTCCGTCACTACAGTGATCACTACGGAGGCATAGATTCTGGAACATAAGAAGGACATTAGTCGAAAAGGGAAGAGGGTCTGAAAAGTTCCATAGTTTAGTGACATTGAACCAATGATAGTTTCTTAATTTTGATATATCTATCACAGTTATTTAACATGATAGTATCAGGGAAACGGGGGAAGAGTCTAGAGCAGAGTTTCTCAAAGTCGGAACTATTAACATTTTAGGCTGGATGAGTCTTACTTATGGGAGGCTGTGTATTCTTCTGGAGGATGTATAGCACATCCTCGGCCTCTACACGTTCAAGGCCAGTGTTGCTTGTGGGAGGCTGTCTATTCTTCTGGAGGACGTATGGCACATCCTTGGCCTCTACATGTTCGAGGCCAGTAGCATATGCAGTTGTGAAAAGCAAAATACCTCCAGGCACTTCTAAATATCCTTGGGCACAGTGGAGGGATGAAATCCCCCAGGTTGAGGACCACTGATACATAGGATCTCTCTAGATTTTCTCTGCAAGTCTTTTGTAAATACATATATTTTTTCTATTCAAAAACACAAATACAGGAGCAAAGCCGTTATGTTAAAGTTGCCAGTGCACAGTAAAATGATCTATAAGAATAAGACAAGGCAGTGGATCAATAATAGTTTTTACTGTTTTCATTGATGAAGAGATAATAGATGCAAATATACTTTGAAAATGAAAAGAGTCACATTCAAATGCAAGACACTGCCATCCATCGGCATAAGGGTGGTCTTAATTATGTAAAATGTCTGGACGTGAGTTCCGTTACGTGTTCACACGTATCAAGGATTTATCAGGGAGCCTCCAAGTGTGCTGGAGTCCTAAGAAGCACCGTTTCCATCACTTCTCGAAGATGGGTGTGAGCGCAAAGGGGAGTCGTTTTAGCTGCCGAGGGTCCTCAACTAAAGAACACTAAGTATCCCACCCACATGGTGGTTCCTCCAGTAAAAGAAGACTAGGGTTTTTAGCAAGCAAAAGTAACCTTGTGCTCAACAAATACCAACCACAGAAATACAATTGCTGAGAAGTGTTGATATTTTTGTTCAGATCCAGGCAGTGAAGCGGGAATGAGTAAGGGCACGCCCTAAAGTAGCAAGGTTGTGGGCAAAGGCCAGGGAAAAGCACGCCCTGCTTCTGGAGAAGGTTGTAGAAGAAGGCAGAGAAACACCCGTGGGCCGGGGTGGCCTCCTTATTTGGATGATGCTTGCAGAAATGAACTGTGATGTCTTGGTTCCCCCAAGAGTAAGAAAGTGAGGCCCAAGAAGAGAAAACCCAGGCAGTGCACAGCTACTGCCACTATGGCCATCGACCCCATGGCCATCAGGGGAGTCTCCACGAGGATGGAAGAAGAGCAGAAATGGGTGGCTGGGCACTGGTTTCCTGTGTCCACTGTACCCTAAGAGACAGGCCTGTGGCTTAGGCCTGGATGGTAAGCATGCTTCACTCACTCACAAATGTGTACCGAAAACAGGCATAGATTGGCCAATATGGTCAGGGATGGTGAGGAAAAGAGTTCCTGCTGCAAGGGCTCTTAGGTTCCATGACCCTTCTCATAAGTGCCAGGTGCAGGAGTTTAGTGGCAAGACCCTTGAACACCAAGGTCACGGTGTCTTGAACCAGTGAGAAGATTAAAAACCAAAGTAGAGGCCAATACTTCCCGAGATGTCTGAGTTGACTCCGAAGATTCCATACCCCATCTAAGAATGGACCCAGGACGGCCGGGAGGGCAAAGGGCTTCTAGATTTCATGTGGTTTGTCCACAGTCTGTGTCAGGAAGTTCTCTAATCCCTGTCCTGATATGAACTTCATTGTGTCCAGGCAAAGAACACCCTCTTTAATTTTATCAGCTGCGGGGTCACCTGGGACACTATCTAAAATACTCAGTTTGTCTGCAGCACAAACCTTCTCTGGGCCCTGGGACAGGACGGCAAGGCCCAAGTCTGTGCTGCGCCGCGAGCCCCTGTATTCCTGCGGTGTGGCCCGAGTGGGCACTCAGTGAGTGAGTGAGAAATGGGTGGATGAATTAATGGAATGGAGAAATGAACTCCATTGTTTCTATGATATTGTGAGAGACAAACTGGGAAAGTAAATCGGGCCAAGACCAAATGGAAAGGGGGGAATGAAAGGAGGGAGGTTACTTCCCCAAAACTTTGTTTACACAACCACGGATACTCAGACAACACAATAGTAGCGGAGCTCTCTCGCATAAGAAGACTCCTGATACGGTGTAGATAGGGGTAGCCGAGAGGAAGTGTAACTGTGAGGGAAGCTGGTAGTAAAATGGAAGTAACATGAAGACTGGTCCTACAGACTTCAGTAGTAATGTCCTTAGCGACCAAAGGATACAAATTCCTCCCATTCTGGCTTATGTACCACGGGTGTGACTTCTCCCTGGCCTTGCTCCAAATGTGACCACATGGAACGTCCTCGAAGATTTACACAAAAGGAAACCCTAATCAAACAACAAGCACCTAGTGAGCTAAGCACGTCTTTGTAAAGTTTATTTTGATGTATTAAGTAAACTGAAATGCCTAAGTCTTAAGAGTTCTCGTCACAAGAAACAAATGCTGAAACTATGTAAAATGATAGATGGTAGCTAGATTTCTTGTGGCGATCGTTTTGCGACATGCACAAATATTGCATCGTTATGTTGTCTGCCAATGACTAATCCAATGTGGTAGGTCCATTATACTTCAATGTAAAAACTAATTACTAAACTCAAATGCCAGGAGCACAACTAAAGGGAAATGCTACATTTTTGAAATTGTAAATATAGATGGGTTTGCTGGAATTATTGGAATTTGCTTCAATAATCACTTTGCCCAACTCTCTTATGAAGTAATAACATTTACATATACCCTAATGGCTTCTCAAGCAAATCCTGAAAAGGTAAAAATGTGCGCTCCCTTTCCTCAAGTGTGGAAAGCCTTGGTTTTATACTAATCCTCTACGATTTGGCTCCCCTGCCATTTCTCCTCAATGGCGCCAGACAGGGCCACCTGCATCCAAGGGGTGGTAAGAATCAGGCCTCTTGTTTCTGGAAACCAAAGGCCTAAATAGGAGCTGGGCTGCTGTTTTATAAGCACAAGACCATTAATCCCCTTACCGTGGACACAACAGCACGTTGTTCCTTTTTAGATCACAAGACTTGTCCTTGAATAACTAGGCAGAGGGAGAAATTCATTCCGTGCTCTACACCGTGAAAATCGGAAAGAAAACGGCATGCCTGAGGTAGACTTCTCCCTCCGTTGCTCCAAATGATACATTATCCTAAAAGCCAATAAATATTTAAGCAAACTGGGCAGGTAAATGTCCCAGCTGACTTGGGAATTAGACTAGAGTTTAACCTTGGATTATACTTCTCCAGAAAATGCCTTCAAACATTTAAGTTCTTCTGTGAAACTATTTTAGTAAATCTGGCCTAAACCTTACTGTAATCACTTGAAAACATCTAGCTGCCATCTTCTTCAAATTCACAAGAAATCTTCACACAGTCTGATCTAATGAACCCAGAACTTTCTACCTTTGAAATTTCTCCATACATCTTCTATTCTGCCTTGAAGAAAATCCAGGAAGTAGCAAGAAAAGCAAGACATCAAGATTTAAGTAATGACTTTGAAGGAACTGTCTTGTTTTGGTCACATTCAGTCCACCTGCCTACCACTTCTCCCACGCCCTGCTTCCTCAATGTGGGCGCTATGCTGTGTGGGACCTGGTTTTATCCATCAACTTAATGTCAGGGCCGAGCACCCAGTAGACTTGAGTAGAGCCTCCTCAACTCCACGGATTCCAGCACAGCCATGCAGTTCACAGGCTGGCTTCAGTAGACCGCGGGGCAGAAGCAGGTTTCTGTTTCTCACCCCTCTGCCTTTCTCTGCCCTGTCAGCTCTGCCTCCTTCTTCCTTGACAGCATCTGAAGCAAATGGTGTAGCTTTCCAGTCACTTCTCCTTATTAAAAAGATCAGGGTAGGTGAATCAAAACTCGGATCAAAACGGTCTTCCTGCCTGACACACAGCTTCTCTCCGTCCAGCAGTGCTGACCTGAGTGGAGTGCACCACTGATGTAGTCTCTGTGCACACTTACCTCCCCACCCCACCCCCCCCCCGCACGTGT
Source organism: Lynx canadensis (assembly GCF_007474595.2). Lineage (NCBI taxonomy): Eukaryota > Metazoa > Chordata > Mammalia > Carnivora > Felidae > Lynx > Lynx canadensis. The sequence continues at coordinate 11,802,010 of NC_044321.2, forward strand.
CCCTTCCGCCCCCCACCTGCTTCATCCTGCTCATTTAGGGATGGAAAGGGAGACGGGAGAGGGCTGCGGGCACGAGGGACGGAAACAGCAGAGTTCTCTGTCCTTAGCCAGAGCTCTCTATGGGTCCCTCTGGCTGTTCACCGTTCGGGGTCCGCCGTTGAGGTGGCTTCCTCGCGTTCTCCATTCAGAGTGCCTTGCGGGGCCCCCGGGGAGCTGTCCGGGGACCTGTCTGGGGACCTTTGCACCGCATCTTCCCCTAACGCAGGTGACGCACTCTGATCAACTTCCTCCATCCCCCCTCTGCTCGGCCTCCAGTGGTGCACTGCCAGCCTTGACCCCCTGCCTCCTCCTGCCCTTGAGGTTGGTTCTCAGCCCCAAAGCCAGGGACTCCATCCAGCTCCCTCCCGCAGCCTCTGCTTGCTCCCGGGAATCCATTCAAGGGCAGACCGCTTGCAGAGCCGTCCTCTCCCACCCAATGACAGGAGCTCCAGCCCGCCTTCCACCTTGAGACTTCTCCAGCTACAAGGCAGGCCTCAGTGACTGGCTTCACCATCATGCACGTGGGGGAGCATCTGACAGGAAATCATATGCCGGTCTCTCCTCTACAGACAACTCCACTCTCGGTGAGCAATTCTCTACCTGACTCGAGGTAGACAGGGACACAAGCAAGGGTAACACTCAAAGCACATACTCGCTAGTGTGGCATGGGCACCACCTCATCTGAATGGGTCCAGTGGTCAGCACCCCACGTGGCTGCATGGTGTGTACGTGCTGGAACCCACTCCTGCCTGTTCCTGTCCTACGGGGGAGGGAGTGGAAATGTCACAGCCTCTCTGCAGGCCCGCACCCCCGGCCTCTCTGACCCTCTAGCCTTCTCTCCCACTGCCTGCTGGGGTTGGGTGAGGGTGACTGGATCCGTTCAGTGTCCTACCAGTCCTGTGTGAACGCCGCCAGGACCTCTCTCTAGGAAAAACCTCCTCTTGCATAGTCAGTCAAGGTCATACTGGATCAAGGATATATCGATCGTAGGTTTCCAAATATGCAAAAGCATCCTCAGGACATACTGAGCTCTGTGTCACAGGAGGCGGTCAAGCTTGATACAAGAGATATCGTAGCCAGGACCGGATAACAGGTGGAATGAAAATGAGGGTATCCATTATTCTGATTATTATTTGATTATCTTTAGTGAGCTACTTTGTACATTTTCAGTTCTGTACATCTCAGCATCTTCAAGTTTTCTGCAATATTCATAAAATAAGCAACGAGGAAAAATAAGTAAATAAATAGTGAATGTCGCAGATCTGGATCCCTGAAGCCATCCCGGAAATGGGCATTTGCCACTGGAGGGGTCTGCTAGGGCGGCTGTAACAAATACTATAGACTGTGTGGCTTAAGCCACAGAAATGTATTTTCTTACAATTCTGGACGCTAGAAGTCTCAGATCAGGGTGTGGTCAGGGTTGATTTCTTCTGGGGCCTCTTTCTTTGGCTTGTGGATGGCTGCCCTCTCCCGTCTTACCTGGGCTTTCCTCTGTGCACACCTGTGTCCTAATCTCTTCTTCTTATAAGGACACCATTCGTAGTGGATTAAAGCCCACCTATAGGACCTCATCTTACATCAATTACCTCTTTAAGGACCCTATCTCCAAATACAATCACATTCTGAGCTATGAGGGGTTAGGACTTGAATGCATGAATTTTTTTTTGGGGGGGGGGACACAATTCATCCCATAGCAGCTCCCCTGCAGAATTTATTTTGTCCCTCGCTGGCGCCAAAAGGCCTCTCTAAGGCAGAAGAGTTAAAACCTGACCCGGTAGCCGGGCTACTGGTGTCTTCCATCCAGCCACCACGCTCGCGAGAGGCAGCCTCTCTGCAAAGTTGTTTTCAATCCCGTCTTGCATTTTGTGCTCCCCTTTCCCACAGCGGCAGCCCGTTCACGTAAGGATGCAGCCTTCTTTACGGCAGTGCATGTAGAATGGGGCTCAGCTACTGAATTGCATCTTAAACACCTCCTGGTTCATTAAGCAGCCCTCATCACTCAGCCTCCCGACAGTATTGCTGGCATTCATACCTCCTGGCAGCAAGATTGGCCCTTCCCTCTACTGAAGGCATCCTGCCAAAAGCTGAGTCCTCCTGCCTGGAACATTTTTTGCCTTGAAGGCTCCTTTTTGCTAATCCAGCTTCAACTAAATGGCATTTCTTTAGAGAGGGCTTCCCTTGATTACTCAACATAAAGAAGTCTCCACACCAGGCTATATGGTTTTCAAGGTAGTGGGTTCCTTTCCTTCTTAACATATGTTTACCACCAATGTCTCCATTGGTCTGCAGACAGCATGAATAGCATTTCCTAAGGACATTCACCATGGTCAACCATGTCATCCATTTGCATGATAGGCCTTGCAACTGGTGTCTTCTCTGTCAGTTGTGATGTACAGTTTATTGCTGCTTGTTCTTGCCACTTTACATAAGTATAGGTGTGAATGTGTAGATGGTAGTAACCCCATGGGATGATTTGAGGGTGGGAGGGTTTAGCCTGTGGCTATTTCCATCAGCACCTTTCTCACTCTATGCACTTGTGTGAACTGAATTAGAAGGGAGGTGGCTGTCAAAATGTAACTTCAACAGAAGTCCCTTATGGCCTCCCCACCCATCTGTAGATAAAATCTGAAGCCAACACACTGAGACATTCTCATTGAAAACCAGAGGGAATGTCTCCTATGCCAATAATGGCTATTTTGCTCCAGCATCTGCATGTTCATTAAAAAAAAAAAATTATTGTCTAATAAGACTGTGCTTTTTTTGGTAATGGAAATAATAAATATTAGAGCATAAGTTAGTGATATAGATGCAGAAACAGAAAATCAGTAGAACACATGAATGAAACCAGGAGGTACCTGGTTCTTTGAAACAATTAATAAAATTGATAACCCCCTAGCCGGGCTTCTCAAAAAGAAAATAGAAATGATAAAAATAAATAAAACCACAAATGAGAGAGGAGAAATATCAACCCAACACCACAGAAATGCAAACAATTATAAGAGAATATTATGAAAAATTATATTCCAACAAATTGGATAATCTGGAAGAAATGGATAAATTCCTAGAAACATATAAACTACCACAACTAAAACAGGAAGAAAAAACTTGAACAGACCAATAACCAGCAATGAAATTCAATCAGTAATTAAAAATCTCCCAACAAACACATTTGAGGGCCAGATGGCTTCCCAGGGGAAAAATAACAAAAATTTAAAGAAGAGTTAATACCTATCCTTCTCCCATGATTCCAAAAATAAAAATAGAAGAAAATTTTCTAAACTCATTCCATGAGGCCAGCATTACCCTGATTCCAAAACCAAAGATTCCACTAAAAAGGAGAAGTACAGGCCAACATCCATGATGAATATGGATGCAAAAATTCTCGGCAAAATACTAGCAAATCAAATCCAACAGTACATTAAAAGAATCATCCACCAGAATCTAGTAGTATTTATTCCTGGGTTGCAAGGGTGGTTCAATATTTGCAAATCAACGTGATACACCACATTAATAAAAGCATAAGATCTATTTGATCCTCTCAGTAGATGCAGAAAAAGCATTTGACAAAGTACAGTATCGATTCGTGATAAAAAAAAAACCCTCAACAAAGGAGGGATAGAAGAACAGACCTCAACATCATAAAGGCCATATATGTAAAACCCACAGCTAATATCATCCTCAATGGGGAAAAACTGAGAGCTTTTCCTTTACAATCAGGAACAAGACCGTAACCACTGTCATTTAACATTATACTAGAAGTCCTAGCCTCAATAGACAACAAAAAGAAATAAAAGGCATCCAAATTGGCAAGGAAGAAGTCAAACTTTCACTCTTTTCGGATGATATGATACTCTACATGGAAAACCTGAAAGACTCCACCAAAAAATTGCCAGAACTGATACATGAATTCAATAGTCAGTGGATACAAAAGCAGTGTACAGAAATCTGTTGCATTTCTATACAGCAATAATGAAGCAGAAAAAAAAAAAAAGAAATCAAGGAATCGATCCTATTTACAATTGCACTAAAAGCCATAAGATAACTAGTAATAAACCTAATCAAAAAGGTAAAATCTGTAGTCAGAACTATAAAACACTTGGGGAAGAAACTGAAGATGACAGAAGAAAATGGAAAAAATATTCCATTCGCATTGATTAGAAGAACAAATATTGTTAAAATGTCTATACTGCCCAAAGCAGTCTACACATTTAATGTAATCTCTATCATAATAACAACAGCATTTTTCACAGAGCTAGAACCAACAATCCTAAAATTTGTGTGGAATCACAAAAGACCCCAGATAGCCAAAGGAATCTCGAAAAAGCAAAACAAAGCAAGAGGCATCACAATTCCAGACTTCAAGTTATATTACAAAGCTGTTGTGGTCAAGACAAAAACAGACACACAGATCAGTGGAACAGAAGAGAAAACCCAGAAATGGATCCACAACTATATGGTCAACTAATCTTTGACAAAGCAGAAAAGAATATCCAATGGAAATATGACAGTCCCTTCAACAAATGGTGTTGGGAAAACTAGACAGTAACATGCAGAAGAATGAAACTGGACCACTTTCTTAACACCATACACAAAAACACATTCAAAATGGATGAAAGACCTAAATGTGAGACATGAAACCATCAAAATCCTGGAGGAGAACATAGGCAGTAACCTCTTTGACGTCAACCATAGCAACTTCTTAGTAGATATGTCTCCTGAGACAAGGGAAACAAAAGCAAACATGAAGTATTGGGACCTCATCAAGATAAAAAGCTTCTGCACAGTGAAGGAAACAATCAATAAAACTAAAAGGCAGCCTTTGGAATGGGAGAATTTATTTGCAAATGACATATTTGATAAAGGGCTACTATCCAAAATATATAAAGAGCTTATAAAACTCAACACCAAAAACAACAACAACAAATAATCCAGTTAAGAAATGGGCAGAAGACGTGAACAGACATTTTTCCAAAAACATCCAGATGGCTGACAGACACATGAAAAGATGCTCAAATACACATTAAATACGCATTAAAAGTAGAACTACCCTACCATCCAGCAATTGCACTACTAGGTATTTACCCTAAGGATACAAAAATATGGATTCAAAGGGGTACGTGCACAGTGATGTTTATAGTAGCACTATCAACAATAGCCAAACTATGTAAAGAGCCCAAATGTCCATCAACTGATGAATGGATAAAGAAGATATGGTAGGTATATGGTATATATATACATATATATACATACATATATATATATGTGTGTGTGTGTGTGTATGTATATATACATGAACATATATGTACATACCCACAAACGCACAGAAATACATACAATGGAATATTAATTATAAAAAGGAATGAAATGAAATCTTGCCATTTGCAGTGATGTGGATGGAGCTAGAGAGTATTATGCTAAGCGAAATAAGTCAGTCAGAGAAAGACAAATACCATATGATTTCACTCATATGGAATTTAAGAAACAAAATCAGTGGAGGAAAAAAAAGAGGGGCAAACTAGAAAACAGACTCTTAACTATAGAAAACAAACTGAGGGTTGCTGGAGGAGAAGTGGATGGGTGGATGGGTTAAATGCGTGATGGGTATTAAGGAGGACATTTCTTGTGATGAGCACCAGGTGTTGTATGTAAGTGATGAATCACTAAATTCTGCACTTGAAACTAATATTACACTGTATGTTAACTAACTGGAATTTAAATAAAAACTTGGAAAAGAAAAAAAAAATTATTCCAAAGACCTCAATCTGGTATTTTATCAAAGTAATAATGGATTCAAATGGAAATTGTTAATAAAAGGCCTTTGCTTAAAGTATTTAATCCATAGTATGGGCGAGAAATCCAAACTGATGAATATAAATGTATACAGCTAGTATGTGTCTCCTCGTCTGTGAAGCCACACATGAGATGTAAAGATTGAATCCAGTTTCACATTTATTGAGCACCTAGAATGTGTCGAGTATCTGCGCGGCAGGCATCTAAGCTGTTACGAACATTCTTGTCCATGTATTTACATATGCTTTCTTTTTCTTGCCTGTTTACCCAGGAGTGAAATTGCAGGTCATAGCATATATGTATGTTTAGCCTTAGTAACTCCTTCCTTATCCTCTCTTATATTGTACATTTTGATTCCTTTTATGCACGGCACCAGCTTTCGAGCCTTTAACATTTACCCAAGATAAGTGGTTCCATTAGCAGTGTATGTAATCTAGAACCATGTCAATCCTGTTCTGATCTAAATAGCTTGAGGCTTTGTTCTGTGACCCAAATTCAGCTCCTACTCATCACCAGCCAACTCACACTCTTGAATTTAAGAGGAAGCAATGAAAAGACAGGATATCAGGTCACATTATCCCCAACATCTGAAAAACAACTTAAATTCACGCTCCAGGAGAGCTGGCTACCATCTTCATTTTCATCTGCTGCGCTGAGTTTACCATTCTCATCTGCACGAGCGGGCCCGTCCCCATATCTGCACTGTTAACGGCCTTTCCTGTCTAAATAGTGTCTGTGTTTGATCCCTGATCAACAGTGGTCTTGTAACTTAAGTTTATAGACAGGAAATCCTTCTACACTTCAGCTCCTTAAGCTGGTCTGATACCACACTCACTTTAAAAGCATTTTCTTGCATAGCGAATGGTTTTGCTCAGCCTTAATGTCTGGTAGTTTTATAAAATCAATGTTAATAATAAAGAGCAGTGCCATCTAATGGAACTTTCTACAATTATGGAAACCTTCTATATCTGTGCTGTTTAGGATGGCAGACACTAGGCATAGGGGGCTATTGAGCACCCGAGAGAGCAGCATGTGATGATAAAATGTGCCAGGCAGTGCTGATTAGGTGCTAATACTTAATGCAACTTCAGTAACCAGAAAACCAAACTACAAATATTCAGTCCCAAATACTCTGGAAAGTTTAATGTCAATCATCATAGATGATTTAATAGTGGTTTTTTGAAACTCAGGAAACAGTCAGGGGCCCAACTTTGAAGCCATGACACTTCCGCAAATTTAGAAAGTTACCACGTTCTTCAAGTCCAAGGCTTGCCATTCAGACAACTGAAAATGTAATCTAATTTTAAGTTTCAAGGTGACATACCTGTTCCACAGAGTTCAACTTGAATAGTAGTCACCAGGAAAAAGAGGCCATAACATTCTTTCGGAGTGGAAAACACAAGACAAACAGAGAAAGGGGGAAAGAAAACAAAACAAAATCTGCCCTCCACTTAAAGCTGCCTTAACCATTCTGTGACCCGGATTAGAATATTAGAGAAACAATCAAGCCACCACCTACAAGATTTAATGATTAAACCGCATTATTTGGGTTAATACTTAGATAGAAGCAGCCCATCTCCTGTCAGTTATTTACGAAAATCTGTTTGGAAAACAGATTAGCTGTCTTTTCTGAACTCTGGGTTTCCTCTGCTGACTCAAAGTCAGAATCCTCCCCTGCCCTTTCTGTCGTTGTCTGGCTAAGTGCACTGTGGACATTTTCCTTGGCCTCAACTTTCTATCTTGTCAGGGCTGAAGTAGCTGGCTCATAGATAGGCTATCCTAATTTAGAAAACAAACAGCACTCCTTTCTATCTCTGGTGAACAAAGGACGCCCTTCCAAGAATGGTCTCACCTGACTCTCACCTCCACAGATAAACATCCCGAGAGAACTTCCACTTCAAAGGGAATCATTTTGGTCAGCCCTGAGTTCTGCTGGTTGTGTAAATTCCAAGTTAATGATAGAGAGCACTGCTGTCCAATGGAACATTGTGTGATGATGGGAATGTCCTGTATCTGTACTATCCAATATGGTAGCCACCGGACATAGCTGGCTGTTGACCACTTGAAATGGAACTACTGCTGCTGAGAAACCAAATTTTCTCTTAATTTATGTAGAACGTGTGAGTAGCAACTACATTGGTCAGTGCATCTGTAGAACTGTCATTAAGAGCCCCCTGCCATGAACTGGGTGTGCTGGATTCTTTCTGTCACCCTCAAAGTAGCACCTCACAGTTGCTGTTGTTCGAATCATCTTACATGTGAGGGAACTGAGGAGCTGGTGTGTAAGGCACTGGTGGCAATGGGGGAAGACGAAAGGGTGTCACTGGAACCCTATCTCCACCACACTGAACTGCACTGTGTCTGCATTGGTCATCATCGGTCAAAACTGAAATTGCAGCAAAGCCGCAGAGATGCTCTGAGGATTGCCACAATGAGTGGAAGAGAGTCTCCCCTAGTGGGCATTCTACAGATGCCAACAGAAGTGCCCTAGCAGGTTGATGTCTGGGCTTTCCTCTCTACCGTGCTGCCTCTTCATGAATTCAGCCCCCAAGTTCCACCTCGTTGCTTGAAAATCATGAGTGGAAAAATTACATCGGGTGACCCTGATGAAGATGGGGACTTTCAAAGCAACAATGAGAAAAAGATCAACAGCCACACTTCTGCAACACTTTGAGAGTCCTACCACTTCCCCCTCCTGGATAGGGTGATATTGTATCATAGATGACCCATTTCTGTTTGGTGACGCCACCTGGAGGAGCCTCTCCTTACCTTGGTTGCAAGGGCACAGGGCCAGGAAAAGTTGTATTAGAGGGAGAGACAGCCAAAATTAGACCCATTCTAGCAATTTCACTATTAAGTGAAATGGAAATTTCCTAGAAGGAAGAGCTCACATAACTTACCCCTGAAAACAAAGTCAGACTAGATGAAGTTATCTTGGGAAATGTTAGACTGGATAAAATCATCAGGAGAATAGAAAAGCCAGTATGTGGAGATTTTAACAAAGCTAATTATTTGCATCAGGGAACAAAGCCATTTTGGAGACAAATATGATTCAGCTTCAGCCTTAAACTTCCTAAAAGTAGCGAATGTCTTTCTTTCGCTGTACTTAATCACTTACGTGACCAGAATTGAGGACAGTAAAATGCTGTATTGTAGTGGAAACCATTCATTTAAAAAGAAGAAAATCTCTTCCCCTTTGCAGTATGATTTCCCAATGTTTGTTGTATCATTTTTTAAAAGTAGTGAAAAAAAGCAATGCAAGTTCTTTATAGAAAATAACAGAGAAGCCAAAAGAGAAAGGTAGAAATCACCTGTAATTCCACCAACATCAATGACCATTATTTATGTTTTCTAAATATTTGGAACATATTTTCCTTAGCCTTGGGTCTGTATGTGTGTGCGCACGTGCGTGTGCATGCACATATGTGTGTAAATACAGGCATGTATGTAGACACAGATTTATTCTTAAAAAATAACTGGAAGTAGATTGGCAGCTAACGGGCTGGGGGATAGAATAATTGAGGGAACGGGGAGATATCGTTTAAAGGTACAAACATACAAGTAGAACATAAATAAGTTCTGGAGATCTAATGCACAGTGTAGTGATTATAGTCAACAATACTATATTGTAAACTTCAAAGTTGCTAAGAGACTAGATCTTAATTGTATGTGATGTGATAGAGGTTTTAGCTAATGCTATAGTGGTAACCATATTGCAATGCATCAGTGTATCAAATCAACACATTTTACACCTTAAATTTACACTCAGTTATATGTCAATTAACTCTCAGTAAAAAACTGGGATTATATTATTATGAAACTTTGTCACCTTCTCCCTTGAACTTAACAGTGTGTTTTGAATGTATTTCCACATCATTAAATATTCCTCTATGATATAATTTTTAATGCTTGTCTAATGTTGCATTCATTTTATGGCTGTATCATATGCTTTTATTTTTTTATTTTTTTATTTTTATTTTTTATAATTTATTTTTTATTTTTTAAAATTTACATCCAAATTAGTATATAGTGAAGCGATGATTTCAGGAGTAGATTCCTTAATGCCCCTTACCCATTTAGCCCATCCCCCCCCACAACCCCTCCAGCACCCCTCAGTTTGTTCTCCATATTCATGAGTCTGTTTTGTTTTGTCCCCCTCCCGGTTTTTATATTATTTTTGTTTCCCTTCCCTTATGTTCATCTGTTCTGTGTCTTAAAGTCCTCATATGAGTGAAGTCATATGATTTTTGTCTTTCTCTGACTGACTCATTTCACTTAGCATAATACCCTCCAGTTCCATCCACATAGTTGCAAATGGAAAGATTTCATTCTTTTTGATTGCTGAGTAATACTCCATTGTATATATATACCACATCTTCTTTATCCATTCATCCATCGATGGACATTTGGGCTCTTTCCATACTTTGGCTATTGTGGATAGTGCTGCTATAAACATGGGGGTGCATGTGTCCCTTTGAAACAGCACACCTGTATCCCTTGTATAAATGGCCAGCAGTGCAATTGCTGGGTCATAGGGTAGTTCTATTAGTTTTTTGAGAAACCTCCATACTGTTTTCCAGAGTGGCGGCACCAGCTTGCATTCCCACCAACAATGCAAAAGAGATTCTCTTTCTCTGCATCCTTGCCAACATCTATTGTTGCCTGAGTTGTTAATGTTAGCCATTCTGACAGGTGTAAGGTGGTATCTCATTGTGGTTTTCATTTGTATTTCCCTGATGATGAGTGATGTTGAGCATTTTTTCATGTGTCAGTTGGCCATATGGATGTCTTTTTTGGAGAAGTGTCTATTCATGTCTTTTGCTCATTTCTTCACTGGATTATTTGTTTTTTGGGTGTTGAGTTTGATAAGTTCTTTGTAGATTTTGGATACTAACCCTTTATCTGATATGTCATTTGCAAATATTTTCTCCCATTCTGTCGGTTGCCTTTTAGTTTTGCTGATTGTTTCCTTCACTGTGCAGAAGCTTTTATTTTGATGAGGACCCAATAGTTCATTTTTGCTTTTGTTTCCCTTGCCTCCGGAGACGTGTTGAGTAAGAAGTTGCTGTGGGCAGGATCAAAGAGGTTTTTGTCTGCTTTCTCCTCGAGGATTTTGATGGCTTCCTGTCTTACATTGAGGTCTTTCATCCACTTTGAGTTTATTTTTGTGTATGGGGTAAGAAAGTGGTCTAGGTTCATTCTTCTGCGTGTCGCTGTCCAGTTTTCCCAGCACCACTTGCTGAAGAGACTGTCTTATTCCATTGGATATTCTTTCCTGCTTTGTCAAAGATTAGTTGGCCATACGTTTGTAGGTCCATTTCTGGGTTCTCTTTTCTATTCCATTGATCTGAGTGTCTGTTCTTGTTCCAGTACCATACTGTCTTGATGATTACAGCTTTGTAGTATAGCTTGAAGTCTGGGATTGTGATGCCTCCTGCTTTGGTTTTCTTTTTTAAGATCGCTTTGGCTATGTGGGGTCTTTTCTGGTTCCATACAAATTGTAGGATTATTTGTTCTAGCTCTGTGAAGAATGCTGGTGTTACTTTGATAGGGATCACATTGAATATGTAGATTGCTTTGGGTAGTATCGACATTTTCACAATATTTGTCCTTCCTATCCAGGAGCATGGAATCTTTTTCCATTTATTTGTGTCTTCTTCAATTTCTTTCATAAGCTTTCTATAGTTTTCAGTGTATAGATTTTTCACCTCTTTGGTTAGATTTATTCCTAGGTTTTTGGTGCAACTGTAAATGGGATCAATTCCTTGATTTCTCTTTCTGTCGCTTCATTGTTGGTGTATAGGAATGCAACTGATTTCTGTGCATTGATTTTATATCCTGCAACTTTGCTGAATTCATGAATCAGTTCCAGCAGTTTTTTGGTGGAATCTTTTGGATTTTCCATATAGAGTATCATGTCATCTGCGAAGAGTGAAAGTTTGACCTCCTCCTGGCCGATTTGGATGCCTTTTATTTCTTTGTGTTGTCTGATTGCAGAGGCTAAGACTTCCAATACTATGTTGAATAACAGTGGTGGGAGTGGACATCCCTGTCTTGTTCCTGACCTTAGGGGGAAAGCTCTCAGTTTTTCCCCATTGAGGATGATATTAGCGTTGGGTCGCTCATATATGGCTTTTATCATCTCGAGGTATGAGCCTTCTATCCCTACTTTCTTGAGGGTTTTTATCAAGAAATGATGCTGTATTTTGTCAAATGCTTTCTCTGCATCTATTGAGAGGATCATATGGTTCTTGTCCTTTCTTTTATTAATGTGATGAATCACATTGATTGTTTTGCGGATATTGAATCAGCCCTGCATCCCAGGTATAAATCCCACTTGGTCGTGGTGAATAATTTTTTTAATGTATTGTTGGATCCGGTTGGCTAATATCTTGTTGAGGATTTTTGCATCCATGTTCATCAGGGAAATTGGTCTATAGTTCTCCTTTTTAGTGGGATCTCTGTCTGGTTTTGGAATCAGGGTAATGCTGGCTTCATAGAAAGAGTTTGGAAGTTTTCCTTCCATTTCTATTTTTTGGAACAGTTTCAAGAGAATAGGTGTTAACTCTTCCTTAAATGTTTCGTAGAATTCCTCTGGAAAGCCATCTGGCCCTGGACTCTTGTGTTTTGGCAGAGTTTTTATTACTAATTCGATTTCCTTACTGGTTATGTGTCTGTTCAAATTTTCTATTTCTTCCTATTTCAGTTTTGGTAGTGTATATGTTTCTAGGAATTTGTCCATTTCTTCCAGATTGCCCATTTTATTGGCATATAATTGCTCATAGTATTCTCTTGTTATTGTTTTTATTTCTGTTGTGTTGGTTGTGATTTCTCCTCTTTCATTCTTGATTTTACTTATTTGGGTCCTTTCCTTTTTCTTCTTGATCAAACTGGCTAGTGGTTTATCAACTTTGTTAATTCTTTCAAAGAACCAGCATCTGGTTTCATTGATCTGTTCTACTGTTTTTTTGGTTCCAATAGCGTTAATTTCTGCTCTAATCGTTATTATTTCCTGTCTTCTGTTGGTTTTGGGTTTTATTTGCTATTCTTTTTCCAGCTCCTTAAGGCATAAGGTTAGGTCGTGTATCTGAGATCTTTCTTCCTTCTTTAGGAAGGCCTGGATTCCTATATACTTTCCTGTTATGAGTGCCTTTGCTGTGTCACAGAGGTTTTGGATTGCGGTGCTATCATTTTCATTGACTTCCATATACTTTTTAATTTCTTCTTTAACTGCTTGGTTAGCCCATTCATTCTTTAGTAGGATGTTCTTCAATCTCCAAGTATTTGTTACCTTTCCACATTTTTTCTTGTGGTTGATTTCGAGTTTCATAGGGTTGTAGTCTGAAAATATGCACAGTATGACCTCGATTTTTTGTACTTACTTAGGGCTGATTTGTGTCCCAGTATATGGTCTATTCTGGAGAATATTCCATGTGCACTGGAGAAGAACGTATATTCTGCTGCTTTAGGATGAAATGTTCTGAATATATCTGTTAAGTCCATTTGGTCCGATGTGTCATTCAAAGCCATTGTTTCCTTGTTGATTTTTTGATTAGATGATCTGTCCATTGCTGTGACTGGGGTGTTGAAGTCTCCTACTATTATGGTATTACTATTGATGAGCTTTATGTTTGTGAGTAATTGATTTATATATTTGGGTGCATTCACATTTGGCGCATAAATGTTTACAACTGTTAGGTCTTCTTGGTCTGTAGACCCTTTGATTATGATATAATGCCCTTCTGCATCTCTTGATACAGTCTTTATTTTATAGTCTAGATTGTCTGATATAAGTATGGCCACTCCGGCTTTCTTTTGTTGACCATTAGCGTGATAGATGGTTCTCCATCCCCTTATTTTCAATATGTAGGTGTCTTTAGGTCTAAAGTGGGTTTCTTGTAAACAGCATATAGATGGGTCTTGTTTTCTTATCCATTCTGTTACCTATGTCTTTTGATTGGAGCATTGAGTCCATTGACGTTTAGAGTGAGTACTGAAAGATGTGAATTTATTGCCATTATGATGCTTGTAGAGTTGGAGTTTCTGGTGGTGTTCTCTGGTCCTTTCTAATCTTTCTTTGCTTTGGTATTTATATATATATATATATATATATATATATATATATATACACACACACACACACATATATATACACACACATATATATATACACACACATATATATACATATATACATATACACACACATATATATATATATATATATTTTTTTTTTTTAATCTTTTCTCCCCTCAGAGAGTCCCCCTTAAAATTTCTTGCAGGGCTGGTTTAGTGGTCACAAACTCCTTTAATTTTTGTTTGTCTGGGAAACATTTTATCTCTCCTTCTATTTTGAATGACAGCCTTGCTGGATAAAGAATTCTTGGCTGCATATTTTTCTGATTCAGCACATTGAATATATCCTTCCACTCCTTTCTGGCCTGCCAAGTTTCTGTGGATAGGTCTTCTGCAAACCTGATCTGTCTTCCCTTGTAGGTTAGGGACTTTTTTCCCCTTGCTGCTTTCATGATTCTCTCCTTGCCTGAGTATTTTGTGAATTTGACTATGATATGCCTTGATGATGTTGTTGAATCTAATGGGGGTCCTCTGTGCTTCTTGGATTTTGATGTCTGTGTCTTTCCCCACGTTAGGAAAGTTTTCCGTTATGATTTGCTCACATACCCCTTTTCTACCCCTATTTCTCTCTCTTCCTCTTCTGGGACCCCTGTGATTCTGATGTTGTTCCTTTTTAATGAGTCACTGATTTCTCTAATTCTTAAATCATGCTCTTTTGCTTTAATCTCCCTCTTTTTTTCTGCTTCGTTATTCTCTATAAGTTTGTCCTCCATATCGCTGATTCTCTGTTCTGTCTCATCCATCCTTGACACCGCTGCATCCATCCGTGATTACAGCTCAGTTATAGCATTTTTAATTTCATTCTGGCTATTTTTTACTTCTTTTATCTCTGCATAAAGGGATTCTAATCTGTTTTCGACTCCAGATAGTATTCTTATTATCGTGATTCTAAATTCTGGTTCAGACATCTTGCTTGTGTCTGTGTTGGTGAAATCCCTGGCTGTCGTTTCTTCATGCTCTTTCTTTTGGGGTGAATTCCTTCATTTTGTCATTTTGAAGGGAGAAAAGGAATTAATGAGGTAGAAGGATTGAAATTGAAAAAATTAAAATTAAAAAAAATTAAAATTAAAAATTAAACACACACACACACAAAAATCAAATAGATGATGCTAGATCCTAGGTGTGTTTTGGTCTGGGTGTAGAAAGTGGTTTGACAGATCAGAGAAACAAACAAAAAAAAGGGGGGGGGGAGAGAAAAAAAAGAAAATCGTTTCAGAATTTGAAAAAATGAATACACTAAAGTAAACTAAAATACACAAAAGTAGAGAATATAGTAGAAAAAAGTTATAGAAAAATATTTTTAATAAAAATTAAAAAGAAATATGAATATTTTCATTTTCTGTATTTAAGAAAAAAAGAAACGAAATGAAAGAGAAAAAAGATAAAAAAAGAAAAAAGAAAAGACAAAAAAATCATTTGAAAATTGGAAAAAGTGAATACACTATAGTAGACTGAAATAAAATGATGGGAGTAAGATAGAATTTGAAAAAATTTACATAAAAGCAAAAAATATAGTAATAAAAATTAAATAAAAATATTTTTAAAAGAAATTGAAAGTAAAAATTAAGTTTTCCTCTTTCTGCATTTAAAAAAAAGAAAATTAAATGAAATAGAGAAAAAAGAAAAAGAAAGAAAAAAAGGAAATTGTTTGAAAATTTGAAAATGTGAGTACACTGAAGTAGACTAAAATAAAATGATGGAAGTAAAGTAGAATTTGAAAAAATTTACACAAAAGTAAAAAATATAGTAATAAAAATTACAGATATTTTTAATAAAAATTAAAAATAAAAATGAGTTCTTTCTCTTTCTGTATTCAAGAAAAAGAATTGTAAAAGAGAAAAAGGAAAAAGAGAGAGAGAAAAAATTGAATAGATGAACCTGCTAACAGATTGAAGTAGGACTGAAATTGCTTTGTTTTCCCCTAGAGGTCAGTCCATGTAGCTCTTTATAGTCCATAAATTAAGCCGGTCGTGAGGTTTGTGTTCTTGAAGAGCGAAGTTGGCCCAGTTGGGCAGGGCTTGGTGTAACAGCTCCGCTCTCCCCTAGATGGCGCTGCTAGCCTACTGGGGTGGATTGTTGTGGTGCTTGTCGGTGTACATGCGCGGGAGCGGCGAAAAATGGCGCCACCCAGCCACCCAGTCTGTTCTCCTGGATCAGCAATCGTGCACCGGTCCTCTGTCTTCAGCTCTCGTCCACTCCCCGCTTTTCCACTCTCTGTGACCAGGCCCCAGGCAGTACCTCTCTCCCAAGTTTTGTCTCAGATGCGGCTGTTTTCCCTGGCCCCTTACTTCTGAAGGACTGCGGCTTTGACCCGTTCTGCCCCTCTGGGGGAGGGTCTCACTGAGCAATGGCTGAATGAGCAATGTCTGAATATCGGCTGCACCCAGGTGCCTGCTGGACCCTGCTGTTGCTGGTGCCCTGAGACTGCAGTCAGGTTCCAGCCCGCCCCCCAAAAAGATCACGAGACAGTATAGCCTCAGCGTTTCAGGGACCATGGAAAATCGCAACATACATCTGGCACCAGTCTTCATCCTCAACAACTTTGCCCCAGCACCAGCGAATGTGGCTGCCTTCCAGGGTCTGCTGGGACCAGGTGGCTTCAACAGTCTCTACCAAATGTCCTTCCAGCAGTGGAACTGCTTTTCCCCGTGTGGCCTGGGAACCTCCCGGACCCCACTCTGTTCCTGGGGATTCACCTTTCCCACCAGAGCACCGCCATGTATCGAGCTACGGAGTTGCAGCCTTTGCGTTCCCCTTGTTTACAGTCTTAATGGAATTTAAAGCCTCTCCTTTCTCCTTTCTCCCTTTTTAGTTTAGTCCCTGTGGCTGTTTCCAATTTTCCACTTTCTCTCCAGCTGCTTTTTGGGGAGGGGTGCTTTTCCCGTATGCTCCCCTCCTCCCCAGTCTCCATCCTCTCTCCGCCCACAAAAGGGGTTCCCTACCTTTTGGGGCTTCTTGCTCCCCAAGTTCAGCTCTTCGTGTCATGTACCTGCTGAATTCTGTGGTTCAGGTTGTGCAGATTGTTGTGTTAATCTTCCAATCGGTTTTCTAGGTGTGTAGGATGGTTTAGTGTTGATCTGGCTGTATTTCATGGACGCAAGACACACAAAAAGCTTCCATGCTGTTCCGCCTATATCATATGCTTTTAAATCTAATTTACTTTCTTTTTTACTATAATAAAAAATGCTGTGATAAATATTCTGGAAGCTAACAATTTTTTGCTCATTTGTAATAATATCTTTGGTATAAATTCTTAACATTTAAATTTTGGGGTCAAAAGTTATGCAAAAATGTAAGATTTTGATATATGTTAATGTCCTTTCAAAAGTATTAAGTCAATGTACATATTTTCTGCAGCATAGGCATGTTCATTTTCCAGTATCCTGCATCATTGTCCTCAAAACACTTTTGGCAGTACAAATGGAACAGCAGTATATAAATACTGCTTTGATTTGCAATGCTTTGTTTCACCTAAAGCTGAACATCTTACATGTTGAATGACCATTTGTATTTCTGTTTTGTAAATTGCTTATTTGATCCTTTGTCCTTTTGGGGGGCCAGACTGTTTATTTTTCTGAAATTTTCTATGTTGCACATTCTTTGTCAGATATCAGTTCCCCCTTTCAATTTGATACGAGATTATCCCCTTGCATTTTCCTGGAAAGCAGTCCTATATTTCATGTTATGTGCACATGGTTTAAACTTTTTCTTTTACTCTTCAACAGTAATACCTAGCTGATGATGATGTTGTTCCTCTTCTGTCTCATTGCAGTGGCACTATCAGAACTGGGTGTTGTAATGGTGGGAATGACATGGACCCTTGTCTTCTTCCTCACCTTAATGGGGATGCTGCTCTTCCACAGGATCTTGTGAGTCATTTTAGTCTTTTTTTTACTTTTTAGAAAATTTTGTTCATGTTTATTTATTTTTGAGAGACAGAGAGAGTCAGAGCATGAGTAGGGAAGGGGCAGAGAGAGACAAGGGAGACACAGAATCTGAAGCAGGGTCCAGGCTCTGAGCTGTCAACACAGAGCCCAACGCAGGGCTGGAACTCCCAAACTGTGAGATCATGACCTGAGCGGAAGTCAGATGCTTAACAGACTGAGCCACCCAGGTGCCCTCAAAATCAACGTTTCAATCTCAAAAAATGTTATAACGAATCAAGCTACTCTTTTCTTTCTTTCTCTTTCTTTCTTTCTTTCTTTCTTTCTTTCTTTCAAAAAAACTTTTTTAATGTTTATTTTTGAGAGAGATAGAGTGTGAGAAGGGGAGGGGCAGTGTAAGAGGAAGACACAGAATCCAAAGCAGGCTCCAGGCTCTGAGCTGTCAGCACAGAGCCCGTTGCGGGGCTCAAACCCATGGACTGTGAGATCATGACCTGAGCCAAATTTGGATGCTTAATCAATTGAGCCACCCAGGTGTCCCTGTAACTCTTGAATTGACTAATAAGCTCATTTATTTCTAGTCATAGTTAATAATGAAAACATCTGTGACTGTGTATTTTCCTCTGACCACTGCTTTGGCCACACGACATAAGAGGTGTAGATGCACAGTGATCTCATTATCATTCATTTTCAAAATACACAGTTTTAATTTTTTCTATAACCCAGTAATTACTTAGAAAAGTGTTTTATAAATTTCTGAATCCCTTTCAAGTTTAACTAAACATACACAGTTAAACCTTGGATTGCGAGTAACTTGTTCTGCTAGTGTTCCGCAAGATTAGCAAACATTTCTAATAAATTTTAACTTGATAAATGAACAGTCTTGCAATACAAGTAGTGTTCGTGATGTCACATGTCCCATGATCACAACTGAGCCAATGGTTCTTGAAATTCGCTTTGATAAACAAGTGCTTTGGATTACAAGCATGTTTCCGGAATGAATTATGCTCCCAAACCAAGGTTTTATTGTATATGTGTATATCTTATTTTAAATAGCATTCATATTAATCTGAAATACATTTTTATTAATCTGATGCATTTTTAATCTTAGAATTTATAAGAAGAAGTATGTACAATTTACCCACTAATATACAAAGATATTTCATTCATAACTTCAAGTAAGTATCTAACAATATTCTTTTCAAAGGAATCATGAATGAATACTGTGCTGTTAGAGTAAATTTCCTTTTTTACAATAAAAGCATTCTAGGTGACTGTTTATGTTTTAAAGCAGATTTATCAGAATATTAAAGAGCTATGCTATATATAATTTCTAAGGTAATAAGATCTTTATATCAGAATAAAGCAAATTCCTTACTATGGGTTGATGCACTCATATACTTGGATTTGTTTGACAACAGCAAAACAAATTGTCAGATGTGCAGCCCAGAATGTCATCATTCAAAATAGCAACTTTTATAGGTCCTGCCAGGGGATTAGAAAGACAGAAGCTCAAGTGACAAATATGAGACACTGTTAATAATTTGACTTCAAACCCAAAGACACCACAAGTTACATATTACATAGAGAGCACTAAAAATAAATTAATTGTTAAATAGCTTTATGGAGATCTCAATAAAATAGATGGAAAAGTAAACTGGATCCTAGGGTTCTTATCTATCAATATACTGTCTTTACTTTCTTATACTTTTTAGTATCTTGCACAAACTTAGTATGTACAAGTTTTAAGTAGTGAACTTGCACAGGATTCACCTGTATGTAACTTGCTTCATACAATGCTTATTTCAGCATTTCCACATATAGGAGCCCAATAACCAATCAGTAACAGTGGTAATGATGTCAAATAAAGCAGTTTCACTCATCCTGAATATGTTACTATTTACTTCCAAGCTTCAGAGTTTAGAGAATGAAGATAAAAAGTTCAGATTACTGTTGCCCTGTGCAATACAAAAGGCACCAAGTCTCCTGAGACAGGAAAAAGAAGTGGATTTCTCCATGTTTTTTTCATACTCCACAACCCTATTGGAAAGTAGTTACTCATACATAACTATTGATCTGCTGCCCTGGAGGATAAATTAAATATGAGATCACATGGAAAGAAGACACATGTGTCATTCCTTTAATTCATGCAAGATGCCTCTTAAAGTTCATAGTACTGTGGGACACCTGGGTGGCTCAGTTGGTTAAGTGTCTGACTTCAGCTCAGGTCATGATCTCACAGTTCGTGAATTCAAGCCTTGCATCAGGCTCTGTGCTGATGGCTCAGAGCGTGGAGCCTGCTTCGGTTTCTGTGTCTCCCTCTCTCTGCCCCTCCCCCACTAGACTCTGTCTGTCTTTCTCTCAAAAATAAATAAATGTTAAAAAAATAAAGTTCATAGTGTTGTAAAAGCATGTGGGCATATGTATATCCATTTACTTGCAGTCAAACGAGAGATGGTAGAGGCCAATGTCCCTTTTGAATTTTGACCCTGATTATTCCATTTCATTATCACAAACAGAAATTTACTAAACCTGTAGCACCTAAATCTACTACAGTAAACTGTGAAACCATTTAAAATATGATATTACCCTGTAAATTTTTATTGGCTTTGGAAAATGTATCTGACATTAAATCAAATAAAACCTTTAATCATTGAATATAGACCTTTTATAAAATAAAAACCTGTAGTTTTAAAACTAGCATCTCAATTAGCAGCACTCACTAATTTTCTTGAATAGAAGTTGTAGATGTTTTTTTAAGATTTTATTTTTAAGTAGTCTCCACACCTAGAATAGGGCTCAAACTTACAACCCTGAAATCAAGAGTTGTATACTTTACCAACTGAGCCAGCCAGGTGCCTGAAGTTATAGATTTTTAATAAAATGTGATCCTTCATAGTTTAATTGGAATGCAATTAGCATATCTATATAGTAAACAATTTCAAGAGGTTTATAATAATTGCCCTAATATTTTCAGAGTACTTAGAGAGGTAACAAAATGATTCTACCCTCTTTAAGCTATCATTAGGTTATGATAGGTTGCATCATATGGGGATACAAAAAACAAATAATCCAGTGAAGAAATGGGCTGAAGACATGAATAGACATTTTTCCAAAGAAGACATCCAGATGGCTAATGGACACATGAAAAGATGCTCCACATCACTCATTATCAGGGAAATAGGAATCAAACCCACGAGGAGATATCACTTCACACCTGCCAGAATGGCTAAAATTAACAACACAAGAAACAACAGGTGTTGGTGAGGATGCAGAGAAAGGGGAACCCTCTTGCACTGGTGGTGGGGATGCAAACTGGTGCAACCACTCTGGAAAACAGTGTGGAGTTTCCTCAAAAAGTTAAAAATAGAAATACCCTATGACCCAGCAATTGCACCCAAAGGCTACAAAAATCTGATTGGAAAGGGTACACACGCCCTGATGTTTATAGCAGCATTATCAACAATAGCTAAACGTTGGAAAGAGCCCAAACCTCAAATGTCCATCGACTGATGAATGGATAAAGAAGATGTGGTACACACACACACACACACACACACACACACACACACACAATGGAATGTTATTTATGAAAAGGAATGAAATCTTGCCATTTGCAATGATGTGAATGGAGCTAGAGAGTATTATGCTAAGCAAAATAAGTCAGAGAAAGACAAATACCATATGATTTCAGTCAAATGTGGAGTTTAAGAAACAAAACATATGAACATAGGGGAAGGGGGGGAAAAGTAGCTTTGGGTGTATTGCGTGGTTCCAAAAGATCTAGGTGGAAAATAAGAATAATGGAGTGTGGGACTTAAAAAACCACTAATAATATAAGAGTTGGGATATTCTTTTTTTTTTTTAATTTTTTTTTCAACGTTTATTTATTTTTGGGACAGAGAGAGACAGAGCATGAACGGGGGAGGGGCAGAGAGAGAGGGAGACACAGAATCGGAAACAGGCTCCAGGCTCTGAGCCATCAGCCCAGAGCCCGACGCGGGGCTCGAACTCACAGACCGCGAGATCGTGACCTGGCTGAAGTCGGACGCTGAACCGACTGCGCCACCCAGGCGCCCCAAGAGTTGGGATATTCTTAATCACTCTTTTATCTTAAGCAAGATTTGCTTACATTTATTAAAGGCTAGGTGACATATGATCTAAATATAATGGATGGATGGGGCGCCTGGGTGGTTCAGTCGGTTAAGCATCCGACTTCAGCTCCAGGTCATGATCTTGCAGTTCGTGAGTTCGAGCCCTGTGTCAGGCTCTGTGCTGACAGCTCGGAGCCTGGAGCCTGCTTCCGATTCTGTGTCTCCCTCTCTCTCTGCCCCTCCCCTGTTCACACTCTGTCTCTCAATAATAAATAAACGTTAAAAAAAAAATTAAAAAAATATATATAATGGATGGACTTGCCCTGCAAGAGTCACCATGATAAATAATCTCAAGGGTTAGTCGCATTTGAGCACATGACTCTTCATCTTGCCCTCATCCCAGTAAGCTGAAGACAAGCCCTTCTTGCAAATCTCACTTAGTGTTGCTTAACAGTAGCTACCACATAAGATTTTGTGAGTATCAAATGAGATCTGTATGCTTTATGCTTAAATAGTTCCTGGCATGTAGTATTCATCCAATAAATGCTAAATGCTATTAATAATAAATGATATAACATGTTCACAGATTGAGAAAAAATGGAGCAAAATGTTGGTGAGGAGTAGAAATCAAAGGCAAAGCAGTCGAGTGAAAATTTCCAGTCAATATCTAAAATGTCAAGGCAGAGTAATCTGGGCTAACCAAGGAAAGTCGCCCAGGGCATGACCCCCAAACAGCAGACGCCTGTTATTTCACCACAGATAATGTGTTGCTGCTAGAACCCAAAGAAATGGGCAGACTTCTTTTCTGAAAGAGTAAACTTGGGACCAAGATGTGGGGAAGTTTTGGGTTGTCTTCTTTCTCCTTCTTTCCAGCTACTTCAACTTCGGTCTCTTCAGTAAAGGCAGGACTGATTCATAATGCAAGAACTACTTTGCTACATGTGGGGAGAGAGCGAAGTCCAGAGTTATGAACCAAGGACAGCAAATATGTTGATGAAGCTTGACTTACTCAGCATATCCTTAAGCGTCTACTACTTTAGGATTCACTACAAAGCAAATAGGTTCTCAGTGAGCTTCTGTTATTAGATATCTGATGTGGTGTCTGGCCCTTACTGGGCACTTTACAAAAGTTCCCTGAATTTGGTCTTAAGCAAATAATCTTTGAGCATTTGTCAGCACCAGAGCACTCAGGGCGGGTGAATGTTGTTGAGAAGCAAAAGTATGACACTGACAAGTAAGGACGGTACTATTTTTTAGTTAACAACAAAAAAAATTTTAATGTTTATTTATTTTTGAGACAGAGACAGAGCATGAGCGGGGGAGGGGCAGAGAGAGAGGGAGACACAGAATCAGAAGCAGGCTCTAGGCTCTGAGCTGTCAGCACAGAGCCGGACGCGGGGCTCGAACTCACAGACCGTGAGATCATGACCTGAGCCGCAGTCGGACACTCAACCGACTGAGCCACCCAGGCGCCCCATTATTTTTTATTTTTTAAAAAAATCTGTCAACTGACAAAGGAACATTAAGAAATGCAGTGACTAAATGGACTTTTGGAGCATTGGTGAAAGTTTCTGGGGGAGGTGAGATGTTCAGGCTGAGTCTTGCACAACAGACCAGCCCTGGAGAGGACAAAGACAACCTCGCCTGTGTCGAGACACAGAGGAGGCCTGTATGTGGGTTGAAGATGGACATAGCATGGGATGGTGTGGAAGGGGTGTAGGAAGCTGGAGAGGCAGATCAGGACCAGGTGATAGGCGTTTTACAGACTACCAGGGAGTGTAGACTTCGTTTGATGTCCAGTGAAAGGCCAGTTAGAGTTTTTAAATTAATAGAGGCACACTCAGATTTGCTCGTAGGAGCAGCACAGTGCACGGGTGTGCGAGAAACAGGTGCCAAGACACCAGCCATAAGCCAGTTCTAATGAATCAGGGAGGACATGGTAGGGCTTCCTTGATGATAATGCCAGTCGGTGAGGAGAAGGGACAGACTCAAGAGGCCTTTAAGAGACAGAATCGACAGGACTTCCCAGCCATTGATTATGGCAGGGGAGGAAGGCAAAGCAGTCAAGGACCACAGAGATTTCTAGCTGGGAAAACTGAGTGGAAGAAACACTCCTACTGTGTTCATGGGGTACAGAACAAGGGGCGGGGGGGAAGGAATGTGATGAGGTCTGTTGGAGAGACCCTCAGGACAGCGAGGCTCGAGGCAGCTGGAACCCCCTCATCTGCTCCAAGCCAAACCTTGTTCCGGGGTCCCCCTGGCTGACCCCCATGGGTCTGATCTCCCAGCAGCTCCACCACCTGCCCCCACCCCACCACTGCTGTCCCAACAGTTTTCCCTCTCGGTGCTCCTGCAGTCACCACACCCGTGAAGTTTTATTTTTTTCTCCCAGCTCTGTTACGTCGGGACCTGCTTTTCAGATTAGCTAGCACCCACCTCAGCCCCCTTGCTTCTTTCCTCATGTCTGTTCACAATCTGAAACACAATGGAACAGTACAGAATTAGTAAACCCGAATCCAATCTAATATATCCTTTAGTGCGGGTGTCACTTTCCAAGTGTAAACAATAGCTGAGGCCCAGAAAAAATGGCATAAAGTCTATGTCACCTATTATTTCCAAACTCCACCTCTCCTGCTTCATTCACTTACTCTACAAACTCTTCTCCCCTTTCCTTCCTGCCTCCAGAGCCTCCCTGGCACTCCCCTCGTTGCCTCAAGCACTGTGGGCTGGAGAGAGAGAGAGAGAGAGAGAGAGAGAGAGAGAATGAATCCCAAGCAGGCTCCACGCTGCCAGCGCAGAGCCAGACATGGGCTCGAACTCACAAAGTGTGAGACCATGACCTGAGCCGAAACCAAGAGTCGGACACTTAACTGACTGAGCCACCCAGGCGCCCCTCAATCCCCTAACTTTTATTCTCTCCTTTTCTTGTGTTCTCATAGTATTTTTTTTTCACATTCGTACATGCAAGTGTTGCCAACATGATTTGCTCTTGTGTTCTACAAAATTGAAACTTCCTGGAGGGCAGGGGCCTGCTGTATTTGGTTCATTTTTGCATTTTTTATGGCTCATGAATATTTGTTGAATATAATTGAATTGACTAATTCTAATCATAAAGTTGATTTCTATGAAGCCCAATACATTTTTTTTCTCATTCCTAGACAGAAAAAAAAACAACCAATTTCCAGGATCTATCATAAACAAGGCTTTGGAATATTTTTGTCTCCATCCTGATATTTTATGCCCTATTTTAGGACAAGAAAATCTTACAAAACTGTGATATTGAAAAGGCTCATCAAATTTTGTAGGTTAATTTTACAGCCATAATCATGATGATCTTTGATGTATTTCCCACAGGCTAACATTGCCTTACTTCAATGAAAGTGAATCATTACTGCTTGGAAACAAAAACTAACTGTAGTTGTGCCAACATCGTATTCCTAAAGTGGGACTTTAAACAACAGTTTCTCTTTTCTTTTCCTTTCTTTTCTCTTTTCTTTTCTTTTCTCTTTTCTTTTCTTTTCTTTTCTTTTCTTTTTTTTTTAAAGAACATATGTGCCTGTGTGTTCCATCCTGTGAATGAAGACCAATAAATCATGAGTTTTATGTAGTAAAAGTATGACTACGGAGTGTTCTGATATTTTCTCCTAGAGGTTTAATTATTTACACCGCTTCTTAGATGTTACGCTGAAAGTTTTTCATGGTCTTGGCATACAATGCTTGCTGCTTTTCCAGGCGAAAATTCTTTCAACCATACATGGAATAGCATTTTCTGTCTCTGATTGCCTATCAGGCCACCTGGTGGAGTTTAACCAGAGATATTTACCCTGCCCATATGTACTTCCTTTGCCAGCCGTTATAAAGAGGTAGGAGGGGCGTCAGGGCATGTACCACTTGGGTTAGAAGCTCTCATTTTCATAACAGAACCTTAAACTGTCCTCCTCCTAGCTGATATAAAAGCATATGAATTAATTCCTCAAAGCTTCTGCCCTTAAGTTTTGGCCAGCGGCAATGGCCTTGTACTCTCTTCTGCCTGAGAGTTAGCAGCAGCCCTTTAATGAGAAATGTGGTTTGTGAAAGACTGTAAGGACCTCTACTCCTACAACTCAGACATACTGGACAGGTTGTTGCTTGCAGTCACTCCCTCATTCTGTAGTGTTGATCAATCACACAACTTTTTCCTTCCATTTTCCTTCCTTCAGCCCCCAAACTTCCCAGTATGGTTGCCCAGTCAGCTACTATGAATGGATCAGAGTTGAAATGCTAGTTGAAACCTACTTGCCATCCTGGGGAACAATAATCTAAATGCTACCCTGGGTTAGGTGAGACCATTCAGGACCTGTATACTTTACTTAGTTGGACAGGAACGTTTGGACATGGCTTAACACACTGTGCTTTGTGCTTATGGCAATGATTTATATGACATTTATATTCCACTTAGCTCACGACACCGTCTTTGTGAGAAAGCAGGATTTCTCTTAGTACTAAAAATCGAGAAAGCTTTACTTCCCCAGATCAATCAGCTTTTGTGTTATGAACACTGGAAAACCTTAAAATGATTATCATTCTCTCTTTTGATGGGCATCCAGAGGTTTACAGTCAAATCTCTGGCCTGCCTTTCACAAGGACATTTTCCTCTGTGCTCACAAGGGGAAAGTTCAGGATCTAATGGCTTGTCTACTTGTCTATCTTATCATTGGCTACATTACTCTCTTTCTTTTAAGCTCTCCTTTCCTTGATTCTTTCAGCTATTTCGTTTATCCAGCATTGTCTATATTTTCTTAAGTTGCCTCAAATCATTTGGGGAAGAAGTAAGCTATTGCTAACTACGTAAAAAGTAACTCAGTAACTCAGTCTGTATTCAGTCTCATTTCCTGTTATTTTTAAGGCAAGAAATCGATGACACTTGAAACATTTTATGTAAATAAAGCAGAGTTCTCAAGGTCAGAGTTAGCTGAATAAAAGTGCTCCGTTGAGAATTGTTCTTTTCTCTGTGTACCTTCTAGCTCAACATTGTGAATGTTCCCACCATCTTCAGGGCAGAAATGGAATGGAGGAGGATGGGAAGGAAAAGTAACTAATATGTTATCCTAAAATCATTATTGCTGGCATATGAAGAGTTATATGTAGCAAATCTTGCTACTATGGAGGGAAAAAGATAGCTCTCTCTACATGAGTTAAAGGGATGTACATTTAATGAAGATTTATTGAGAATTGATTGTGTAAGTGGCCATAGTAAGTACTATATTTTCTGCCCCCAATATTCCTACTAATCAGATCAAGAAGGCCTGTGGTTATTATCAGATGACAAAAATAATACAGTTTAGTGACAAATTTGATGTCCTTTATTCAAGGGAAAACAATGCATGGATTCTGGGGGACAGTGCCTCACAAGCAGGGCTGCACTGTTCCTGATGGATGTGGGGCAAGAGTGAGTTTCAGAGAGCATTAGAAGAGGCAGCCCAGAAACAGAGCATGATTGGGTAGGAAGCCAAGAACTTTCTTACAAGTCTAGGAGGTCCTATTTTCCACGGTAAGGTAGGTCAGCTAAAGCAAAGCTGGAGGTACCTGGTGTACCTGGTGTACGTTAGGTTTTCCTGACAAGCCTTTCCCATAAGTGCTGGCTGACTTGGGTTTAGAACTGGGATGTGGGCAGGGCCACTGGAGCAGCCTCCAGTTTGTGGACCCCAGTATACAAATTAACTTTATCATTACCATGTCCTTTTTCCACCTGTCAACCCCCTTGACGCACCTTTCTTAACTCTCCAGTCATTTCTTGTTCTTCAGAACTGAAGTTGGGACAACTTCAGGCTGTAAGATCCTTGAGGCTCATTTGTCACTGGACTATGGTACTTAATAAATATGGTTTGAATGAATGAGTGAGACTGAATGGCTAGTGCAGAGAGCCCTGGCCCCAGGAGTGCTCGTTCTGAGATTTTTGGATGGGAAAGAAAGTTGGTTATATATAACCTCTTCATCGTTTTCCTTCGGGACTCAGAGTTGTAAATGGAGGAAGCAAGGATAGTGGAGTAATCTCAGAGTCCAGGGCTACAGCCAGAGTTTCATTCTAAGCGGGGGTGATGTCAGGTCTGGCCCTAGACAGCCAGAGCACAGTAGGTACCTAGGAGGGGTCCTTGGGAGGAGACATCAGGAAATACGGGGTTGCTGATTACTCCAAAGCATCTGTCTAGCACTTAAGGTCAGCTGAGGAGCTGGAAGGAGCGAGGTTTTCCAGGTCACGTTATAGGGCGTGAAACTTGGCTAGAAGGAACATAGATTTAATGGACATGGAAACTGCCCAGAAGGAATATGGTTCTGTGACCCATCTGCCAGTTCTGTTTACCCACTAAATGACTACGTTGCTTCTCATCAAGTCGTGGCGTTTGGAGCCAGGAGGAATCTGAGGAAAGTCACATTTTATTGATTTTCTTTTTTTAATTTATGTAAAAGTTTATTTATTTATTTTGAGAGAGAGCGTGCATATGCATGTGTGTGCACAAACAAGGGAGGGGCAGAGAGAGAGAGTATCCCAAGCAGGCTCCTCACTGTCAGAGCAGAGCCTGGCTCGGGGCTCGAACTCACAAACTGTGAGATCATGACCTGAGCCGAAATCAATAGTCAGATGCTTAACCGACTGAGCCACCCAGGTGCCCTAGGAAAGTCATATTTTAGGCAAGGACCATGGGTCCACAGCCTCCTTTCATTATACACATGCCACTGGAACCAAGCTCTGGGGTCTGAGGATTCTCAGAACCTGAGCGACCCCCACAGGCGCTCCCTGAGGTGTCAGGGACCAGGACTCGCCAGTGGGGAAACAAAAAGGTTGCGGCACATACAATAGATTGAGGTTGAGACAGAGTGCACCTAGCTTTCCTGGTACTGGATGGGCGAGGCCGTAGAAGGTTGCAAGGATGTGGCATGGGCAGAGAACAAAGAGATAGCCCAATTGGGAAGGGCATGGCTGAATAAGAGGGGCATGACCACTGGGTGTGAATGGGGTATAGCTATGATGGGAGGGGAGTGAACATTGACTAGCACACAGGCCAGCCAGGGGAGTGGCCTCAGAGGGAGAGGAGTGTTGGATACAGAAGGGAATATAGTTAAGACTGCAAGAGCATGGCCTTTAGTGAAGGTGTCTGGCAGATTGGGAGGGGGCTTATTTATGACAGATAATAGGGAGCAAGGCCCTACAGGTAGAGGTGTGCTCACAGATGAACTTGGGAGTACTTAGCTTCGCCAAAAGAAGTGTATTGGGAGGTAGGAAGTGGCTAGGAGTGAATGAAAGGAACTGCCAGTTGGTAGTGATAGGGGTGTGACCTGAACAGGAAGTACATGACCAGGTGGAGCCCAGTGGCATGGCTTTGAAATGATGGGCATGGATGTAAAGAATTACAGAAGGGTGTTGGGGCAACAGCCAGAGACCAGAGAGACATGAAAGGGGCATGATGAAGGGTGGCCCAGATGGACCACAAGAACGTAGCCATAATGGGAGGGCTATTGCTCATGCAGAAAGGTCAGGAGAAGTGCAGGAGACCATTTATCTATACATCTCACAATACCTTGTCTTTCCCATAATTCCTTGTCTGTCCCCAAAGTCTCTACATCTCCCAGAATTCCTTGTTCTCACTCACAGTTCTCTACTGTAACCCACAATCTTCTCCCCTACAATGCTTTGTTCTTTGCCATGCTGCTTCTTTCTCCCTCTTAATACTTTTCTCCCACATTTCCGTTTACACACATAATTAATTCCATGTCTCTCCTGCAATTCTTTTTTTTAACCATCTTTTTTTTTATTGAGGCATAATTGACATATAACATATTAGTTTCAGGTGCACAGCATAATGATTTAGTATTTATACATATTGCAAAATGATCATCACAATAAGTAGTTAACATTTGTCCCCATACATAGTTATACATTTTTTCCCCTTAGGATAAGGACTTTTAAGATCTACTCTCAGCAACTTTCATGTATGCAATACAGTATTATTAACTATAGTCATGCTGTTAATTACATCCCCATGGCTTATTTGTTTTATAACTAGAAGCCTGTACCCTTTGACCACATTCCCTCCCCTCAAACAACAATCTGTTTTCTATATCTATGAGCTTGTCTTTTTTTTAGATTCCACATATAAGTGGGGTCATAGAGTATTTATCTTTCTCTATATGACTTAGCATAATGCCCTCAAAGTCCATAAGTGCAAATGGCAGGATTTCATTTCTTTCTTCTTTTTTTTTTTTTTTAAGAGAAACCATCTTAGGGGTGCCTGGGTGGGTCAGTCGGTTAAGCGTCCGACTTCGGCTCAGGTCATGATCTCTTGTGGTCCATCAGTTCGAGCTCCACGTCGGGCTCTGGGCTGACAGCTCAGAGCCCGGAGCCTGTTTCAGATTCTGTGTCTCCCCCTCTCTCTCTGACCCTCCCCTGTTCAAGCTCTGTCTCTCTCTGTCTCAAAAATAAATAAACGTTAAAAAAAATGTTTTAAAAAAAGAGAAACCATCGTAATGTTTATTTCTTTTTGAGAGAGAGAGAGAGAGAGAAAGAGTGAGCATGAGCAGGGGAGGAGCAGAGAGAGAGGGAGACACAGAATCCAAAGCAGGCTCCAGGCTCTGGGCTGTCAGCACAGAACCCGACGTGGGGCTCGAACTCACAAACTGTGAGACCATGACCTGAGCTGAAGTCGGACGCTTAATCAACTGAGTCACCCAGGCACCCCAGGATTTCATTTTTTAATGGCTGAGTAGTATTCCACTGTGTATGTTTGTATGTATGTACGTATGTATGTATGTATGTATGTATTCCACAATTTCTTTATCCATTCATCCCATTAATAGACACATGGGTTGTTTCCATATCTTGGCTATTGTAAATAATGCTACAATGAACATAGGGGTACATTTATCTTTTTAAAAGGTAGTATTTTTATTTTCGTTGGATAAACACCCAGAAATGGAATTGCTGGATTGTATGGTGGTTCTATTTCTAATTTCGGGGGGAATTCTATACTGTTTTCCATAGTGGTTACACCAACTTACATTCCTACCAACAGTGCATGAGGGTTCCCTTTTCTCCACATCCTAGCCAATACTTGTTATTTCATATCTTTTTGAGAATTGCCATTCTGACAGGCATGAGGTGATAACTCATTGTGGTTTTCATTTACATTTACCTGATGATTAGTGATGTTGAGCATCTTTTCATGTACCTGTTGACTATCTGTATGTCTTATTTGGGAAAATATCTATTCAGATCCTCTGATTTTTAAATTACGTTGTTTTTTTTTTTTTCTATTGAGTTGTAGTAGTTCTTCATATATTTTGGATATTAACTGCTTAACAGATATATGATTTGCAACTATTTTCTCCTATTCAGTTGGTTGCCTTTTCATTTTATTGATGGTTTCCTTTGCTGTGCAGAAGCTGTTTAGTTTAATATAGTTCCACTTGTTTATTTTTGCTTTTGTTGCCTTTGCTTTTGGAGTCAGATCAAAAAGGCATTGCCAAGACCAGTGTCAAGGAGCTTACCACCCATGTTTTCTTCTAGAACTTTTATGGTTTCAGGTCTTACATTCGAGTCTTTAAATCATTTTGAATGTTTCAGTATGGTGTAAGATAGTAGTCCCGTTTCATTCTTTTGCATGTAACTGTCAAGTTTTCCCAGCACCACTTATTAAAGAGACTGTCCTTTCCCCACTGTATATTCTTGGCTCCTTTGTCATAAATTAATTGGCCATATACGTGTGTTTATTTCTGGGCTATTTTGATCCATTGATCTATGTGTCTGTTTTTATGCCAGTACCATACTGTTTTAATTATTATAGCTTTGTAATATAGTTTGAAATCAGCAAGTGTGATGCCTTCAGCTTTGTTTTTCTTTCTCATGTTTGCATTGGCTATTTGGGTTTGTTTTTGTGATTTCATACAAATTTTAGGACTATTCCATTTCCGGAAAAAAATGCCATTGGAATTTTGATAGGGATTGCATTAAATCTATAGATTGCTTTGGGTAGTGTCGACATTTTAACAATATTAATTCTTCTAGTTCATGAACCTGGAATATCTTTCTATTTATTTGTTTCTTCTTCAGTTGCTTTCATCAATGTCTTACAGTTTTCTGTGTATAGGTGTTTCATTTCTTGGGTTAAATTTATTCCTAGGTATTTTATTCTTTTCGATACAATTGTAAATTGGATTGTTTTTTAACTTCTCTTCCTGATAGCTCGTTATTAGTGTATAAAAATACAACAGATTTTTGTATACTGATTTGTATCCTGCAACTTTACTGAATTCATTGATTAGTTCTAACAGTTTCTTAGTGGAGTCTTTATGGCTTTCTATATATAATATCATGTCTTCTGCAGACAGTGATAATTCTTCTTCCTTTCCAATTTGGATGCCTTTTATTTCTTTTTTTTTTTTTGTCTAACAGTTCTGGCTAGGATCTCCAATAGTATGTTGAATAAAAGTGGTGGCAGTGGGCATCCTTGTCTTGTTCCTGATATGAGAGGAAAAGCTTTCAGCTTTCACCATTAAGTATGAAGTTAGCTATGGGCTTGTCAAATATGGTTCTTATTATGTTGAGGTATGTTCCTTTTATACACGCTTTGTTGAGAGGTTTTATCATAAATGGATGCTGAATTTTGTCAAATGCTTTTTCTGCCTCAATTGAGATGAGTGTGTGATTTTAATTCTTCATTTTGTTAATGTGGTATATCACATTGTTGATTTGTGGATGTTGGATCATTTTTGCATCACTGGAACAGATTCCACTTGATCGTGGTGTATATTTTTTAAATGTATCATTGAATTTAGTTTGATAAGGTTTGTTGAGAATTTTTACATCTATGTTCATCAGGAATATTGGCCTGTAATTTTCTTTTCTTGCGGTGTCCTTCTTTGGTTTTGGTATCAGGGTAATGCTGGCTTTGTAAAACGAGTTCAGAAGTGTTCCCTCCTCTTCAGTGTTTTAGAAGAGTTTAAGAAGGACAGATACTAATTCTTTTTTGATTATTTGGTAGTATTCATCAGTGAAGCCATCTGGTCTTGGACTTTTGTCTTTTAGGTGGTTTTGTTTACTGATTTAATCTCTTACTAGTAAGTAGTCCATCTGTTCAGATTTTCTATTTATTCATCACTCTTGGGAGATTGGATGTTTCTGGGAATTCATCCATTTATTCTAAGTTGTCCCAATTTGTTGGCATGTATTTGTTCATAGTAGTTTCTTATGATCCTTTGATTTCTGTTGTATCAGTTGTAATCTCCTCTCTCATTTCTGATTTTATTTACTTGAGCCCTCTCTCTTCTTTTCTTGGTGAGTCTACCTCAGTTGTCAATTTGTTTATCATTTCAATGAACCAGCTCTTAGTTTTGATCTTTTCTGTTGTCTTGTTAGTGTCTACTTCATTTATTTCTGCTCTGATATTTGTATTACTTCCTTCTATTAAATTTGGGCTTAATTTTTTTCTTCTTCTTCTAGTTATTTGAGGTATAAAGTTGGGTTGTTTATTGGGTTATTTATCTTATTTTCTGATGTGGGCATTTATCACTATGAACTTCCCTCTTAGAACTGCTTTTGCTGCAGCCCGTAAATTTTGGTATGTTGTATTTCTATTCTCACTTGCCTCAAAGTATTTTTTATTTCTTTTTAAACTTCTTCATTGACCCATTCATTGGTTGTTCTCTCCTGCAATTATTAGCAGCAGGCAGGTAAGAGGCATAGCTAGATGGCACAGGGGTGTGGTTATGGAGAACGAATGCATATGGCCCCAGCAAGAAAGGTATTGTGGTGCAGGAAATAGTGTGACCTCAGAGGGAGGGATATGACAGGGCATGGCCACAAGATGAAAGGATGGGCCCTGCAGGAAAGGTGGATAGAAGAACAAGGAATGAATTCTCTTTCCTCCATAGCCATAGTGGGAAAGGCGGGTTGGCAGCTGGGTGGGGAGGCATGGTGGTCATGAAGTTGACAAAGCAGAAGAGGCAGGGCAAGCACAAAGGGTGAATTCTCAGTATCTCCCACAGGACCTTGTTTTTCCCACCATTCCTTTTCTCTCCCAGAATTCCTTGACTTTCACATATTTCTCTTCTCACCAACAAGTCTCTGTTTTATGTATTTTCTGTTTTAATTGTGTGTTTCCCAGGGTTCTTGGTGATACCTTGGTAGTGGGCATTCTATTCAGATGTGCAGGGGGCATGTCTCTGGCAGTAGCTGTGTGGTCACCACATTGATCAGAGGGCTTAGCTTGTGGCAATAAGAAGGAAAAGGACATGGCCTGATGGAATGTTAGGAGCTTGCCCAGGCTGTGGTGGCCAAGGTGGAGCACAAGGGTTGATTAGGAAAAGGAGGAGTGTGACAAGGAGAAGGAATGGGTAGTGACTCAGATAAGAAAAGCTCGGTCAGCCAGAGTACAGGGGCATGACTCAAGAAAGATGAGAATGGCCATGAAGGAGCATAGGAGCATCCAAGGGAATATTCCAAGGACTAAGACTGAGCTCAGGTGCCAAGGCCAAGGTGAAGGGACCCATTTTTGGTCTCTTCTATAATACCTTGTGTATCAGGGTTCTGCAGAGGAAAAAAAATATATATATATACATATATATGTATACATATATATGTATATATATACATACACATATATACATACACATACATATATATGTATACATATACATACATATATACATATATATACATACATATATATACATACATATATATTGAGAGAGAGAGAGAGATTGATTTTAAGGAATCAATGATTATGATTAAAGTATCAATGATACTCCAAATGATTATGGAGTTGGTAAGTCCAAAATCTGCAGGGTAGGCTTGCAGGCTGGGACTCAGGATAGAGTTAAGTTGAGTCCAAACAGTTGGCTGGCAGAATTCTTCTAGAGGAGGTCAGTCTTTGTTCTATGAAGGCTTTCAGTTGATTGGATGGGGCTCACTCACATTGTAGAGAATAATCTGCTTTACTCAAAGTCCGCCAATTCAAATGTTAATCTCATCCGAAAGGACCTAAAAAAAAAAAAAAAAAAACCTTCATAGAAACATCCAGAATAGTGTTGACAGAGTATCGAAACATTACGACCCAACCAAGTTGACACATAAAATTAACCATCACACCTTGTGTCACCAAACTCCTCTCCTCTCCCACAATTCTCTGTTATTGCCCCAAATCTTTCATTCTCCCCAGAGTTTCTTGTCCCAGAAGGAAAAACACCTCACTGCTTCTGTCATCAAGAAAGCCTTGCTATGAAAAAAAGTAATCCTAACTAAATACTGTGTTTCATGACATATCAGATTTACATTCCAGTTCAAGCTTCTTATCTCAGCTTGGACTAGTAACTAGCCATTCCTGAGCTAGTACTTGGGTAGCACTGCCATTTTTCATTTATAGCCTATTCCCTGGTATATAACTGAGCAGTTACTGAGGTATTCAGTCAGCAGGAACTGAAGAGATGAAGGAATCGATGAGTCTTGAACATGACTTATTCACTAATATTTATAGAGCACCTGCCGGTGTGTCAGGTGCTATGATAAGTGCTGGGAATACAAAGTTGAACAAACTAGTCAAAGTCCCTGCTCTTACGGAATTCACATTCTAGTAACCAACCAACCAACCAACAATCCAAAATACAAATGAGTAAATAATTTCAAGTTGTAAGACACAGCATGAGGAAAATGAAACAGATAATATGATAGAGATAGAGAAGTAGGGCTGCTACTCAAAGTGTCTTTTGTGGAACATCAGGTTTGCATCTCCTGAGACCTTGCTTGAAATGCAGAATCTTGGGTCACACTCCAAAATCACTAAGTCAGAGTATGCATTGTAACATGATCTCCAGGTGATCCCTATGCCCAGTGTAGATGGAGAGGCTCTGGATGCAACTTCAGATATGGTCATCAGGAAAGACAGCTCTAAAGAGACAACATTTGGGGCAGCTGGGTGGCTGAGTCCGTTAAGCAGTGATTCTTGATTTCAACTCGGGGCATGATCTCGCGGTTTGTGAGTTCAAGCCCTGAGTTGGGCCCTGTGCTGATAGTGCGGAGCCTGCTTGGGATGCTCTCTCTCTCTCTCTCTCGCTCTCGCTCTTGCTCTCTACTCCTCCCCCACTCTATCAAAATAAATAAATAGATAGATAGGTAAATAAATAAATAAAGAGACAACATTTAAACTGAGAACTAAATGATGAGAAAAACCCAGTCATGTAAATCTCGGCAAAGAGTGGTCCAAACAATAGGAACAGCAAAGGAAATGTTCTGAGATAGGAATGAACAGGGGAAGAGGCGCCTGGGTGGCTCAGTCAGTTAAGTATCTGACTTTGGCCCAGGTCATGATCTCACGGATCGGTTTGTGAGGTTGAGCCCTGTGTCAAGCTCTGCGCTAAGAACATAGAGCCTGCTTCAGATTCTCTGTCTTGCTCTCTGCCCCTCCCTGCTCACTCTCTGTCTCTAGGTAAATAAATAAATGAACATTTTTAAAAAAAGGAATGAAGAGGGGAAGACTAGTGTGGGTGGGACAGAATGAGAGAGGGAACTTGAACTCCGCTGTTAGATATTTAGAAAAAGCCCTATAAGGGCACCCAGGTGGCTCAGTCAGTTAAGCGTCCAGCTCTTGGTTTTGGCTCAGGTCATGATCTCATGGTTCATGAATTCCAGCCTGGCATCAGGCTCTGTGGTG
Organism: Lynx canadensis; assembly: GCF_007474595.2. Taxonomy (NCBI): domain Eukaryota; kingdom Metazoa; phylum Chordata; class Mammalia; order Carnivora; family Felidae; genus Lynx; species Lynx canadensis. Next base: position 11,838,631 of record NC_044321.2, read on the forward strand.
ACAGCGTAGGGATTCTCTCTGTCTCCCTCTGTCTCTCTCTCTCTCTCAAAATAAATAACACTTTTTTAAAAAGCCCTATAATGAGAATTGTTGATTTGGAGCGACTACACAAAAACTCTGCATGCAAAGACCTCTATTTCTACAAATCAGAGCTACCAAATAGGTTTTTTGTATGTAGCCATTCACCCATCCTGGACCCATGACAGACATTATTAATCAGTCACAGAACTTTTTCCTTCTGAGCCTAGACAAATACACAAAACTCAGCATAGTTATTCAGGTAGCCACTACAAACAGCTTTAAGTTGACAGATGAGTTGAAACCTATTTGCCATCCTAGGAAAGATTATGAAAATGCTACCCTGGAGGGCCTGTGTACTTGAATGAACAGAAAATTTTGATGGTTCACAGAATTGATTTAATGCACTGTGCTTTGTGATTGTGCCAATAGCTTACATTGAGGGAATCTGTGTTTAACTCCTCACGACTCCCATTTCCCACTTAGCTTACTACATCATCTATATGAGGAAACAGGATTTTTCTCAGGACTAAAATGCAAGAAAAACTGTGTTTCTAAAAAAAAAAAAAAAAAAGAAAAACAAAACACCAAAAGGTTGATTTTTATCTTAAGAAAACAGGAAAACCTTAAAATGATTGCTATTTCCTCTTTTCTATTGCTGTTCAAAAGCTTAGGGGCAAATCTTTGTCCCAAGTTAACAACTGTTCTGGATCTGGTGGCCTGCATACTTAAATGCTAATCTTATCATTGGCTGCTTTATTCTCTTTACATCAAGTTCCCCTTTCCCTGGCTCCTTAAGCTATTTGTTTTATCCAGTAATGTCAATATTTTAGTAAGCCGCCTCAAATTGTCCATGGAAGAAGGTAAGGCAGAAGTCATTATAAAAATCAACTCAGTGATTTATACAGGCTGTATTTGGACCATATTCTGTGAGTTCATTTTCCAGGCAAAAATGACTGACAGTTGAAACATTTTATAAATGAGGCAGGGTTCTCAGGGTCAGGGTGAGCTTAATACAACTGTTCTGTTGAAACTTGTTCTTTTCTCTGTGTTCCTTGTAGCGCAACATTTTGTATAGTCCCACTATCTTCAAGCCAGAAATGATATGGAGGGTGGGAAGGAAAGAAAAACTAAATATGCTATCACGAAATTATATTGTTGGCATATGAAGAAATAAATGTAGCAAATCTTACTGCTAGGAAAGGAGGAATGTTATCTATCTACACATGTGAAAAATATAAATATTCAATGAAGATTTATTGAGAATTTATTGTGTAAAGAAGTATACTAAGGCCCATAAAAGTGGCTTCCTGTGTTTGCTACCCAAAATATCCCTACTAATCAAATCAAGAAGACTTGTGCTTACCAAATCCTTTTCCACCTATCAGCCCCTTGCCACATCTTCTCTTTCTCATCATTTCTTGTCACATTGAGTCCCAAGTTGGGACAACTTCAGACTCTAAGCTCCTTGAAGCTCATCTCCTTTGTTACGGGAGCATGTACTCAAAAAATAGGATTTGAATTAATGAATCAGATTTCTGCACAGGGGTAGAAAAGCTGGTTATAACCTTCACATTTCTCTTGTGGACCCAGAGTTTTAAGTGGAGAGAGTAAGGCTAGCACAGTGATTTCAGAGCGCACACAGGGCTGCAACCAGAGTTTCAGTCTCATTGTGGTCGTGTCTCTACAGGCCGTAGACAGCCGAAGCTCACTGGGTGCCTAGCCAAGGTCATCTGGAGGAGGCATCAGGAAATACAGGAATTCTGTTTACTCCACTAGTCTGTCTAGCACTTAAGGTTGGCTGAGGGACTAGAAAAAACATTGGCCCATAGTTCTGGTTGAGAGGATGTGAAAACTGGCACAAAGGGGCAGTTTCAAATTCTAGTTCAAATGTGAAAACTGGCCTGAACAAACTCAGGTAAAGTGGACATGAAAATAGCGGGAAAGGGACACGGCTGCGTGACTCGTCCAATGCTTGCGTTTCCCTACTGAGCCACGTGCTCTCAGTACATTCAGTCTTCATGTTTGCAAATGGGAGAAACCTGAGAAAATCATTCTCTCTACACGAGGCTCGTAAGCCTGCAGTCTGATTGCACCCGACAAAATGTCGCCAGCGCTCAGTTCCCAGACCCGGGAGTGTTTCTCTAGAGACAAGGGGAGGCCGCCCACGCGATCTCAAATTCCTACGATCAAGTCCCGCCTGGTAGGAGGGAGCGCTAGGGGCTCAGGGCAAGCGGGGCAAGCGGGGCCAGAGCGGAGCGCAGGGGCGTAACCAAGGTGGAGGGCTGGGCCCAGGGGGAGCTCAGGGCGGTGGCCCGGGTGGGGAGGCGCGGCTGTGGCCGGGCGGGAGGGGCCAGGCCGCGGACTACGGAGAGCACGGTCGGGGGGCGTGGTCAGGGCAGCACGTAAGGACGTGAAGGGGCGTGGTCCTGCCCTGTGGGGAGAGGCCTAAATGAGAGGGGCGTGGCCTAGGCGGTGGGGCGTGACGGTGGGGCGTGGCTATGATGGCCCCCCGCACTAGCGGCAGGTCCCGGGACTAGAGCTAGCCGCCAAGGTTCGCGCTCTGGAGAAACGCTAAGGTAAGGGCCGGTAGCCGACTGGAGTGGGGGCTACAGCGGAGACACGCCGACTCGGGGAGGGCTGAGACCCTCCTCACACCCCCCGCCCCACCACGCCAGGTCTCAGACTCGGGACAGCTGTTGGTCCAGCGAGAATTGCCGGGGTCCCCGCGGGGCGCCGCTCTTTCACCCCCGCAGCCCTATTCTACCATGGGACTCATCAACTAGATGGCTGCACCTCCTTAGGGTTATTGCACTTGCGGGGAAACAGTTGTCTGAGGGAATTTGGCGGGGAGGCGTGAGGGCAGTTCCCTAGGAGAGAGCGCTGCCAGGGGTGGTTGGATGTGAATTAACTCAAGTCCAACCTGCTGTGAAATAGGTGTAGACAGGGGTAAGGGCTACAAAATCTCAGATTGCAGTTCCGGAAACCAAGGCGCGACAAACTGGGACTAACTTGGGTCTGGATTGTATTTCCCCCCCACCCCCGATTATACCAAGGTCTGTGGACGGAGTCCCAGCCACCCCCAAGGCAGGGACTCAGCATCACAGCTGTGTCACGTGGACGAATCTGAGCCTTCTCCATTCCGCAGTTACTTCTGGCCTTTTTGTTTTGTGCCCCGCCCCAGAACTGAAGGAAAAACGCCTAAGTACATTTTTGATAGTTATGAGTCTTTGTGGCATTCACTGCTAAGCGCTGCTACCTTAAGGCTGGTGGCAACTCTTTAATATTAATGTAAGCACCCTCCCGTCCCCTGTATTTTCCCTGGGAAAATTTGAGAAATACAGAAGTTAATGTGTACACCTGAATTTGGTTCGAACTTGTTCTCTCCCAGCGTCTGAATACTACAGACTATATTGCTTTCTGCTTCTCCTTCTTAGTCCTTTACAGATAATGTGGCCACCTCCTCTCTGCTATTAAAAGCCTTGCTGGAATAAGGAAAGGAGTAGCCAGATTTTCGGGTGAGGGAAGCTCCCCAGCCCCTACCCCTTATCTGCCTGCACATCCCTCAGAATATGTTGGAATATGGAAAACCTTTCAGCTATCTAGGGCCTTTCTCAGATAATTTTTATGTCAGAACCAGGACTGAAATTCACCAGAAGGCCAAGATCATCAAGGGCACGGTTCTCTGTGCCTGTACACACCGGCCCTGTTCTCCCTGGAGCCAGGCGAAAGGTTGTGACCACTCACAGTTGGGACTCGATAAAGAATGTGAATTGTGAGTGAATGAGAGAACTTGAATATTTTGGAAATCTGATGGGAGGAAGAAAATTCCATCTCATCGGCACCACAGGGGAGCTTGGTTGTGGCACACAAAACAGTTACTGGAAATGTATTTTGAAACCTTTGGCCACCCCAGATTGGGATCACGATCTTGGGGAAGAAGTGGGTGAGAGGAAGAAGCTCCGTTTTCTCGTCAAGACGTGACAGCTTAACCTTTCATTTACATTTCAGGGCATATTGCAAAAGACTGGCTTCCTTTGGAACTCAGGAGGTGAGAAAATGGAGAGTCAGTCTAATGAAAATTAAGGAATTTTCTTCAGTGTAATTGTAACCTTTAGTTAGTACTTTTTTTTTTCTGTCTGTTTTGCATACATATAAATGGCTTAATCAGGCAGAGTTCAAACTACAGCTGACCCTTGAACAGCACAGGGATTAGGGGACACCAACCCCCTGCCCAGTCGAAAATCCATCTATAACTTTTGACTCCCCCTAAAACATAACTACTAATAGCCTAGTGTTGATCAAAAACCTTACCAATAACATAGCCAATTAACATATTTTGTGTATTATATGTATTATATACTATATTACAATAAAGGAAGCTAGGGGCACCTGGGTGGCTCAGTCAGTTGAGCCTCCGATTCTTGGTTTTAGCTCAGGTCATGATCTCACGGTTCATGAGTTCAAGCCCTATGTCAGGCTCTGTGCTGCCAACCCGGAGCCTGCTTGGGATCCTCTCTCTCCCTCTTTCTCTGCCCGTCCCCTGCTCGCTCTCTCTCTCTCTCAAAATAAATAAATAAACTTTAAAGTAAGCTAGAGAAAAGAATATTAAGAGAATCATACGGAAGAGAAAATACATTTACCCTACTGTACTGTATTTGTTGAAAAGAAACCCACAGGGGCGCCTCGGTGGCTCAGTCGGTTGAGTGTCCGACTTCGGCTCAGGTCATGATCTCATGGTTCACTAGTTCGGGCCCCGCATTGGGCTCTGTGCTGACAGCTCGGAGCCTGGAGCCTGCTTCCGATTCTGTGTCTCCCTCTCTCTCTGACTCTCCCCCCATTCATGCTCTCTCTCTGTCTCAAAAGTAAATAAACGTTAAAAAAAATTAAAAAAAAAAAAAAGAAACCCACATACAAATGGAGCTGTGTTGTTCAAGGATCAACTCTCCCTATCATTTAATAAATACATAATTTATTAATGATTCTTTAAAAGCTTTTAGAATCTTTTTTTCATACATTTCTAAGTCTGCAAAACATCAGACAAAGGACATGTTAGTAAAAGTTAAGGATGTACATAAATAATTAGTGATAGCAAAGGCATATAGTGAAAAAAATGGAGCGCTCCTGGGGCCCATTCAAGCTACTGTCCCATCTTTAAGAACAAACTTAAATAAGGATGCATTTTCTGTGAAATCTAGTAATGTATACTAGTAGTTCATTGTTATATATAATGTTTGATAAACATTATTTATGGTTTTTACAAGTTAAGGTTTTATGAGATCAACAGGTAAATTTAACTATCAATAAATTATAATTTTAATATAACAGAGGGGATTATCTTTAGGCTTTGGCATAAATAACCTCACGTGTTGCTACAGGTATTGTAGCCCAGCATTAGCCAAGTTGAGTTTCTGTTTATTTGAATTTTCCTGGAACCCTCCTCACCCCTGACCTTCCATGCTCTGTTCCTTCCTTGATCGCCTTTGACTCTTCCTTCTGTCTCTTGGCTTCCTCACTGCACTTTGTCAGTCTCCCTCTATACACCTGTTACTCCTGGGGGAGGGAAGGGAATTTTCTTCTCTCTCTGACCTCAGGACCTCTCCTGAGCACCAGGGCTGCACTGACTCTCTCCTAGACTTTTCCTCCCGCTGTCCCCTTGGACCTCAACTCCGTAAGATTCACGGGAAGAGTGACCTCTTTCCCTTCCCACCTGCTCCTTGAGCGGGCTTATTTCTCTCTCCAGGGACTCATCCTCCTTCTACCGTCAACGTCATCCCTCCATAAAATCATGGGGCCTTCTTCAACTTCTTCCCTCTTCTCTCTTCCAGTTGAGTGCCGGATCCTAGGTTTTTTTTACCCAAGTGGCAGTCTCTTGCATACAGAGTACCTTGGTTCATCGCTACTGTCACTGTCCCGTCAGCGCTTCATATTCTGTCACTTGGATTCCTGGAATTTCATTTCAAACTCAAGTGCCCAAATCTGAGCTGCTCCTGTCCCACCCGAAACCTGTTCTGCACACTGTGGTGCTCATCTCGGTTCCTGGCAACTCCGTCCTTCTAGCTGATTAGGCGGAGAATCTTTCAGTCATCCTTGAGTCCTTTCTTTCACATCTTACGGGCTGTCTCTCCAGGATACAGCCAACACCCAACTGCTTCTCGCCACCTCCACTACGACATCCTTCGTTCCAGCCCCTGGATTATTCTGAGTGATCTCCCTGCTTCTTTCCTGCCTCCCATCCCAGTTGATTTCCAGTAGGCACCCTGAATGATCTTTTAAAGATCCAGATCAGGTTGTGTCCTTTCTCTGCTCCCAAAACTCCATTGTGTCCCCCATTTCACTTAGAGCGGGGGTTTCCACTCAGGGGTGATTCCCCTTCTCCAAGGAACATCAGCGGTGTCAGGACACATTTTTGGTGGTCGTAATGGAGGGAGCGTGTCATCGGCATCTAATGGGTAGGGGCCAGGGATGCTGCTAACCATCGTACAATGTATGGGACAGCCCCCAAACAGAGTTATCTGGTCAAATGTCAACAATGTCAAGGGTGAGAGATGCTGAATTAGAGACAGAACCTTGACAGTGGCCTAGAAATCTACTTGATCTGGCATTCATGATCTCTCCACCTTGTCTCCTACTACCGTCCTGCTAGTCCACTCTGCTCCTGCCGTGTTGGGCTCCTTACTATCCCTTGTATGTGCCAGCCATGCTCCCGCCTCAGGATCTCTGCATAGGCAATTCCGTCTTCCTGGAATACCCTTCCCCCGATAGCCCCAGAACTAATTCCTTCATTTCCTTCAACTTTTTGCTCAGACTTCACCTTCTCAGTAAGGCCTCCTTCAAGCGATTTATTTCAAAAACAACACTCCTTTCCCAGTGGCACTCCAGAGTCAGCTCATCCTGCTCTACTTTTCACTGAATTTATTTTAATTGTCCGTGCAACTGACTTATGTGTTACGTTGCTGTTTATCATCTGTCTCCCCGACTAGAATGTAATTTCCACCAGGATAGGGACTTTGTTTTATTTCCTCGGTGATCCGAGACCAGGGTCTGGCATTTGGTAGCTGCTTGATTGACGTCCTGATGAACGAAAGGATGAAAGAGTGATGGATTGAATGAAGGATGGTTGGAGGAATCTCCTTGTCACGGACCTTCCCGCGTCCGTTCTGCCCACTCCCATCCATCCTGCGCTGTGCGCATGGAGTCCTCAGAAACCATCCTGTATACGTGGAATAATACCTGAGGGTCTTCCAGCCTCCTGGAAATTCATATTCTTCAAGTTAATCTCCAGTCCCATCCAGCTTCACCTTCAGCTGCGTCACCTGGGCGTCTGCTTGGCCAGCACCTTAACAAATATTCATAACAGACTTGGGATAATGGGAAATTCAGATACACTTGGCTTTGTAACAAAACGGGATTTTTTGGTCTAAAAATATAAAAAAATAATCCTCAGAGACTATGTTCACTGCAGTGAGGTCAGCAGCATTCTTAGAAGACAGAGAAATGGTTCAGGTTTCTAGACCCTGCGCACAGCCCACAACTTGGTGGGCTTTGTGAAAGAAGATGACCAAGAGCTGAGGGTACCAGCGGGCTCGCTGGAACTTTGTGTACTCCTTACCCCTAGAGAGCGAGTCCAGAAGCGGGCAGGAGATACTTCCTCTGGGCCGGGTGTCATCAGCCACCAGCCTCAGTGTCGTGCACAGACAGCATGACTGCAGAAAGCAGGGCAGTCGCCCAAGGAATGAGCACAGCCCTGGCCATGCCACGGTACTTTCCTGATGGCTCTCTGTGGAGCTAGACCAAGGATCATTCACCCAGACTTCGCTGGGCACCACGCTCACATGCTTCAGATCCCCACACAGCCTCTTATGCAGGGCCAAGTGGGTACCCACTTGTCTGTACAACTCCCCTGGCAGTCAGACACACACTTGGCTGTGTCTTATCGCAACTTTCCCTTTGAAGGACAACCAGCATGTCCCTTCTTTTGAGTATATGTTGTACTTATCATTGGGTTCCTGGGAGTTACTAAGTCTCCTTTTCCATTTAGATTGTTAAGCAAGAAAGGAGTCCTTTTCGATATGTTTGCCGACCTCTCTCTGACACTGGGATTGATTATTGAATAAGCTCAAGGTTCTGCCCATTTCAACCTCAGTTGTCCTCTCCAGCCTTGACTACTAAACACTCCTGCCTCCCCAAATGTCCTCATCATCCCTGACATTGCCCCTATCTCTCTAGCTTTGCCTCTCCTGTTCAAATTGTCTCTCTCCTGTGACACATGGTCCAGATGCTGTCCCCTGCTAAAATTTAGAGCCTCTGCCCTCTGTGTTCTCATTGAATTAAGTCAGAGCTGCCATCACATCTGGCTTTGATTAGGAAGTATTTGTTTAATTATACTAAGTGAAATAATACAGGCACAGAGGGAAAATGTTGTATGAGTCCACTTACATGAATTATCTGGAATAGGCAAATACATAGAGGCAGAAAGTAGACCAGGGGGTGCTGGGGGGGGGGGCTGGGGAGGATTGGGGAGTTATTGTTTAACAGGGATACAGTTTATGCCGGGAATGATGAAAGCTTGGGGTATAGATACTGGTGATGGTTACACAACGTTGTGAATGTGATATTTCATGCCACTGAATTGTACACTTTAAAAAGGTTAAAATGGTAAAAATTATGTACATTTTTCCATAATATAAAAAGGTAACTAAAAAAAACCAGAAAAGTTACATGTTTAATAGTTTTTTATAGATTGTAAGTTTGTGGGAATGGGGAGAAAACATGACTTTTTCGTCTTCACTCGGTGCTTTGCATGAGATAATCACTCATTATTGCTTCAAGTCAGGAACGGAAATCAATGAAAAGAAGCACAGAATTCAGGCAAGATTTCCCCATACCTCTTAGCAATTTTTAAAATTTTATTTTATTGTTGGGGTGCCTGGGTGGCTCAGTCAGGTAAGCGTCCAACTTTGGCTCAGGTCATGATCTCACGGTTCATGAGTCCATGCCCCACTTTGGGCTCTGTGCTGACAGCTCAGAGCCTGGATCCTGCTTTGGATTCTGTGTCTCCCTCTCTCTCTGTCCCTCCCCTGCTCGTTCTCTCTCTCCCTCTCTCCCTGTCTCTCTATATATCAAAAATAAGTAAACATTGAAGAAAAAAGAAAAAAATGTTACCGTCAAATTGATTTTATCAGAAAGAACCTTCTGTAGTTGGAATTGTTTAATGGCATTGTCTCAAAAAGAAAACAAAAAACATGAAATTAAAAATTGTCCCAAACTGCTTTCTGTTTTCTTAGTGTTTGCATTTATAGCATCAGTAGCATTTTAGCAAACTCGATTTGAATAATAAGAACTTTCATTTATACAACACTTACCAGCTTTTCTGAGAGCTTTTTCAGCCCTTAGACCATTTGAAGTCACAGAAAGAGTCAACGTCATGTATAGCATTACTGAACAAATGTTTCTCCTTCTTCTCTGGTTCTAGATTCTTTCTTGCATAAGATGAAGTGTGTACATTAAGCCTTATTCTTACATATTTCAGTTCATATAATCCTTTTACTCTGCTGATCTGCAATTATAAATTATACAGTTTCATGCTGCACATAGTCTTACAAGTTAGAAAAAAGCATAAAGGTCTTGATATGACTCTCATCCAAGATTAGGGTGGAGATATCAAGAGAGAGGTGAAATGTTTACATGAAGGGATAGGCAGGTACTGAGAAAATATCAGGTTACTGGGCTTTTTTGCCACGTTTTTAATTTTGGAAAATTGATTGTTTTCATATTCTGTCCATAAACAACACCAGAGGGTATTTTCTACAGATGATTTTTGTGGAGAAGAAACTATAAATTTGGAGATATTTTCCTATGGAAAACAATCATGGATAAGTTTCTAAGATGTCGACCTTTTGCTTCAAAGTAATACAGAGAGGGGAAGTAGAAGAGAGGGTAGATGCTTGGCCACCAGCAGATGATTGTTGGAATAAAGTATTGGGTATAGAGGTGGTTTTATTATAGTATTTCCACTGTTTGTACGAATTTGAAGTTTGCCAAAAGAAAAAATTAAGGACAAAAAAGAAATAGATTCTGAAAGGAGGTAGCCGATGGTCTATTATTTCATACACCTGATGAGTTAATTCAGTGAATGGAGGGATTTGAAAATGAGGTACTTTTATTTGGCACAAGGCACTATCAAGATAATATCTTGAGAAGCAGCCTGTGTGGCTCTGTCAGTTGAGCATCCGACTCCTAATTTTGGCTCAGGTCATGATCCCAGGGTCATGGGATCAAGCCCCGTGTTGGGCTCTGTGCTGAGCACGGAACCTACCTGGGATTTTTTTTCTCTCTCTCTCTGCCCCTCCCCTGCTCGTGTGTACGTGCACGCATGCTCTCTCTCTCTTGAATAAATAAACATTAAAAAAACCTGATAATATCTTGAAAGTTTATTACCAATCTATATTTGAAATCTGCATAGCTTAAAGAAGGTACATATTGACATGCCGCCCCAAAATGTGTATGCGTATGTATACGCACACACACATAAAACTAAACAAAAGTGATTTTATGTTGGTTTGAGAATTTCTGATACCTGTTGGCAATGCAAACATAGTTTAGTTGTCGCTGATCTAAAGACCCCAGGTAAGGAGTTAGGCCTGCAGGCGAGGAGGCTCCATGGGATTCAGAACTTTCTACCAGTCCCCTTTAATGCAGCGACCATGCATCTTTGCTTCCTGTGTTCAGTGTGTTCACTGGCAAAGTGATGTATACAACAGGGTACATGGCACCAGGTTTCAAGGCTGGCTGCTTGCCACAGGTCACTTTACAGTACTTGGCCAGACACATGGCTCGTTGATGGTCATGAAGGGTTCTGCCTGGAACCCTCACTGGTTCCTTTCAGGTAGTAACAGGAAGTAACTCTCCTTCCTGTTTTTACTGGACACACTTCAGGTGTGATTTTTTTTTTCTCTCCTTTCCCTTAGATGTAGACCTCTCCTCTAGCTCAGATCTAGCAAGGTTAAGGGCAGCAGCACAGGGGAGAAGAGCTAGTTCACCGCCAGTTAAAACCAGTGAAGTACATGAAGAGAGGAAAGGGTGAAATGAGAACATTTGCCTCTTTGCTCAGCATTGCTAGGGATCATTATTTCTCTTTTTATGCCTTTGGGCACCTCTCCTTCCCCCACCATTGCCAGACAGTTGAGAGGCCTCTAATAGGCTGAAGGCACAATCTGAGGAGTCATGGTTTCCCTTCCCGTATGATGTGCATTTCAAGAGGCCCTGAGCAGGAGAAATTAATGGCATACCTGGAAGGTAGAGTTCGTGCCTTGTTCGGCTTTGCATCCCGGCACCCAACATGGTGCCTGGAACAAAGGAAATGACGATAAATGTTGAAATACAAACGTTTACTGGCAGAACTTCCATCCCTGTGAGACCAGCTTAGACTCATATTTAGCTATGGCCCTCCTTCAGATCGTACAGAACTTTGGGGGTCCTTCAGATCTTACAGGTAGGGATTGGGGCCCTACCCTTAAATGGCAAGCATTCCAAAGTGTTTCAGAAGTATAAATAACCCCACAAATGGGTGACAGTGGCATCTAGGAAAAGGAAAAACCCTTCATACTGTCTTAGAACATTCTGGCATCACTTCACAGTTTGTGGTTCTTGAAATTAGTTAAGATCAACATCTTCTCTATCGCCAAGGAAGTGTGCCCAGGTCACTGAGTGGCCATCAGGTGCCAGACAGTAAGAGATACAGCTACGGGAGAGACAGACATGGTCCCTACCACCATGGGGCTCGGCTGCCAGGAAGGTGGCGTCATAAAGTACATTCCTGATCAGGTGTTCAACTGCAAGGAGCACCATGAGGGAGACGAGGGTGCTGGGCTCACCTGGTGAGTGCCGGTCAGGGGAGGCTTCTAGGAAGTGATGCTGGAGTGGAACACCTGGAGGGGGGTGGGGGGGGAAGAACCAGGTGGGGATGGAGGGAGAGTGGTCCAGAGAAGGAGGAGCATCTGTACAAGCCCTGAGGCCAGAGGGAGCATAGGGAGCGGGAAGAACCGGAGTCCTTGTGGCTGGTGTGCAGGCAGAAGTGGGAAGGAGACTTGACAGCAAAGGATCTTTCCTGCTGGAGTGGCAGGTAATTTTCAGGAAGAGGAGTGGATTAACTCTTGACTCATTCCCCCTCCACCCCTCCGCACCCCCGCCCCACCATGTGTGCTCAGAGTCCTAATGTTGTTGCCCTACTCAGAGCTTCTGCTCGATGGTCACCCTCGGTTGTTTACAGCTTCGCCTTCTCTGTCCTCCTCCCTCTAGGTTATTAGGTTCCTGCATGTTATTTCGGGCCTGATCAACATTTCAAGCTAAACATGGTGGTGATGAGTATCCTCAGGGCCATTCTGCAAGCCTCTCCATGCAGGTCACCGTGGAGAAGATTCCAGATCCCCAGCTCCGTGCCGGCGAGGCCCTGCAGCCTCTACACCTGCACGTACAAAACCCGGAACCGAGCCTGTGAGTACCCCGTTGCCTTCGAGAGAGCGAAAGGCTGGTTTCGTAGCAATCACGTGTGTCCTGCTTATCCACGTGCTGTCAGTGGCATTCCAGAGTGGGATTCTGTGCCCTAAGAACCGTGAGAACAGCTACTTGTTTCTCTACTTGTCTTCTCAGATAAATGTGGAAAATTCTTTTCCCCCAGGTTCATTGAGATGTAGTTGCCACATAACATTGTGTAAGTCGAAGTTGTGCAGCGTGATGATTTGATACACGTATATTGCAAAACCGTCATAAGGTTCAGAAAGTCCTTTCCTTGACCGATTCTAACATGTTCAAAGGATGTCGTGCCGAAATAGGACAAGGGAGATGTCCCAGTTTCCGGTACTCTGGAACCTGTTCTGTGCTGTTGTGGTTAGCAGTGGTCTTCTTACTAACGTGGATCCACAGACGGCGAGTTCTCCCCGTGAATCCTAACGTTCTGCAAGTTGCGTATTCACGTTTGCCAGCAGGTCAGTGGCTTCGCGCTCTGGAATATTCTTTCCCGAGAGACAAACTGCAGAGTTAATTCCAGCCGAGCAGCTTGCCAGCGTGTGCTCTGCTGTCAGTGCGGCATCAAGGGAGGCGGCAGATGGTCTCTCCTGCCACCTCCCGCATCCCGTTCTTCTCCTGAGACACCAGCTACCTGGCACATCCCTGTGGTGCAGGGATTGTCCACCGAGGCACTACTGACCGGGGGGATGGGCCACTCTGTGATGTTGCACGTGAAGCGTGCACTGTAGGGTGATTAGCTGCATCCCTGCCCTGTATCCACAGTGGTCATCCACAGAGATGACAGTTGCACCCTCACCCAGTTAGAACAACAATAAATGTCAGCAGACATTACTAAATGAGCTCTGCGGGAGACAGAATTGCCCTGGTTAAAAATCAGTGGGACAAGAGGAGAGAATAAGAATGCATGTTTTTGTGGAGAGGTGAGTTTGAATTTGTGGAGAGGTAAAATGCCTAAGTATATTGTGAAAGAGGAATTTTTCATATTTTCTATTATCTTAAAGGAATTGACGCAGGGTTTTCAAATGTTGGTTTCCTCCTAAGTCTGGGTTTCTCTGCTTTTTCTCTCTGGGTTTTCTCTCTTTTGACATCATAAGCACATACTAAAAAAAGAAGGTAAGAAAGGAATGCTTTTATATCAGTAGTACTAATCTAGCTAAATCCAAGGACTTGAAACTTCTTCACAAATGCATTTTTATTATGAATTTACTTTGTTTCCTCTAACATTGACAATGTTCTCATTAAAATGAATTGGTCGGAGTCATAATAAATTTCTGGTTGCTGGGTGTGGCTTCCTACCAGCAGACCCACATCCTACTGGGACTGGCTTATTCTCAACACTGGCATTTTGTGGTCTGAGGCTTCAAATGGAAAAAAAGAGTCATATTTATGTAACTACCAAAGTTTTACTTTTTTTTTTTTTTAACAGAGAGTTGAAAGATAAAGGTCTAAAGTCCAACATACATATGTCTTGCTTCTTTTAGTGCTGACAAACAAAACGCGGTGGCTTGGGGAGGTGTGGGCTTTCCTTGATTAATTTTTCACATCAGATGTTCTTGTTTTTAACTTACTAAGAGAAACAGGCGACAGTCATGATTTGGTTTTGCTTTTGGCATATTGCTCTGCCCCTCCTGTTTTCACTGGGGAGAATATTGTAATTTCTGCTGCTCTGAGCCACTGGCAGCTTAATACGACGGCAGAAGGCCCCGTTGTGTACTTGTGTGACCAAGAATGACCCAAGATCGTTGAGGGCTAGAAAAGATAACCTGCAAAGCCCGTAGCTAGTGGCCGCCGTACAGTGAGGACTGTGTTGGCAAGTACTCCTACTCCTAGTACTACGATTATCGTCATCACCGTCCTTATCGTCATAGGCTCAGTGCCCCCATCAGATGTTTTTGTGACCATTTTTAAGATTGGGTTAAGTGGGCGGCGCCTGGGTGGCTCAGTCGGTTGAGCGTCCGACTTCGGCTCAGGTCATGATCTCACAGTCTGTGAGTTCGAGCCCCGCATTGGGCTCTGTGCTGATGGCTCAGAGCCTGGAGCCTGCTTCCGATTCTGTGTCTCCCTCTCTCTCTGCCCCTTCTCTGCTCATGCTCTCTCTCTGTCTCAAAAATAAAATAAAAACATTAAGAAAAAAAAAAAGATTGGGTTAAGCGGAATGAGGAGTAAATGAAGTAGGAGGATATGGCAAATTCAGGAAGCAGCATTTTACTAGGGCCTTGGGCTCTGGGATTCACCTTCAGTCCCTGCTTCTCACCTCCCAGGGAATCATTGGCTGTCGACTCAGATCACTGTTCGCTGTTATCTCAAGTAGCAGACAGTGTTGACAGTCCTAATTTGGGGACTTGTAGTATGATAAAATAAAGCTAAAAGCCTGCCCCTGTTACCCAAGATGAAAATAAAATCAAATTCACTTAGTATATCTTCTACTGAAATTTATGTTAATTGTCACATAAAACATTCAGTGTTAGAGTAGATCAGAAAATGAAGCCCAACAGTCAACAATAAAAAAGTCTAATTAAAAACAGATCAAAGACCTTACTTAACAGACACCTCACCAAAGAAGATCTATAGATGGCAAATAAGAATATAAAAAGATGCCCCACTATGTGATCTGTGATCAGGGAAATACAAACTAACACAATAATAAGATATCACCAAACACCTATTACAGTGGCCAAATTCCAGAACACTGAGCATGCCGAGTGGGTATGAGGGTGTGGAGCAACACAAACTCTTACTCATTGCTGGTGAAAATGGTGCAGCCACCCTGCAAGATAACTTGGCAGTTTCTTTCAGAACTAAATATATCCTTGCCATACAATTCAGCAATCATGTACCTTGGTATTTACCCAGCATTGTTTTAAACTCATGTCTATACAAAAACCTACACATGGATATTTACAGCAGCTTCATTCATAATTGCCAAAACTTGGAAACAGCCAAGAGGTCCTGCAGTACTTGAATGGATGCCTTATGTATGGTGTATCCAGACAATGGAATTTTATATCCTCACTGAAAAGAAATGAGCTATGAAACCAGGAAGAGAAATGTAGGAACCTTAAATGCATATGACTAAGTGAAAGAAGCCAATCTGAAAAGGCTACAAACTGTGTGATTCCAACTGTATGGCATTCTAGAAAAGGCAAAACTATGCAGGCAGTAAAAAGATCAGTAGTTGCCATGTGTTAGAGTATAGGGAGGGATGGATAGGTGGAGCAGAGGATTTTTTTAGGGTAGTGAAAATACTGTGTATATTATGATGGATACAGATCAGTATACATTTGTCCAAACCCAAGGAATATATAACATCGAGAGTGAACTACAATGTAACGTATGGGCTTTGGGTGTTATCATGTATCAGTGTAGGTTCATGAATTATAACAAATGTACCACTCTGGTGGGGGTTGGTCATAATGGGGGTTGCTGCATGTGTGGGGGCAGGAGTAAATGGGAAATCACTGTACTTTAAATTAATGAATAAAGTCCTAAAAAATTAAACATGTGATCTGAGACCAAAATGACATAAATTTAATAATTTTAATTCTTAATTAAATATAAAGAATATCATCTAGAATTGAAATAGTACGTATTTTTATTTGTTATTATTTCATTGATTCTTATTTTTCATGATCTCTATGTTTAGATGGAAGAGAAATATTATTTTAGGACAACATGGAATAGAATGGCACTGTATGGGGGCACCTGAGTGGCTCAGTCAGTTAAGCGTCCAAATTTGCCTCAGGTCATGATCTCATGGTTCGTGAGTTCAAGCCCCACATCAGGCTCTCTGCTGTCAGCACAGAGCCCACTTTCTCTGTGCCCCACTCTCTGCCCTGTATAAAATCTAGCCACTAACCCCATGTGTGTATTTTCATGTAAATATAAATGTATTAAAATGTTATGGCCACATGTTGCTAGCACTTACCACAATGGAAATTTCCATCATCAGAGAAAGTTCTATTGGACAGGACTGGTCTGTATTATAGTTGAACTGTGTTAGAAAGTTGTTCTGTTATTTCTCCAGTTAATTTTGAAGGATAAAAATCCTAGAGGACAATAGTAGTAAAAAGTTTGTTTTGCAATGTGTTCACAAAGAACTCTAATAATCCCTAAACAATACAGATTCAGGATGCCCCAGATAGAGTTTTTCATTAACATTCAAATAACCTTGAGAAACAATAGGCTAATTAAGAGCTGCTTGGAATTGTATTAATAGCTTCAGGGGTATCAGCAGCAACAAGGAGCTAACAAACAGCCCTGAACTGACCCCCAGGAACTGTGGCCTTTAGTCTTCTGTGTTGTTGACTGCATGTGTATGCTGCTGTTACCTGGGCTCAACATCAAAGTGCCTTTTACAGCCCTCATGCTCTGAGAAGACAATTTATGATTCTGTGATCATCCCTAACAATATCACATGGGAGGGGGCTGTCCCTGTGTATCCTATCACTGTGCTAAGCCCTCGGGCCTACTAGGATGGTCTTCAGTCACATGAGAAAATTGTACAGCTCAAGAAAAAGGATGGTAACAGGGCAAGGCGAATGAGAAAAAAACAATGAGGGCCTAGAATAACAATGTCCAGTAGATGAATAATGTGAACCACCAATATGAGAGCCATATAGGCAATTCTGTATTTTCTAATAACTACATCTTTAAAAAGAACAAATAATGTCAATTACATCTCAATAAAATGGGAAAATTAATTCTAAAATAGCAAAAACATAGGCAAAATATAGTATATAAAGGGGCACCTGGGTGGCTCAGTTGGTTAAGTGTCTGACTCTTGATTTCAGGTCAAGTCATGATCTCACTTTCTTGAGATTGAGCCCCGCATTGGGATTCTCTCTTTCCCTTTCTCTCTACCTCTCCCCAACTTGTACTCTTTCTCCCTCTCTCTCTCGCTCTCTCTCTCAAAACAAATAAATAAATAAACTTGACATATACATATACATATATACATATATATATGTATATAGTATATAGTTAAAAATATTTTTGCCAGTATATTTGTTGGGGAGGAAGAATATTTAACCTAGCATATCCAAAATATTCTCATTTTAACATGAGATGAGTATAAAAATTCTAAATGAAATATTTTACATTGCTTTGTGCTAAGTCTTTAAGGTCCCTCGCTGTTTTGTATTTATAGCACATCTCAATTTGAACAGTCACGCAAGGTGAGTGGTTACCTTATTACGCAGTGCAGGTACAGAGAATAGATATCAAGGGATGCTTAATGTAGTGTGGGGTTGTCTGGGAAGGGCCTTGAAGTGATCTTGAGAGCCTGTAGGATTTTAAGAAATGAGAAATGGGTAGATGTGATCATATGAACTGTTAAGGGGGAAGCATTTCTTTTACCCAGTTCCTGCTAGCCGGACTGAGAATCGAATTGACATGAGACAGATTAAAGGAAGATCAAATTTAATAGCATACATAAGGGAAATCCACAGACATGAAAATTCCAAGTATAGTGAGGCAACATGAGGCTTATATGAGCTACAGACAGGGGTAGGGGTCTGAGGACAAAGGGGAGGAAGACCATTAGCAGGAAGGTGTGAAGAGATGTTTGGAAAACAAAGGTTGCCCTATTAAGATCAGTCTCTTAAGTAAAGAGGACTCTTTATTAGTAGCTCTCTTCCTGGTATAAGCAAGCAGTTGAGGGAGAGGTACAGAGCTTTTCCTGAACCTGCTGGGGTTATTTGCTTTTAACACAAAATAGCATTCATGCCAAAGTGGCCTATCTTGGGGCAGCCTACCCGTGGCCCCTGCAGTTCGTTCCTCTGAAACTTGCCTTAAGTTTCTACACATTAAAAGTTGAGCTGGCGGGGCGCCTGGGTGGCGCAGTCGGTTAAGCGTCCGACTTCAGCCAGGTCACGATCTCGCGGTCTGTGAGTTCGAGCCCCGCGTCGGGCTCTGGGCTGATGGCTCGGAGCCTGGAGCCTGTTTCCGATTCTGTGTCTCCCTCTCTCTCTGCCCCTCCCCCGTTCATGCTCTGTCTCTCTCTGTCCCAAAAATAAATAAACGTTGAAAAAAAAAAAATTAAAAAAAAAAAAAGTTGAGCTGGCAAATTGTTCCATCTCATTGAACCAGTCTTAGTCCTGACAGTAAGTCAATTCAGCTAAGTTCATTTCATCTCTACCATGATGCAGATGTGTTTTCAAAATTAGGCCTTTGGTTCAAGTCATTGGGTATTAGACAACAGGCATTTCTGTGGAAACAAAAGAAAAACAATGGTTATTGATTAGGTCAAAATATACATCAGTTTTTTTTTGTTCTGAGGATAGCTGGTGGAGAGGATTTCTAGATGTCAAGCTCGAAGCATCTTCAGATAGAGTGAGAGCAGGCAGTGGCAGTGTGACAGAACTTCCTGGTTTGTAGTTCTGAGTGTCTGTGGTGATTTTTGCGTGGCCAATAGAAGAGCAGGCATGAAGATTGTCTACACATGAGCTGTTGTGATTTCTCTGAACTTACATCAGGTGGTTTATATTTATTTTGCAGGGCTTCGGGGGAAAAAGGGCAGTTTTAGTTCTCAAATGAATCCAATTCAGAAAGGAGGAACAAAAATCAAAAGCATTAGTTTGGACAGTTGCAGCAAAGCATTGGAAGGGACTAGAAGAAATTAGGAGCTAGCCTTGTTTGTAACAGACAGTATTAGAATCTAGTATTTACATAGGTGTGTTATTGAAACATACTTTTTCCTTTCTGTAATCACCCTGATTTCTACCAAAGATAGTCAAATTTAATATTTGTTTACAAAGTAAGTCTAGTTTTAAAAATTTGGCCTAATTATTTACAGAACCACCACAAGAATACTGATTGGCCATGTAGTTTCCTTTAAATCTCCTTTGCTGGAACTTTTCCTTGTTGTTACGAAATTATTGGAGTCTTTAAAAAAATAGGAAATATCTAGTTTCAAGATTTCAAGCTTAATTACCTTTTTTTTACCATTAAAAATTTTTATTTTAATTCCAGTATAGTTAACATGCAGTGTTATATTAGTTTCAGGTGTAAAATATAGAGATTCAGCAATTCTATACATTACTCAGTGCTCATCATAATAAATGTACTCTTAATCCCCTTCACCTACTTTACCCATTCCCCCCCCCACTGCCCCTCTGGTAACCACCAGTTTGTTCTCTATAGTTAAGAATCTGTTTCTTGGTTTGTCTCTTTTTATCTTTGTTCCTTCGTTTTGTTTCATAAATTCCACATATCAGTGAAATCATATGGTATTTGTCTTTCTCTGACTGACTTACTTTATTTAGCATCATACTCTCTAGCTCCATCTGTGTTGTTGCAAATGGCAAAGGATCTCATTCTTTTTTATGGCTTAGCAACATTCCATTGTGTATACATGTACTTTTTCTTTATCCATTCATCTATAGGTGGACCATTGGACTGTTTCCATAATTTGGCTATTGTAAATAATGCTGCAATAAATATAGGGGTGTATATATCTTTTCAATTAGTGTTTTTGTATTGTTTGGGTGAATACCTAGTAGTGCCATTACTGGATCGTATGGTAATTCTATTTGTAATTTTTTGAGGATCCTCCATACTGTCTTCCACAGTGGCTACACCAGTTTGCATTCCCACCAACAGTGCACAATACTTCCTTTTTCTCCACACCCTCACCAACGCTTGTTTCCTGTATTTTTTTATTTTAGCTATCCTGTCAGGTGTGAGGTGATACAGCATTGTGGTGTTGATTTGCATTTTCCTGATGATGAATGATGTTGAGCATCTTTTCATGTGTCTGTTGGCCACCTGGATGTCTTTTTTGGTGAAATGTCTCCTGTCCATTTTTAAATCGGATTTTTTGGGTTTTGGGTGTTGAGTTGTAGAATTTCTTTATATATTTTAGATAATGACCCTTTATCAGATATATCATTTGCAGGGGCACCTGGGTGGCTCAGTCAGTTAAGTGGCCAACTCTTGGTTTTGGCTCAGGTCATGATCCCAGAGTCATGGGATCAAACCCCGCATCAAGTTCTACACTGAGTGTGGAGCCTGCTTAAGATTCTCTCTCCCTCCCTCCCTCTCTCTCTCCCCTGTCCCTCCCCTCACTCACACGTGCTCTCTCTCTCTCTCCCAAAAAAAGATATCATTTGCAAATATCTTCTCCCATTCTGTAGATTGCCATTTACTTCTGTTGATCATTTCCTTTGCTGTACAGAAATTTTTATTTTTATGTAGTCCCAATAGCTTATTTTGCTTTTGTTTCCCCTGCCTCATGGAGACATATCTCGAAAAATGTTGCTACAGCTGATGTCAGAGACATTACTGCCTGTGCTGTCTTCTAGGATTTTTATGGTTTCAGGTCTCACATTTAGGTCCATAATCCATTTTGAGTTGATTTTTGTGTATGGTGAGATGAAGTGGTCCAGTTTCATTTTTTGCATGTAGCTGTCTAGTTTCCCTAGAACCATTTGTTGAAGAGACTATCTTTTTCCCCTTGCATATTCTTGCCTCCTTTGTCATAGATTAATAGACCATATAATAGTGGGTTTACTTCTGGGCTCTTTCGGTTGCATTGATCTATATGTCTGTTTTTATGCCAGTACCATACTGTTTTGACTACTACAGCTTTGTAGTATATCTTAAAACCTGGGACTGTGACAGTTACAGCTTTGTTGTTCTTTTTCAAGATTGCTTTGGCTATTCGGCGTCTTGTGTGGTTCCATGCTTATTTTCGGATTATTTGTTTTAGTTCTGTGTAAAATGCTGTTGGCATTTTAATAGGGATTGCATTAAATATGCAGATTGTTTTGGGTAGTATAGACATTTTAAGAATATTTGTTCTTCCTGCTGGAACTTTTCATAAGGAATTTCTAGTTATATTTTTAGCAGCACCAAGGCCAGAAGCCAAGCCAAAACTTGCACCAAATACCTGCCAGACTTTGCCTGTAAGACCTATAGATTTGGGTGAATTCTTCTCTTCTTGAGGTTCTCCAAATGTTCTGAGGTTCCCATATACCTGTCATGAATTAACCTTCTTTATCATTTGGTATGGCTGCTGGGAACTCTGTAAGCAAGGTTAATATTAAGGCCAATATTTCCAGGGGGCTTTATTGGCTCCATGAAGCCAATCTTAGTTCCTTAAAGCTGTCTGGTCATATCTAAATCTATATAGGTATCAAATATTACATTCCAGTCAAAGCCTTGGTAATATAACCTATGTTTCCAATTGTGTCCTGTTACAGGAGAACAGATTCTTATTGACCTTATGCAAATAAATGTATTGCCATAAAAATATAAGAATACTTGGGCTCCTGGGTGGCTCAGTCAGTTGGGCGTCCAACTTCGGCTCAGGTCATGATCTCACGGTTCGTGGGTTTGAGCCCTGCATTCAGGGTTTCCATTGTCAGTGTGGAGCCTGCTTTGGATCCTCTGTCTCTCTCTCTCTGCCCCTCCCCTGCTGGTTCTCTCTCTCTCTGTCATAATAAATAAATAAACTTAAAAAAAAGTTTTAAAAAATATAAGAATACTCATTTTCTGAATTATGGAGGGTTCAGGTAGGGAGAAAAGATAAATGTTTCAATTCTGTTTATAACAGTATAATTTATCAAATTATTATAGGTCAGTTAGCTTAAGAGAAAAGATTTCCTCAATCTTGAAAAACAAACCATTTCATGGGGCGCCTGGGTGGCTCAGTTGGTTAAGCGTCCGGCTTCAGCTCAGGTCATGATCTCCCCGTCCGTGAGTTCGAGCCCCGCGTCAGGCTCTGTGCTGACAGCTCAGAGCCTGGAGCCTGCTTCAGATTCTGTGTATCCCTCTCTCTCTGCCCCTTCCCTGCTCATGCTCTGTCTTTCTCTGTCTCAAAAATAAATAAAAACATTTAAAAAAAAAAAAAGAAAAACCATTTCAAAAAGTCAGATATATTTTAAACAAAAAGTCACCAAAATTATAATTATCATCCTCAGTTCATTGAGTCCCATGTTTTTGTTTTGCTTGAATCCAGTTTTTCCACTAGTTTTAGAGATTCTTACCTAGTTCTGTTTTATGATTTTTTTAAATTATATTTAAAAAAAATTTTTTTATGTTTTTATTTATTTTTGAGACAGAGAGCATGAATGGGGGAAGGTCAGAGAGAGAGGGAGACACAGAATCCGAAACAGCCTCAAGGCTCTGAGCTGTCAGCACAGAGCCCGACGCGGGGCTCGAACTCACAGACCGCGAGATCATGACCTGAGCCGAAGTCGGACATCCAACCGACTGAGCCACGCAGGCGCCCCAAAAGTCTTATATTTAATGCACAATGCTAAAGACAATTTTATTTTAATTAAGCCAACAACCTTAAATTAGCTTTAGTACTGGATATTTCCCCGGATCACATATCCTTAACAGAGCATTTGGGTTTCTATCTTCCAGAGTTTTGGAATACTCAATTCTTATAAGCACTTGCCTACAAACCAATGAAATAGAACTCCTTTACAAGTTTATTTTATTTTTTTTTAATGTTTATTTTTGAGGGAGAGAGAGAGCAGGGGAGGGACAGAGAGAGGAAGACACAGAATCTGAAGTAGGCTCCAGGCTCCGAGCAAGCAGCAGATATCCCGATGCGGGGCTTGAACTCACAAACCAGTGAGATCATGACCTGAGCTGAAGTTGGCCACTTAACCGACTGAGCTACCCAGGTGCCCCTAGAAGTTTGTATTTTTAAAAAACCTCTTTTTCCCTTTTATTTGTTCAGTCTCAGGCAATTGTGGGCTGTGTTTACATTTTAAAGACGTAAGATTTATGATTTCAAGGGACAGGATGAATGCAAAAAAATGTGTTTTTTCCCAGAATTTCAGGGTAATTGTGATTTAAAATTTACCTTTTAAAAAAAAAAAAAGTACAGGACACTGTTTTAATATCCTGATGTTTCACGATATCCACAAATACTTTGAGAGGAATAGGTGAGGTTTGGGGATTGGTAAAGATAGGTGGGCTTTGACTGGCTTCTAGAGTTGCATTTCTGGGTTCATAGAGACTTATAAGACCAAGAGTTGTTTTTAATTCCTCAAAGAACTAGATTACAGCCCGAATATCAAAAGACTGACCTGTCCTTTTAACTAAATTAGGGAGGTTTTTAACTAAAATGGGAATGAAAAGATTTTTCTCTGTATAAAGTCTGTATAAAGCATCTTAACATTCTCACATTTAAGAAAGCATTTTAACCCTTCTTTCTGGGTACATAATTCAACACGGGCTTCTATTAATCCCTGAATAATGCTTTTTACAGATCATTTGTAAGAGGGCCTAGGAGAAATTTTTGGTCCTGTTTCCTGTGAAGGGGGTTTGTGTAGTCATTCTTTTTATCTCTACATTTAGTTGGATCTTTTCAAAGTGGAGATAAAAAGGGCTTTATAATTTAAAACATCTTGCTGCTGTCCAGAAGACATGAATTCTTTTGTAGTAGGGGGTCAGGAAACACCTGCAAAGGACATTGCATTGGAATGCCTGAAGCTGACAGGGCCTGATTATCAATCCTTGGAAGGTAGAATCAAAACAAGCCTTGTTGGTAGTTTCAGGTGCTTTTTTTTAAATTTTTTTTTTTTTTCAACGTTTATTTATTTTTGGGACAGAGAGAGACAGAGCATGAACGGGCGAGGGGCAGAGAGAGAGGGAGACACAGAATCGGAAACAGGCTCCAGGCTCCGAGCCATCAGCCCAGAGCCTGACGCGGGGCTCGAACTCACGGACCGCGAGATCGTGACCTGGCTGAAGTCGGACGCTTAACCGACTGCGCCACCCAGGCGCCCCTCAGGTGCTTTTTTTAAATTCACTTCCTAGCTTTCAGGATTTTCATGGCTACCTGCATACTTTAAGCCTGGAGGTTAGGCCTTGAGTGCTCCCTATAAATCTTACATAGAAAGGAAAATTCTTAAGTCTAATTTCTGTGATTTTTACTAGTAAGACAAGTGAGAGCTCTCTATAAAGAATATTTTTCTTTTAAATATAGCTAATTTAAAGGTTCCATTGTCTGGCCATTGATGAGTGGGATCTATTAATAGCAACGGAAACCAATAAGCCTTAATGGTTAACCGAAAATGCAAGATGCATCCAAAGAGGGCACAGGTGATCTGTCCCTGTGATCCAGAAGTTTACTCCCAAAATCAGTCTAAGAGAGCAAAGACCTTCATTTCACAGGCAGTAAGGGTCATATGGTGAAAATGGTGTTTCCAGTCTCCCACAACATTGTGAGATGCCTCCAGTAGAACAAAGGAGGTTTACTGGCGTAAACCTGCTTGCCTGGTTGGAGAGACTATTGGTGTGAGTGAGGTAAGGGTAGAGAGCCTTGGTATCAACTTGTTTGGTTTTCTCTATCAATAAAATAAGCATTAAGTGCCTCCTTTGTGCCTGGTACCAAGTTCAGCCTGGAGGTTGTAGAAGTCTAGGACACAGGCCCTAACACTGAGGCCTTGACACGGGCCCCGTGAGCAGATAAAGCAAATGCACACTGCACGAGCAATGGTTGGATGCAAAAAGGGCTAGAGTCAACATGATGTGAGTTCAAAAGAAGGAAAGGTCAACGTGGTGGGAGCTAATGTCAAAACCAAAGTTTGGGAAGATGGAGTAAAGGGGAATGAGAGAGCAGGAAAAGAAATCAAGGAGCATGGTGTGAAGTCTGGGGTGTAGGGGCCTGAACTGGGCTGCTGGTCGTGGGCCAGGCACGGAAGAGATAAACCTGAAAGATCCTTAATGAAAAAGTAATGTGGTGATCAGTAGGGTACTAGGAATAAACAGAAAAGGGGACTGGAACCTTCTCAAGGATGCTCTTTATCTTGTACATTCAGTGCACAAGCAGTGATTGAAAGCCAGCTCAGCTGTAGACTGTGGAGCAGTGGGAGAGGCAGATAATTACGCGTATATGTGTAGGGGAGAACAAATCATTTTCCTTCCACCTTTCTGAGTTCTTGGCCGAGACCACCCATAATAAAAGACAGGTTAACAAGAGAAAAACAAACACAAGTTTAGTAACCTGTACACCTCCTGGACACATGGGAGAGACCTAGGAAGACTGAGAAGCTCCCTGAGATGGCCGCAGCCATCACCTTAAATACCATCTTCAGCTAAAGACAAAAGATGTTGAGGGGGGCAGTTATGGGAGGTTACCAAACAAAGCACAGTGAACAAGGGCATGGTTGTTAGGTGGATTTAAGTCTAGCCTTTTCCTGTTGATGAGAGCGTCTGGTGATGTATAGTCATCCTTCTCTCCTGGTACAGAGAGGGAGACACCCATGCACAAGGAGATTTCCCTTATAAATGGAGATTTCCCTTACACCAAGAGTAATTTCTACTCAGTTTTCAGAGCTTCTCCTGTGTTGGCTGTTGCCAGAATAATCAGCTCAAAATAATCCTTGTGCCAAAGAGGCATATGGGATGGTGTATCTTGCTACCCTTCACCACCTCAAAATATGCCTCTTTGGCATAAGGATTACTTTGAGCTGATTATTTTGAGAAACTGCAGACACAGGAGAAGCACTGAAAGGAGAGTAGAAGTTATCCTTTCATCAGGGAAATTTACATTAAAAGGGGGGGGGGGCTGGACCAGGAAGAGAGTTATTACCAGAGACAGCTTTTTCTTTAGAGAGACTTACCTGCTTGGAAGGGCAAACTTGGCTTCCCCTGCATTTTCTCTTCTCACCTTCCTGTGAATTGCCTTCCTCCGCTTTGAAGCCTCGGGCCTCTGCACCTTTCCTTAGCTCCCCTGTTATTTAAGGCTCAGTTGCCTGACTGCCATTGGAGTCTCATACCTCTGTGGGTCTTCAGTCAGGAAATAGATAATCAAAAATTTTTCTCGTACTAATCTATATTTTTATTACAGTGGGGGGGAAGGTGTCTCAGCTAAGGACCTCGAAGGGTAGAATAAAACTTATTTGTCCTTCCGTACAATGGCATATTCTGCTACCCTTCATATAAATACAATAATAATTATACCAGTGGGATAAATCTTTTGAAAGAAAAAAAATCAGAGTGTTATGATCAAAAAATAAGAAGAAGATCATATTATAAGAGTAGCCAGAGAACATTTTACTGAGGAGGTGACGGTAAAGCCCAAGACTTACAGACAATGGGAGCTGAGTGAGGGGAAAGTGTTTTCTGAGGAGAGGGAGGAGCAGGAACTGAGGGACCAAGGCAGGAACGTGCTTCCTGTGCTTCAGGAGGTGAAAGAGGGACACTCCTGAGGCTGGACACATAGGGTGGTACAGGCACAAAAGAAATCAAAGCCGGGACTAGTCCTATTAATAAGAACTAAAACCGAGCACATTTTCTCCATGGAATCTAAAGAGATGTTGATGCTTGTCAGCAATAGATTAGTGACTCCTTCATGATGACGGTGTACCTCTACTCACTGAAACCATAGTTGATAAAATCACAGTTTCTGTTTATTTCATTTTCTTCATACAAGAAGAACCTGAAAATGAAGGCACTGTTAGTCAGAACACGTAATCGTCTTCCTATTCGGGGGGAAAGTATGAGCAACTACCAAGATATTGTTTTATTCTGTATTTTGTTAACATGGAGGAAGAGGATGGGAGAGGAGAACAAAATGTGAATTATTTTTAGCAGATCAAACCGTTGGCAAAAGTTGTCTTCCCTAAGGCCACAGTAGACAAGGGCCCCTGGTGGGGGGATGGTTTGGGTTCCAGAGGAGGAGGTTTGGGGTGGGAGTGGGGGTCGAAAATCTTCCAGAAGCTGACCTCGTGAATCGAAGGACATAAATTGACAGAGGCATCAAGGTCATAAAAGAGCAATGAAGGAATAGGTCTGGGATTTGGGGGCTGGCGTTTGCATGGGTGAGAATAGATTCTGGTCATTTCCTGAATGGAGTGGGGGACGAGTCAGGGTGAAAGGAGGGGTCGTCTTGGGGATCTGCTTGTTAGTCCCCTTCTTGCCTGGTCTTTACAGGAGACCCTCACGAATTGGTTTTGAAGAATGTGAATTCTCAACTCCTGGGCCACAGTCTGAGTATCTCAGAGGGGAAGGTCCTGCAGAGTCTCTTGGTGCCAGGCATCCTACAATTGAATCAGCTTGAACAGACCAATTACCAGCAAAGAGATTGGATCTGTAATCAAGACTTCCAGCAAACAAAAGTCCAGGACCAGACGGCTTCACAGGCAAAATTTAAAACATTTAAAGAGTAAATTAAAAAAAAAAAATTTAAAGAGTTAATACCTATTCTTCTCAAACTATTCCAAAAAATAGAAGGAAAACTTCCAAAATCATTCTATGAAGCCAGTAAACAGCCTGATACAAAGCAGATAAAGACACCACAAAAAAAGGAACTACGGGCCAATATCTCTGATGAACAAAGATGCAAAAATCCTCAACAAAATACTAGCAAATAGAATCCGTTAAAAAAAACCATTCACCATGATGAAATGGGACTTATTCCCAGGATACAAGGGTGGTTCAATATTGAAGTATCAATCAACATGATACATCACATCAATAACAGAAATAATAAGAACTATATGATCATTTCAATAGATGCAGAAAAAATCCCAAAGCAACAGAATATACTTTCTTCTCGAGTGCACATGGAACATTCTCCAAGATCATATACTGGGTCACAAAACAGCCCTTCATAAGTTTACAAGAATTGAAATTATATCATGCATACTTTCAGACCACAATGCTATGAAGCTTGAAATCAACCACAGGAAAAAGTCTGGAAAACCTCCAAAAGCATGGAGGTTAAAGAACACCCTACTAAAGAATGAGTGGGTCAACCAGGCAATTAGAGAAGAAATTTAAAAATATATGGAAACAAACGAAAATGAAAATACAACAATCCAGACGCTTTGGGATGCAGCGAAGGCAGTCCTGAGAGGAAAATACATCGCAATCCAGGCCTATCTCAAGAAACAAGAAAAATCCCAAATTCAATAGATGCAGAAAAAGCATTTGACAAAGTACAATATTCATTCATGATCAAAGCCCTCAACAAAGTAGGTTTAGAGAGAACATACCTCAACATAATAAAGGCCATGTATGAAAAACTCACAGTGAACATCATACTCAATGGGGCAAACCTGAGAGCTTTCCCCTAAAGGTCAGGAGCAAGACACAGATGTCTACTCTCACCACTTTTATTCAACATAGTACTGGAAATCCAGGCCACACTAATGAGACAACAACAAAATAAATAAATGAAAAGGACCCAAATCTGGAAGGAAGAAGTAAAACTTTCACTATTTGTAGATGACATGGTACTACATACAGAAACTGGAAAGACTCCATCAAAAAAACTACTAGAACTGATAGATCAATTCAGTAAAGTCACAGGATACAAAATCAATGTACAGAACTCTGTTACATTTCTATACACTAATATCAAAACAGCAGAAAGAGAAATCAAGGAATTGATCCTGTTTACAGTTGCACCAAAAATAAGATACACAGGGATAAACCTAACCAAAGAGGTGAAAGACCTGTATTCTGAAAACTATAAAACATGGATGGAAGAAATTGAAGATGACACAAAGAAATGGAAAGACGTTCCATGCTCACGGATTGGGAGAATAAATATTTTTTAAATGTCTATACTATCCAAAGGAATCTACACATTTAATGCAATCCCTATCAAAATTCCAACAACATTTTCCACAGAACTAGAACAAAATATCCTAAAATTTATATGGAACCACAAAAGACTCCAAATAGCCAAAGCAATTTTGAAAAAGAAGAACAAAACTGGAGGTATCACAATTCGAGACTTCAAATTATATTACAAAGCTGTAGAAATCAAAACAGTATGGTACTAGCACAAAAATAGACATATAGATCAATGTAACACAACAGAAAACCCAGAAATAAACCCATGATTATATGGTCAATTGATCTTTGACAAGGCAGGCAAGAATATGCAGTGGGAAAAAGTCCCTTCAACAAATGGTTCTGGGAAAACTGGACAACTACATGCAAAAGAATGAAACTGGACCACAGTTCATACACAAAATAAAGTAAAAAATGGATTAAGGGCCTAAATGTGAGACCTGAAACCATAAAAATCCCAGAAGAGAGCACAGGCAGTAATGTCTCTGACATCAGCCATAGCAACATTTTTCTAGGTGTGTCTCCTGAGGCAAGGGAAACAGAAGCAAAAATAAACTATTGGAACTATATCAAAATAAAAAGCATCTGCACAGCAAAGGGAATGATCAACAAAACTAAAAAGCAAACTACTGAATGAGAGAAGATATTTGCAAATTACGTATCTGATAAAGGGTTAGTTTCCAAAATATATAAGGAACCTATACAACTCAAAACAAAACAAAAAACCCAAATTATCCAATTTAAAAATGGGCCAAAGACATGAACAGACATTTCTCCAAAGAAGACATACAGATGGCCAACAGACGCATGAAAAGATGCTCAGCATTACTAATCATCAGGAAAGTGAAAATCAACACCACAATGATATATCACTTCACGCCTTTCAGAATGGCTAAAATCACTAAAGAAACAAGAAAGAGACAAAAATCACTAAAGAGACAAGAAACAACAAGTGTCGGCGAGTATGTGGAGAAAAAAGAACCCTCTTTCACTGTTGGTAGCAATGCAAAACTGGTGCTGCCATTATGGAAAACAATATGGAGATGCTTCAAAATGTTAAGGAACCTACCCCTTAGTTCCCAGCAACTGCACTACTGGGTATGTACCCCCAAAATACAAAAACATTAATTCAAAGGGATACATGCACCACTACGTTTATTGTAGCATTATTTGCAATAGCCAAATTACAGAAGCAGCCCAAGTGTCCATCGACAGATGAATGGGTAAGAAGAGGTATATATACACATACATATATACACACACATACACGCATATACAATGCAGTATTATTCAGTCATAAAAATGAATGAAATCTTGACATTTACAAGGACATGGATGGAGCTAGAGAGGATAATGTTAAGTGAAGTAAGTCAGAGAAAGAGAAATACCATATGATTTTACTCATATGTGGAATTTAGAAACAAAGCAAACAAGCAAAGGGGGAAAAAAGGAGAGAGAGAGAGAGAGAAACCAAGAAACAGACTCTTAAACTATAGAGAACAAACTGATGGTTACCAGAGGGGAGTTGGGTGGGGGGTAATGGGTGCAACAGGTGATAGGGTTTAAGGATGAGCACAGGGTGATATATGGAATTGTTGAATCACTATATTGTATACCTGAAACTAATATAACACTGTATGTTAACTAAATTGGAAGTAAAAGTGTTAAAATCAGAACAAAAAATAATCAAACCGAATCAGGGCTTTTCTAGGGGATTCTAGAAGTTTAAAAAATATTACACAGGTAATGAAATAGACCTTTTTATTCCAGAAATGGCAGATGGATAATCAATATGAAAATGAAAGGACGTATATTCAATAAGGCACTATAGGGGAACAAACAGAGGAGGAAGATATGGCTCCTGTCTGCAAGGAATTTGCATTGTAATCAGATTGTGACTGTATTGTAACAATTCATATATATTTTTCACTTAGGATTTATGAAACAGAAAGTTGTCATTCTTTTCTAAAATAAATTCTCGTTCTTCACCAGTTCTTTTACACTAAGGGAAAAAAACAAAAACCCTGGGTTCAGATTTCTCTAGGGATGGGAGTACTGGGCTATATGAAAAAAGAAAACGAAAAAGAGGATAGTTTGAGTTTGCCTCTATCTTTCAGCCCAAGACAAAGACTTGTCAAGTTTTGTATTATTGGTAATTGGGGCCAGAGGATTCTTTCTTGTGGGTGCCTGTCCTAGGAATTTTAGGATGTTTAGCTGCATGCCTGGCCTCTACCCACTAGATGTCAGTAGCACCTAACTCTAGTTGCGACAACCAAAAATATCTGCAGACATTACCAAATGTCCCCTGGGAGCAGAATTGCTCCCTTCATTGAGAATCGCTATTCTAGTAACTGCCTGAAGAGCTTTGTCTATACTGCTGGGGCTCTTTTTCCAAAAATAACAAGGCTAAGATCTTGAATTTCTAGCTTTGGGGCAGCTAGCTCAGAAAGAGATGCCTTCTCTGTAAGAGTAAACAGTGGTAGGGGCACCTGGGTGGCTCAGTCGGTTAGGCATCCGACTTCGACTTCGGCTCAGGTCATGATCTCACGGTCTGTGAGTTTGAGCCCCACATCGGGCTCTGTGCTGACAGCTCAGAGCCTGGAGCCTGTTTCGGATTCTGTGTCTCCCTCTCTCTCTGACCCTCCCCTGTTCATGCTCTGTCTCTCTCTGTCTCAAAAATAAATAAACATTAAAAAGAAAATTTTTAAAGAGTAAACAGTGGTAAGTTTCTGTTTGGTTTTGTTTTATTTTATGAAAAGTGGAGTGTCAAGGGACCCCATCATACACACAGGAGATTGACTAAGTCACAGCTACCTCATCACTTTCTCAAATCCTTAGACTCTTTCTTAGAGGTGGAGTGAGGTACAGAGCATTGTTGGTAATGATTTATCTCAACTCATATTTCTTCTGGTTGTTCTGCTGCTCTTGGTTCTTCTGTCCGTGGTGCTACTAAAGGGCAGAGAACTGGAGCACCCTGTATCATGCACATGGGTTCTATCACATCATGCATGGATGTCTCAGCAGCTGCTCTGTCTATGTTACAGGAAGTCTGCTGAGATTTATCAGGAATTTAGCACAAAGACCTGGTGCTTGGCTCTTTGTAGAAAAATCATCGTCAGTGCTATATTGTGTCTGTGGGGAACAAACTGTGCATGGACACTTTAATATATAATGTCCATAGCTATGCATGTGACAGAACTTGAGGGACCTTAGCAGTACTAATATTCCACCCGGGTTTTGTAGGATGGTTGCCTAATCCTCACGTTTGCTTATATAGGAGGTGAACTCAGCATACACACTTATATAGGATCATATAATCCCACCAAAGGGATTCGTCTCTCTGCTTCTCTTCCCTCTGACACACTTCTCTGCTGTGATTCAAGAAGTGTTCAAGTCTGTCCTTAAAGATGTAGGTGTCTCTGTGTCCCCTGTTTTTGTTTTTTCTTCTCCTTGGTATAATATGGCCCCCAAACCCTGAACATCTTACTTGTATGTCTCAAATTTAGAAGAAAGTACTCTTCTTTTCCCCAGATTCTTTGGCATTTGTGTTAGTTTTTCTAAAACCCAAGACTGTCTCCCCCATCTCAGTTGGAAGACTGTAATATTGCATTGTGTAAATAATCCAGAGATCTTCAAAACTGCAAGTTAAGTTACAGGTGCATGCCACACAAGTGTTTATTTCAACCAGCCAAGCGATCAAAAACTTACAGTGCTTGGTTCAACATTTGCTTTCCAAAAATTCTTCCTCTTCTTCCCACATTTCCTTTGTTGGAAATAATTCATTATTGGAAATTTCATTGATTTGTATTTGTATGTAAACTTGGTTTGGTAAGTGGGGCTCAGAAAATTATCAATAAAGAAAAACAGCTCATTTGAAGGTACCCTCCTCCTTCTACACAGTGCTAATCTGCACGCGTCTTACTGTTACCACAAGAGCGGGTAGCACTTGGTTAGGGTGAAATCAGAGGGTGGACTGAGTCGCTTGTGTCTGACAAAGCAGCAGACGTCTGTGCCCGTGCAAGGTGCTCTCTGAGCTGCCTTTGTCCTCTGCCTTAATCAGTCCGTTTAGCCCCCAGGTGGCTAATTCCTAAGATGTAGACTCCATGGGCCTTGACACACTCCCCACAACTAGAATTGCCTCGTGTGTGATCCCACATAGCAGACGTCTTGATGATAGCCCCGCTGTGCTTTTTCTCCTAGTGCACCCGCTCTGGGAGAGCGTGGACCTGGTCCCGGCGGGCGAGCGCCAGTCGCCCATCAACATCCGGTGGAGGGACAGTGTCTATGATCCTGGCTTAAAACCGCTCACCATCTCTTACGACCCGACCACCTGCCTCCACGTCTGGAATAACGGGTACTCCTTCCTCGTGGAATTTGAAGATTCTACAGATAAATCAGGTGAGGGTCAGACTGGTGGTCTTGTCTGGAGTTAAAGGGACAGTTTGATGTGAGCACAGGCCACACCACACTGCCTCCTTGGGACCATGGACCTCTATGAGCGGTGGACTGGGACTCCTTGCACTCAGCTTTTTCAATGTATGAAAAAAATCCCTTCGAGTTTTTATGAACATTTTCTTCTACTAGTATAGGTAGTACTTTTATTAATAAGTATGTGTATCTCTATGTATAGACAGAAGATAGGTTGTGAAATTAAAGCTTTGCCTGAAATTTATTTTGTGTGTATTGAATACGTACTGATTTTCTCTGCTTGCTGACTTTACAAGACACTTTTACATTTAATAGTAATACTATTTAATCAGATTTAACTGATCAGATTGCAGTACCTTTGAAATGGGGCAAAAAAGCATATTCATGTGTGCGTGAAGTTATAATCTTAACAACCAGTTCTATATTATAAAATGAAAACTCAAATTCTGTTAATTTTGTTGATTTAGAAGAAACACAATTTAAAGGAGATTTTCAAAATCAGATATTATATTGCTTTTGAATCTTCTCTGGTTTTGAACCTACCCAGATATAAACTAATCTGAATGATTTCAAAGTTTACCTAAAACTTTTAGTATCTATTGAACACAGAATGTGATTAATTCTATGTAGGTTTCTTTTCTCTTTTTCTTTTCCTTTTCAAATCAGATTTGATGGTACCAAATAGTCTTCATCTGAAATAATTATTATTTGAAATAGTCTCTCTTTGTGGTTATCAACCAGTGGCAGTTTTACCACCCCTTCCTCCCCCAGGGGCTGGGGACACTTGGCAACATGCGTAGGCATTTTAAGTTGTCACACTTGGGAGGGTGGGGTGCACCTGTTGTCTTGTGGGTCAAGGCCAGGAAAACAGCTGAAGAGCCTACAGTATGCAGGACAACATTCGCAAAGAGTTATTCAGCCCCTAATATCAATAGAGCCAAGATTGAGAAACCCTTTAGGAAATTAGTTTTCTCTTATGAATATGAGGAAATGAGCCCATGAACGTGTTAATGAATCAAGTACAAAATGTAACCTAAAGCATAAATGGAAGCGTTTAGTCCTGTATCTATCCTCGCTCTAGAATTCCCAACTGTATCTTGGTTCTGTATGCATTTTCCTAGGGTTGCTCTGAAACTTAGACATGGCTCTCTGGCCCAACAGCAAACAGACTGCTCCTCCAATGGGAATTCTCTCTCTCTGGCTCTCTTCCCTTTGATGTACTTCTCTGCTGTGATCCACCAAGTGCTCAGGCCTGTCTTTAAGAGCTTAGGTGTTTCTATGTTCCCCATTTTTTTCCTTTCTCCTCTGTGGTATGACGTGGCCCCCCAAACCTGAACATCTTGCTTACATTTCTCAAACTGAGAAGAAATTACTCCTTTTCCTCCCAGATTCATTAGTATCTTTCCTAATTTTTCAAAACCCTATAGTGTGCTCCTGTCTCAACCGGAAGCTATATTACTGGAATGCTGTAGTGTTACATTGTATATAAGGATTCCAGAAATCTTCAAAACAGCAACCTAAATTCCTATATTCCAGATAGCTATCTTGCATGACAATGAGCTTTACTTGTCTCAGGAGTTCTAGCATTACTCCTGCCGACTACACCAATGGGCAGACCCAGTCTGTAAATACCAACTCTCCTACATACACTCTGGATGCACAGCAACCCTCTCAAGTCTCACTTTTGTCTAGGTCCTTGGCAACCTTCTTTCTTTTCTTCTGAGGATCCTAAATGTTGGTCAGCTTTCTAATGACCTTGACGGTCTAGAGACTGTTTCCAATATAGGTTTCCTTCACTGAGTTGGAAATTGTGGGAAGTTGTTAAATAGGTTTCTAACCAAGTGAGTTAATCTCAAGATCATTTGAGGCAAATAGCTTTCTGTTTCATTTTTTAGTCATTCTTTCCCCCTTTTTAACAATAGATTCACGAATTCTTATCCACCCATTTGCTAGGGCAATCTCAGATGGAATACAAATGACCTGCATTTTCCTCATAATAACTCCTTAGGTACCTCCAAGCACAACTCACTAAATTGATTATTCCTCGATGTTACCTTCCCTAGGTGTGTCAGTGTCGCACTATTTTTATAAAATATCCAGAAAAATTGTAGAGAGGTTGCTAATTTTCCACTTATTTTGTTAGGAAGGACCAAAATAGGTAACCCTTTTTTAAATTATGCTTTAATAATCATTCTCTTTAAAATACCATTAATCTTTGATAAATATCTAACTTTCTCTATCTCTCTCTTTTTCCACATTTCAGTGACTGCCTCCTATTTCCTGCTTATTCTTCATTGCTATTTCTCCATGCTGTTGCAAAATAATTAATAGCATTCAAAGAGAAGGAAAGAGTGAATGAACATAAAAAATAAAGAAAAAGTAAAAGACAGCAAAGACTTCCTAGAAATGAAGAAAGGCAAGAACCAATTCTAATTGTAGAAAGGAAAGGAGCTAATAAATATCAATGTCTATAAATTAAAAAAACAACAAGTAGGAAATGCTGCTACAGTGTGCTTTACAAAGAACTCGGGATAAGGTGTGTAAAGAAAGGGTTTGAGGAAGGTATGTGACAAAAAGAAACCATACCAAACCTGATGGGATGTAGCAAAAGTAGTGCTTAGAGGGAAATTAGAGATGAAAATGCCTTTATTGGAGAAGAAGAAATTTCTCAAATCAATAATCTAGCTTCCCACCTTAAGGAGCTAGAAGGAGAAGAGCAAACTAAACCCAAAACAAACACAAAGAACAGAGCAGAAACCAGTGAAGTCAAAAGTTGGTTCTCCAGAAAGATCAACAAAACTGATAAACCTTTAGCTAGGTGGAGCGAGAAAACAAATAAGAGAAGACTCAAATTACTGAAATCAGGAATGAAAGAGAGACATCACCACCAACCTTACAGAAATTAAAAGGATAATAAGAGAAGGTATGTGAGCATCTCATAGCACTGCCCTTTGCTGGGTACTGTTTTGTTGTTTGGCTCCCCTGAATAGGACACAGTGCATGTGAGGGATGCAAAATGCCGTGGGGAATGGCACTAAATTATGCCTGGGCTGAGGTCCATGGATGATCTCTAATTTCACCTCCTGTGAAAGTACTCTCATCAGCTAGGTCACTAGGCCTCAAAGAGAGGAAGAGATGGGTCCTGTTGCTCCCCAAAGGGTGCTTCCTGCCCCATCTTGTGTCACTTTACACTTTTCTGGGGTATCACCGGTAAACCCAGGAAGAATGTTCCCCAGACATTTGAAGAGTTCTCCTTCCTAATTTTGGTCTTACATTTGCTTTTTGGGAGAAAACAATGTAATGATTTGTAGCAAACCTACAGAGTGGTGTATCCATTAGGACCATCCAATTTGAGAACATTTCCATCACCCCAGTTATTCCACATATCTTATGACCACTCTGCTTTCTAATTTACAATCTTCTGTTTCCCTTCTGCCTGTTTCTTGCTGACTGTACTTCCCCCTGTCATCCACACATCTGCCCCACCCGACCCCACCTTTTTCTTCGCTCGTGCTGAGGTTACCAGTGATGTTTCAATTAACAAACCCAACAGATACTTTGCAGTCTATCTCTTTAGTTCCTGGTTTCATTGAGAATCTTCTAAGTGCCACACACTGTGCCAGGTGCTCAGAATGGAAAGAGGAAGAAGGGATGGTCGCCACCTTTAAGGAGCTAATACTGTGGTGGGGAGACAGACCCATGAACAGACAGCGCTAATGCAGAGTGCCAAGCGCTGCGAGGGAAGTGTTCAGGTGGGGTCCAGTGGGAGAAGGCTTCCTGGAGGGGGTGACACCTGGGCTGTCTGCATGGAGGGGGAGGTTCAAGGCAGTGCAATGCTTGTGTTTGGTACTACTGTGTGTAAGTGCAAGAAGGAAATGGCAGCCAAGTGAGGCCTGAGGTAGGCAGGAGCTGATACACAGCCAGTTCTGCAGACCTTGCCCAGAGAGGGGTAATGTGGGTGCAGCTTACCTGCGTACTCTTGCTCTGGGTCTCGAGCTGGGCTGTGATGGAGGTGTCAGCTGTGGTTGGGGTTTCATCTCAAGACTCCTCTGGCGAAGGATCCTCATCCAAATTCACTCACGTGGCTGTTGGCAGAATTCAGTTTCTCTCAGGGTCTTGGTTTCTTTGCTGGCTGTTGGCGAGAGGCCACTCCCTTTTCCTTGCCCAGTGGGCCTCTCCGTAGGGCAGCTCACAACATGGCAGCCGGCTTTGTCAGAGAGAGCAAGCAAGATGACAACCAGCATCTTTTTGTAACCTAATCTCAAAACTCATATCGCATGACTTTTACCCTTAGAAGCAAGTCACAAGGTCCAGCTCACACTCAGGGGAGGGCATTACACAAGGGTGTGAATACCAAGAGATAGGGTTCATTGGGAGTCTTCTTAGAAACTGCCAGGATACATGGCCAATGGCACAAAGCCAATGAATTCAAACTGAGGTCCCTTTCCTATAAAGTGCATGCCCTTAGCCCCATTATATAGGAGAATACCTCCCTGTCTCACTTCTCCCCTATGTACAATTTTTGTGGATCCAGTGCATGTAGAGATTTCATGATTTTTCGAGTTAGAAGTGCCCAAATCAGATGCCTGGGCATCTCACTTCTCTCCCAGGGATCACAAATGGAGAGGTGCCTATAGCGCCATAGAAGTAATGAGCATGAGCCAGGCTGGGAGAATCTGAGACAAATGGCAGTGATGGCAACTGAGAAACTGGCAGGACCGTCGAAAGGTGGTGGCCGTTTCTCCCATCTAGCCTGTTGTTGCCTGGTGGGAGCATGTGCCCCACATTCTCATTCTCCATGTGCCTCCATGTGCCTTCTCATTCTCCAGTTAGAAATGTAGAGTTTTATGGGAAATTGTCTAGCTTTAAATGTTGGCAATGAACTTTAAGATGTATTTAGTATTGTGTGGGTGAATCAAAACACACCTGAAGACCAGTTCTGCCCCCTTCCCCCTGCAGCCACCCACTAGTAACAGCTCCTCTCTGCCTTGCTCATTATCTTTGGAGGAGACACACAGTAAGTTTCCAGAATATGTTGCCAGTGTTTTTCTGGAGATAGGAGAGAAAAGCTAGCCTTCCCCTCTGCCTTGGTCACTTAACATGGGACGAGAACTTCAATTTCATTCAACAGATTAGATTGGATTTTGCCAAAGTCAAGCTCCCAATATGGAGCTGGCATAGAAAAGCAAGGTTTTGGAAAATATTTTATTTTTATTTCAGTATGCTTTAGTACCATCCTCCTGTTATTTTAGTGAATCAGGTGGTATTAGTCTCTGTACCTCTCCTGCCCCTTAAAGAAAAGTGGTCATTGGTGTCTTTGCTCACCTCTTTCAAAACATTTTTTTAGAGGAAGAAATTATGTAAAGTATTTTCAAAAGGCAATAAGATACATAGCAGACCACTGCATGACATATCCAACGTATTTAGTCCTGGGATTGTTGTAATTGCACATAAAACTCAACTAATGATGCAGTAAACTCTAAAGATCACTAAGGTAGTTGAGATAGATGGGTTTTATGCTCTTATATTGGTTTAACCATGAACAGACATCTCCAGGGTTGGATTAGATGGAAGAAATGAGGAACTAATTAATATGTGTTAGCAAACTCAAGAAAAAAAAAATCAGTACAACCCAAAGTCTGAGGAAAGATGATTTTAAAGTCTTGTTTTATCTGGATATTTTGCATTTCAAGTATTATTTCACTAGTTCAGAAAACACTAGCCAAACAAAAGGTATTTATTATCCAACATGGTAAGGACAGTGGTACAGTGTGGATGACTCACATCGTTCACTCTGTCCAAAGGGACATGGGTGATAAGTTTTCACTTGCAAATGTCCTATTTTATTTCAATGGAAGGGGAAAAAAAACAGTAGTATCTTCCAAAATTGAAATGCAAGAGGCACCTGGCTGGCACATGATGGCACATGGTACAGCACATGACTCTTGATCTCAGGGTCATGAGTTTGGATCCCACATTGGGTGTAGAGTTTACTTTAAAAAAAGTATCAGTGCATAAAAAAGAAAGAATATCTTTTGTCCCCATACTTCAGTTTTATGAGATTGGGTTGGATAAATATGCTAAGAGAAATTTGCATTTTACTGCACATTTAAAAAGTAGGCGCAGTAACTCAAGGTCAAGAGCATGTTCTAGGAGGAGGCGAACGCCCTCATCTTCTAGGCACAGGCAGTCAGGAAGCAGATCGAGAAGGAGATCACATTCTAAGTCAAGGAGTAGGGGATGATCCAAACGTCCAAGACAGAGAAGATCTCATTTCAGAGAGACAGGTAGAAGGTCAAGGAGTACATCAAAAACCAGGGCAAAAAGAAAGAAGACAAAGAAAAGGAGTGTTCCAAAACACCACCAAAAAGTTATAGCACAGCCATAGATTCCAGAAATGCAAGCAGAGACAGACAACCCCAATGAAGTAGGCGTGGCACAAGATCTCCTACAAAGCCTAGGTCACCTAAAAGAAAAATGTCTAGTTATATCCCCTAGGAGATATAAAAAGGAGAAGAAAGGTAAAGAAAGAAGCAGAGATGAAAGAGAATGACCAACAAGCAAGAAGAAGAAAAGTAAAGATAAGGAAAAGAATCAGAAAACGAAATCAGAGAGTGATAAAGATGTAAAATTAATAATGAAGAGGAACAAGGGAATGACAGTAAGAAAGAGAAAAAAAGAGAAGAAACCAACAGAACCAAGTTCCCCTAAAACAAAAGGATGTTTTGTGGAAAAGGGAACTGGTGATTCACTAAAAGAATCCAAAGTGAATGGGAATGATCATCATGGAGAAGACATGTTTATGAGTGACTGAATATCGCCACCATGGGAATCCAGCTGCATACATGCACGAGTGTCATTCCTTCGTGTGATTTCTTAATGCTGTTTTTGTTCCTACCAA
Organism: Lynx canadensis; assembly: GCF_007474595.2. Lineage (NCBI taxonomy): Eukaryota > Metazoa > Chordata > Mammalia > Carnivora > Felidae > Lynx > Lynx canadensis. The sequence goes on from NC_044321.2 coordinate 11,879,051, forward strand.
ACCTAGATGTTTACAGTTCTGAGTTATAAATGGATACAAAGCTTCTGATATTGATACTAGTTATTTACATCCAAAACCATTTAGAAAATGATACAGGAGTAACCAATTCTTTAAAAAAATTTTTTTTCAATGTTTATTTATTTTTGACAGAGAGAGAGAGAGAGAGAGAGTGTGTGTGTGTGTGTGTGTGTGTGTGTGTGTGTGTGTGCATGAGCGGGGGAGGGGCAGAAAGAGAAGGAGACACAGAATCCAAAGCAGGCTCCAGGCTCTGAGCTGTCAGCACAGAGCCCAACATGGGGCTCGAACTCACAGACTGCGAGATCATAACCTGAGCTGAAGTCGGATGCTCAACTGACTGAGCCACCCAGGCACCCCCAGGAGTAACCAATCTTGACATGGTGAAATCTGTCAAGCAGTTTTAAAAGTATTCTGGTGCTGCTTTAAAACAAAAACGAAAAGCTGCATACATCACAGCACCCATGGATAGTTTATGTTATATGATCTCCTTTATTAAGTAAGTTCACTTATGGTATTTCTAGAATTTGATTCATTTCTATAATGCAGCTATGTAAGCAATGCACTGATTACATGTTAATTGTGGCAGGAATATCCTAAATGTCATTAAAACCCTCCAACATGATGGATCTACTTATGGTCTTATCTGTTGACATGACAAATTAACATTCTTTTTAAAAAAATTTTTGTTAATGTTTATTTATTTTTGAGAGAGAGTCACAGCATGACCAGGGAAGGGGCCTGAAGCAGGCTCCAGGCTCCAAGCTGTCAGCACAGAGCCTGACACGGGGCTTGAACTCATGAACTGTGAGATCATGACCTGAGCTGAACTCAGACACTCGACTGACTGAGCCACCCTGGCGCCCCAACATTCTTATAATTACATCTGAAAATGAAAATTTGAAATAAATCACCCTTTAAGGCTTTTAGGTAAATTTTTGTGGCTTTTGTTTAACTTTGAAAGGTTCTATCTGCACTAACCTTTTTTGATGACTGACTAGGCTTTAATTACAGAAACAAGATTTGAAATGATATTGTCTTTGGTAGTGAGCAAATAACGTATTTTGAAGTAGAGTTGTATACTTTTTTCATAAGGTGTTTGGGATTTTTTTTCCCTGAAATAATTTATTCCACATCTACATCAGTGAAGGCTTCTGCCTATCCTGAGCCCATCTGTTAAAGAAAGTTATCTCTTGTCCTGGTTTTCAATTTTCCACTCTTTTATTAGTTTGTTTTAATCTCAGTGTTGGGAAAAGGGGGTAGGGCATTTTAAATTGACTTTCATATACTTTAAAATAAGACAAATCTACTTTTAATGTTTATTTATTTTTGAGAGAGAGACAGAGTGTGAGTGGGGGAGGAGCAGAAAGAGAGGGAGACACAGAATCTGAAGCAGGCTCCAGGCTCTGAGCTGTCAGCACAGAGCCCGACGCAGGGCTCGAACTCACAAACCTGATCATGACCTGAGCTGAAGTCGGACGCTTACTGACTGAGCTACCCAGGCGCCCCAAGACAAATCTACTTTTAAATAAATGTTTATTATTTTGAGAGAGAAGTGTGCATGCACATGAGCAGGGGAGGGGCAAAGAGAAAGGGAGAGAGAGGATCACAAGCAGGCTCCACACTGTCAGCACAGAGCCTGATGTAGGGCTCAATCCCAAGAAAGCCTGTGATCATGACCTGAGCCAAAGTGAAGAGTCAGACGCTTAACCGACTGAACCACCCAGGAGTCCCAAGACAAGTCTACTTGATAATGTACTTTTTATGTGACGTCCAGTATAAAACCTATCAATTTGTGTTACTGGTACTGCAGTAGTAATCTTATGCGCACAGTGATTCCAGGTTAAATGCAAAGTAGTTAGGCAACGGTTTTCTTAGTTACAGGAGTTTCAAGGTTCACTTTTGTGCAGAAAAAACTAAAGTAGGCTATAGTCTGTGTCATGTTGATGTACACTTTCTGAAATTGTTTTATAAGACTTTGTTAATAAAACCCTTGTTTCGTGTTCCTGTAAAAAAAGAAGTGGGCACAGTAAATATAGAATATAAAAATAAGTCAAGAATTGGCCTTTCATGGTTGTACAGAGCTTGGAGTGTGTTAATTCTCAGTGTCTTTCAGAGTGCAAGTCTTGCCCTTATACCTGTACTGACTGCGTGGAAATCAAGTTTATATACACGTGTATCTAATACAGTGTGCCCCATTTAAGACAGTTCACATAGAAGGTCCCCCCAAAGAGTCGGCCTTTCCCCTGCATTCCTCCATGGTATGAAAAACTGTCCCCTGAATTGTTGGATGTGCCATTTCAGTGATCGAGGGAGGACCCCTGGAACACAACTACCGACTGAAGCAATTCCATTTTCACTGGGGGGCCATTGATGCTTGGGGCTCCGAGCACACTGTGGACAGCAAATGTTACCCGGCAGAGGTATGTTGAGCAGCTTGGGAACAGCGACAGCCGTGAAGTGAGGATAATGCTGAATTTCTAAGAAATTATCAGGGAAAATCCAATGATTCCTATAAATGCTAAATAGCTCTCTTGGGCATATTTGATTATTCCCAGTTTATACATGTAAAAATGATACGTGCCCTCATCTCACATAATCGAGCAGAAATGAAACTTAAGATCCTAAAACGGAATCCTTCCAGAATTCCAAGCTAGGCTCAAATTATAGCCTGAAGTTATAAACCAGGCAACAATGCAGGGCCACCAGATTAAATTAATCCAAGTGAGAATTGGGAGGAGCCTAAATAAAGCCTGTGACAATAGAAACAGAAAAAGAGCAAGATTTAACAAGCATTTCTGAAATAAAAGCAACAGGACTTGGAGGCATGGTCCACTTCAGGAGAGGAGAAGAGCAAGTTAACTGTGACCTTGAGGGTCTTACTTGGGAGACTGGTGATGATGCATTGGCAAATGATGGACAAGAAATAATTTGTAGGGAAGTACAGGGACCACATAAGGAAACACAATTTATTCTTACAATTTCTCCTTAATTTGGTTTTAAATGTTACCGTGAAAAGAAGCACATTTTAAGTGGTTATCCCTCAAATAAATTTATCTTCAACTCTTGTTTAATTCCCATACAGAGAATCTATTTCTCTCAATATAAACATCTCTCCTTTAGATGCAAATGGATTTTGGATATGACGGTTTCATATCCAAAACAGCGTGGGAATGGACAAAGTTTGCTCCCTCCCTGAAATGTTACCCACTTTGCTGTATTTGTTTTCTTTTATTTTTCTCCAAATAAATCCCTCTATTCAGAAGTAATGTTAATTGCTGTTCCTGCATACATTTCTTCCTGTTATTTATTTCTATCTCATTTTGCACCAGATTGGTGTATGCTTTTCTCAGTGGCTTTATTTTGGGCAAGGAAACATTAAAATATTATGTGTTGAATAAGGCTGTCTGTTTTGGAGCAATCCTATATGCTCATGTATCAAACCATCTTTTAATGCTGTTTCAGCTGCACTTGGTACATTGGAATGCAGTCAAATTTGAAAACTTTGAGGATGCAGCACTGGAAGAAAATGGTTTGGCTGTGATAGGAGTATTTTTAAAGGTAAAAAAGTCTTACCACTTTACATGATGTGTTGTATTGTGGGGTAAAAAGATATAACATTTCATATTAAGATCTAAGTATATTGGGATAAAAAAAACCCATAATTGACTTGTGGAATCAATATGTTGTACACCCGAAACTAATGTAAAATTGTATGTCAACTCTACTTCAATTTCAGGGAAAAAAAAAGAAAATGAACAATGGTTAAAAGAAGAGATTGCTATGAATATATTTCAAATGATATTAAAATGCACAGTCCAGGGGCGCCTGGGCGGCACAGTCAGTTAAGCGTCCAACTCTTGATTGTGGCTCAGGTCATGATCTCATGGTCATGAGATCAAGCCCCCTGTCGGGCTGTGTGCCAAGTAGCTGAGCATGGACCCTGCTTAAGATTCTCTCCCTGTCCCTCTCCCTCTCCCTCTCTCTGTCCCTCTGCCCATGCCACACACACTCTCTCTGAAAACAAAAATGTTCAGTCCAATAGAGTAACAAGAGTAACAAGCCACATATGGCAAATGAGCTCTTGAAATGTGGCTACTTTGACCATGGTACGGTTTTTCATTTTAATTAATTAAAATTTCAATGTAAGAACTAGTGTTTATTATTTATTTTTGAGAGAGAGAGAGAGAGAGAGAGAGAGCATGTAAGTAGGGGAGAGGGGCAGAGGGAAAGAGAGAATCTTAAGCAATCTCCATGCTCCGCATGGAACCTGACAAGGGGGCTGGATCCCAGGACCCTGAGATCATGACCTCAGTGGAAATCAAGAATTGGCTGCTTAACCAACTGAGGCACCCAGGCGCCCAACGAACTGATATTTAAATGGAGCTGGGGCACCTTTCCCCGCAGGCACACTGACCCTATCAGCAAACAGCCTGCTCATTTGTTTTGTGTCTAATTTGATTCAGTGACGTTTATAGCAACCTAAATTGCCCGTTTAAGTGTAGTTTAAGTAGTGTGATTGGTTTGTTTATATGTGATCACCAGGTGGCTAATTTTAATTCATATTCTGTTCTGATTTCAAAAGTGAAGTGTCAATTGTTTTTAATATTTTCTCATTGCTTCTTCTTTAGCTAGGAAAACATCACAAAGAGCTGCAGAAATTGGTGGATACTTTGCCATCAATCAAGCATAAGGTAATTTCCCCCCCTAAATCACTTGAAATACATTTTATGTTTAATCTCCGAGTGGAGACGCTGACAAGGCGCCCTGGAACACAACTCGCCACTGCCTTGGTTCTGCCGCCATGCCACTGAGCGCTCGGCACTCGGGAACACGGTGCCGTCCCCTCCTCTGCTCCGACACCTGCACAGCTGCGTCTTCGAAGTCCCCGTGGGAACACTCAGACCAGCCCTCTTGGCTAGACCGCCCATCCCCATCCCGCAGGCAGGGAGCAGGGAAGAGTGGGACGGACGCTTGGCTTGGCTAGCTGTGAAGAACAGTTACCCGTTTCCGTCCGGCCCGTCCACATGGATGCCTCTGTCCAGACCCCAGGATTAACTGTTGCTTCTTGAGGATCCCAAAGGGGCTGTTCCCTGGAAGTCTTCCTCTTCCCTGTCTCCCCCTCTTCTCCCCACCTCAGTCCCTCCCCACTGCCTCTTTCCCTCTCCCTCCCTCTCGCTCTCCCTCTTTTTCCTTGCCTGTCTCTTTCTCCCCTTTTGATGCAGGAGCCTGGCTCCCTCTACTTTGTGTTGTGTTTTAGAAAGGAGAATTCTGTTCGTTTCTCTTGAGAAAGACAAGCCTCCTTGTTCATGCACCAGCTACCACCTGACGCCTCCCGCCTCCCGAAGAGTTCAGAGGAGACCAGCACCTGCAGTAAACTCACGACAATGGAGGGGGAAAGTGCTTTTGGCTGTGTTCCCATGGAGGATGATCAGAAATACATAGTTAATTACAGGAGCAGTGCGCGGGTGTGATTCTGTCCAAAGGTGCCCAGAGATACTCTAGACCACTGCTGGTCCCCAGATTCCCCTCGAATCATCGCCTTATCATCCGATTTCTGAGTGGTTTTCATCACAAAATGATGACTCGGTGACCCTTTCTCTTTGCCAGGACACCCTTGTGGAATTTGGGTCATTTGATCCTTCCTGCCTGATGCCCGCCTGCCCAGATTACTGGACCTACTCGGGGTCCCTGACTACCCCGCCCCTCTCCGAGTCTGTCACCTGGATCATTAAGAAGCAGCCTGTAGAGGTTGATCACGATCAGGTATGTTCTTTCTACCTTTCTGTATGAGGACATGCTAGTCTGCCCCTTTAACACAAGGCTGGGCTCAAACTTTGGCATCGGTTTTGAACATCTTGTAATGCTTCTACATTTTTATTAAAATGTGCTAACATCTTATCTCAAAATTTGGATATAAATTGGGGAATTCTTCAAACCAACTAGACAGAACAGTTAAAATTTAGGACACATAAGCTTTTTACTTCCATATTTGGCAATGACATATGTCTTATGTATTGTGTATTTTATATATAAATATGACTCTCTATATAAACAAGGCCCTTTTAAAGGGAAGAATGAAGACTGGAGATGGGTGTGCTCACAACCCTTTAAAATCCTTAAGGAGGGGCACCTGGGTGGCTCAGTCGATTGAGTGTCCAACTCTTAATTTTGGCTCAGGTCATGATCTCACTGTTCATGAGTTCAAGCCCCACATCTGGCTCTGCAGTAACAGTGCAGAGCCTGCTTGGGATTCTTTCTCTCTCCCTCTCTCTCTGTCCCTTCCCACTTACATGCACTTTCTCTCAAAATAAATAAATAAACTTAAAAAAAATCCTTAAGGAAATTTTGCTCTGGAACCTCAGGATAAAGACAGAATCCAACAGTGTCTGTCCATAAAGTTTAAGTCAGTTGTTTTGAACTTGGAGTTTATTTTCTTTTTAAAAAGTAAGTTTAAGTGGTAATTACTTGCCACTAATTACTAAATTCAATGCACAAAATCCTGTTTAATTCATAATTTAAACTATAATGGTACTTGTATATGCTTGCTTTATGGGATTTTTATTAATTACAAAGCATTTTTATAGGAGCAAAGGCTTCCAAAATCTTTTTTATGAAGCCAAGATAACTGATACCAACACCCATTAAATATTTTTAAAAATTAAAAGTAAACTAAAGATTGATATCTCTGAAGAATATGTTTTAAAGGAAGCAAAAGTAATACATGAAAAACAGAAGCTAGCAGTACATTAGAAGAAACATACACATTCTGACAAAGTAGTATATATTCTAGTAAAGCAAGGATGTTTCATTATTAGGAATGATATTAACATACTTCATTATATCAGTGAATCTTAATAGAAAAATCATGTAATCATTTCCATATATTGTTAAAAGGCATTAGCAAAATGTACTATTCAGTTTTTTAAATTTTTAAATAAAATAGAAATGAATGGAGATTTCCCTAACTTGCAAAAAAGACATGGATCTCACTTCAAAAGTAAATAGCATGTTTACTATGGAAAGAATTGTTACCATATACACTTTGGAAGTTGTTCTGGAAGTAGCCAATACAATTAGACCAGAAAAGAAAAAATAAATTAGAGAAACAATAAAAACTACTTTAAAAATAAGGTAGTTTAGTAATTAGTGGAGTATAACATTAATTTGTAGAAATCAATACATTGATTTTTTAAGTTTTTTTAATTTATTTGAGAGACAACACGCGCACACAAGCTGGGGAGGGGCAGAGAGAAGGAGAGACAGAATCCAAATCAGGCTCCATGCCATCAGCACAGAGCCCAGTGTAGGGCTCGAACTCACAAACTGTGAGATCATGACCTGAGCCGAGACCAAGAGTTGGATGTTTAACCAACTGTGCCACCCAGGTGCCCCTAGAAATCAATACATTTAAAGCACATATGAATATATATATCACTATATATAAATCACAATCAGTTAAAGGATGCAATGATATAAAGTTACAATGGAAGAATGAACCCTATTTATAATGGAAACAAAAATATAAAATGCCTTGGAATAAGCTTAAGAAAATTTAACAAGTAAACTTAAAATATCCCTGAAGGACACAAAAGAAGAATTCATAAAATGTATACCATGTTATTGAATCAGAAGACACCATAAAGATATCTTTAGATGTCAATTCTCCCTGACTCGTTATTATCCACTGTTTATTCTCCATAAATTTGATGTGGTCCATTCACTATGCCAATAGGATTTTTAGATAGATGTGCTACTTCTAAAATCATGTGGCAAAACGAACAAGCATAAATAGCCAGGGAAAATTCTGAGAGAGAAAATGAGAGATGATTAGATCTACAAACTTATAAAGTCACAATAATTAAATAGTATGGTACTGGCACACAAATAAAGAGATCACTGGAGGGAAGAAAGCGGTAAGTTCAGAAATATGTCTAAGTACATATGAGAATTTAGTTTGTGATAAAGGTAGCATCTCATCTCAATGGGGAGAAAAGATGAGATTCTTCAGTAAATGCTAATGCGAGGACAACTGGGCAGGCATTTGGGGGAGAAAAATTAGATCCACCATGCAGACCTTATGCAAGAATATATTCCACATATATTAAATGTTAAAAACACTGCTAGGACAAGCGTAGGAAAATCTTTTTATACTTCCAAATGGAGGAAGCTTTTTTCACTATATATCAAAACCAGAAGTCCTAAAGAAACCAACTAGTAAATTAGACCACATAATTTTTTTAAATCTGTCTGATAAAAGCCACCAAAAACAAATGGCAAAACATAGAGCTTACCTGTTCATAAGCCTGGGCTTGGTGACCTATATGTTTAGTCTGCGTTTATCCTTCACATTTAAAAATTGACATAACACTGGGGCACCTGGCTGGCTTCCCTGGTTCAGTGTCCAACTTCAGCTCAGGCCATGATCTCATGGTTCGTGGGTTCAAGCCCCGTGTCGGGCTCTGTGCTGACAGCTCAGAGCCTGGAACCTGCTTCCGATTCTGTGTCTCCCTCTCTCTCTGCCCCTCCGCCACTCATTCTCTCTCTCCCTCTCTCTCTCTCCCTCTCTCTCTCTCTCTCAAAAATAAATAAACGTCAAAAATCAACCTAACACTGAAAAATAAGTCAGTAAAATAAATAAATCAGAGAGTCAGTGGCCCATGTGAGGAGTTTTCAAATGAAATCTCTACACAGAAAATTCAGTAAGAAAAAAAACATTAGCTGTCATCTATAATCCTAGTCACCTATAATCAGTGTTAGTCATTGTTTGGGTAAATCTTTCTAGTTGTATATCTATACACGTACACATAAATCCTTTTAGTCTTTTATCTATATAAATATACATAATTTTCTTCACCAAATGGAATCATTCTGGACATACCATTTTGTTCCTCTTTTCACTCAGTGATATGTGAAACATTTTATCGGTAATAAACATCTTCAATATCACTTTTAATGGCTATGTACTAGTCCATTTTATAGATCTAATGTAACTTACTGATACTTGAGCGATTTCTAATCTTTTGCAATTAGTTGAATAAAAATAAATCTTAAGTACTTGGACACATTCTTAATTTCTGAGGGTATATGCGTAATTTGCAAATACGGTCCCTATGTTTGCCACTCGCCCCTGGTCACAATCCTGCCTCCGCAGCTCTACTTGGCCTGATCGAAACACATCTTCACATGCTTGCCTACTGTGCCCCAGGCTGTCCTCTCCATAGCTGCAGCGTGCCTGACTGACTGAGGAGAAATGTTGTGAAAAGATTTTACAGCGGGCTTGAAGTCCAGTGTTCCATAATAAGGTGGCTCGGAAAGCCAGGGGGGCGAATGATGCTATCACCATATTAGAGAACAAGCTTTTGACTTGGGGTTGCTCCTCTTTGTACTGAGCTGCACTGTCCAGTCCATGAGCCACTAGCTGCACATGGCCATTTGCACTGAAATATAAACACATTAAAATAAAAATTAAACATTCAGTTCCAAGGTACCTGGCTGGCTCAGTCATTAGAGTATGTGACTCTTGATCTTGGGATTGTGAGTTTGAGCCCCACGTTGGGTGTAGAGATTCCTAAAAAATAAATGAATAAACTTTCAATAAATAAATAAGTAAATAATCCAGTTCCTTAGTTACACTAGCCACATTTCAAGCACTCGGTAGCCATATGTGGCTAGTGGTTATGATAATGAATCACGCAGAGGACATTTCCGTCATTACAGAAAGTTCTATTGGACAGTGCTGGCTGGGGGCATCTCACTGCCTGTTAAGAAGACATCCATACTACAGGCACCTGGGTGGCTCAGTCGGTTGAGCATACAACTCTTAGTCTCGGCTCAGGTCATGATCTCATGGTTCGTGAGTTCAAGCTCCACATCAGGCTTTGTGCTGATAGCACGGAGTCTGCTTGGGATTCTCTCTCTCCCTCTCTCTGCCCCTCCCCTGCTCGCTCTCTGTCTGTCTCTCAAAAATAAATAAATAAACTTAAAAAAAAATGTAAAAAGAAGAAGACATCCATATGCATTGCCTTCCCCTGCAATGCCCAGGTACAGTGAGCAATGAAGAAGACATTGTTTACATTAATGATTCAGTTACATTTTGAAAAAAATGAAACATTTTTGGCACTGTTACTGTATACATCAGGCCTTCCCTATAGTATTCTGTAGGCTAGTTATTTTGCCCATTTAAAGATGAGGTTCCTGGATGGGACGTCTGAGTGGCTCAGTTGGTTGAGCAACCGACTCCGGCTCAGGTCTTGATCTCACAGCTCGTGAGTTCGAGTCCCACGCCGGGCTCTGTGCTGACAGCTTGGAGCCTGGAGCCTGCTTCAGATTCTGTCTCCCTCTCTCTCTGCCCCTAACCAGCTCACATTCTGTCTATGTCTGTCTAAAAAATAAATAAACATTTAAAAAAAAAATGTTTAAAGATGAGGTTCCTGGAATCAAAGATGAAAACTTGTCCTTGGCAAAGGGCTAATGTGGGGGGGGGACAGGGCCTTTGACCCCCAGTCTTTGGATCCCAAGTACCCTGCTGGCTTCACCACCTCCTGTTACCCTCCTCCTCATACATTTTATTCCCTGTCTAGTAGTGAAGGCATTCCTAACCAGAAATAAGTTGTTCTGTATCTAGTTTTAGACGAATGTTTTGGAATTGTAAAAATAAAAGTAATTTATTCATGAAGTTAAACTGTTACGCCATTGAAATCATTTATGCTTCCTACTTCTATTTCTAGCTTGAGCAGTTTCGGACCCTGCTCTTCACTTCGGAGGGGGAGAAAGAGAAAAGAATGGTGGACAATTTCCGCCCCCTTCAGCCCTTAATGAATCGCACTGTCCGCTCTTCCTTCCGTCACGATTATGTACTGAATATACAAGTGAAACCCCAGCCTTCAACTAGCCAAGCAACTCCCTAAGACACTCATATCTAGGCAGTACTTTGCTTTAATGAATACATACTAGCTTTTTAGAGATTGCTGATTGGACTGTTCTAAACGCCTACATTTAATAATAATTGTAGATGCGCATTTCTTGGTGTGGCAGTGCTCCTTCAGTCTTTGAAGAAAGCTCTTTGGTAAAGAAGTTCTTAACTTTTATTGATAATGATGTTTAACACTGATGTGGCAGTAAGAGACACAAGTTTGTCCTTCAGCAACCTGTTGGTAATCGTAATGTCTTTTTATGTCCTATATTTCTGAGTTGTCTTATGTTTATTAGTTGTCTTTTTATGTTTATTAGTTAGTAACTCTATAGAGTTGTAAGTAGTGATGGTAATCAAAATATTTAACACTGGTAAGGTGCAGACACTGACCATCCAGAATGCAGGCCTTTCAGAAATGGTCCCAGCGCCCAAACTGGTACTTCCTGGCTAGCTGAACATTGGCCATGGTTTTAGGGATATTTTATTTCAAAATCTGAATGTATATTCTTTTCTAAAGCCTTCTCAACAAGTATATTTGCCTGATCTTTAGTTGTTATCCCTAGTACATGATATGCTTACTATCAATTTATGACATAGAAGAAAATATTTTGTAGTTCTAAGAAAATAAGAATTTACTTATAACAGGGAATCCTTTTGCACTTCTGAAGATCAAATATTTTACCTCAAGACCTGATCATATAGAAAGCATATACAGAGCATTTTAAAGAAAATGCTTGAAGTTCCTAAAATTTAAAATTCTTTCATGCTTTATTTACAGACATCGTTTTCAAAAGACTAGTAATATAATAGTCTATAGTTTATAGTGTTATTTTGCATTGTTTGTACACTGTTTCATAGAATATAATATTTTCCACAATGACAGAACTATCATGGCTTTCCTTGAGAACTGCCTGACCTTTATTTCATGAGTTGAGGTTCTGTGCAAGGCAGGTGCTCAACATAAATCTCCCAGTTAATATAATGGTTTAAATGACTTCTGCTACAGTAATAAGGAGAGAAAATTAACAGGCTAAAATCTAGAGAATTCTACATATTTGGGGGAATCCATGCCATTGTTGCCTTTGCTTGTAAATACCTTGGAATGTTTCTAGTTGCCTATAAGCCTGTGTTCAAACTCAATATTGAATTTACTAGTGGTCTTTCTTTCATTAGTATGCTAGTCATCTGATCTGCAAGGTAGGGTTGGATGAGTAGACTTGACACTACTAAACTATACACTGAAAAAGTTTAAGATGGTAAATTTTATGTGTATCTTACCACAGTTAAAAATAAATAATACATTCAGTAGAAGAAAAAGAGGGTTGGAGGTGTATATGTGTTTTCGGGGGGGGGGGCGGATATCTGCTCTTAAAAAAGGGAGGGGGCGCTCCTGGGTGGCCCAGTCCGTTAAGCATCAGACTCTTGATTTCAGCTCAGGTCATCATGACCTCACGGTTCGTGAGATGGAGCCCTGTGCCACACTTAAGATCGTCTCTCTCCCTCTCTCTCTAAAAAATAAATAAACAAACAGATAAATAAATAATTTTTTTGTTTTGTTTTTAAAGGGAGGGGGTGAAGGCATTTGCTTCTAGAGTACATGCCTTCTCTGGGAAGAAAATGAATAAAATTCTTAAAAAGATAAATGCGAGGGGAAAAGTTTATGTTAACTATCTAATTGATCTGTTCAAACCATAGTTATCTTTAAAAGGGTAAACACACACACGATATGCATTTTCTAGAGCACAGGGCTTCCCGCCTAGGCCTCTCACAAAGTCTTTGTGCAAAATTCTATTGCAGTGAGTCTTCCAAATTGGAGTGAGAACCAGTGCGTCAATACCCGACTTGCCCTTACTTCTTAGAGCTACAGAGGATGTCTTTATTGGGTGTGTCCCAGCTTGCCACTCCTGATTCACCTGCACCTGGTGTTTTGGTGTGATTATTAACAGCACCCTCTCACTCTCAACCATGTCCTGGTTTGCATGATCAATTCTTGCTCACCTTCTCTGCAGAGGTTACATGGAAACCGCCCTGGGGAGGTGTGTTCTTTTCCTCGGTGCCTTAGTCATCTGAGCTCTGAAGGGGCTTGCAGATTCCGGGGCTACTGATACACCCTAACAAGAAACTTTGTGTCTTTTGTGCCTCCAAAAGTGTTTTACTTGTACCTTCCTAAACAGCAAGGGGCAAAATGTCCTTGAGAAAGAATTTTGTATTAACATTGCTGCTTATCTTCATTAAATACTATAATAAAACCCTTTCTTTACAATATTAATATTGAATGCCTTTTTCTTCCTATTAGTTTTTTTTTTTTCAATATGTAAGATGTCTGTAAAACTAGCGAGACATCCTTTACCATGTAGTGACTTTACCATGAAAGTGACTGGAAAACTTGTAACAGATTTATTAGAAAAGCAGGAAACAAAAACCACCCACTCTTCAGCTCACCTCTTTCTGTCAAATTAGTGCACAATCTGCTGATATCACCAGTAGGGGAAACTGCCAACCCTTTTCTCCTCTGTGAGCCTACATGGATTAGGGTAAAATTGCCTATTCTGAAGCAGGCATTCACCTCAAAAAAGTTTAGGAAGATACCTTTCCCTTGCTCACTGGGGGACACATTTCTTTTGGTGTGTTAGCAAAATTACAGTATTGTAATCATTTTAGGTATTTTTTTTTAATTTTTTTTTCAACGTTTTTTTTTTTTTTTTTTTTTTTTTTTTTTTTTTTTTTGGGACAGAGAGAGACAGACCATGAACGGGGGAGGGGCAGAGAGAGAGGGAGACACAGAATCGGAAACAGGCTCCAGGCTCCGAGCCATCAGCCCAGAGCCCGACGCGGGGCTCGAACTCACGGACCGCGAGATCGTGACCCGGCTGAAGTCGGACGCTTAACCGACTGCGCCACCCAGGCGCCCCCATTTTAGGTATTTTTCTGTGTCACTCGAAGAACCAACACTATTTACTTGATACGTGTTCTCCTTAACATTTCACTGTCTTCTTGATTCAAGTTTATTGGTTAAATTCTTTCCCATAAAATTTTACTTGGATATCATTGTTTTTTAAGCGAATAGGCTCTAATTTTACCATATAATGAGTGCATCTAAACAATACTGGCTTCTTTACATATAAATAGTAATGCATCCTTGTTAGGAACTGAATGTTTATGTCCCTCCTGCACCAAATTCATAGGTTGACATCTAACCCCCAACGTGATGGTGTTAGGAGGTGGGGCCTTAGGGAAGTGAGTAGGTCATACGGGTGGTGCCTCATGATGGGATTAGTGCCCTTATAAAAGAGACCCCAGAGCGGTCCCTCACCCCTTCTGCCATGCAAGGATGGATACAGCAAGAAGATGGCCACCAATGAGCCAGTAAAGGAAGTTCTCACCAGACACTGAATCTGCTGGCACCTTGATCTTGGCCTTCCAGCCTCTAGAACTGTGAGGAATAAACAACCCAAAGAGACTAAGACCCTTTCCGTCCCTTTGTACATTTTGATTCTTGCTTTTTGAGTTCAACCACTCTTCAGAAATAGTACTTTGCTTTGGGTCCTGGGTGCCGATATGGACTCACCACCACATTTTCTCAAACCACCAGCAGTTTTTTGCTTAGAACCTACCACCAGAGGAAAGAATTGAGTAATAAGCGCTAGCACTGCATAGTTTGTTCCTCTTTCAATCAGTTGTACAAATATAGATTTGCATGCACTTTTCATGTTAATATACATCAAGTATTTTATTTTGCTATCTTAGGTAACATATATATATTCTGGAAAATATATAAAGCCCTTGGTATAGCAATGACGGTTGGAGAGGAGTTGAGATCCCATTCTATGTCCCTGAATAAATCTGGTGACTCATACTGAAATTAATAGTAGGTGAGAAATTAAATGTTCTTTCCTGAGAATTTCTGCATTGACCGTTCCATGAATCCTCGTACCACAGTCCTACGAGGGCAAGAAAAAACCAAATTAATTGAAAGAGTACCAGCCTGGCTTTCAGAGAGTAGATTCTTGCTTTTTCTTGCTCTCTCTTTATGCTTGCAATAAATGTGAGGTACATTTATGGATCATTCTTTGGTCATGTTATAATAACTAAGATTCATATGTACTAATAACAGTATCTATGACATCATCTACATAAGTTAAAAAACTTTAACTTTTTGAAGATAATCATCTATTTTCTACTGACGATGTAAAATTAAAATTTAGGCATTTTCCCATAGAGGGGGGATAAACTGAAATGTACATACCTGAGAATAAGTAGATGTTGCATATCAGGAACCAAGAAAAATACATGTTATGTTGCAGAATAAAGATAACTTTGTTCTATTTATCAGGATATTATAGTAGAATGTACCTTTGAACTAAATTTTTACATACTTTATTTTCATCTTATGATTTATTGAATTCAAATAAGCATAACTACAGTTTGAAATGAAATTGGCTTTTAGAATAACTTCTGTAATGAAGTTAATTTGAGCAATTAAAGCTTGTTCATGAAAATGAATTCAGTGGTTAATTGTTGAGGATAAATGTCTAACTCCTATAAAAGGAGATTTACATTCATTTGTAAATCATAATAAAATAAAATCTAGGGGCACCTGCCTGGCTCAGTCGGTTAAGCATCTGACTTCGGCTCAGGTCATGATCTTGCAATTCACGAGTTCAAACCCCACGTCGGGCTCTGGGCTGACAACTCAGAGCCTGGAGTCTGCTTCTGATTCTGTGTCTCCTCTCTGCCCCTCCCTCTTTCTCTCTCTCTCTCAAAAATAAACACTGAAAAAAATTTTTTTAATAAAATCTAAATCTGTATCCTTTTTAAAGTAGGAGCATGTTCACAGAAGACATTCTCACTTTATTGCTCTCACATGAAAGTCTGGTCTAACTTGGGGCGCCTGGGTGGCGCAGTCGGTTAAGCGTCCGACTTCAGCCAGGTCACGATCTCGCGGTCCGGGAGTTCGAGCCCCGCGTCGGGCTCTGGGCTGATGGCTCAGAGCCTGGAGCCTGTTTCCGATTCTGTGTCTCCCTCTCTCTCTGCTCCTCCCCCGTTCATGCTCTGTCTCTCTCTGTCCCAAAAATAAATAAACGTTGAAAAAAAAAATTTAAAAAAAAAGAAAGTCTGGTCTAACTCATAAGAAATGTTACAGCAATCCAAACAACAATCCAAACAGTGACACTTTCAGAATGGCATAAGTCCTGGTTCCAGAAACCAGCAAAATTGGTAATTTGTACAGCAACGTTTTTTGCCCGTCAGGGCATTCTCCAGTTAGGGGCTATAACCACCAAGTCTCCACCTTCAAGTTTAAGATTTAGTGCAAGAAGCAGGTTTGTGAAAGCCGCAAAGAATATAGCGTGAGAGGTGTTATAAAAGGTGAAATACTTGAGCTAGGAGCATACACAGGACAAGTATCCACCCACTCTTGAGGGAATAGGGGAGTATTCACACTGATGATGATGATGATATAACAGATAATGTGTCAGAGACACTATTGCCAGGCACTATGCCAACATATAGCACGCATTTGGGAACTATTATCACTACTTTGATTTTTACAGATGAGAAAACCAGGGACTAGACATTAAGGAGTTTACTCAAGATCAGAGAGCCAAGGCTTGAGTTTCCCAGTCTGTCCAACTCCAAAGCCTGTAACCATAATTACTGACGCACTGAGCTGGACAAGGTCAGCTCGGAGGTGTGTTGTTCCAAGTGGGTAAGAGGGAGCAGGGCAAGGCTCTATGCACTTTGGGCTTTGGGTGGCTGCTGAATGATTCCAAGGAGGGACTAGGAGAAGCAGCGGCAGTTTAGTAATTGGGTAGCTCAGTGATTGTCATTTGGAAGAGAGAGGAACAAAGGTAGGCCAAGGATGTTATCCAATCACTAGAAAGATGGGGGTTGTTAATCATTTTGCCGCTGCAGTATGTCCTCAAGAGAAGCATTTTCTTCTTGGTCTTGTCTCTGGCCTTGTCTGTATACATCACAGTCTGATTATTAACAGGGCTGATTTTACTTTCTCAATCCTACCCTCATTGCCCCAGTTTAATTCCTCATCTAGACTGTGATATTCCAGCGTTATCCTTTGTATTGCAAACCAGAGTAATTTACCTAAAACACAAATGACGACAAAACTCAACCAAAAAGCTTTCAGTACTTCCCTGTTGCGTAGAGGACTTAATTAAAGCTTCTCTGCATGGTTTACTAGGCCCTTCTTCATAACCCAGCTCCACCCCACCTCTACTGCTGTGTTCCTTGATATTTTGGAACTTGCCTTTAAATTCGATGGCCAAAATTCTTGCGGGTCTGGCAGATTCCACATTGTTTCATCCCTCAGTGACTTTGCTTATACTGATTTAGCTTTCCCACCTGGGGATCCCACCCTTCTCCCCCTGGGTAAAGGCCACCTTCCTTTAAAACTCAGGCATCAGAAAGTCCTCCCTGAATCCCAGGTGGACTGTGTTAAGTAAATTCAGTTGCCTGTACCATATTATCTTTGTATTTGGTCCTTCTTCGTCTCTAGAGTGCACATTTCTTGGGAGCAAAGATGACGCCTTGGCGGCCCAGGTGTTGCTTTTCCTTACAGAGGTGGCAGGTGTGAATGGCAGAGGGCGGAATCTGGCGCTTCGTCTGAGGGACTGATAGGTGGGACCGCAGAAGAAGGCGGTGCCTGAAAGTCGGACTGGGAAGCTAGGCGATACAGTGTGCCTGGAACGAGGTTTCGTGTGACGATGAGGGCAAGAGAGACAAGTGTTAACTTTAACGTCCTAGCCACAAGACACACCAGTGTGGTGTGGGTAGAGGTAGTGATATTCCCGGGGAAACGCTAGGAGGGAAGAATTACTTTCAGGGAGGGGTAGGAATTTTCGGGAAGGAGACGTTCACTTGTGCGGTTTCGGAACACCAGCAGCCTATCAGAACCCCCACGCGCCATGCGTCTTTGTTCCCCCGGGACGCCCCGCGGTACCTGCGCCTGCGCGCGGCCGCTCCCTTTCTTGTCAGCCGGCCTCTTCCGGCCAGCTCGTAGGGGCGTGGCTGCCCTGACAACATGGCGGCGCCCGGGAAGATGATGTTTCCGGAGAAACCGAGGTAGGCTGGGCTGTGACAGATGAACTGATGAGAAGAGGGGACGGAGCTGGCCGAGGCTGGACATGGAGGATGCGTAGACAGGAGGGAGAAGGGAGCTGGGCCAGGCAAGAGCCACCGTGGCCGCTCGAGCACTTCCTCGGGCGCGCCCCAGGCTGTCACCGGCGTGTGTGGGTTCAGGGAGGTGAGGAGGGGACCGGGGGGCGGGATGGAAAAGACCTGCCGTCTGCTTGTGGAACGGCGAGGCGAGAGTAAATCCGTGTTGTGTGATTAAAACACGGGAGGCAAGATTTCACTCCCGGGCACCCGAGCGATTTCCTGTACTGGGCGCCGGGGAGACGGCGCGCGGAGCGGGCGGGCGGGGAGGGGAAGTGGGGGGGGGGAGCGGAAAGCTCCGGCAGCGCCGCAGGTGCGGTCAAGTGATGCTGGCGTGTGCGTGTCTCAATCTTCCAGTCACAAAAAGTTCAGAGCCGCCCTGAAGAAGGAGAAACGAAAGAAACGGCGGCAGGAACTCGCTCGATTGAGAGATTCAGGTAATTTCCCCAGCCCGTTTTGTGTGTCAGAAATTGCTGTCTCCGCTCCCGTCCTGACTTGAAGCCCCCGTGCCAGAAAGAAGCCAAGTATTGTACGCGCTGAAAAATTACTGCGGCCCCTGCCTCCCGGGTGCCGTTAGGTTAGACCCACTTCCGAAACGCTGTTAACGTACTAAAAAGAGGGGGGACAGGACATGGTGAATCGCCCCTGGTCGTGTGTAAGTATTTATGAAGTATCCGGTATTACAGGTGCAGGCATCATGAATTACAGCAGCTAGCACAGCCCTTGCACATAGTAAGTATTCGGTGAATGTTTCCCTTTGTAAAACCAGCAGGGCTCGAGGGGTTTAGACCTTTTGCACAAGTTTCCTCACCGTTTCTCGAGTAACAGACCCTTTGTGGGCTCCGATTATTGTTGTCATTTAAATGTATCTGAGCGCAAAACTGGATACGAAACTGACCAGAAAACAATGTCTTTACAGATTACCAAACCAAGTGAAATTACACATCCAGTAAAATCCAAATCTACGTGAATGTAATGTTAGGGATGATGTGAAGCAAGCTTACAAGCATGATTATCGTACTGATTGGAGTTTGGAATGCCACTGCTAGTGTTGCCCTGTGGTTATTTAGCGTTTTTTTTTTTTTATTCCTATTAAAATACTGTGGCACCTTCGTCTGTACTGGCTGTGGTGTCATTTGTCCTTCACATGGCAGAATCTAACATTTATATATTAAACCTGCCTGCTTAATACAATGAAATTAGTACTAACGCAGTTTTAAAAGTTACATAGTCATTATAGAGGCTGATGGAAGCACTGAAGCAACACAGTACTGTGTTAGGGTTGCCACCCCGATTATTCAGACAATTCTCTCTCTCTCTCTCTCTCTCTCTCTTTTGAGTTATAGTCCTCACTGCAGTAGTTTTATGGATACAATGTAATGGTTTGATATTTGGATACATTGCACAAATGTATCTAGACACTTCTTGCAGTCCACCGCAATGGCCTCAAGTAACCAAGATTCTCTGGCCTTGGGAAACATAGTTATAGACATTTCATTTACTCTTGGAGTTGCCCGGTAATTATTTTAGTAGCAATACTTGGAATATTTAAAATGGGAAGAGTGGTGTGTTTACCTGGGGCCTGTGTTAGTGTCTCTCTTTTACTCATTCGACACTGAACCACTAAACGCAGGATAAAGCTTCAGGGATAAAAAGAAAAAACAGGGCAGGTTGCAGTTATTGATGTCCTTGGTGTCTGCCCCACCCTCATTCCCCTTAACGACCTCAGCTACAGTACTTTGTGTACTTAACCTGTTTTCTTCCAACATAACTTTTTTTTTTAACTTGTTAATCTTCCCTGTTTTAAATCCTAGACCTGTTTGTATTGTGTTGATTCCCCCCCTCCCCTTTTGACTTTGCAAAGTGCTTTCAGAGTGAGCCTTTGTGGAGAAGCAAGCTGGTCATGTCCCTTGGCAGTTCAGTCAGTTGAAGGATGCAGTCACTGGTTTGGTCAGGATTGTATAGCTAATGGCACATCCAAGACTAAGCACTTGTCTTTGGACTACTGCCCCAACTTTGGCCCACTCCAACTCCTAATTCTTAGTGGTGCTTCATGAATAGTGTGGCCTACCAAACACTGCTATTAATTGTAGCACATGTCAGATGGGCAAACAATACCCAGTAAGCTAGAAGAGATATTCTGTAAGAGTGGGTTGGAAACTGAGTGGTAGAAATTTCTGGAATATTGACCGCTCATTTACAAGAAGCCTCTTTAGCATCCAGTTCTACTTGAAATAGCCTGAAATGAGCTGCCTTCTCAGAAACCAAGGTGACATTAAGAATAAAAAGCAAGTTGTCTGATTCCAATATGTACAGTTATATGTATAATACGGTTAGATATACTATACTTATATATATCCTTACATATATTTGGTTGTACGTATAGAGCAAATGCTATACCTCGTACTGTTAGTGATCACCTCTGAGGAGTATGAGCTTGATTTTGAGAGGATGGAGGGGTTGAGTGAGTCAGGCAACATGTTTTTGAGCATCATCTGTGCCCGGGCAATGTCTACTCTACGGGAATACCTCTGTAAGTGAATCAATCATAGCCCCATTGCCAGGTTCTTTGGAAGGCCCTCTCTGTAAATTAGATCATTTAATGATCTGAATAATTAGATTTTATTCTGTGTGAGTTAGGATTTACCCTAATTTTTTTTTTATTTTTACCTATTTTAATTTCAGGTGCTGAAATAATAATGTTTAGTCGCTTAAGTAAATTATCTAGGACTGGGTGTGCCTTTGATTAGACCTGTACTCAACATATATGTGGCAGATACAAAATCTTTTTCCTTTAAGTCTGAGATCTTCTGTTATATTTCCTTAGGATCACTTCAGTTTTCTTCCTTTTTTCTCAAATTTAAATTATGACTAGGAAAGGATAAAAGTTTTTATTATATTAAAAATACTTTCCTACATTCTTATTTTGAAATGGTCCAGTGTACAGAAAGTTGAAAAAATGGTGCAATAAACATCCACGAACCCTTCATCTAAATCTCCCAGTTGTTAACAATTTGCCTTACTTTCTCTTGATATATATGGATACATATGTACACATTTTTTTCTGAACTCTTTGCATGTCATTTGCAGATATCATGACTTCTCATCCCTAAATACTTCATCCTGCATCTCCTAAGAATAAAGACCACAATATCAAACTTGTAGCCAAGTAAAGGAACAATACCTCAGTTGTGATATATAGGCCATACTGGAACTTTCCCAAACCAAGACTGATTATTGTGCAAAGCCCACAGTAGTTGTCTGGTGGAACACCCAGACTTCTGGATTAGCCTATCTTCTGATTAGCTTACGGTTATACTCCTTGTGACAAGTACTACAAAGCCGATGCTGTATACCTGTCATTGCACACCTCAGAGGGCCTGTGATGTCACATTGTTTTGCTCTTAGTAACGCTAGGAGCGGTCAAAGTGTCACCAATCAGATGGCTCCATGGCAAAGGGTATTCCCCCTTTGGAATTAGTACTCGTCCGTGCGCTCATGTTTTGAGGTGGGGTAAATAAATTTCTTGCCAACAAGCTTTCATCCAATGTTTCTAGCATTTTTGTCTAAATAGTTCTTAAGTAGGGGTTGCAAAAATGACGGCCTTTCTACATTTTTTTCGTTGCCGTTTTTCTGTAAAAATGAATGTTCCTTCTCACACCCCACCTCCTTTTTGAGTATGACGATGGAAGCATCAATTAATTTTTTAAATTTAATGTGTTATCTACCATTATTGTTCTTTTTGGGTATCAAAATTGTTACACATTTGGTTGAAGCCTTTATTGTTAGACCCTTTATTATTAGAAGGCTTTAAAAACAGGTTCGTACCATAATTGTAAAGATTAGCTTTTATCTTTTTTCTTTTTTCTTTCTGAATCATTGACCAAGGTTTTACAATATTCAGATCGTTTAATAAAACATTTAAATTCCCTTAGGACTCTCACAGAAGGAGGAGGAGGATGCTTTTATTGAAGAACAACACCTAGAAGAAGAGATGCTGTTGGAGATAGAGAGGTCAGCAGTGATCGGAGCACTTCCTCATGAACCCAGTTGTTTTATTTGAATTTTATAAGTCTTTATGAACTAGTACAGGTCTTTATAATATCTTATACAGCATAGGTCTTATAAAATACCTTGGATAAACTATTTAAATCTCTACTTGACAGACTAAAGTTAGATGTTCTCATTTTTCTTAAATGGAAGTATTTTTCACTATTTTTGCTAATTTATAAATGTTTTTGAAAGAGAAATTGAAATAAGTGTAAAAAAGTGAAAGGGCTTCAATGAAATCAGCACACCCAAAGATAGCCACCATTAAAAATGTAAGTGGGGGTCGGGGGAGCACCTGAATGGCTCATTCAGTTAAGTGTCTGACTTCGGCTTAAGTCATGATCTCGTGGTCCGTGGGTTTGAGCCATGCACCGGGCTCTGTGCTGACAGCCCAGAGCCTGGAGCCTGCTTTGGATTCTGTCTCCCTCTGTCTCTGCCCCTCCCCCACTCATGCTCTGGCTCTCAAAAATGAATAAACGTTAAAAAACAAATTTTTTTTTCAATTAAAAAAATGGCCCATTTTGAGCTCTGCACTGAGTGTGCAGTCTGCTTAAGATTCACTGTCTCTCTTCCTCTGTCTCCCCTACTTGTGCTCTCTCTCTCTCTCTAAAAAAAAAAAATTTAAGCGTGTAAATGTACTATACATGTTTATTTCTATAATGGGAGGATATTTATACATTTTTTAAATTGCTTTTTTTGCATAATATATAGGACCTATATTTCAAATTTTTTTTTTAATGTTTAGTCATTTTTGAGAGACAGAGACAGCATGAGCAGGGAGGGGCAGAGAGAGGAGACCCAGAATCTGAAGCAGGCTCCAGGCTCCAAGCTGTCAGCACAGAGCCCAAAGCAGGGCTCAGACTCATGGACTTCGAGATCATGACCTGAGCTGAAGTTGGACACTTAACCAACTGAGCCACCCAGGCGCCCCAGGACCTATATTTCAGTGTTGATTCACATACCCGATTCAACAGTTTCAGTGGCAACATAGTGTCCATTGTTTGAATGTGGCATAATTCTTTATTCATAATTCATAGTTCTCTACTGATGGACGTTTAGGTTATTTGCTATTAAATAACGTTCACTTATTATTTACTATGAATTTCCTATTATTTATTAATTTATACTTAGGTATTTTTTATAATTCAGTAAAAAGTTGCCATGAGTATCCACGCTTATGTATCGTTGGTAATTGTCCTGTTTTTTACTCAGGAAAATGCCTAGAAACGGAATTGTTGGGATCAAAGGATAAGTACATGTAAAATGTAGGTGGTTGGGTAGAAAGGGCATCCCATTATGCAGCCCTTCAAGCTGTGAATCGAGGTGCCCATTTCCCCATACCTTCACTCACACTAGGCATCTATTTTTAAACCTCCTGTCGTAAAAGTTGTATTTCATTGTTTCAAATATACATTTCTTAATTAGTAAGCCTGTGTACTTTTTAATATATTTTATTACCTATTTTAGATTAAGTCTTGCACCTTTCTTTTTTGGGATACATGTTTTTAAAGTTTGTTGTGTAAGCAGTATTATTACTATTAATCGTTGGGGCGCCTGGGTGGCTCGGTTGGTTGAGCGTCTGACTCTTGGCTCAGGTCATGATCTCACAGTTCATGAGTTCGAGCCCCGCATTGGGTTCTGTGCTGACAGTGCGGAGTTTGGCATTCTCTCTCCCTGCCTGTCTCTGCTCCTCGTGCGCGCGCGCTCTCTCTCTCTCAACATAAATAAATTTAAAAAAAAATGTAAAGAAAAATTTTAAAAAAGATATTGATCCTTTATGTGTCATATGTATGATATATGTTTTTCTCATTTGTCATCAGTCCTAACTTGGCTTATGGGATTACTCACCATAGTTTGATTTTCACGTCCTCAACTTTCATCGTGATATCTGGCCTTGGTGTCTGGACTGTAAAAGGCCTACTCCATCCCAAGATGATGAACATATTCTATTTTCTCCTCAATATTTTTCAGGGGGTAGTTTGTTTTTTTTTTTTCCCAAGTGGTGCAGAATAATGTGCATGTACTTAATGCTGTTCAACCATACACTTAAAAATGGTTAAAATCCTAAATTTTATGGTACATATATTTTGCCTCAATAAAAAGTAAATGTTTTTTAAAAGGAGTAGAAAACTTTATAGACACCCTCTAGCTATATGTGTTTAGTAGGGAATGTTGCTTCTTTGCATGTAGTTTGTTCCTGTTTTCCACCTAAGCACATAAATAGGTGCAATCAGCAAAATGCCAAGAGAAAATACAGTGGTGGTGCAGGCCTTGGAGTTGATTCAGCCAGAGCTGCATTGCAGCCATGGCCCTGCCACTTACATGCTGTGTTCCAGTTGCTTATCTCTCTAACTTCAATTTCCTCATCTTAAATCTGGAGATAAAATGGAAATAAAATCAATCATAGTACCCACCTCATAGAATTAGGGTGACGGAATGAGTCGGCAGGTGTATATGCTTACCATCATGTTAGCAGATGGGCGGTGCTGTAATAACTCTGCTTGTTTTAGATTCCTCTTACGATGAAGAGGATATACATGGTATGATATAGGGAAGTCACTTTTTTGTTTTCCCATTTATTTGAGGCGCTGCTTTTAAATCACATAAACAGATATTTGTGTTACTTTTTTTTTTTTTTTGGTTCCTGTACAAGTTGCATGATACCGTGTTGTTGAAAAACAAGAGAACTAATTCTCTGGCAGTACCGTATGGCTTTATGTACTGCCTTAACACAGATGTATAGCATCAGAGAATAACACGGGCAGGCTTGAAAGTGGTGAGAACAGATTGTGTCCCGTTTCTCCTGACTGTAGGGGAAAGAGCTGAGCTCCATTCTGATTTGTGCAGGGGAGATTTGCGCCTTTTAAAGGGAGAGAGCGGGAGGAGTATAGGGGCCCAGGAGAATTCAAGAGGTGAAGAAGTACAAAGGGTCAGTCAGTGTAAATGTGACCGGGCCAGCTGCGTTTGTCAGCAGGCAGGCAGAGAATTCAGGAGTCTGTCCTCTCACAGAGGCTGGGACACAGAGGCCTTCTCCTTCTTAAAGACTGCATGTCCAGCGAATGGCTCTCGGGTCCTGGAGAGAGACCTATTCACAATCATAAGCCCTTTTTAGTAAATGCTCTAAGGGAGGGCAAGGGCCGGTCATCCTGTGTTGGCTACAGCAAATGCTCCATTTTCCTGGCAGTGTTGAGCTTTCTCAGGCAGGCATTTTCGCGGGGGTGGGGGTGGGGTTTCTGGGGGGTCAGTCTAAGGACAAGCCTTCCACTGCGGCAAGCCGTGCTAGAATCTGCTCCAGGCTTCCCAGGGCAGGGACTTGATGTACTTAAGTGACCAGAGCTCTGCAGTCCTAGTTCTCAACACTGTATTCAAGTTGCTAAACTGTAAAGTTTTGCCATTTTACTCTTTTGAGGTCTTAGATTTATATGCACTTTGTTTTTTTGGTTGGTATACAATTAATATATTCCTCAAAAGATTCATAAATTAGAGTCCTACACACTGAAACATCTATATGTAACCTACAATGTGCACCGGAATGTTGATGTATGCGGTGTGCCCATCTTTACCATGGGTAAAAGATGTGTTCCTACCATCTGTGCTTGGAAATGAAATCTATTTTCCCGTAGGGTATTTGATACTGTGAATAGGTTCCCCAGACTAGACATAAAACCTTATTTAACTCCTTTCTCATATTTCACTTCTCTTTTACAAATTCAGTGGCAAAATGGCAATCTAGGTTCTAAACACCATGGGGCACTTGGGTGGCTCAGTTGGTTAAGTGTCCCACTTCGGCTCAGGCCATGATCTCATGGTTTGTGGGTTCGAGCCCTGCGTCAGGCTCTGTGCTGACAGCTCAGATCCTGGAGCCTGCTTCAGATTCTGTGTCTCCCTCTCTTTCTGATCCTCCCCTGCTTATGCTTTGTCTCTCTCTCCCTCTCTCCAAAATAAAAATTAAAAATAAGTAAAGAAATACGTAGATAGACACCTGCTTGACTTTTGAACTTTTGAAATGTAACGTATCTTTCAATTAGAACCTTGTGCTATTGGATGTCTGAGACGCTTGCCATTTTAAGATAACATAACTCTTTATAATTGGCCATTTTCAAAAATAAACTAGACACTTGCTCATTTACTTTTATAACTCCTTGTCATCTTAAAGCCTGTAGCTTTATTTTAAAGACAAGATCAGGTATAGTTTTATTTCCCTTCTTCGAGCAGTGTAGGTGCTTGGGGCAAGCCACAGGAGTGTCTTAACTGTCTAGACTAGCCATCAAAGATCTATGGCAGCAGATGGCAGGTTTTCATGGTGCTGCGGTCTTCCATCACTACTTGTAAAATGCATAGAAGAGAAAGGATAGGACCCTCGGAACAGGAAAAGCTAGATGGTGCTTCGAAACTTGGCATCTTTATTGACACCTAAACATCACAATGGTCAACCTAAAGGGAAAGTTGTAGCGTCATCGTTCTATGTAAAAGATGTCACAGGTATCAAATGTACACGTAGTGATTTTCAGCTGTCACTCTCTAGGAAAAGAGCTACTGAGATGCAGTGCTTTTCCAAGATAGCTACTCATATCTTCTGTTCCTCTTACTTTCCACTTACCTGCTTTCTGGAAAATATCTTTCATGATAGCTTCATCATTTTGCTATCATTGGGTGTATTTGTAGATTAATGCTCATTTCTTTTGTTTGATTGCATCATTACATTGATAGGCAAAAATTACATGAGGCATGGTTGCTTCGGGAGCAGAAAGCACAAGAAGAATTCAGAATAAAGAAAGAAAAGGAGGAGGCAGCTCGAAAACGACAGGAAGAACAAGAGGTATGGTATTCATCAGATAACCAGCTAACTAGTTAACCAAATAACTCTAATTAAGAGTTAGGGTTTTGAACTTAAAAGAATAGATATTATCCATTTTACCAGTGGTAAAGCTTTTACTTTATCTTCCCCATACGTTACATGTTTTTAAAAAGTGTGTGAGAAGAATTACCTTTCCTTTTCTTTTTTTCTGTAAAGAGAAAGTTAAAGGAAGAATGGGAAGAGCAGCAGAGAAAAGAGAGAGAAGAGGAGGAGCAGAAGCTACAGGAGAAGAGAGAAAGAGAGGTGATTCCTGTCACAGGAGGATAAACGCACTGCGTATCCTCTCAGTGCGCAGATCTGGGCTGGGCTGGGGCTGAGGAATAAGCTATAGGCATATCAGGGTTTGGACTTTGTTTTCCTGGTTAGCAAGAGGCCTGTTTTGTATAGATACACACTAGAGTTGCCTTATGATGCTCTGCTTTAGGTCTTTGCAATGGCAGATACCTTAAATTAACGTTTTCCTGCAACTACCCATCTTCCCCTTTATACCAGGGATTGGCACACTTTTTCTGTAAAGGCCAGAGAGTAAATATTTTAGGTTTTGTAGTTTGTATGGTCTCTCTTGCAAATATCCAACTCTGTTGGTGCGCCATGAAAACAGCCAGAGATAATATATAAATAAATGGTTGTGGCTGTGTTCCAGTAAAACTATTTCTAAAAACAAGCATCTGGCCCCTGCTTTATACTTTGTATCACTCTAGTGCAAGTGTTGTTTTGTTTTTTTTTTTTTTTTGCTCTGGCTCTTCACATTCACACCAAAGTGTTTTTCTGAGCTTCTGTTGTATATGGGTTGACTCATTCAGAGAATATTTTGTATGGTTTCCACACTTATTTAGTAAATAAGACACTTAGCTGCTTATGGCATGTCAGCAAGAATGAATTGGTTGAAAGAAATCACAAACTCACATATTGAGGAATTAGGAAATATTTTTTGTTGCTAAATATTGACTCCCTTTCCAACTTGGCTATCAAGGTCATTGTAGGTAACACGTAGTCACTCATTAAAGAAAGAAATGTATGAGGTCTATGTATATATCTTCCAGGATGTTTTAAAGATTGCTTTGATGTGTTTTGCTGCTGTTCCTTAATGCTGTGTATTTATTTCCAAGATCCCACAGCTCATCATTCCTTGACTGACTCATCAGGATGTATCTTTTCCATCATATTCCCAAGTTTGAATAGCATAAAAATGGGTACTCACCTTATCATGGAGAAAAATGGATTTGTTTGTCCTAGTTGTGATAGGGTAGAAGCAGCCTCTGTGAACTTTGTTTTTTGTGTCTCAGGCCTTCAGTTAATTGCAGTGCAGATTTTTAACACCCTTATTTGAGAGCTGCGTTACAAATGAGACCATGCTAGGTTTTTAGGGGGCAGGAAAACAGTTGGGAGCTTGTCATTATTTTACAGAGTAATCGATTCCCATTTTAACCGTAGAATATTCTCAATTGAGGTCTTTCTGGCATCAGATAAAAACTAAGGCTTCTTTTAAAAAAAAAAAACTAAGGCTTTTGTTTGAAAAAAAGCCTGGTGAGACATTACAGAAAGGCAGGTAGAATGAAGTAGGTTCTAAACATGTATAAAGAGATATGCAATCTGTGTTTCTGCTGTATGCTCGGTACTTTTCTAGTAGATGGAGGTAGAATGGTGAAAAAGACAGTCCTTGCTCTCCCCGAGTGTTTTAGATGGGGGAACTAGGTAATAAGTAAGCAAAAAATAATTTTAAGTGCTTTGAGATAATGGTAAGTGCTACAAAGAAAGAAAGCAGAGTCATGTAATAGTGATTAGGTCGGAATGTACTTTTTTAGATTGCCCTCATCAAGGAAGACTTGTCTAAGGAGCCGATGTTTGAGCTGAATGCAGAGATCTTGGGAGAAGGGATCCAGGCAGAGGGAAGAACCTGAGCACGGAGCTGAAAAAATGTCAGGGTGTCTGAAATCTTAGAGAACAAAGGAGAGAGTGGTGGGGGCTAGGGAGGAGGTCAGGAACGTAGGCAGGGTCAGATCA
Organism: Lynx canadensis; assembly: GCF_007474595.2. NCBI lineage: Eukaryota > Metazoa > Chordata > Mammalia > Carnivora > Felidae > Lynx > Lynx canadensis. Next base: position 11,908,063 of record NC_044321.2, read on the forward strand.
TGTAAGGCCTCCTGGATTGGGAGGAGGAGTTTAGGTTTTATGTTAAGTGTCATGGGAAGCCATTGCACGGTTTTTAAGCAGGGTTTGACTTCATTTAATTTATATCTGTACCCTTAACAGATCATTTTTTTATTAAAAAAAATTTTTTTTAACGTTTATTTATTTTTGAGACAGAGAGAGACAGAGCATGAACTGGGGGAGAGTCAGAGAGAGAGGGAGACACAGAATCTGAAACAGGCTCCAGGCTCTGAGCTGTCAGCACAGAGCCGGATGTGGGGCTCAAACTCACGGAGCGCAAGATCATGACCTGAACCGAAGTCGGACGCTCAACCGACTGAGCCACCCAGGCATCCCAACAGATGGGATGCCTTGTGTAAAGAAGGGGGGCTGGGGAGCAGGGAGCAGTGACCCAAGGAGGCAAGAGTGGATATAGAGTGACCGATTAGACAGTCTGTTCCAGATCGGACATGATGGTGGTTTGAACAAGGGGAGTGCTTCATATCAGATTCGTATCAATCACACAGATTTGGGGTGTGTGGAGGCAAAGTCACTGGGACTCCAGCTTGTAGATTGAGTGGACAGGGAGGGGAAGAAGGAGAGGCATTCCAGTTCTACTTTTTAGGCTGTTAGGCGGAACAAGCCAGCAAATGGCAGCACCAGTTACCAGGTGTGGGGCAGCCAGGTGGATGGGGATAGGAAAGAGCTAGAGCTGTGCCCGTGGGCACACTAAGCCAGCACCCCACGTGGCTAGGTAGAGTTCTCCAGCAGCCAGACGGATGAGTCTTCTAGGTCATGCTCTCAGGGGCTGGGGAAGAGAGGTCTGTCAAGAAGATTTTAAAATGTGTTTAAGTGACAGTGAGCTCAGAATTGACTGGCATATTGCAGGATTTCCTTTGCCTTACCAAAAACTTTGAGATTTTGTCATCAACCCGAATTACTACTGTTCATGTCATGATTTAACCTCTCTTAAGTGGTGATGACGTTTCACCTGAGCATTACATTTTGTAATATTCACTAATACTAGATCACTCATCTTAAAAGCTAGAATATGGTATATATGAGTAAATATGCTAAATGGTACTATTACTGAAACTTATAAGACTGTTTTGCCATGTGAGCTGTTCAATGCCCTATTTGAATAAACATTCTCAGCCATATGTACTTTGAAGGCTTTTCAGAAGATCTGTGCTAGAAGAGAACAAACTAGAACCTGAAGCCTTTTGTGTGTGTGGTTTGTTTTTGTTGTTGGTTGTTGTTTTTTTTTTTTTAATTGTTACACTTGAGATTCTTAACCAGAGAAACCAGACGTGACTTTCCTGACTTGCACGTTTTCATTAGTCCTGTGTTTGCACCATTTGTAGGAAGCTGTGCAGAAGATGCTGGAGCAGGCTGAAAACGAGGTATTTTTAAACCTTCCATTCAGAATTCGAAACTAGTGAACATTTCTATAAAAACAGTTCTAGTAATGTTAATTTTGTGGTAAGCTATTTAGGTCATGTCTGAATATTGGAATCTCTTTTGTGGCTCTGTGACTTTTTTACGGCAGCGACAACAACGGCAGGAGTTTCCTGACAAACAAAAGCAAATGGTATCAAATCAGCCCTGTGGATGTTGCTTATTTATAGTCCTTAAAGTGTGTGTGAGCAACATGACACGCTGTTTCCCCAAAATAGACGGTTTAATTTGCTACAGCGCAGCGTAACATTCCCTCAGGGGTGGCTCCCTGACAAGTCCTTTGACCCTGTTCAGAATGGATGGGCAGCAGGCAAACCTTGGCGACTACTCCTGGTAGCCACAGTGATGCCCGCTGTGGGCAGTGAGTGGGAGCCAACAAACACCCAGTGCGTGTCTCCAGACAGTTGTTTGTGAAGTCTCAATTGTGTATTATGACCCAAGTGTATATATTCTTAACTCGATTTTTTATTGTTGGCCAAAATATTTGGATATGTTTGAAACATTGAGTTATTTGTGGATTTTTACACCACCAGTAAAGTCATGGTTATTTTCAACAGTTGGAAAATGGTGCCACATGGCAAAACCCAGAACCACCGACGGACTTACGGATAATGGAGAAAGACCGAGCTAATTGTCCATTCTACAGTAAAACAGGAGCGTGCAGATTTGGAGATAGGTAACTAATTTTGCTTTATCGTGAATTGAAATGTCGAGGGTCTTCAGTTCTCTTTTTGGGAGCATCACAGGCTTGAGTTTGACATGTTTGCAATCAGGTACCTGCTGCATTCTTGCCACTTCTGCAGCCCGCTGTTCCTCCTGTACCCGTTCCCTGGGCGGGCTCAGGCTGGTTCTCTGACCGGGCTTCCTTTCCCCTCCTTCCACGGCTTCACGAAGACCTTTTGCTTCTCATTCTCTTCCTGTGCTTGCATGGGTCTGCGTGGGGCGGTTTGGATGGGGAAATGATGTAGCTCAATACGCTGGAGTAGCTTGGCTTTCTTTTTTTGAATGGCCGACACTGTGCGCAAAAGAGGCTTTAAAAAATTGGCATGCCTCAAAAAAATAATAAGTTAATTAATGAAAGTTTAAAATTTAAATTTAAAAAATTGGCATGCCCAGAGGGCTATCTGTGAAAGACAGGACCGGAGGGAGTGAGGAAAAGTATTGTAATTCTCCATTCTCAGTCTGTCTGTTCTGATGGAGGAACAGACCCTGGGTGCAGAAACTGACTCCAGCAGCTGTCACTTTGAGAAAGTTACTTAAGAAAAAAAAAAGAGAGAGAGAAAGTTACTTAAACTTTCTGTGCCTTAGCTTCCTCATTTCTAAACTGGGGATTAAAAATGGTATATCTCCCTTCCAAGGGAGGCAGTTGTGAGGCTGCGAGGAGCGCGTGCGGGGAGAGCACAGAGGACCGTGGTGGGCACATGGCAAACACTGTCTTGAGTGTTTGCTGCTACTTTCATTGTGTTCTGGTTGCCCTCATTCTCTGAGACACTCAGTTCCACCTCTTGTGGCTCAGTGTTTTTGAAACAGGACATTCATGTGGAGAACTAAGTGTCAGTGTCTTCATTCATTTAGCAGATATTTAAATGGTATATGCCAGGCGTTGATGATTTTTATAATTTGGCTTATTTATGAATGAACAACTCAAAGTAGATAAATAATTCATAATGGTGAATTAATCTATCCAAGACAAAAATCTGATCATTACTAAGCATTCGGCAGAAGAGATCTAATCATTTCTTAGTGTCCTGTTAATCCCAAAAGGGATATGAATAAGCAAATTCATATGTATTTAATGAGAAAACTTTATGTTGTTGCTCACTTGATTCATAAAATTATCCATGCCATGAGTTTCATTTCCTTCTTTGAAAATGTGAACTTTCTCTTATTTTTTATTTTTCATTTCTCATTTAAGCCCTCATGCCCTTTTACATTTTTTAAGAGCAATGGTTCTCAATCCAGGTGCACGTTAGAATCCTCTAGAAAGCTTTAAAAAGTTTGTGTCCTACCTTAAGTTGAGTAAATCTGTGAGACTTGGGCAGCCTTACTGTTGAAAGGCCCTCAGACATTTCTCATGCGCCCTGGGATTGAGAGCCACTAACATAGGACGCGTAGCTCCATTTACAATTTAGACCTGGGCTTGTGTAAACATACAGTATCTGTGAAAGGGCTCACAGGATGCGGTCAGTACTGGAAGCATCCTCTTGAGGAACTGGGAACTAGGGAAAGGAGAAGAGACTTTATTCCCCTTTGTACCTTCAGAAGTGTTTCCTGAAATTTACTTAATTTCATCAAGAAATAGTCATAATTGATGTTAAACACCCCCCACCAAAGAGAACTGTTGAGCCTCAATACACATTCACATTTGTGTGGGTAGCCGAACCAGATTGCGTTTAAAGTTTTCTAGCTGAAGGACTTCTCGTTTGTGATGTATCTCTAGCATTTCCTTGAATTTGAAGACTGTGCTCATGTGATTCTAAATTCTCCTTTCGATGGGCAGAAATGAGAGAAGGGGAGATGGCCTAAATGATTTCAGGCAGTCAGCCAGCAGTACTTGTTTGCCGAAAGGAGAGCGGACTGTCAGGCTCTCAAAACCCTGCCCTGAGAATCGTTTCAAGGAGATAATTGGCAGTGATCAGATTAGTTTGTGAACATTTCTTAGTATTTTCCTTGGCACGTGAAATTGGGAACATTTGGGTACTTTCATCGTTCCAGTGATGAATTGTGAAATCGGATTCTATGCAATGAGCAATTTTGAAATCCAGCGCCATCCCTTCAGACAATGAAGCTGTTCCTCTTCGACAGAGGGCTGCGGTGACTTGCTCCAGACTCACACAACCGTTCTTTGCTGTTGAGGCTTGTCCCATTATCAGACAGACACTTCCATAACCTAAGCATTTCTTCGGTGGTTTTGTTTTCGTAATTAGTACACAGTTCAATTCTGGAACCTTTCTGGAATTGATACTTCTTGGAGTCACAGCTTTGAGGGGAGTTCTATTTTTTTTCCTCCTGAAAACATAATTGCTGATGAAAAGTAAAACTTATTTATCAGAATATTTATAATTCACTGATTTCCAGGAGTGATTTAAAGAGGGCTCGTAATCTACTGCACTAAGTTTACCCAGAGAAATGGAGAACAAGGAAGGGAGGAGAAAGTGACCTATTGTGAATGGGCGGTACATTTGGCCCTGGATTGTAACATAGCCTGGGCAGATAATGGCTCACTTAGTTCTTACCAAAAAGGAAGAATGAGTGGTATCTCCGGAAAGACAGAGATTTTCCAGGCATCAGATTCTACATGTTTCTCCCATGGAATACTGCGTAAAGACCTGGAGTAAGGAGATGGACACTTTGATAGATGTTTTATTAACAGCTGCTTACAAAATTTTCCCAAAAATGTTTTTTTTTTTTTTTAATTTTTTTTCGTGTTTATTTTTGAGAGAAAGAGAGAGCATGAGTGGGGGAGAGGCAGAGAGAGAGGGAGACACAGAATTGGAACCAGGCTCCAGGCTCTGACTTGTCAACACAGCGCCCGATGTGGGGCTCGAACTCACAAACCGTGAGATCATGACCTGGGCCGAAGTTGGACGCTTAACTGACTGAACCACCCAGGTGCCCCTGCCAAAAATGTTTCTTACAGAGACCTTCAATAAATGGTTGCAGCCTAATTTCAGGATGTAACTTGGTTCTGTGGAGGACAAAGGTAGTGGGGACCTTGAGTGCCCCCTCAGGAAGAGAAAAAGAGGTGTAGTCAGTTGGCTATACCTGAGGGGGCATCTGGAGACCATATGGTTCACGGGCCGACCTTGGGTAGGGTAATGTCTTATTATGTGATTTCGTGGCAATCTTACTCTCTACTCAACTAACTGCATGATAAGCCTAAACCATGGCTTCGCAAACATGGCTGACCTTCAGTATCAGGTGGGGAGAGTTACTGTGAAAATATGGGTTTCCCACCCTGAGCTCTTAACAGATGGTCTGGAACAGAACCTGAGAAATCTCCGTTCCTTCCAGTGATTCTGGGAGTCACACAGGTTTGGTACCACACCTTTAGATTGCCTTCCCAGATCTCTCTTGTCTGAGAGGACTTCTCAGTAGGCGCTTTAGGGCTGGCCCCGAATGAACTCCGATTGTATGGACTGTCTCCAGGCCAAGTGGGGATTTTCCCTAGACAGGGACTTTGGCTCTGTTCCAAAACTCAAATGCTCATTTGACACCCTGGGAATTAGAGCCAAGTTCATTCAGATGTAATAATCCCATGAGCAGAATTTTAACCTTGTTAACTTGGTTTCTTGTTGAAGTCTGTATGTGCTTCGTACTTGGAAAATTCTGATTCACCACCAACACTTGTAGTCAGGTTGAGGTTTCACTCTCTGTATTGCTGGTAGCTCTACTTGGGAAGATGGATCTCATCACAAGGTTTCTAACTGAATCTATATAGGAGGGTCCTTTGTACATTTCACATTAATGGACACTGTGCATCTCTGTACTGGGTATGATGTATGGGAGGCACTTTGTATGCGTTGTCTCTCTCGGTGCACAGATGTATTACAGATGTGGAAAGTGAGTAGGAGTTCAACATTTAGGCATTTCAAGGCCATTGATTTTTCTAACACTTGCCTTTTTCTTCAGCTTTTTTTCTTCCTAAGTTGTGGGGATTTTTTTTTTCTTGAAAATTTTGCCTCAACCAATTTTTTAATAGAAATCTAATCAGGAAAATTTGATGATTTAGAACCCTGAACTACATTTTTTGCCCCTCATTTTTGGAGAAGGAAGTAAATAAAGTAAACTCATATAAAAGACTTAAAATATTCAGGTATAACATGATTCAGTTTAAACTGTGAAAAGAAAAATGTTCTTCATAATGGTTACCCTCTTCATTACATGAAAACTAATTGCATTCATCACACCATATAATGAACAGGCATTAGGTGAACTCAGATCTCTTGAATCCTCTCTTACCAGCCATGTGACTTGGATAAGTATGCTTCTCTAGGCCTCAGCTTCCCTCTTTGCAAAGTGGGGAAAATACTGGCCCTGACTGTCCTAATGGGTTGCAAGGATCAGAGGAATAAATATAAAAATGCCACAGAAACCATGAAATGCTATACACATGTGAAATTGAAGTATTCCGTTAGCTCGAAACTCTTAGATTATATTCTCTAAGCATGGAGTTAGTTGAAGATTGTATGGAACCAGGATCGTATTGTTCTCACCTTCCTCCTGAGTTCCACATCCGGTATCTTCGTGCTGTCACCACAATCTGTCATGGCAGTGGACCTTTTTTTTCCTGCACTTTTACATGTAGGAGGCTTTGTGAGCATCACCAAAAGGCAGCTGAATGGCATATGAACTTGGAAATAATTCCCAACTTTACATCTTCATGAAAGCAAGTATATTGGTCAGTCTTAGAACAGTTTAGGTGTTGAAATTGGACATCTGGATAGGGCTTATTATCTTGCAAGTAAGTGGAAACAACCAAGTTATTTGGGTCTCTATCCCAAAGTTTAAAGTGAGCTTTTGATACTGTAACTATTGGACTGCTGCATTTAAGTCTCCCTTTCGTATGCAGGTGCTCACGTAAACACAATTTCCCATCCTCGAGTCCCACACTTCTGATTAAAAGCATGTTTACGACATTTGGGATGGAGCAGTGCAGAAGGGACGACTATGACCCTGATGCAAGCCTAGAGTACAGTGAAGAGGAAACCTACCAGCAGTTCCTGGACTTCTATGATGACGTGCTTCCCGAGTTCAAGAACGTTGGGAAAGTGATCCAGTTCAAGGTGGGCGTGCACAATGCACATGAAGGAGGGGACTGCTCACCTCCCACCAAAGTGCCCCGTAGGACATGAGTGCTAGGGTGTAGGCTCCCTGCCTGGGTTGGGTGTGTGTGATGGTACAGCACCTAGTCCACTGGTGGGCACCCAGGCGCTCAAATGTGATTTCCTTGGCCTCCCCCCTGCGTCGGTGTCTGTGCAGTAGAGGACTGCATGAAGTCCTGTGTACTAGTGTGCTATTTCCTGGATTCCAGGGTCTAGATGGATGGAAGGATCTCTCATCTATTCATAGTACCTTTATAGTCCAACTCTTTCCCAGCCTATGAACTCTCAGCATAAGGTCCTGCACATAACCATCCCGGCATTCGTTTAGAGGCTGTGTATGACAGAGGATGCACCCCCTCCCTTCCAACTGTAGTGGATCTTACCTAGAGCCGCAGTGTATACAGTGGAACACCACTTACTGAATTTGTTGCGTTTTGTTTATGGTGCCTGCTTGCAGTCTCCATCCTAGGAACCTATTCGGTCTTCTGGAGCTACCCTAGAAAAGAAACCTTGATTCCTTTTTTTGACATTGTTTTTGTTCATTCAATACTCTCAATACTGAACACGGTGTTCTCCAAATCATGGCTTGTGGTGCAGCATCCTGGGTGGAAAAAAAAGAGCCTTTCGGGTTACAGATAGTTATTTGAGAACATTCCTTAAGGCAAGAATAAAGGCAGAGGTCAATAGCTGCTGCTCTCAGGACCCAGGAATTGAATCCTAGCATAGCATGGCCTCCTACCTCATCTGTGATTTGATCAGATCCGAACCTGAATGATTTTGCTGTGTTAGGGTGGGGAAAACGTCCCATAATTTGGAGGGGAAAAAAAAGGAATAAAATCCTGTTTTTTCCCCCTGTTCATTGGCACTGACCAGGGGCAAGGTGTAATAGCCAGGGAACAGAGCAATTGCTAAGCACCAGCAGCACTCACGGAAGCCAAAGCTATACTTCTGTCCACTGAGTGCCAAATTAAAAAAAAATTATTTTAAAATTTCTCTTCCCCCTTTATGTTTTATTTCTGTGGCGTGCACCTTCCTTCCAGTCTTCACACCGCTTCTCGACACAGGCAGTGAACACGAGAGTGGAAGGGCCGGCCCCACACGGCACAGTAGCACGTTAGCAGCGCGACCGAGGGAGGAGTCTGCGTGCTTTGAGTAGCTCTGGGTTTTTGAGCGTGTCATTTTACCTCTTCCTGCCTCTGCCTCATCCCGAAGGGGAGGGACTTTGACTACATCAGTGCGTTCTGATCTGTGGGACCACCTGTGGGCCTACGTTATACTGCTTCTGTGAAGTCAGTGGTGCGGCTGCTTTCAAAACTTCCACCTGCTTAGTGGGGACCCCACCATTCGTTCTAATGGGCTGCACCCGCTAGCCATGGCGTGGTTTTTTTTCTGGTTTAGAATTTTATTGGCTAAGCTCATGCTAATCACATTGGAAGTTCTAAATGGAAAGGTGTTTGGTAAGAAAATTTCCAAAATATTGAATTTATCATGGAAAATTAATGGGTCCTTGGGAGCCACTGGATTAAATGATCTCTAAAGTTGCTGGTGTAACTGACATGGCCTCCCCAGGCCTTTTAGTCCTCCTTCTAAGGAAGGGGTTAGAAGCTATCATTATGGATCTGCCTCTTTGTGGATACTCTAATAAAAATACTCTAGAACAAATTTGTAACAATGTAGGTTCATTTTGAAAATAAAAGCTAAACATTTGTATCAATATTTGAGGACCTTCTTATACCATTAAATAAAAAAACAAGTCCTATTTTTTTAATTTAAGTTTATTTTAATTTCACCATAGTTAACATACAGTGTTAGTTTCAGGTGTACAATATAGTGATTCCAAAATTCTGTATATTTTTCAGTGCTTGTCAAGATAAGTATACTCTTAATCCCCTTCCCTCCCCACCCCACCTCCCCTCTGGTAACTATCTGTTCTCTAGTTTTTCAGTTTCATTTTTTTTCCTTTATTTTTTAAAATTGTATATATGGGTGAAATCATGGTCTTTGTCTTTCTCTGACTTACTTCGCTTAGCATTCTACTCTCTAGCTCTATCCATGTTGTTGCAAATGGCAACATTTCATTCTTTTTATGGCTGAAGGACATTCCATTGTATATTACCAGGTCTTCTTTATCCCTTCAGTGGACACTTGGGTTGTTTCCATAATTTGGCTATTGTAAATAACGTTGCTATAAACATAAAGGTGGATGTGTCCTTTTAAATTAGTGTTTTCATTTTCTGTGGGTAAATAGCCAGTAGTACTATTACTGGATCATATGGTGATTCTATTTTTAATTTTTTGAACCTCCATACTGTCTTCCACAGTGGCTGCACCAGTTTGCATTCCTACCAACGGTACACAATGGTTCTTTTTTCTCTGCATACTTGCCAGCACTTGTTGTTTCTTGTCTTTTTGATTTTAGCCATTCTGACGGGGTTTGAGGTGGTATCTTATTGTGGTGTTTATTTGCACTTCCTGATAGTGATGTTGAGCTGCTTTTCGTGTGTCTGTTGGCCATCTGGATGTCTTTGGAGAAATGTCTGTTAGTGTCTTCCCATTTTTTTTTTAAATGTTTATTTTTGAGACAGAGAGAGAGAGAGAGAGAGAGAGAGAGAGAGAGAAAACAGCACGGGAGGGGTAGAGAGAGGAGAGAGAGAATCCCAAGCAGGCTCCACACTGTCAGTGCAGAGCCTGACACAGGGCTCCATCTCACAAACCCATGAGATCTTGACCTGAGCCAAAACCAAGAGTCAGATGCTTAACCTACTGAGCCACCCAGGTGCTGCCATGTCTTCCCATTTTTATTATTTTTAAAAAGGTTTAGTATCTATTTTTGAGAGAGAGAGCCACGAGCAGAGGAGGGCAGAGAGAGGGGGAGAGAAAGAATCCCAAGCAGGTTCCACACTGAGCATGGAGCCCGATGCAGGGCTTGAAGCTACAACTGTGGGATCACAACCTGAGCTGATACCAAGAGTCGGACACTTAACTGACTGAGCTACCCAGGTGCCCCTGCCTTCCCATTTTTACTTGGATTATTTGTTTTTTGGGTGTTGAGTTGTATAAGTTCTTTATATATGTTGGATACTAACCCTTTATTGGATATGACATTCACAAATATCTTCTCCCATTCCATAGGTTGCCTTTTATTAGTTTTATTGATTGTTACCTTTGCTGTGTAGAAACTTTTTATTTTGATGAAGTCCCAATAGTTTATTTTTGCTTTTGTTTCCCTTGCCTCAGGAGACTTATCTCGAAAAATGTTGTTTTGGCTGATGTCAGAGACATTACTGCCTGTGCTGTCTTCTAGGATTTTTATGGTTTCAGGTCTCACATTTAGGTCCTTCATCCATTTTGAGTTTATTTTTGTGTATGGTGTGAGAAAGTGGTCCGGTTTCATTCCTTTGCATGTTTTCACAGCACCATTTATAAAAGAGACTTTTTCCCATTGCATATTCTTGCCTCCTTTGTTGAAAATTAATTGACCATATAATCGTGGGTATATTTTTGAGCTTTCATTCCATTGATCTGTGTGTCCAGATTTGTCATTTTTGAAGGCAAATGATCAAATGTTCAACCTGACTAGTAATAGAACAGTGCATATTAAATGAGATTATTCACACCTATCAGGTGAAAAGTTATAAATTCTGTTAATACTAAGACTGGGTGAGGAAGTGTCCATCAGCAAAACCACTTCAGAGAGCACTTTGTCAATACTTAGTGAAGTGGAAGGTACGTATAACTGGGACAGCACTTCTAATTATGCATACCAGAGAGATCCTACCCACGGAGACACGTTCAGGGATGCCTATTGCAGCACTGTTTGCTGATGAAAAATTGGAAGCACCTTGGATATTTATCATTTAAAGGAGTAGCTAAATAAATTTGAAAATTTGATCTATCCAGCATATAGTTAAAATGAGTCATGTTTATGTGATGATACCTTGAAAAAAGAATGTAAAATATATGCTACTTTTGTAAAAATTTTAAATGTACAAAGCAATACTATACATTATTTGTCAATACATATACAAGTTTCTTTGCATATGTAAACATAAATATACCCGTATATTCACAAAAAATACCCCCATTTATTCATAATAGACCTGTCTATACATAATATACCTGTGTATTTTATGGCATGCATATATGTGTATATGCCTGTCTGTGTGCATATAGCTATGTGTGTGTGTTTCCATTTGGAATGTGAAGGATACGCCAGCCTCAGGCTAGTGCTCTTCCGTGTGATGGGGGAGGGAAAATAGGCAGAAGGGGTTTCAACTGGGTCTTTCATGTTTTGCATATTTAAACATTCTTAGTCAAAAATAGAAAGCCTTAGTGTTGAATCTGGGTGGTGTATGTATGGGTTGATTTTTGTTCTCTATATTTTTATGTATGTGTGAAGCATTCCACATCTATGAAAAATGAATCTAAATCAACAGGGATCAAATAATTGGGGCCTGCAACACTGCTGTGTGCTGAAGCATGCCTTAAATAGACCTGTGAGTGGTATCGTATCTGGGTTTTGGAATCTTCAAATGATAACTACTTTTGGTAGTGTTACTCTGGACAAGATGCCTGTGATGACCTGGGAGGTGGGGGGGGGGTTCTTTTCCTTCATTTTTCTTCATAAGATTTTTTTTTAAGTTTTACTTATTTATTTTGAGAGTGAGAGAGCACGGGTGGGGAGAAGCAGAGAGAAGGAAAGAGCGAACCCCAAGGAGGCTCTGCACTGTCAGCATGGAGCCCAACGTGGGGCCTGAACCCACAAGCCGTGAGATCGTGACCCGAGCAGAAACCAAGAGTCGGACGCTTGGCCAACTGAGCCACCCAGGTGCCCCTTCCTCCATTTTTTTAAATCAAATTTTTCATTGCTCCTTAGGTCAGCTGCAACTTGGAACCTCACCTGAGAGGCAATGTGTATGTTCAGTACCAATCGTAAGTATTTGGAACATAAACATCTTCACGTTTTGTCATGGTATAGTGTTGTGATTATGTTGCCATCTGGGGTTCTTCCACTAAATATATCGCTTTCATATGCATGGTATTTTTAAAAATGTAAATATCAAGAGCTAATATAGAAATCTATATAGAAGGGATTTGAAAATGCATTTGTATTTTATCCGTTGTACACTTAACATAGTTTTGAGTCTTTTGCAATGGTTATTTTTTACTTACATAGTTTTAATAATTAAAATACAAACTGGAAAGGGGGATCTAGAATAGAGAACAGCAAAGTATACAGTGAAAGAGCCAGAAATTGAAGCCCCAAGTAATCTCCGTGCATTTGGCCCACTGAGAAAGCAATCGGTGTATCATTTCTGCCTGTCTTGCTGTTGGTTTGGGCCATGCCATGGCTAATGGGTTAAATTAACCATTGTGATAAGAAAACTAGCAGTCCTAGCTGAGAAAGGAGAGGCTCCGACAGTCTGTGTTTTGAATGGTCGGATCTTTGGTTTAAGCAGCTTTGCCTCCGGCCGGTGGCCATTCATCAGAACCTCTCAAGAGGGTTAGTACGAAGTGTTCCTGAATAGATTGTGAGCGTCAGGGGCTTGAATGCTCTCATGAGGACTCCTTCGAGTAAAAGCAGTGGACTTGGTGGTCCTATGATAAACTACTAGAAGGGTTAATTACCAGTAGGGCTTATCTACGTAATAGAAAGTTACTGTAAAATGCACCCTTTAATGTGTGTTTTTTAAAGGGAAGAAGAATGCCAAGCAGCCCTGTCTCTGTTTAATGGGCGATGGTACGCGGGACGGCAGCTCCAGTGCGAATTCTGCCCGGTGACTCGGTGGAAAATGGCAATTTGTGGTAAAATACAGCACGGTGGTTTTACGCCACTCGTTCCAGTGTTGTATAAGAGGGCTTTCTTAAGGGAAAAAAGCGGTCTTTTAAAGGGGTGAAACATAGCTTTTGCCTCACACCGGACGAGCAGAGGTCGTCCTATAAAGGCCCTCCCGTTTTAGATCTGTAATAGACTCGTGGGTCACTTTATGGATGAGGTGACTGAAGTCCCAGTGTCTCGGTGGCAGAGTGGAGGCTAGAACCTCCGTGTTCTGGTCCTCAGTCCTGGGCTCTAAAACTTGAGGAAGCCTGGGAGTTGTGTCAGTGGGAAGCCGCGTCTTCCTCGTGGCGGTCAGAGGGACTCCCCTCACTCAAGCTTGGTTTGTTTCCCCGTCTTTATCCCTAACGAATCTCCTGTCATCTTTGCCACCTAAAACATGATAACATGTCCTGCCTCGCTCGAAAGACATGCGTTTGTGCAGTGGAGAGCGATGATGGTGGGGTGTGGTGAGGGTGCGTTAGGTCAGACGGACTCATCGCGGTGTGGCTACCGCGTCCAGGAAGGAGTCTGTCCTTTGAACAGCTGGCAGTTTTGAAGGCCTCATTATTGTTTCGTCTCTGTCACATGGGCTTGGCCAAACTCTTTATTGTTGAACCATTCCGGGAGCAAAGAGATAGAGCGATCCGTGCCTCAGGGGAGCGCTTCTCTTACCCTTTCCCTTTCTTGGCTTTACACTTGTCTGCTTAAAGCCTACTATTAAAAAGAATCTATGATTTTCGAATTCTTTATCTTTGGCAGCGTGGTCTTAATGGATGCTGTCACTTAAAAACCATTTATTGAAGGCGGGGGGGTGTGTGTGTGATAATTTAGAGTTCCTTCCTTTGGAAAGCCCAACTTTTCCGTCTTACATTTGAAAGCTTGTGGGCTGCAAGAGACGGAACTGTTTTTTCCCCAAAGGTGGTTATTTTTGTCGGTTCCTGGGAATCCAGTGTGACTTCAGTGAGGTACCTCTGGGTGTGACATTGAGACGGTTTCACGTTTTTTAAACAACCACTTTGTGATATTCCCTTGTAACTAATGACATTGAGCAGTTTTCGTGTGTCCTCATTATTGGCCATTTGTAGAACTTCTTTGGGGAGATGTCTATTTAGATACTTCACCCCTTGTTAATTAGGTTGACTTTCTATTACTGGGTTGTAAGAGGGCTTGATCTGTTCTGCAGACAAGCCCCTTATTGCATATAGGATTTGCAAATGTGTTCTCCCATTATGCTGCCTGTTCACTTTGATCATGTCCTGTAAAGCACAAAAGGTTTTAGTTGTGATGAAATCTATTTAATCTGTTTTTTTTCTCTTTTTTTGCTTGTGCTTTTCGTGTCCTATCTAAGAATCCATTGCTCAGCCCAGTGTCCCAAAGATTTTACTTGTATGTTTTCTTCAAAGAGTCATATGGTTTCACATCTTACATTTAGGACTCTGGTCCATCCTGACTTTTTGTTTATAACGTGTGGTGTGGAGGGATTTCACTTTTCACTGTTTTCCATATTTGGGGAATTTACCAATTGAAAAAAAAAAAAAGTTTGAAAACCTCATGAGGATCTCTGAATCGTTCAGATAGATTTTACCTTTGACAAGAATCTTTTATATTACAAGCACTTGGTATAAATTTAAAAGCATTTGGCCAGTGTTTACCATCTTCTTAAAGTGTAAGGCAGGGACTCCGAAGGGCTGGGTGTTCAGTGTTAGGGATTTACACTGTCCATCAGTGGGATGGTGCAACCCTAAAAAAAAAAGGATGTGGTCACCATTTGTTCGCTTGCACTGCACACTGTCATGCAGTCGGGGAACAGGAGACTCTGGTTAATTAAAACTTCTGGCTTGTTACCTTTTCACAGTGCCATTTGTTAGAGCATTTGAATATTTTTGAAATTGTGGGAACCAGAGCTATGCCATCAATTTATGTAAGCCCCTTTTATTTTCTTATTTATTTATGGAGAGACAGAGCAGGGGAGAAGCAGAGAGAGAGAGAGAGAGAGGAAGAGAGAGAACCCCAAGCGGGCTCGGAGCTGTCAGTGCAGAGCCCCATGCGGGGCTCGATCCCACGAACCGTGAGATCATGACGTGAGTCGAGACCAAGAATCAGACGCTTAACCGATCAACCACCCAAGCTCCCCTGTAAGCCCCTTTCACATACGCAGGAGAAGATAGGTCTATCACCTCCAAACATCGGCAGTGTACCCTCTGAAAAGGATCAAGTGCCAGCAGTAAATGCTGTTTCCTCACTGTGCCATTGCAGGTTTATTTGAAATACAACAGTGTCCAAGAGGAAAACACTGCAACTTTCTCCACGTGTTCCGAAATCCCAACAATGAGTTTTGGGAGGCTAACAGAGACATCTACCTGTCTCCAGATCGGACTGGCTCCTCATTTGGCAAGGGCTCAGACAGGAGAGAGAGGATGGGCCACCACGACGACTACTACGGGAGGCCCAGGAGGCGGAGGAGCCCTAGTCCGTCGCATTCCTACAAGAGAAATGGGGAAGCTGACAGGAAAAGGAGAAGCAGCCACCGGGGGAAGAAGTCTCACAAACACCTGTCCAAGAGTCGCGAGAGGCACAGTTCGCGCAGTAGAGGAAGAAAAAGGGATGGCAGCCGCATCCGGGCCAGCCGGAGCCAGAGTTCCTCCAGGTCCAGGAGTCGTGGCAGGAGGAGGTCAGGCAGCAGAGACAGGACAACGCAGAGTCCCAAATCCAAATAAACCGATTTTGTTCCGAAATGATCGTACATCTTATTTGTGAGGGCTGCTTCATACTTGGGTAGTAGAGGGCTCTGAGCTCGATGGATTAGCAAGTCCGGCAGAAAGAACCCTATTTCAAAATACTTTTATTCTCTGAGAATCAGTGTGTTTAGCATAGAAGACACAAAATGTATAGATAATGTGAAGATCACTTGTAATCCTAACCCTTGGTGATAACCAACACTGGAGCATTGCTTAAGTCTTTTTCCTCTTCTTACGGATGTGTACAAATGTTTTTTACACAGAGATCATATGTGGCTGCAGTTGAATATGCTTTTCTTCCTATGCAAAACCTCATATTTTGTCAACCCTCTTACTTTTCTCACTGCATGGTGCGGGTCTATCAGTTTTATTCAACCATATCCCTAATTGTTGGATTTTAAAGTTCTCCCTAATTTTGCACGATTAAAAGAATCCAGTGCTATAAACAATCCTGCTGTGGATCTCCTTAAATACTTTCACACGTTTCTGATGGTTTCCTTAGGATAAATTACATTACACCAAGAGATAGGACTACTGAAGCATTTACAAATTGCCCTCTGGAAAGGCTGCAAAAATTTTACTCTTTCAATAATGAATTTTTCTATTCCCACAACACCAAGTTATTTTAATCTTTGCCAATTTGGTAAAATTTTAATCTTTGCCAGTTTGGTAAATTTTATGGTTAACTCTGTTTCTCTATGTATTGGTTAAGCCAGACACTTTTTCTGTATTTAATCGCTGTTAAATCTGGTTGTTTGCCCTTTATTAATAATCTATTGGATTTCTCTACATGCAATAGCTGAGCAGCTTTTTGACTTTAAAACTCACTTTGCTTTAAAGTACTTAAAGGGGGGAGGGGCGCCTGGGTGGTTCAGTCGGTTAAGCCTCTGACTTCGGCTCAGGTCATGATCTCATAGTTTGTGAGTTCCAGCCCTGCGTCGGGCTCTGTGCTGACAGCTCGGAGCCTGGAGCCTGCTTCGGGTTCTGTGTCTCCCTCTCCCTCTGCCCCACCCCCGCTTGTACTCTGTCTCTCTCTCTCAAAAATAAACATTAAAGAACTAAATAAAGTACTTGAAAGGTAAAGTCAGTTTTTCCTCTCCATCCTGTCCCTTATTCACAGCGCCTTCTCAGGTGGAGGTTTAACATTGGGGGGGTTCATCTTTTTTATAGTGTGTTGGGGAGCTCTTTATAGAGAGGTAAATCTTATTTTTGTCATTTTCAGGAAAATTAGGATCCTTGCTACTGCCTACTGTTAAAGGAATTCTCATTTAAAAAACAATGGTCAGAGACCTGTTTAAAGAAAAAAAAAAAAGGCTTAAGGCCAAAAAATACCATTCTTAGATTTCAGATCACAAAGAAGAAAAGATGCTCTCATACTTCATATGTTTTTAATTTCCTTAGTAACCTTTCCATTGACATACTGGAGATACTGAATTTCAGAGTATGTGGCATTTGGCAACTTGAGATTTGGAAATAAGGATGCACAAAATACTGAAGCCAACAGAGGAAGAGAAATTTCAAGATTGGGATTTCTGAGTGGTTATCTGTTGAAAATGAGTTCTTAAAAAAAAAAACGAAAAAATGAGTTCTTCAGTATGTAGTCTATAGAAGAAAGTATGGTCCAGGTGTGCCTGGGTGGCTCAGTCAGTTGAGTGTCCGACTTCGGCTCAGGTCATGATGTCACAGTTCGTGGGTTTGAGCCCCGTGTTGGGCTCTGTGCTGATAGCTCGGAGCCTGGAGCCTGCTTTGGATTGTCTCCCTCTTTCTCTGCCCCTCCCCCACTCGTAACTCTGTTTCTCACAAATAAACATTATAAAAAAATTTTTTTAAAGTATGGTCCAGAAATCATTTTACCTTACAAATTGATTTGTTCAACTTTAAATGCTTGCTTTACCCTAAAAACGATTGAAAACTGTCATTATCTACTGGACTCACTAATGCAGAATAACTATCCCTAAATCGAGTGTTCTTCAGTACTTTCCTAAATATAGTCAAGATATACACAATTAAAGGTGGTATTCCGAGCTGAATGGCCTTCACAGATCATGGAGGACAAAACGGAATAAACACCAGCTTGTACTCAAGGTAATTATGAGATGATGGGGTCTTTTCCCTTGGGCATTCATGGGCATTGTGTGGAGGGAGGGAAAGGGCAGTTTTTAAACCACTTGACTGGTTCATTCGAGTGTGCATCTTGAACTTAAATGTATTACTGTTTTTTAAATTTATAACGTGATTTCTATTTATGATTTAAAAATTCCAGCTCTGCGTTGCCAGCAGAAGCCCATCAGGCCTGTTTCCAGTGAATAAACCGAGTATTGGAGACTAAGTCTGCAAGTATCTTTTTAGCAGACTAGAAACTTGATGGTAGTTGATCCTTTGTTCTTTACCATCCTTGCTTTAGTATGTAACATTTCCCATCTGCACTTAGGAGGGGGTCCCTTAACTATCATGATAACCAAAGTTTTGAGTTGCTGCTTATATTAGGCAGTAGTTTGCAAACATCAGTTCATTTTGGCAAGTGTGCTAGCCTTTCCGGGGCTTGGGGGAATGGGGATCCGGCTGATGTGCAGTACCTTCGATTACCTGGAGTAATCAAGAGTTGCTCATTCAGAAAGAGTAGAAAAGTCAACTGCATCAAGGTTTTAAAAGCGGCATTTATTGATTGAAAATAAATGTGTGGATAGGCTCTCAGCATGGAACCACATTATTTTTTAATGAGCTTGAAGTACATGAAGACTCCTTACATCTTCCACCATTTATCTTGTGTGTGCTTTTAGCAACCACATTGAAACGGAGATGAATTTTTGACATTTGACTGAAAAAATGTAAAATTCTTTAAGCAGCTCCCCATAGTTGATAAACCTTTGCAAAGAGAAGGATAAAAACACACTACAATGGTATACGTTGAACATTTATTACAACCAATTGGTGATGTGATAAGACAGTGCTAACATGGCCCGAATATGTATTGGTCACAATCACAACAAAGCTTAATCCAGCCCAGCAGATACAAATGAAAGTGTAAACCATGAAGACATGTTTACATACACAGAAGTATGTATAAAAGTGACATTGAAACAATTGTACAGCTTTAAAAAATACAGGGCCCACTAATGCCATTTTACCTCATTCGACTATCACTTTTATATGAAAGGTGGTGTCTGCTTTTAGATTTATGATAACTAGGCAGTGCCATGGAAGGGAATGAAGCTGCCCTAACGTTTGCAGCACTTGTAAGTGGAGGGAAGCTAAATAAATTTGGCTCTAACAAGCACCCCGGAAGGAATATTCGTGCTTTAAACAATGACTTAAGCAACACTCTGTGAAGAGAAGAAACATGTTTTCTGTAAGATGCTGTTATGAAGAATTCCAGGTTACGTCAATGTTTCCTTTTTTATTTGGGGGCATCAAAAACCATCTAAGTCACTACATGGTTATGACCACAAAAAAATCTGTCTCAGGAGTTGAATGTTCCTTGGCCTTAAAAATAACGTGCTCACTATTAGTCGCTCTCTGTTCCTCGTCCCAGGTCTGGAATGCCAGGGAAAGATTTTTTAGTGTAAAACACACCATTTCAATTTAGTCATTTATGTATTCCCTTTAAGTATGTAGTTTCCAATGAGGGTCTTTGGTATAAATTTGGTTCTCTTTTTTAAAGTTTCAACATAAACAGTTAAATTTTAATTCATTTGATATGTATCAATTCCCTTTATCCTCAGATATACTGAAATGTCCCACACTAGTCTTTGGTTTCATATAACCAGGTTTCATATTATAATTTTTAACAGTTTCCTTTGCCAAAGACTGTAATTAATGAATGTAGATTGCCTAATTGTGTCATTCTCATAGATACATAATCAGATTGAGAGAAACAGATTTAAAAACTAAAATATCCAGAAAAGGTACCTTTCTTTTTCTGCATCATTCTAACTCATGTTTAAGTCCCTTAAGTTATCACTTGATTAACCAAAGTTCCCTTTAAAAAAATTTTTTTTGTGTGTAGGCCTGAATGAAGCAGCTTAGCAAAACAGTAATACTGACAAGACGTCATCTTATACCATTAGCTAACATGGACATGAAGGCAGTGACCATCTACAGTGTGTGAAATGTCACAAGAAGTCATCAACAAGGGAGGTGAGTTATGTCAGTCCAATTTCTTCAAGAACACTACGTGGGGTTTCAGCTTCCTGTGGAGGGAAAATGTGAGACTCTGGTAAGCAGATCCGGGGAAGCTTGAGAGTGTGAAATTGACACGGAGGGATGTGCAAGTTTCAGAGAACAGTGCAAGCAGTTCATTGGTTTGGGCACAGTCTAAAACTGAGAGCAGGCGGTTATTCAGGGTTGTGGACCCCAAAAGACCACAGAAGGGTATTTTCAGCATGCATTAAATACCCACTAATTACCTACCAATGTGCTGGGTACCATCGCTGTAACACAAAAAGCAGTCAAGCCCACTGGCAATTTAGGAAATCATTGCTACTGAATTAGCTACAGGAAAAGTAAGTTATCTTTGTGTTAAAATTCAAAACCTCCCCTAAATAAAAAGCAGGGAAAACCCCGAGTTCTTCTGAATCTTCACATAATGTTGTTTCCCATGGCCCCCCCCCCCTTTTTTTTTTTTGGTCATGTGTATTCATAGAAATGTCTTACTCTGAGTTTTTACTCAGTTTTTAACTTAACTGTCCCCAGCAGCATGGCTTCAGAAACTCACCTTCCCAGACCTCTCCAAGGCAACCAATGGCTTTGGTGAGGCAACACAGAAAGAAAACCTGGGGACAAAGGCATTTTTGTCCTATGTAACAATCAGTATTCATTTTTAAATGTCAAAGGAAGACAAGACAAAGCAGGCATATCTAGAAAAAAATTACTTAATATTCCAAAGTGGCTGATTTTGCATATCACAAAATAGGACCAGGTCAGATTCAGGGGTTACTTGCAATAATTCTGTAATTAAAAGGCATACTAGAATTTAATGGAGAAAACGTAATTTTTAGTATCCAATAACAAATTAACTTACTTTTGCATCCTAATTATGGTACAGCACAAAACAAGGAAAAGAACAATATTAAACTACAAATCCATACGTTAGATTTAATTGCATGTAAAGCAGTACATGGAATAATCTTAAGTAAATTAAACGCTAGTCTGTTTCCGTATTTGGATAGTACTTACCTTCATATAGAGATTTGAGGGAGAGAAGGCTTAGTGCCCGACTTCTAGAAAGTGCTCAAAAAAATGTCAACCGATAACATTACACAAATGAGACCTAACTGAAGGTATTTAGCATTTAGTACTAAATAAAGTACTATAAATCAACTCTGCATATAAAGTTTTTATGGTAACCTTTTAGTAGGTGTGTTTACTAATGAAAAATGGGTAAAAAATCAGCTTTGGTTAAAGAAAAAAATTCTGAAGTATTCTTGCCCTTGCCACCCCTCCCCCCAACGAAACCTCAGCTTAACCAGGCTACACATCAAAATATATATGGTGGATAAGCAAACAAGTTAAACAGCGCCACAAGATTACAACCCGCTGGAGGACATTCTACAACATAGGTGACTCAGTTTTAAAAAAATGGCAAGGAAAAAAAGCAGACGAGTTGTTAAAGATGAAAAGACTTAAAAGACATCAACCAGATACAACGTGAGCCTTGTTGGAAATCTGGTTCTAACCAAGTATAGAAATGCATTTTCAACAATTAGGTGAAATTGAACCAGGAACAAGTATTAGGAATTACTGTCAATTTTGGGGGCGGGGGGAGGACTGTGGTACTTCTTTCTCCTGGTGATACATATTGAAGGATTAAAGATGAAATAAGAGGTCTAGGGCTTGCTCTAAAATACTGAGGCAAAAATGGGGGTGGGGGGAAATGGATGACGAAACAGGCATAGTACTAAGAGTACTGAGCTGGTGGTTGCTGAAGCTGAGTGATGTGCACACAAAGGTTCTCTTTTATTTGCAGGTCTCAGAGTTTTCACGATACAGTTTAAAGAAAGTCTAATGGAAAGATGCAACAGTCCCAAGAATCATGTAAGCCAGTCTCTTTCCCTTCTCATGTTTAGCCTCAGACATTACATATACTGTACTGACATCTGAATCACATATATCTTAAATAAAGGAAACAATTTAAAAACAATCGTTTCCATTTAGGCCTTGAACTGTAACCAGTCCATTTACATGCGGACTTTGTTACCATATGGTAACTCTATTTTCCTTAGGATTTTCTTAACATTTTTTCTCTAGCTTACTTTACTGTAAGAATATGGTATATAATACATATACAAACGAGGTGTTAACTGAATGTTCAGGTTGTCGGTAAGGCTTCCAGTCCACAGTTGGCTGTTAAGTTTTTGGGGGAGTCAAAAGGTGTATGTGAATTTTCAATTGCCTGGGAGGGTTGGCGCTCCTAACCCACTCATTGTTCAAAGGTCAACTGTAATGTTAAATTGTCTTTAAAAACACCATACAGCCTTTAATGCATTTATTAAAAGATGCCTACATTGAATTCCATGCAGGTACCATTCTTCACTTATCCATGTAAGAATGACTCCCATTCTATTCCCCAGAGCTGGTCAGACTTCCCCTATGTCCTTACTGCCTGTAATCCTATATGGCATTTCCTGAAGAGAACCATGTTACGTGTCCCATATGCATTATTTAAAATATATGTCCTTTCCAAAAGGCCTACTTAAAAGCAATCAGTTACATATTTGATTCCTTGAGACTTGTACTATTTGTACATCAGTTTTTTTTTTTTTTTTTACAAATTGTGTTCATAATATAAAATGTAATTTTGCCATGTTCACACTGAAATTGTAGCTCAAAATTACCTAGAAAAACTATTCTCTAAAGTAATCAAATTCATAGAAACAAAGTAGAATGGTGGTTACCAAGGGCTGAGGGGAGGGATGGGGAGTTGTTTAATGGCTACAGTTTCAGTATGACAGGATGAAAAATTTCTGGACATCAGCTGCACAACGTGAATATACTTAACAGTCCTGAACTGTACATTGAACAGAATTTGCCAGCTTAACCATTTTTATGTTTTTTAAATATGTTTAATAAAATTACCTGGAAAAACTAAAGTGTAAAATATATTTGTCAAAAGGGATGGAGAAGAAAAAAGTCATTCACATGAGACAAAGTACATGCAATACTTTTATTTTAGACGTGCAAGAAAAGCGATTTCAGAATCTACTAATTTAAAGCAAGCAGCTGTATACAAATAACAAAAGAAGCAACATCTTGTTACAGCTCAGCACACAGCATCCAAAGCAAACAGGCATGAGACAATGCATATTCAGCATTAAAACCAGATGAATAACATATTACAGGGTTGGGGGAGGGGCAGAGGACAAAAATGGAAATGAAAGACCAGTGTCTCCCAATGCTTTCAAGGTATAATGCTAAGTTTCCCATTTGATAGCCCATCCAGGTGCTTCAAATGTCATGCAGTACAGCGAGAATGGAAAGAACTGGTCTGCATACCTGCCTAATAGACACTCTCATAGGTCGTCTTTCAGTGGTAAACCTGTTTGAGCATCTTTTGAATTGGTTTAATGATAGCTTAATCAGGCTTTAAACTCTCTACATATAAGCAATGAATTATTGGATACTTTTCCTTTTATAATAAGTTGCACGTTTTAAAACTATACACCATAATCAATATTAAGTCTTAATATTTAGAATATAAAACTATAGTTAACAAATCATTAAGTATTTAAATGAAGACTTAATCTATTATAAAACCATCACTAGTAAAATACTAGTATTTAAACTGTATTAGGATTTTAACTATATAAACAAACTCAGTATTAACATTTTGAAAAGGTTATTTCCTATTAAACAACAGATACTGTAGAAGAGACTTCTAACACAGTTTTCTGATCATTCTTAAAGGGACTGTTCAATATTGTGTGGCACAAATGTGATCCAATATACATGGCATTACAAACTTAAGAACTGTGAATGTTTCACCCTTAAATATTATGTAATAGTACAGATTTTACTTTCTTGAATTATTTCCAAATATACTTTTATGTGATACGTTGGAATACATTAGCTCACAGAGAGCTGTAATACAGTCACACTAAATAGAATTTCTTTTCTCCCCCAACATCTGAAGACCAAGTCACAATGTATGTTACGACACCGTTTATTCTGCTGTAGCACTTCTGCTATATGCTCTTTGGTAAAAACTTTAACGATTGCTAACGTTTCCTCTTACAAGATGAATCATGTACGTGTTTAAGGTGAAATACTACTCAAAACATTCATAGGCCATATTTCAAGAAGAAATTAAACCAGTTGAGAGCAGGAATAAACTATATCAAGATCATATATAGAATGAAAATCAAACAGAGAAATGACGACAGGAAAAAAAAATTACAATGGTGAAGGTATTGATTCTGAAATGATTATACAAGATAATCAGTCACCAAGCTGAGGGCATTTTCTTTCATAAGTATATCAGCTCTCTATTTCCTCTGTGCAATTCTGCATACACGATGAGTAGTCATTTAGTACACAGGGACATTAAAATATTCATGACGTGGCTACAAAAGAAATGCATATATTCTTATACAGTATACAAACTGAGAGACACAATCAGATTTCTAGAATGTTTACTGCACAGTAAAGAAAATGGAAACTTAAATTTTTGTTTTTGTTCTTTGGTCTATGGCTGAATATTTAGCTTATAAACAGTGCTAAAGGAGTTCAGATTCCTCTTTTAAAAACCTCATATAATGATAATCAAAATGATCTATGTCCTACAAAATCCAAAAGCACTGTATTTACTAACAGGCTGAAAAGATTTTCAGTGTAAAGTCATCTGGTCAGTACTGAGTTAACTGAAAGTTCAATTAGAACACTACCTCCCGCCAGTCTTCAAGTATGTCAGGATTTTATTACACAAAGTAAAGGAATTTAATCCGTTAATGAAAATCGTTACATCCTAAGGTGACCATAAACTCTTTTACAGATCCTAAAGGAAAATCTTTCCCAAGAAGTAGTGGAAAAGCAGTCACCCATTTGGTATTTTAAGTAGCAATGGAGGTTTTTAATGGTTCACTTAGCTTTAAAAAAACAGAACAAAAAGAAAACAAAAAACAACAACAAAAACTCCAAAGACAATGCCTTTAAGACTGAGGATATTACTTTTTAAATAATCCTCAAGATAGATTATAAAGAAATCTCCAAAAAGATGTCAACTGTCTATGCCTACAAATTTATGTAAATAGAAGTTTCTCATGTCAACGAGGTAACCTGAGGTGAGGTTTTAAACTGAGCCTAGAGTGTCCAGAGATGGATTTCTAGGGACTCCACAAACCCCTTAAAACTAGAGGCAAAATTCTGTGCAGATTTTCCTGAGAAGAGGGCCCAGGGCTCTTTAGACTCTCAAAGGGATTTTACCCCTGCCAAAAGGCTTGTGATTCAAAGTTTAAAATTGCTCATTTGAGTGCTTCTAAAATATCCTCATTTTAATATTAAATTCGGCATTTTGAAATGTTAGGCTACAAAGTCATGTAAACTGTTCAAATATGTGACAGATCTCTCATACGAGAACCATTAAATATAAAAGTATCTGAGAAGCACCAGTTAAATTTTAATCCTCAGATAATTCTTAAACACTTTCAAGAGACAGTTGTGCCTTCTTCCTCACTCAATACAGTGGAATGAACCAGCAAGTTAAAATAATGTAATAAACCCCAAATGCTTCATGTTCTTATGGAAGCTCTCATTTGCATAGGGGAATTCTATTTCTGTTATCAGTGACATTAGCGCTTCACAGTATTTACTAATACTTTTTTGTCAAAGAACCTCTGAACCTATTTCAATAGTCTGTGTAAAAAAAAAAAAAAAAATTCTAAGTCCCAACAATGAATGACTAGCAGAGTAAAATTCCCTATGAAAATAGCAGTTAAACGAAGTATTGGGACTATCCCTTAAGATTTAATGGAATCAGACTTATCAGGTAATACTAAAATATAAATAACAAACTTGACAAAAACCAAACTGAATTCATAGGTCCTACTACATTTTGATGCGTGTCAGAACTCCAGCACGTATTCTAGTACGCTCTCTTACACCCAATGAAACTCTTGCTGTGATACATATTCTCTGTTTTCTGGAGAGAGAACAAGAAAAGTTTAAGTCTGTCAACCTTTCACCTAAATAGCAGTTCTTTGAACCTTTATATTATAGCTTTAAATCTTTTTGTTTTCTCTTAATTCTATACACACTGTGCAAAAACCAACCATGGAGAGCTTATGCCCATTGAAAGAAAAGAGAAAGGTAGTGTCCCAAGTAGGGCTGAGCACACCAGCAGTCCTCCCCAGAAGAGACTTACTATGGAAGAAAACAAACAGCTCTCAAACATGACTGCCCGGCATGTCTGACAGACCTTTTACTACACTTCGTAAAGGAAAGGGGAGATGCTAAACCAAACTATTCCTTACAGCCAATGATCCATATTAAGTATACTTAAACAAGAAATTAGCATCCATCAAGTGTGAAGAATATTCTTCACAGGGAAAAATATTCTTTCAGAAACCCTAAAATGCACACAAATAATGTATCCTTTTGCCACTTTTAAGTTACCGTAACATGTTTCAATAATTTCTCAGTTGAGACAGTCTGAAAAAGCTGTGCTATAAATGCCTTAGTGACCACTTAACATTTAAGGTTAATTTTAAGCTGAATGATAGATATGCCCACATTAGCCAAATGATTTTTTTCTCTAATATCCAAAGAAAATATGACAGCGGATTAAATATAACTCTAGTATTCTGGGCCCTCACACTATCAGTACATCTAATGAGTCATGGAATAATTATTTACTTAAGAATTGGGGAGGGTGAGAGTCAAGCGTGTCATAATGCACAAGGGGTCCTGTGCAGAACCAGAACTACTATCTTTTTCCACTACCCAGGCAAGGTGAGTTTCTTAATACACTAAAACATCAGCGATTTCAAATACAGGGGAATAGAGGCCAGAATGAAAACAAACATTTTTTTAATACAGTTGTTTTATTACACAAACACCGCAAATTGCCCTTAGTACCAATTCTCTGGAGACCTGTTCTCTGATTAGAGATTAGACATTATTTTCAACCTGAAATGGGCCTACAGTCCTGGGCAATCCTTTTACTCCTCACTCATTTACTCCCCAGTTAAGTCTATTCCAAACCCTCAACATTTCCCTCAGGTTATCTATGTCTCCTCTTTCTCCTCCGTCCCTAGCAGCTCTTCTCTAGACGAGTTTCTCAAAGAAAATGACAACTTTCTCAATTTCGCTCATCCAGCTGATGAAGAAAAAACAAACTACAGCTTTACTCAGTTATCTCCTCCTAACAGGAGGAAGATGTGTCTTGCCTAAGACCAATGCTTTTGATTCCATTCCCATTCACCCTGCCAGTATACTTTCCCCTTTAGTCTATCGCTGTCTGCATTTGCTCCTTCTCCTTAGTGTACGTGCATGTATGTTCAACTTTCCTCCATACTAAGAGTAACTTTCTTCTCAACCCCCTACAAAAAGAACCAGAGGTAGCGGGAAGTGGAGGTTAACAAACACAGCAGAGAGAGGAATTAAGTTACACCTGTTCTTTTTTTTTTTTTTTTTTTAACGTTTATTTATTTTTGAGACAGAGAGAGGCAGAGCATGAACGGGGGAGGGTCAGAGAGAGAGGGAGACACAGAATCGGAAGCAGGCTCCAGGCTCTGGGCCATCATCAGCCCAGAGCCCAACGCGGGGCTCGAACTCACGGACCGCGAGATCGTGACCTGAGCTGAAGTCGGACGCTTAACCGACTGAGCCACCCAGGCGCCCCAAGTTACACCTGTTCTTAAAACTGCCTACATTGCTAAGACAAACTCCATCACCTTCGAAATTCCCAGAAAGTCACCACACTAGGCCGATAACTCATAACAATCTGGGAAACTGTAATGAAATCTGGTAAGCTAGCACTTATCTGAAGACTTAAGTCTTGTTGAGATGAGTGCTTAAGTTAACTACTGGTATTGGATCCAAAACGGAAAACCTAGTCTCCCGATTTTCTAGTACACAAAGAGAAAATAGTTTACATTTGATGAAAAATACAAGTAACTATAATTTGAAGTTACTGCTTTATTCGTTTTTCTTGTAGAGGGGCTTCACTTATTCCTTGTACTAAAAGTAGTATCCTCTGTCCTTCATGTTCTAGAATACAAAGGTCCAGGGGCGCCTGGGTGGCTCAGTCGGCTGAGCATCCGACTTCGGCTCAGGTCATGACCTCGCCATTCGAGCCCCATGTAGGGCTCTGTGCTGACAGCTCAGAGTCTGGAGCCTGTTTCAGATTCTGTGTCTCCCTCTCTTTCTGCCCCTCCCCCGCGCTCGCTCTCTCTCTCTCTCTCTCTCTCTCTCAAAAAAACCATTAGAATATAATGGTCCTTTTTACTGCCCCTCACTGTATTCTGTGGCAGAATTCCTACTCTCAACTCTGGAACCCTATTCCTTGTGCTTAAAGACCAAAGGGCCAGAGAAGATCCAAATTCACGAAGATCTATGTTTAGCAATGAATAGAAAGAGAAGAACTAAAAGCCCTTATAAGGTACCTTTTATGACACAGCTCATAATGTCAGTCGTATTCCATCAGCAATTGTGAGGCACTAGTAAAGTCAGAAAGTTTTCTGACATTAAGTTAGCAACGATTGGCAAGAGCAATATGGTTGTTCCAGATAGTTAGGGTCTAAAATGGCCAAGAGCATACAAATGCCTCACTTTACATGCTGGAACTTTCTTTTTAGCAAATTCTACCTGATTTTACCTAATGGAATAACACAATGTGTACTCTCCCATTCACACAACATCATTTTGTCATTTAAAAAACTTGTAAATTAAAAATATATTTCTACTTCTAGTACATGTTTGTTTTACAGTTCTAGAAAAGGGAGGGGGACCTCAAACATTTTCACAGGTAATGCTGATAAGTTAATGTCTCACTCCTAGATCTTTCCTCACTTGATATACTGTGAGTATCTTTCCTTATCATTACATAGAAATCAATCTCATTGCTTTTACAACCAGGTTAACAGTTCCATGTATGTAGGTAGCATAATTTTCTTAACCTATTTCCCACTGATTAACATTTGGGTAAGTTCCAATGGCTTAATATTACACTGAGTCTTAGTGTATTTGTATATTTCTTTTGGACACAATTCCTTGAAATTTAACTGATGGGTCAAAAGGTGTACACATTTAACTGTTAACAGCACCAAACTCATGCTCCAAAATGGACTACAAAGTTTAAGTGGTCATAAGCAGCAGACAAGAGGGTTGCTCATCCATGCCAATCCAAGAACCAAAAGAAGTTATCATTCATATTTTAATTTACATTCCCTTACATAAAAGGGCCATTTGTTTTTTTCTCTCATCTGTGAATTATTTTCTTTCATCTGTGAATTATTTATTTATATCTACTGTTGTCTTTTTCTATTGTGCTGATCTATTTCTATTCCACGTCTCAAAAGTTTGTCTTAAAAATGATAGGGATAACTACCATCTTGTAAACCCTGCTCTAAAACCTATTAGTTATAAAATACTAAGGACAAATTACTTTCTCTGGCAGTTAATTATACTTTTCAAATTAAAAAAAAACAGACTAATTAGCAAATATCACTTTAGACTTGAAATAGTTTTAAGCATACTTTAGGGTAACTGTATTGTATTTGCCTTGGTCTTCCATTTGGATCAGGACTTGAAATGCTTTAAATTTGATCAGGGTTTTCAAAACATAAAAGATTTCCTTGAATCACTGAATTTCAAATATTCAAACTCTCTATCTTTGCTAAGTAAGTTCTTGAAGGCTAGTAAGGTACAGAAGAACAACAACAAAAAAAAAGTCTGCATGTACAATAAAAGCCTGTATTTGCAAATTCTGATCATTTAAATTATTCCTCCTATAAAAAAAAAATGATCAAATCCCTAAAGTGAATGGGGAAAACAGCAGAAAATTAAAAAAATATTCTAACTGCCTGCAGGGTATACTCAATTCTGTTTCCATGTAAAAACTCAATTACCTTAACAGACATCAACAGATTTGGTTATTGTTCAGGAAACGAAATTATATAGTGACAACCCACAAGCTTTGCTGTGGGTTAGGTGTTGAAGTCAACCACAGATTATCTCCCCAGGCACTGGTTATCAAGTAAGGGTGATTTCATTGACTCACAGAGGTGATTTTTATAGCCATTTACATGTTCTCATTAAGCACATTTGTCCTTCTTTTACTGTCCTTAGGGTTTTTTTTTCCCCCTCCTGCTTTTGATTCATTGCAGCCAATCATTTATACTCTGGACTATATATTATATTGAAAAGATATAGTGGTCTGTAAAATGTAAATGGAATCTTTGTATATATATCCTATTGTGTTAAACTAAAGGTTCTTAAGCAGGGCACTCCTGATACTTGAGGCTGGATAAATTCCTTATTCTAGGAGGGCTGTCCTGGGCACTGTTGGACGCTTAGCAGCATCCTTGGTCTTTACCTACTAGATGCCAGTAGCACTCCACTGCCTGTTGTGACAATCAAAAATATGTCTAGGCATTGTTTAATGTTCCATGAGGAGGCATAATTGCCCCACTCCCCATCCCAGTTGAGAACCACTGAGTTAATCTAATCGTCCCTGGTTGATGGGTAAATTATGTTTTAGTGTGCGTACCTGTATTTGCTCATTCTTCTATAATGGACATTTTTATTTAAAAAAAAAAAGGCAATAGAGGAAACAATAAAAGAAAATGTAAAAGAATGTGTCAGTAGGGGGGGAAAAACCCTCAAACCTTGAAATTTTTCAGAAAGTACTTTTTAAAGAAAAAAAATCACCACCAACGGCTAGGAATATGCTCTTTGCAGGTGCCAGTCTTAGGCCTCATGCAATCAATTTAGTAGATCAGGATCAACATCGAAGAAAATAGAAGAGAAAATGTGAGATTGCAACACAAGAAATAAAAGTATTATTTAACAAAATATTTTTTCAGTTTATGTGCGTGTAACTACTGTGATATAAAAATGTATTTTACTGTGGGTTCTTGTCAAATATCTTTGAAAATCAGATTTACAGCTACTGATTTTAAGTTACTCCAACTTTTCACTATTACAAATAGCCCAGAGTAGCAAGAGCAGGCTTAAAATGAGTTAAAATGAAACTCATTTAACTCATAAAAATAAAAGGGGGGGGGATCCTCAAATTCTGAAAAGCAGGCAAATACAGAGCTCAAAAAACACATCTAGAACAAAATGATTAGAACCTGAAAACCAGTGATCAAGGACATTGGCCAAATTGTTTCTTATAAAGCGTAAAATGAAAGACAAGATTTGTTCTGCCTTTTGTTTTTTCTGCATCTGCCTTTCTGTATTTTCCATTTCAAGCATTAATGTAACCAAACCTTACTTATCTAGTTTGTTCTAGCAGACCCCAATCAAGTTTACCTATAAAAAATTACAATATGGGGGCGCCTGGGTGGCTCAGTCAGTTAAGCGTCTAACTCCCAATTTGGGCTCAGGTGATGATCTCATGGTTTGTTGGTTTGAGCCCCATGGAGCCTGCGTGGGATTCTTTCTCTCCGTCCCTCTCTCTGGTCCTCCCCAGCTCTCGCGCTCTCTCTCTCAAAATAAATACACTTAAAAAAATTAAAATACGCTGGCCTTGTTAACTTTTAACCCAATTTAAAAGAAAAAGGGTTAGGCTTAAAGGCTTTAACAAACAATGGAAATCACAAAGGAATCAAAGGAGTTTGTCTTATTAAACCAAATCCTAAGAGGATTTATATCAAAACACTTTTTGCTGTTAAAGGATATTGTAAATATTTGAACATATCTAGCTATTGTAAAACAATGTACAATATTCTTGAGTTTGAGTAGCATGCCCAAACATTCTTAATTAACAAGATTTTAATTTAACCCCCCCCAACTTTATACTAAAAGGCATGTTATTAAATACTCCAAGTACTTATTTACTTAAAAATAATTTTAGGTTACAAAAGATTCATTTTTAAAAATCACTTTTTCTAAGATTCTTACCTTTCCATTTTTATGCAGTCCAACAGATTTATTATTACTTCCACAAAGATGTTGCATAGTACTAAGATATATCATGCAGCCCCAGCACTAAAACAAATCAATTTTAGCAGCGCTAATTCTCCACAGAGCACCACTTTCTAGCTGAGGCAGATTAACAACTGCAAATCCGAGTGAATCTATTCATAAAGTGGATCATCTCGAAGTAGAAGCAAATTCATAAGTGTAATGCTTGCTTTTGGTACCTCACTTATTTTTCATTTCTCAGATTACTTTGTGAGAAACAATACCAACAGCAAACAAAGCTCAAAAGGAAAACCCCCACAAATTTCAAAATGATGCTGTTAGTATAAAAAAGAAAGGCTGACACATCTCAAAGCGCTGATCAACACCATCATGCATCTACCGCTGAGGTTAAAGCCCGACGCCCGGTATTTAACTATTTGATCTTCACGGATCAGGCAAGGACTTGAAATCATCTCACGTGCAACAGTCTTTGCATAACACCCCACTTTATCCATGCCACAAAGATGGTAAATTTAGTAGTTACCAAGAAATAAGTTGGGGGTCAAAGGGACTAAAGCCTTAGACTGCTCTTTATCATAAGATATCCTCAGACAAACCTCCCCATTCTTCATTCTGGCTCTATAAAATTAAGGAGCAGAGAAAAACTGTTAAGTGCCTGACTTTACAAAGAAAATGCACTCTACATTTCCTTGGTCATTACGTGTATGTTTATAAATCAACTGTACCACTCCCCCAGGTCCTCCCCCACAAAAAGCTAGCTTAAAATAGGCACTTAATTGGTGGTGTGGGTGGGGAGGTGGAATGTTCCAAGTATTGCAAAGAATGTCAGTTTAGTAATCTCAGCATGTTGCACTTTAGTAATTTAAGAATCAAGTACCAGTGGCATGTTAAGAAAATGTGTTAAATTCCAACAGACATTAAAAATTGGATAATAGACCAATTTTTCTGGGCTTTACCCCCAAATCTATGTATTCACAGAACCAAATACCAAAAGGAATACACATACAGTTCAGTCTAGAAATGTCAAAACTGAACCACTATTTACCAAGTAATTAAGTAAAATAAAAAAGATCTTTATTATTTGATCACAGTGTCTGATATCGTAGCAATTATTCAAATACCCATTGATGTTATGTTCTCATTACTGATTATAATATGCTAATAGAACAGCTACCGTATCCACTGACTGTCCTGTTGGTCTATAAAACGAAGGACTACCTGAACAAACTATGTGACATATATACAAATCAGGTAAAAGAGAAATTTTTCTGAAGAAAAACATTCTTAAGGATAGAAATGTATATTTCACAGATTTTAAAAGGTCTAAAATCAAAATTATTTTGCGATTTCCCATGTAACATCAAGCCAACAAATAATTTGCATTATAAATTTAAAGGCATCTTTGGTGTCTAGAAATAGTCAATTCAAGTAAAAGACCTGACACCAAATAGAAAAGTCACAATACATGGAAAAGTAATTAATTAGGCCCTCCACAAATTTAAACTTGCATTTAGATGAGTGTCTTTACAGCCATATTTACAATGTTGGAAGCAACATCATTTCATGACATAGGCTAAATGAATACTATATCCCAAATTTTAAGACCAAAAGAGCTACTATAAATCCAGGAGTTTAGATAAATGCGAGAAGAAACGATTTAAACAATTATTATTTATGCATCCAACTGAAAAATACCAACTACTGATAATGTGGACAATGAAAATCTTCAGTATAAAAGGTAAAAAAATGGTATCTTAGAAAATCTATTCTGTTCCATACAGAAAAACCTCCAGAATGATTAATCTCTTTATTCCTGAAAAACACAGAAGTTGGTACCTAAAACAGAAGGTTTAAAATACACATACCAAGACAATACAGAAAGGGGGGCGTTGGGAGGGTGACGGGGGAAGGGAGAGAGATGGACAGAGCTCAGTGGTTAAGATTTCACACAGCTCTGAAGTCTAGCACATCTGGGTTTGGAATGCTAGGACCAGTTGCTGGAACCTCACTGAGCCTCTCCTTCGTCATCTGTTAAAAAGGTACTCATGATCTTTCTCAGGGCATGTTGACGATTAGCACAGGATGCTTCACAAATACATACTCAGTAAGCATTAGCTTTCATCATAGTTCTTTTTTTTTTTTTTTATTTCATAGTTCTTTTTTGTTGTCATAGTGTCCAGACCTGATCTCATGACTGACTATATGTAATATGCTAAGAGAAAACCTACTTTATCACCTGATGGTCTGCCCTGTTTGCCTGTTAAAGGAGTACCTAAACAAACCAAAACATGTTTATATAAATTGGGTAAAAGGGAAATTTTTAGCAAATTTAGAAATTTTAGAAACTTAGTCTGTGAAATGCTTTTTCTCATCTTATTCCACTATTTTATGAACATAATATTCAAATACTCTCCTAGAGATGTAAACATGTATCATGTATCAACATATAAATGAATCTATTTTAGGAAACAATCATCTTGTCATCCCTGGATTTGTGACAGTATGTTGGCAAATAAGCTAAATGAGTAACAGGTTAACCTGAACAGAATCATCTGAAGCCTTACTGCCACAAAGAGACTTTAGCTTGGCTTCATAAAAGCCTTAATCTGCAATGTATTATAACTCACTCTAAATTCAGAACAGACGAGCCACATTCTGCCTCCTCAAGAACTGAATGGCTACATTGAGAAAAATGGTTTATTCAGACACCAAATAGAAACTGTCTTAATGTACTATCACTTTGGTTTATGTATAAAATGACGTTAAGGTCACAGATAAGAAACTGGGCAAAAGTTCTCTTCTAAAGGTAAGAAACTGTAATTAATAGCAGTCAAAAAAATTTTTTTTAAACTAGGGTGAGACAGGGTAAGGAAAATCTTACATGGAACCATAGACATCCCATGCTTCTCTCTACTCCTTTCTACTAAAGATAAAAAAAATACTGCTTCAAAAAGGGAGGTATTATTTACTATTAAAATACTTTAATAGGGGAGATACACACACACACACTTACAAATAAATGTGGACTTGTACTAACGTTTTTATCCCCGATACATCAAATACTCAACACATGCTATAAAGTAAACTTAGTACATTTGCCGTATTTACAAAGTCAATAGCAAGTTCCCAGTAGTTTAAACAACAGTCCAGACACAGGAGAGATCAGTACCCTAAACACTACTCTCCAGAAAAAAATATATTAAAAGGTGAACTTCAAGAACTTTAAAATGTTTTAAGGCAGATGGAATTAATCAAGAAATGATGAAGAACCTGGAGGAAATACCAGGATCTGACATAATATAGCTCCATAATAACAAAATATAAAAGTGAACAAGGGAAGAGACAAATATGAAAAATTCATAGTTCCTGATTCTGCTTTTAACCGAATTTTTAGAAAAGTCTGATTAGTAAACAGCAAAATAAGGAGGTGCTAACTTTAAAACCACATATGAGCTTGCGGTCAGAATATCAGAAGTTAAAAAAGAATCTCCCCAGTGACATGTCTGCAATCAATGAATAAAGCACCGCGGCGAGCTGTACGCACTCAGGAAAGGCGCCGTGCCCCTTTCACTACTGACAGCGGATGGCATCAGGGCTGCCAACCAAAGATTCCACTGGTGCAGGCATCTTAACCACTGTTTTGGTACCTCGAGATCATTACACGCACAATGTGTTGTCTCACGTTTAACAGGTGTATGTTCTGGATGATATCGTCCCAACTTTGAGCAATCCTCACAACTGACCCAGTCAGTGACTGATGCAGAGCCATTATTGAGGCCCTTCCTCCCACAGGGGCCCACTAGAAATTATAATGGACAAAAAGAGATTTATTCTTCTTAGTTCACATTTCTGTTATAGCAGAAATGCTAAAAAACTGGATTTAAAGCCTCCTTTCATAGTAAAAAAGGCAATTATCTTAATGAAAACATACATTTTTTATATTCACTACTCCTTTCTATTTGATTAAAACCACAATTACTGCTAAAGCATAATTCAACTTGGTATCTGAATTAAGGTATCCTTAAGTTTTTTGAAAAAGGTGGCCCTATCTGTGAAACTTTAAACTTCGGAAATTGAAGATCCAGAAACAACAAATACACAGTTAACCCAGGACAACTATGGGAACTGGAAAGGGAAGATGGTTTATAAATGGCTCTCGTGATAGATATCAAGGCAAAATAAGAACACAGTCATTTGACAGAACACGGTTTGTTATTTAAAAAGAGCCAAGAGAAGGCCAACTACCTTTTAGTTAGTCTTGCTAACATAAAACTACAGACGTCTACAAAAAGTGTAATTATAACACTGTCATTTGCTTGGCTACATTTGCACTTAATGGACATGAGGTGAAAATATGAACCAATCTGGGATGAAAACGCCACAGTCTCACAGTCAACTGATGGAGAACAGGGGTTACCGTAAGTAAGTAATTCACAACAACGGATGGAGAGTTCTCAAATTCCTGTTATCTTGATGAATCTTTTCCCTTCTTAGTCTGTCCTCTAAAGGTTCAGACTCTCGTGTTTTAGGGTCCAAAAATGGGCCATCATTATGACAGACCATCTCCAAAGTAAACAATCCATCCACAGATAACTGAGTTGATGAGATGGACACATATTCCCATCAAGAAACTGTACATGGACACTACATGCCAAGCATGCTTCAGAGTAATTTCTGAGAGTCTACGAATGAGGGAGCACAACTGAGACTTCCCTGGCAAGAGCAAAACATGCTACTGCCCAGCGAAGAGAACTCTGATTAGCTTACCTCCTGCAGTAGATCAGCCTGCTCAATTGCTTTAAGGACATTTTTCTTGGATGTTTCCTGAACTTCCCCTCCCAAAAGAAACTCATCCAAAATAAAATAAGCCTTCTCAAAATTAAAGATGATATCAAGTTCACACACCTGAAAAGCAAGGAAAACAATGGTAAAACTGAAAAAAGCAAAAGGTACTTACCCACTATCAGGTAGTGAATAAAATCTGATCAGAGCAAATCCATCTTAATTCTTTCTAAAAATGGCAATCTTGCTAACTAAGCATCATCAATTTAGTCAGCATATTTCTCAAATCTCAAGTACTTGGAAACACAACGCCTACAAGCTAAGTAAGAAAGACCTGATTCTGGAAGCTCCCAACACGGGCAACTTAATAATTTTCTACTCACAAAAACTGATCTTTTTAAATACGTATTTCCCGGATAATGTGATCGTAACTGCTTACCAAATCTAAATTCTATATTAAGCACTTCCAGAATGTTAATCTCTGCAGTTGAACTCCTTTTTGTTTCACTATTTTAAACCTTATTCTCACGACCGTCATTAAATGAGGCAGCGGGGTCAAGCACTGCGGCAGTTAAGTGGCTGTGCACGCTGGCAAGAGTCAGAGTCAGCCCTTCCCTCTCCTGCAGTTACTTTCAAAGAGTCAGAATCCCCAAGACAATCAAATAATAAACTTGTTACAGAAAAGATTAAAAAAAGATACTATGGCATTCAATTTTCTAAAACAAAATACTACTCACACTGCCAAAATACTTGTCAAGTAATTCCACATAACGATGAATTATTTCCAGGGTAATTAGCTCATTGTCCTGATCCTCGATAGCACAGCAAAAATACAGACTAGCATATCTGTAACAAAAGCAAATGTGGAAAAAATTTTACTCTATAATCATGTTTTCTAAATATATTTTCATATCCTATTGTGAAAGACCCCATACTTAAACAATTCATTTTCCCTTTTACAACAGTGTAGATTATTTTCCTCCCGGAGTGCAAAAGTAATGAATGCATATAGAGAAAGTTTGAAAGGTACAGGCAAGAAAAAAAAAAATCACTCAAATCACACCATCTAGAAAGAGAAACTTATTCTGCTCTTCTTCCTTTCAGGCTCCTTTCTAAGAATATTCATAGAAATACATATAATATTCTAAAACATAGCTGGACCCAGTTACAAAACACATTGAATGAAATACAACGGCCCTCAATTGTATGAAATACGATCTTGTGTTTACTTAACTAAAACAAAATGCACTGTGATTAATGCAAACTACAAGTAAACAGGGAAGAAGATAAACTTTCCGACTAAAGGACTTATTGAAGATATTGTCAATGTGAAGCCAATGTCCCAAAATGTTTTACTGGAGCGTTAATATGCACAAAGAGAACACAAATCATGTATGTACAGCTTAAGGAGTTTTCAAAGTGAACCCACCTGTGTATCAGCACCCTGATCAAGAAACAGATTATTGAACTCCTGAATCCCCTCCCCTAGCCTCTCCAGTTCACCACCTGCCACCCCAAAGGGTAACTACTATCTTGACTTCTAATAGCATAAAATTGTTTTTTAAAAGGAGGTTTCTAGATCTGTGGAATAAACTCCAAGAAAAGAACAGCTTTTTACAGAAGTTAGAGAAAGAGAACAGGGGAAAACTGAAACCTGTCCTCAAATTTTCCAAGTTCTACCTGTTAAATGAAAGTTTTGGTTATTTACCCTTCATGAAGAATAAGATTGGAAAAGTAAATATTCTCTTCCAAATTAGGATTGTAGCACATGGGACTAGACTATACTTGACTCAAGGAAGCCAAAACTTAAGACAACCTTGAGGCATAGCAAACAATGACCAAGTCCTTTGAGGAGGACTAAAAGAACATTTCCAAATGCTTTAAGTGTATTAAAGGCTTTTGAAACAAAAAACAAAACACCTATGACATTCTTAACAAGTCTCAGTTTAGATTGTAATTTTCACTGAGGAGCATTTAAGGGATTTTTGGGAAACACGATGAGCAACTACTGCTCATAGCATTGATGGAAAATAATATATGCAAATACATAATCTGTTTTGGAACCCAATGAATTTCTGCTCTTCAGTATGAGAGTAACTAGTATTTACAGAATCCTCTATTAATTTTAATATTATCAACTGATTAAGTAAAGATCAATTATTTGATCTTTCCAACAGCAAGCACCATCATCCTTGACTGGGGGGTGGGGGGTAGAGGACAAAAAAACTGAGGCCCCAAGAGTACAGGGTCTGCCAAGTAGTTGCTCTGGGACAAGAAATCTGATCTTCGGACATCAACTCCAGGCCTTCTCCCACTCCACCTTAGGGACTCCCTTGTCATCCACAGCTTGACTTTTCTGCCGTGTCCATTCTACCAGACTCACACATTCAGTAAGTTATTTAAAATGGTAGGAGAGTCTGTTGCAGTCTTAGAGAGGGGGCTTTCCAATGTGTTCATTTATTAGCATGAAGGACATAACAGGGCACCACCTCCAACTCTAACAAAATGTTTCCTCTCTTTCCTACCCTATGGTTTTATCTGTTTAACAGGCAATGGGATGTTCCAATTCTCCACCCTCCCTAACCCATGCTCACCAAATAGTTTTGAATTTGGGGAAATTGATACAAATGATACGTTACAAGTCCCTGAATTAAGAAAACTAAAAATTAAAGGAACTGGCATTAAAATGGTAGATTAAAAAAACCAGCCATGAACAGCGCACATGAACAGGGTGCTATTTCAATAATCCCATTAGAAAGAATTTACTAAGTCAGTTACTAATAGTAAAATTCCTTTTAGTCTTAATGTCAGCATTTCGACAATGCTACTGTTAAGTAATCGAATGCTTGCCCCATGGTCCTTGCTCCTCATCCACAGTACTGCCAGTGCTGCCTTATTACAAATAAACAGCACTGAAATACTAGTCATCGGTCTTCAACTGTAGAATCACTTGGAAATATTAACTATCACAAGGACTGGGGGCTCCTGGGTGGCTCAGTCAGTTAAGTGTCCAACTCTTGGTTTTGGCTCAGGTCATGATCTCACAGTTCTTGAGTTCTAGCCCTGCATCAGGCTCTGTGCTACAGCTTGGGATATTCTCTCTTTTGCTCTCTCTCTCAAAATAAATAAATAAACTTAAAATTAAAGAACTGTTTTAAATACCACCAGGACTGATGTGTCTAAGCATCAGCTGATAGTATTTTAAAAATCCTGCAATTCTACCTAAATGTAGAATGGACAAAGAGCCATCAAAGTAAACAAATTCTTTGCTGTAAGTGAACAGCTAGTTATCAGGATTCTAAGACACCACTTTACAGAAAGCTTACTGAAGAAACAGAATAGTGACAGGTAAGATTCACTGAGTCCTCACTCTGAATGAGACACTAAATATTAGCTGAGGCTTTTGCATATTTTACTATTTGAATCCTCACAACTCTTCTAGAAAGATACCATTATTACCTGCATTTACAGGAGACCCAGGCTTAATCGAGTAACCTCCCTAGGAACAGCAATTTGACTCCAAAGCCCAAGTTTTATGTTAAAAACAATAACCAGGAACTGTATTAGAGTAATCCTGCATCTGGCAAAAATTAAAACTGAATAGGCAGTATTTTAAGAGGTTTGAAGAGGCAGTGAAGTAAATGGTGTTACACTGATTTAGTAAAAGATTACCAAGAGAACCCTATTTTTGAGCCAAATGCTTTTTAAAAAATTCAATTATGAGCTCATTTTGTTTTCTTAGTACATATTTGTAAGTCTAAATCTGAAGTAAAATTAATAATAGACTAGTAAGAAGAAAGGCATGTTTGGTTATTTTTAGCACAGTGGATTAAGGCTTACTCTAATTACTGGCACTCAGAGAACATCTGAAAGTGCCTATTCTTATACTCAAAACACATGACTTCTCTGCAGTCAGCTAAGTGTCAGCTGACTATGGGTGAATGTAACGAAACTGTTCTCAATCCCACCGGTATGTCATTAAAAATTATTTTGTTAGTAAAGAAAATAAGGTATTCTGGCAAATTCTCAAACTAGTAATTTGGACCTATGTATTTTTAAACTCATTGTAAAACTTTAATCTAGTGCCTCTTCCATAGCATGCTGCATAAAATACACTCTTCAGACTTTAAGGGATCTTCAAGAGCATTTATTTCAGACATGAGGAAAAAAGGAAAAATGACTTGTTTAAAGTTACAAAACTAGCTAAGGGTGCGAACCAAGCAGAACTCAAGTCCCTTGATTTTCAGTCTGTATTTTCAGCTATATTATCCCTATCAACCCCCACCCCCACCTGCTCCCCAAGAGGGGAAACTGTTTAAGTGAAATACTCAGCAAGAAGAATGTGGCTGAGACAAAGGGGGGAAGGAAGACCTAAAGACCACTTACTGACAGGAACAGCCAGAGTCCTGGTTCACAATCTCTCAGAAGTGATAGCTCTTTTGCTTAAAAAGGTCTTCTCTTCCAGCTGGACTAAGGGGGAAAAAATCACCTGTTTCTATGAATATGTCCTTACAAAGAATATGCCCTTAAATATAAAACATGAGGTTTTCAGTATGAAATGGGGCAGATGTATCGAAAAATTGACTGAAGATTCTAACTTCTGTAGGTGAATTTTCTTTCAATAAAGCTGTTTTTTAAGTGCACCTTTTGTTTATAGCCGCTTGATACAAGTATCAGAGTCAGGTTAGATTACCCTTTATAGCCCTTCATAAGAAAAAGTGGCGGCCCGACGTGGGTGGGCTGAATCCTGTGTGCGGGAATACCAACGAGTGCTTTCTTTCCCTCTGTTTAACAGGCCATTGCCTTCTGCTGCAGGAATCTCGATTCCTGGGATTGATTCCCTTGCTGGTATTTTCCTCCTCCACACGGGGGACTCCTTTCCCTATCTAGAAATAAGCTTAAGTCACTCGCACCTTTTTAAAAACCCTGTTTCCGACTCCTGCATCTATGGGTGGTTACCACCTCTTCGTATCTTCGGAGCAAAGCTCCCCAAATAGTCTACACTTGGTGTTTAAAAGTCTCCACCTCTTCTTCACACTTTGCTCCATTTCTTCGAGACTCCTGTTCCTACTATTTCACTGAAAATGTTCCCACAGATGGCATTTTATGAACTCTCATTGTAAAACCTAAAAGATTCTTTTCTTCATTTAAACTGTTTTTGCAATTTTGGCAATGGTGACTTAATTTGCAAAACTCTCTCCCTTTCCCTGACGTTACTGACCCTATACAATACACCCTTTGCTTGCCCTTTGAATGCTGGTGATCTAACACTTTATGCCTCGTTTCCCCCGACTTCCACACCCACCCCGAGAAAACTAGGCATCTTCAAACGGAAGTCATACAGGCATCGCAAAGTCAACATGTCTGCTACCTCCTATTTACCCGTCAGCTGAACCAGAAATGTGGAATCACTGCCCTCCCCCCTTTTAGCAGCCACCAAGTCTTCTAAAACTTACCTCATAGTAACAGCTCTCTCCACCTGCTGTGCACACAGCAGCAGTCTTCCTTCAGGGCCTCATTATAATGCGGTCTCCTTAAGAGACCCCTCAGGTGCCAGTCCCAGTGCTCCCCTTACCCATTCTCCTATTACAAGGATCTTTTAAGAAATACATATGTGCTCTTTTCTCATCCCCATTTAAAACCTTTGCCTCCAGGCTTAATATTTCAGTTCTAGTCTCCATGTCAGTCACTAACTAGAACGTGACCTTGAACAAGTAAGGTCTCCCAAATTCTTCTTTTCTAAAATTGAAGTTTAATCAACAGTAGCCATTTTAGGGGCACCTGGGTGGCTCAGTTGGTTAAACATCCTACTTCGGCTCAGGTCATGATCTTATGGTTCGTGGATTTGAGTCCCACATTGGGCTCTGTGCTGACAGCTCAGAGCCTGGAGCCTGCTTTGGATTCTGTGTTCCCCCCTCTCTCTGCCCCTCCCCCGCTCACACTGTGTGTGTGTGTGTGTGTGTGTGTGTGTGTGTGTGTGTGAAAAATAAACATTAAAAACAAAGTAGCGTTTTATTTAAAACAAACAAACAAACAAACAAACAAAAAAACCACCACTTTTCCTATGCAGAGGGTACAGGCCAAGTGAGCAGGGGTATAAGATCCCAGTCCTGATTTCATGAGAGCACCTCCACTTCCACTTGTTTCATTTAGGGTTCTAACCTTGGGGGCAACAAGCTTTTTAAAACAATCACTTGACTAGATTATTCTAAGACCTCTCTCAGCTCTAAAATGCTATGATTTTTCTCAACAAGTACTAAAACAAACACTGGATACAAAATCGCCCAAAGATGACTAAATTTATTCTACTGGAAAGAGGAGTTTATGGTATTTAAAATATTCTCGATGTCCTATAATCTCCATTACTTCCTCTGCCATCTCCCCCTCCAAAAAAAAAAAACGCATCCATACCTAGAGTAGAATAAAGGAAATGGAGATAAAACCCAGACTTCTCTTCAACTCTCCTTGCAGCCCATACCTGTTAGTTCTCTGCACTTCCCTACAGAAGACAATTTCTGACATGCAGAAACACTCATCTTAAATACAGTAAATTATTTGTAAGGGAAGGGAAATGGAGAGCAAAGTAATTATATTTCTTTTAACCTGATTAGCCCAATCTTGAGAAATGTATTTTAAGGTATTGAAAGACTTTCAGATATTAATAAAGACGTACATTTTTTTATGGTTTTTTTAAATTTTATTTTTGAAGGACAGAGACAGAGCATGAGCAGGGGAGGAGCAGAGAGAGAGGGAGACACAGAATCCGAAACAGGCTCCAGGCTCTGAGCTGTCAGCACAGAGCCCGATGTGGGGCTCGAACTCACGAACTGTGAGATCATGACCTGAGCCGAAGTCAGATGCTTAACCGACTGAGCCACCCAGGCGCCCCAAGACGTACATTTTTTTTAAAAGCTTAGCGTTCAGGGGCCCTCGGGTGGCTCAGTCGGTTAAGCATCCGACTTCGGCTCAGGTCATGATCTCGAGGTTTGTGAGTTTGAGCCTTGCATCGGGCTCTCTGCTGTCACCGCAGATCCTGTTTTGGATCTTCTGTCCCCCGCCTCTCTCTGGGCCTCCCCTGCTGACGCTCGCTCGCTCTCTCTCTAAAAAATAAATAAACTTTAAAAAAATAAAAAATAAAAGCTTAGCGTTCAAGCAAATGTGTGCGACATTTTGCAACACCAAAAATTTAAAAATCTATTCTTCCCCAAATTATCAGATCTAATTACACCTCCACCACAAGTATACTTCAAATCAGTTAACACTAGTAAAGAGATATTGT
This sequence comes from Lynx canadensis, assembly GCF_007474595.2. NCBI lineage: Eukaryota > Metazoa > Chordata > Mammalia > Carnivora > Felidae > Lynx > Lynx canadensis. The sequence continues at coordinate 11,952,043 of NC_044321.2, forward strand.
ATATACATAATTTCAAAACATCTGTATGACTGAAATGGTCTATCCATCCAAAGTGTTGTGTTCATAAGATTGTAAAAGTCCGAAAAAAGGCATGTCAAGTATCAGTTATTACTGTATAGATTTTCAAGAAGGGGGTGGAGGGAAAAGGCTTGTTTAAATTCAGAGAATTACTCACACCATTTAAAATACGGCCCCATTTTCACCTGCAAAGACATAAATTCATTGCATTTTTCTAAAAAGATTAAATAGTAATCATTTATGCCTTTATTTACATAATTAGTTTTCAATCGACTTTCCTGATTTTATCTTTTTGCCTGGGTAATCAAGCAAAATAGAAGTTATTTTAAAAATACAAAGCTTTGACTTAAACCTTTTTCATCTAAATCATTATTCATTATTTATAAATGTCATTTCTTAAAAGTCTGCCATTACCACATTATAAGTGACCAAATATTTGATTCTACTATTTCATCTTTCTGAGAAATAAAAATTATACCTTTTGTAAACAATCTTCAGATCTCGCCACTCAAGAAAGCTGCACATTTTCGGTTTCCGTGCTAAAACGGTTTGAACAAGTTCTCTTGTGATCTTTTTCTTTTCTTTGTCTGACAGTGGGACATACCATTTCTGCAGTCGAAGCTTTCCCTGACGACTAAAAAGCAACATAAACTGCATCTGTTAAGATAAATAGAACCAAGATTACATGCAACACTTTGATTCAGTAGAGATTAAGAGGACATGTTTCACAGAGAAGCTTTGGGGGCAGGGCCTTTGACTGACAAATGATTAGCAACCATCAGTATTTCTATGCCGGTTAAAATAGCAAGAAATTCTTGTAGAAAGATCTTCTGACCAGATGTAAATCTTCCCACCCCATCCCTTTCCACCTAAGTTTAGAGAATAGTGTGTGTGTGTGGGGGGGGGGGGGGGGGGACAGGTAAAAAGCCAGAGTGAAAATTTTGAGGAAGAAGAAAGATAATTCTTGCAATTTCAGAAACTACTGTCTGCCAGGGCTATACATTTCACATTCTCTGTATGCTTCAAAAGAGAACTGTTGACACCAACTGGTTCAGACACATTTGAAAGAAACAGCAGATCTACTACTGTTTTTCACCGTGAGGCTGTTCCAGTTCCAGGCTGAATTACTTGTGGACAGACTGCTATCACTTAGGATGCCCTCTTCAGTTTATGCTTACATATCTTAAGCAAAACAAAAGATCTCAAATATTAACCCAGAGAAAACCCCACAAAGGCACATTTTTCCTAATAAAAGCCTGATTTTTAAGTATCTCTTCTCATCTTCACTTTTTAAAAATTCCAGCATAAATATGCACACAATAAAGTGGGCTAATGTAATAATATGACAGAGAATATAAACCTCTAAAAGCCAAAATAAGAGGTACACACATGCAGAGACATTACACGAAATACTTCATTTGAAACAATTAAAAAAGGCATCTACAGATGGAGTGGATGCTGAATTCTGGTGTATTTTACTTAAACTATTTTGTATATGTGTATTTGGAATCTCAAATCTGTTGATTTGTTTAGATGTTTAATTTTCAAGGAAAGCTTCTTGTAATTCAACTGGTCTTTTCAACTGCAAACAGGTAGGCATGGTTTCTACAAAAGTAATTTAAAGGTAGAATTCAGACAGGGTTTTTTTTCCCCCCTTGTGAACTATTTTAAGTTCCTTTAACTGCATTACTACAAGATTCCAGCCTGATTCTTAATATGCACCACACCATCTTAAATTTGAATATGGGGTGGGGAAATTTACACAACCAATTTAGAATAAACCGGGCTCTAAATTTCCCTAAGAAATTAGTGACGCTTTTCGTACTAATCCAAACGGGCATCAACAAGAAAGATATTTAGCAATTTATGAGGTGGCAATTTAACTTTAATACTCTATATTTAAGTTAAATAAAATCGGCTTATTACACCTCACTTCAAACCTTCCCTGGCACAAAATAAACGAACGACGTTCTTGTTATCAAAGTGCCCCCCATACGTGTCCTGTTAAGATAGCGGCATTCGAAGGGGGACAGCAAGTAAAGCATCAACTGGACAACGGGTTTAACGCAGACCCGTTACCAGAACTTTGAGAATAACAGACCCCTATTCCCGGACCCTGATGACCTGGAAGGGTGGGGGTTTGCTTTGGAAAAAGAGTACGAGCTCAAGGATGTCTGTATCCCCTCCCTACCACTTCATAGGGCGAATAAATAATTCACTCTTTAAAACAATTATGTGCTAACATGGGACGATACCCGGTTACGAAGCACAAGTATTCCTTCCCTCGAGTTAAAAACTAATGCTTTGATTTTGCCGCAAATCACAGGCCACCCCAGTTCCTCGAGATTGGTATTAAAAACAATAGGCTCGGCCGCGGAGCGGGCTCAGGGCCAGCGTTCCTCCGTCCGGCCGTCTCCGACGCCTCCCCGCCGCCCCACGGGGCCGCACTCCATCACTGACCGAGCCCGAGCGAGGTGACGGGCTAGGAGCGGGGCAGACAATGGCATTCGCCGCCGCGCAGGGGGCGCCAAGGGTCCTCGGCCGCCCCGGGCCGCGAGCCCCTCCCGAAAATGCCCCGCAAAACTTGAGGTGATTCCCGAACCACAGGTGCCGCGGGGGCTCCGCATCCTCGGGGCGCGGCGAGGAGTGGAGAGGGGCGCGGACGCGGAGAGAAGTGAGTTGCCGGCCGCGGCGCCCCACTGGGGGGCCAGCGGCCAGACACGGGGTGGGGTCGTCGGGGCGCGCGCGGGGCGGCGGAGGGCGCGCCCAATCCTCCCTCTCGCCTCCCCGTCCCCGACGCCCCCGCTCGCTCCCCGGGACTTACGGCGGCCGCGGGCCGCGGGCACGGCGTGGCTCGGCCGGCGGCGGCTGCGACGGGGGCGGCGGCGGCGGCGGCTGAGGGGAAGCCCCTGTCGCCGAGCTGAGGAAGAGAAGCCGTGTTGCCGCGGGGAGGAGACCCAGTTGGCAGAGGGAAGGCTTAGGCGGCGAGGGGAGGGCGAGCCGACAGACCCCGCCCTGTGGGCCGGACGAGGGAGGAGCCGGGGTTGCGGCGAGCGGAGGGGCGGGCTGGGCGACGCGCGGGAAGCAGCTCGACCGTTGCCAACGGCACCGGAGGCAGCGCAGGTGACCGCACTCCAAGAAGGCCGATTGGCCGCGTCTCTACCGAGAGGCGTGGTCCCGGCCGGAAGTTAGGCCACGTGACCCGGAAGCGGCTTTTGCCAAGGCCTGTGCGCCTGCGCGCTTCTGCGCGTACCTTCGGAACTCGGGCGGGCGGCTACCTCACGTATCTAGTGGTGGGAGCGCAGGGTTCCGATGTGCCCTTTGTCGACCCCGCTGTGCGGGGCAGGGAAGGTCAGGATCGCCAAGAGCCAAGTTCGAGCTCCGATAACTCTCCGTGCCCAAAGAGGGCGGGGCGGGGAGGCGTCACTGCCGGTGGTGATGGTGAGGAGAGTGAGGGAGTGCTGCACCTCTGGGGAAAACAAGTCAGCTCTGTCGAGGAGCTCGTGCACGCGTTCAGAGGGCCTTTTGCAATCATTCTGCCTCCAAACTGCCTGGAATCCGGCACGTCCTTCCCATTGCACTGCTACAGCCCTAGACACCTTTTGCCCCAAGCCGTGCGAGTGTCTTTTCCCTGGGCTTGTCTCGCCAGTCCTCAGTGCTGCGGACCTGATGAATTACTGTCCGTTCTCTGCCGAAAAGCCCCGACCGCATCTCGTCTTTGAGATCCCACTTCCTTCACACGGACTCGCGCCCCCCGCCCCCAAAGCCGCCTGTGTTCCAGTTAAGCCTTGCCGAAGACTTGCTCTGCCTGGCATGCACTTCCTTTCAAATGTTACATCTATGAAGCCTCACCCTCAAACCCTGTAAGAACGAATCCCTCTTTCACCCACACGTTCATTAGCCTCTGTTTAGCACATCTTGAGTTTTACTCATTTTGCATCCCCACGTATCCATTTACCTCTATTCAGCACGTTTTGAATTTTATTCATTTTGCGTCCCAACCTAGTTCACTGCCTGATAGATAACACATCTAATAAATGGGAGTTGACCGATGAGGACTATAAAATGATAGATTTGTTAAGAACCAAAGTGCTGAGTTTTGTGCCTGGCACATAATGGATGTCCATATTTTTTTGAATGAGAAGAATGGATGAATCATCTAGTCCGACTCATCTTTTACAGATGAGGAAAGGGGAGCCCCACGGGATTAAGTGACCTTGCTTGAACAGCCACGGGTTTCTCATGTTGAATGCTATTCATTACCCCAGTCACCTAGGTTCTTACAAAGGAAGCTAGAAAATTGCTTTTGTTGAGCTATGCCCTTTTTGCAGAGGTTCCCAAACACAGTCGCCAGAATTTTTTAATGGCCCAAAGTGAAAAAGAAATGCTACGTTTTCCACGAAGCTAAATTTAATCAATTTAAAGGAATCCTTTATTAGGGATTGTGTTCTTTTTTGTGTGGTAAAAGGTCTATAAAACTATGATAGTATATAGTAGGGATTTGAGGGCATTTTTAATGCCCTTATTTGACAAAATAAAAATGTATAATACCTTCCCTTTTGAGCACAACTATACTGCTAGGAAAATTTCCTACAAATATATATGATAATGTATGCTGGGATATTAAACAAGTGGTGGACATAAGGCACAGAGCTGGCTTTCTGTGGTCTTTAGGCCCCCTGCCCAAATTTCTCTCTGCTTCCTGAGTAGTCATTCTCCAAAGTCACATGTTAATGCCCCATTTCTCCCTTACTACACAAAACAGATGCCATTAGTCAGTTCAAAGATAGATCTAATACTATGCAATGAAAACTTGTCCTCTAGATCCAAATGCTGTTTTTCTCTTTTTCTGTACAAACGAGGTTCCTAAGATAACCACCTTTAAGTTTAAAGTCATTGGTTATGTTCCTAATGTAGGTCTGTGGTTCTGAAAATGAAGACAGGAGACTTGCTGATGACATATTGGCAGTCTCTGGTGCTCCTAGCCAAGAAAAGGTGGGGGTGGGAGGGTAGTGGGGGAAAGGAATTATGGGAAAAATAATTAGCAGCTGAAAGCAGCTATTACATAATCTTGGCTGCTTATTAATTTAGGAGAAGGAATAGCTTATTAAATTCTAATAGCAACAGCACAACTGCAAACAACCTAGCAATTAACAATGCAGGGCCCATTATTTTGTTAATATGTCCTCTTTTTTTGGCAAGTGTATAAGAACAAAATTTATAGAAGCACATGGTCTTTTTCAGTAGATTATAGATGGTTTTTCCCCAGCCTTAGTATTAAGTGCTAATTGTGCATTCACTGTGGAAGACAAAAGAAGCACTGTTACTGTCTTTGTTAGTAATTAACTGCTTGACTTTGATTCCCACATGTTCCAAATTGCGGGCTTTCTTCTATACGGATTCTCACCTAGTATCTTCTTCATCTGTCATGTTAATAGGGTATCTTTTTTAACCCTCTGCTTTTGTTATCTGGGTGGTCCTGATTTCTTGGTTGTTAAGGATGAAACAAAAATTATTTTTTATGAAAAAGTAAAAATCAGGTTTTATACCTTTTTTTCTTGGTACAGGAGACATTTATTACAAACTCATTTCTCATGGAACAAGAGCATGCACTTTCATGGTGCGAGGCTGTCTGATGCTTCCCAGGTTTCAGTGGCCCAGGCAGATAAAGGAAAATTGAACAAGGTCAGAAGAGAGAAGAACAGATCTGTCCTTAAGTAGGAAAGATAACCGTGTTGCCAGTATACAGAAGGGGAACAAATGAAGTATTTCTGGTAAACTGCCTTTTATTTATTTTTTATTGAAATATAATTGACATACAGCATTATATTAGCTTCAGGGATACAATGTAATGATTTGATATTTATGTAGATTTGTGAAATGATCACCACAATCTAGTTAGCATCACTTGTTTCTTAAAAAAGATAAAAAAAGTGCCTAGCTTTCATTTATGTTTAATGCATGAGGTGAGGGTGAAGTAGGGATTTTGTTTTCTAACAAGAAAATTTTGAGATTTTTAATGTAATCTTTTAAAAGTTATCAAAAATAACTTTAGTTTCCTGTTAAATGTGTGATGGCTATGTGCTTTTATCTCTCCTTCTCAAAATGCCCTTAAATGAAAAAAAAAAAAAAGGAATGTTTGAAGTATATACCCACATGGACAATAAGAGAGGGAACATTAGTGTGAGGATGTCAACAAGGATGTCTGGGTACACTGTTGGCTCATCGTGAAACATTGATGATTTAGGTAAAAATTGTAATATATTGAGAATGTGGAGGATCACAAGTGAGGGGATTTGAAATAATGGTAAACCCTCATGCACTAGCCGTAAGAAAATAGATAACATCTAACATAAACGAAAAAATAGGATTATTAGTGTAGTCTCTTCAAAAATATATTTATTTATTGGGGTGCCTGGGTGGCTCAGTCGGTTAAGGGTCTGACTTCGGCTCTGGTCATGATCTCACAGTTCGTGAGTTCAAGCCCCGCGTCGGGCTCTGTGCTGACAGCTCAGAGGCTGGAGCCTGCTTCTGATTCTGTCTCCCTCTTTCTCTGCCCCTCCCCTGCTCATGCTCACTCGCTCTCTCTCTCTCTGTCAAAAATAAACATTAAAAAAATTGTAAATATTTATTTATTTTGAGAGAGAAAGAGAGCTTGTGCAGGAGAGGGGCAGAAAGCGGGGGAGACAGAGAATGGCAAGCAGGCTCTGTGCTGCTAGTGCGAAGCCTAACCTGGGGCTCAAAGCCACGGACCGTGAGATCATGACCTGAGCTAAAATCAGGAGTTGAAATCAAGGTGCTTATTCTTGATTAGCACCGACTGAGGCACCCAGGGGCCCCAATTAGTGTATTCTTGAGACACCAGGAAGCAAATTGCAGAGGCAATGATGACTTTCTTTCCAGAGACAGAATCTTGAGGTAGGAAGTATTAAAGGTTATTATTACATTATATTTTAGTACAGGTTTTACTTAGATCACTTTTTACAATATTGTAATGAAATAGATAAAACCTCTTCTGTTAGTGCTAACACTATTTTATAGACTTGTACAACATTCCTTTAGCCAGTCTATGTTATTTAGAAATGATTAAATAAAAATGCCTTGTAATGCAGTTCAGTGCTGAATCAGTGTAGAAGATCACAATAAGTATAAAAAAGATGCTTAGAGTTTGTGAATTTGCATCTCCAAAGATAAACTTGTTCCAAGGAGAAAACTGGCCTAAAATAATGAGGATTTGTGAACCAATCATTTCAAATAGATAGAGATGTCACTGCCAAAGTCCTCAACAATGAGCTAAAGAGAAATAATGGGACATCTACTTTTTCTTGAAGCCTGTTTCCAGAGCTTTGAATAAAATGCAAGAAAATGATTCTTCTTTTACTCTTAGGCTAGAGCAGTGATTCTCAACCTGGGCAATTTTATCCCCCCTCCCCTAGAGGACACACGGCAGTGTCTGGAGATACTTTCGGTTGTCACATTGGTGCCCAGGTATGAGGCAGGTGGGGGATGGGGGTGCTGCTGCTGCAACGCACAGGCCAGTCCCCTACAGAGAATGATCCAGCCTGAAATGTCAACAGTGCTGAGACTGAGGCCCCAAGTTAGTCACAGAAAAGGTTAGCATGTAGTAACCGAGCTCTTTTGTGGACATTTCAAGAAACGGGACACGTACTATCTTTATACAAGGTTTTCTCTCTCTCTTAGAGAAGTTGGAGGCATTCTTAATATTTGATGATAGGTACAATTCTTAACTGCTGGAAAGACTGGCCACATACATAAGGCAGTCAGTAACTAGAATAAACTATTGAAATCGGATGTTTTTTCAAAGGGGCCCCGGAATATTAGTGGAGATTATTTAGAACCTGAATCTATGGGATGACTATTCATTCCATCCGTTCATTCATTTAACATAAGCGTTTATTACGTATCTACTGTATGCCAGCCACTCTGAAAGATAATGGAGTTGCAAAGATGAATAAGATGTTGACTGTGTCCTAAAGCTCCAAAACCATTTCTCCTGACACAGAATTTCCTGTCTTTTGGAGACAAATTCTGGGTAGTCAGAGGAGCAGTCACCAACCAAACATAAGAATACATTCTCTTTTGGGGAAGCCCCTAGAGATGCTTCATAGAAACTTCGATTTCCATGGGTTCCACCTTTGGAAACTATTTGTCCTAATGACCTACCAGGGCTCTCTTTGTGATCTTTTCATTCTGTGAGTTTTCTACAGCACTCTTAATTGACAGCAACATAAGAAAGTCGGTATGTTTTCAACAAAATGATTTCAAATAATATTCTTTTGACCTCGTCCTTGGAATGAACTGTTTCAGCCATAATCTAACTAAACTAGACTAGTTATTAAGCTAACTAAACTAGACTAGAGAATACTAGGTTATTCTCTATAGGACTTGTGAAAACATACAGATTTTTGGGTCCCATCCCCAGAGTTTCTGATTCACTGGGTCTGAGGTGAGGCCTGAGAATTGTATTTCTAACAAGTTTTCAGTTCCTGCTGATGCCAGCGATTCGGGGATCACACTTTGAGAACCACTGCTCTACACCAGAAATAAAACACAACAGCCAAAAAAAACCCCAAAAAACCACCCTGTGATACCTAACTGGCAAGTTCTCAAGCCAGCAATTGTGATAATTTTCCCAGACTGAGTATCTGAAGAAACTTGAGATCTGAATTAAAAAAAAAAATTTTTTTTAATGTTTATTTATTTTTGAGAGACAAAGAGAGACAGAGTGTGAGTGGAGGAGGGGCAGAGAGAGAGAGGAAAACACAGAATCTGAAGAGGCTCCAGGCTCTGAGCTGTCAGCACAGAGCCCGATGCAGGGCTCGAACTCACAAGCCGTGAGATCATGACCTGAGCCAAAGTTGGACGCTTAACCAACTGAGCCACCCAGGCGCCCCAAGATCTGAATATTTTTTATTGCTGACTTCATTAAGTTTGATAACATTAGGAGGGTAATATTCCCAGTTACATGAATCTGAAGCTAACTCTATATGCACGTACCAGAGTGGCATACGATCATTGTATGCCCTGTACAAACTAATGTACTATATTAGTCTAAGTTAGAAATTAGAGCACTTGGAGAAACTTGAATGTTGCACCATAAAAAATCAGATGCTTACTTAATGACTATCACTACTCTAAAAATATTTTCCAACTACTCTCACCAAGTAGGAAGCCCCTCTGAAATATTTTGTCAACAATTACAGGCATGAGGTAGGAAAGAGAGTTGAGAGGGAATGACTAGACAGAATCAATATCTCTGGATATGGCAAAAACCCACTATACTAATCAGAATATGCCCCTTCTCTTCCTTGCCACACAGCTAGACCCCATTCCTCAGCCACCCCTGCAGTTAGGTATCCATCCCATGGGGCTGAGACTGGGCTGATGAGATGGACACAGAAGTGATATCAGGCAGGGCCCAGAAAAACCTTCCACAGGAAAGCCCCTTCTCCCTCCCTCCCTGCTCAGCCCTGCTTTTGTCCCCTGCGTGTTGACACCCAGGGTGACTTTGGAAGTTAGTCTTTTAAGATGGCTGAGTCTCTGTCAGACACGCAGACCACCACCACCACCATCATACTTACCACCAGTTGTACTTTAAGTAAATCAGAAACAACTTTGTATGAAGCCACTGATTTTTCTGGGTTCATCTGCTACAGCTGCTAGCCGTACTGGCCATTCTTGCGAACTGTTACGCTGTTACTCGGTTGCAAAGAGAAAGAAACATAGTGACTGGGAGAGCAGGTGAATTTGCCGGTGGATCTGCTCTTTTTCTTAATTCTAAACCTGCTTTTTGTGCTCCTTCATGTATCTCCTTTTCATTGAAATTTAAAGAATTTAAAACTACTCATTTATCAAAGGGGCAAAAAGACTGATTGGAAGATTTTTATTTTTTTTATTTTCTCTGGCAGAGCCTAGCATTTGTGCCAGGCGATAGATAAGGCAAAATTAAAAAAAAAAAAAAATCATAGGAACTGAAAGAGCCAAGGAGTTGGGGGTTGGGGGCACATTCCAGTAAACTGTCCCTAATTGTCCAAAGTAGATAATTTTATCATCAGTCTCTTAGAATCAAGAAACCAAAGTTTATAGTTTGTTTGTGACCAGATTATGTCTTTGTCTTCTAAATATTCTAGGACACAGTTAAAACATTTATCCAAAAGCACTATTTAGAGTACATGAACATTTTAATTGAATGATTTGAAAATTTTTTAGAAATGCTGCATGTATATAAAATATAACACATATATGAAATAATAGAATTTTAAAGGTCATTTCACTCAAGAACTGCATTTTACAAATAAGGAAATTAAGGCCCAGAGAAGTTAAACAAATGGTTCAAGATCATCCTACCTGGTTAGGGACAGATGAGGAGCTAAGACCCTATGTTTTGTCTCCAGGCAAGGTTTTTTCCACAACAATATACAGTTGCCCAGAAACCACTAGCCCTTATCTGTAGGCAAAAACAAACAAACAAATAAACTGAAAAACTACACATACACAGCCCCTCAAAATGTAAACTCTTCAGTGCCTCCTCCTGTGATCTCTCTGACTCCTATTAAAGTATTTGTGTCTCAGGGCACCTAAGTGGCTCAGTTGGTTAAGCATCTGACTTCGGCTCAGGTCATGATCTCACAGTTCGTGAGTTCAAGCACCACGCCGGCCTCTGTGCTGACAACTTGGAGCCTGGAGCCTGCTTCAGATTCTGTGTCTCCCCCTTCTCTGTCTCCCCCGCCCCCCCCCCCCCCCCGCTCATGCTCTGTCTTGCTCTCTGTCTCTCTCTCAAAAATAAATAAACATGGGGCGCCTGGGTGGCTTGGTCGGTTAAGCGTCCGACTTCGGCTCAGGTCACGATCTCGCGGTCGGTGGGTTCGAGCCCCGCGTTGGGCTCTGTGCTGACAGCTCAGAGCCTGGAGCCTGCTTCGGATTCTGTGTCTCCCTCTCTCTGTGACCCTCCCCCGTTCATGCTCTGTCTCTCTCTGTCTCAAAAATAAATAAACATTAAAAAAAAATTAAAAAAAAATAAATAAACATTAAAAAAATTTTTAATAACATAAAAAAAGAATTGGCTTAATATGGTCCAACAGGAAAGGTATGCCATGCTCATGGATTGGAAGAATATTATTAAAATGTTCATACTACCAAAACCAATCTAGATACAATCCCTATCAAAATACCATTAGCATTTTTCACAGAAATATAACAAACAGTTCTAAAATTTGTATGGAACCACAAAAATCCCTGAAGAGCCAAAGCAATCTTGAGAAAAAAGATCAAAGCTAGAGGTATCATGGGGCGCCTGGGTGGCTCAGTTGGTTAAGCGTCTGACTTCAGTTCAGGTCATGATCTTGTGGTTTGTGAGGTGCAGCCCCGACTTGGGCTCTGTGCTGAGAGCTCGGAGCCTGCTTCAGATTTTGTGTCTCCCTCTCTCTCTGCGCCTTCCCTGCTTGCGCTCTGTCTCTCTCTCTCTCTTTCAAAAATAAGTGAATATTAAAAAATAAAAAAAGTATTTGTGTCTCCAGTAGCCAACTAAAACCCTTGGAATATCCAAGATTGGGACAGTATCTTATCAATCTCTGTCTCGCATAACCTAATGCAATGCCTTGCATAAAATAGACACTCAAAAATGTTAATTAAATTGAATTGGATGACTCTACTTCAAATTTAAAAAAAGGAAAGAAAATGAATTGGAATGGCAAAAGGTTTACTAAGCCCCTGTCTTATTACTTCTCGAATGTTGCCAGTTTTCTGTGCCCCCTCTTCCTGCCATAGCATGCAAAGTATCTTCTTTCTTTCTGTCCCCACTAATATTGCACTAGGTCAGACCAAGAAACTAGAACTTCTCTCTCACCCTTTCCTTCCAACCGATCCCATTACGGTTTCTTCTGCATGCGCATGGCCACTTGAGTGTTTTTTCTAAAACTTAAATCTGAGATTAGACCCCCCTGCTTAAAATGCTTCCATTTCTTTATTACTTCGTGAATTTGTACACCTAAGTCTGGACCAGGCATTCAGTACTGGGGATAAAATAGAGAACAACTTAGATGGAACCTCCCACCAGGTTCATAGGGTGTAAAGGTGGGGTTGGCAGGGGGAGTAGAGTTTACAATTGGCAATCCCAATACAGTGGAGTGAGTGTTTCAAAGGGGGGGAGGGTAGGATGCTGTGGGAGCATATAAGTGAGGGCCTAACCTAGAGTTTTGGTACTAGTGATATGTGGTGGAGTCAGGGAAGATTGTTTGGAAGATACAGCCTTTGGCCAAGATTTTTAAAAAAGATTGGGGGAGGGGGGCATTAAGCAAGAGAAGACAGGGCAAGAGTGTTCCGTAAAGAGAGAATAGCATGGGCAAAGGTGAAGCGATGAGTGCATGAGTATCCTAGGGACCAGAATAGAAGGTCCACATGGCCAGAGGGTACCTAGGTAGGGATGAGTCTGCGAGGATAGGAGAATCAGATCAGGTGGGACCTTTCAAGCCAGATTAAAAAGATACAGGCTTTCTGTAAGGATATTGGGAGACATTGAAAGATTTTTAAGCAAGGGCACTGCCATTACAGGATATGAGTTTTAGCGTTTCAGAAAGATCAGTCTGAATGAACTGTGGTTAATTACAGGATATATTGTAGCCAGAGTTTAGTTGTAGATAGAATGAACCATGTTCTAACTGATACTGATGGAAGCAGTCTAAAAATGATTGGAAGAGCACAATCTAGGCTGAGTTTCCAGAAAAACCTTCCAGAATAATACTACAGACCTTGACTGCCGGGGAGCCTCTGTGTCTGCCATGATCAGTGAGCTGGAATGTTAAGAAGCTCTCCCCCTAACTGCTGGCTTCAGGACTATACCTTCTGTGCTGTGTTTAAGAAGTCAGGAAGCTGTTGCCAGCAAAGTGGATGCTTGGGTACTGCCTTTTTTCCCCAGTTATATGGATAGGGACTGGACACTGGGCTCCTTCTCCAGCTGCCACTGAAAGCCAGACGCTTCCATAACCATGCTGGCCAGCTGGAATAGCAGAGGCAAGGCCCCCTCTTCGTGATATATCACTTCCATCTTCCAAATGTTACATGAGTGCACTTGATCATTACAGTCTATGTCACAACCAGAAGCCTGTTTAAAGAAGGTTGTTTTTCATTTTCTGGAAAGAGCACGGCAGGGAGTTTGGAATGGATATTGAGCAAGCAGGTCCACAATGTCCATAGCAGAGGTTAAGACTGGTGGCTAAGAGACCAGTTGGGAAGCTGTTGGATAATTCACATGAGAGGTGACGGTACCCTGAACAAGGAATAAAGAGAGGTAGATTAGAGAATAAAGAAGGAGGTAGATTAGAGAAAGTTTAGGAGGTAGGACTGATTGGTGTAAGTTGCTATGATGTGGGGGCCAAGTGAGTGAGCATAAAGTCAAGAATGACAATGGGGGATTATTTTCTGAGAGGGAACTCAGGAAAAAGGCAGACAGATGGTGAAATGAACCCATTTTTTTAAGCTCCAAAATCAGATATCTGAGGGGCCTGAATTCTACCAGCACCCTGAATGAGCTTGGAAGAGGCCCCCAAGCTGCAGATGAGAATGAATCCCTGGCCAACACCTTGACTTTAGCCTTGTGAGACCTAGGTAGAGGACCCAGCAAACTTGTGCCCGAACTCCTGACCCATAGAAGCTGGGAGATATAGATGGATATTGGTTTAAACTGCTAAGTTTGTGTTAATTTGTTACACATTTAATAGCTCATTTATACAAATACCCAGGACACAACTCGGGGATACTAACTCTTAGGGGGCAGGCAAGGCAAAGCCTCAAAAGAAGACTGAGAAGGAGTGGTCAAAAGCATGGGAGGAGATCCGGAAGTATGTAGCATCATGAAGCTAAAGGAAGAGATCCTCATAAGAAGGAGAAAGTTGTCAAATGTGCCAAATATTGCTGAGAATTCAAGTAGGAACAGAAAGAGCTCACTGGAGTCAAAAAAGCCATTTGAGTGAAGTGATGTGTAGACAAAAAAGCTATTTGAGTGAAGTGATGTGTAGAAATACTCATTGCAGCATATGGAGGAAAAAGTGGAAAGGGAGAAATGGAGACAGCTTTTTTAGGAGGTTTGTATTTAAAGAGGGGGGAAAAAGAGAGGTAGCTGAGACAGGGTAGGGCATCAAGTTCATGGTGCTGTTGCTTCAGGAGGAGGACATGCTGGTGAGTAGGAGTCAGCAGAGAGGGAGAGGGTGAAGATTTGAACAGTGAATGGTGGATGAGGAAGAAATGATGTTGATAAACACATAGTTTGGTGGTGCGGAAGGAGCTGCTTCCTCTCTGACATAGAGGAGGAGGTAAGATTATCTACTGGGTGTGAAGAGGGAGGTGGAGATGGGTTGCGAGGTGCGAATCAGTTTTCTACTGGACTTTGGAGAACTGGAGAGAAACTTCTGGAACAATAGGAAAGGATAACTGAGGGCACTGAATAAGCAGTGGAGACAAGATCTAGGACTGGGTCATTCTGTAATTAGTTACACTGATGGAAGGTTGAGATTTGGCAGATGACTGAGATAGAAGGAAAAGAGCCTGAAGTGACGAGGCTTGGCATTCAAAGCAGAGCAGGAAGGCAGTGACGCTGGAAGTGGGGAGTTCCAGGATGGGAGGGCAGGAGGTTGAGGAGATCGGTAAGAGCAGAAAGAGAGAAAGTAATGGGGCTGAAGAAGAGGAAGACCCTACCCCTATGAAGGCCAGGTTATAGTTAGTGCAACTGAGTGAGACAGCTGGAAGTACTGGAAATTGTGTTCTGAGAGAGACACATGAATGCATTATCTCAGAGGTGGAGGAGGTAGGGAGGTTGGGTAGAGTGTGCAACAAATAAGGGCAGAGTGGGTGCTGAGCGGAATGGAAGCGACGGTCCCCGGAGCAGAGAAGACCAAGGAAGGGACACACTTGGGTGTTAAGTAGTGGGTCACCTATGTGGATGTTAAAGTCATTTGGGATGGGAGCAGGACCAGATGGAAAAGGTGACCATGATCCAGTTGCTAAGGACTCCAAAGAGGAGTGGTGTATAATGGCAACAGGAGGAGTAGGGTGTAATTTAAAACAAAACAAAACAAAACAAAACACCCAGCTTTATGGGCATATAATCCACATGCCAGACAATTCACCCCGATAGTGTACAATTCAGTGGGTTTTAGCTTATTGACAGAGCTGCGCAATTGTTACCAATATCAATTTCAGAACATTTTCATTACTCCAGAAGGAAACCCCATACCTCTTAGCCATTACCCCTGAATTTCTCCACGCCCCCCTTCCCCGCCAGCTTCTGGCATCCACTAATGTGCTTTCTGTCTATGGATTTGCCTATTCTGGCCATTTCATTTAAATGGAAGCATACAGTACACAGCCCTTTGTGGCTGGCTTCCTTCAGTTAGCATAGTGTTTCCAAGGTTCATCCATGAGATTTCATTTCAAAGCCTGCTTTTAATGGGGGGACAGAACCTCAAAAGAACTTAGGGGAGGATGTAAGGCAAACACTCCCTTTGGACACCAAGTCAGCTCTGGTCGTTAACATTAAGCACTGAAATTGTTATAAGTACCTCTTTCTCTTGGGAGTATGTAAAATAAGTTAGTATTAAATACTAATACTTTCTTTTTCCCTCCCCACCCCCAGCAGTAAATATAACAGAAAGCGTTGCTTAATTACAAAGATGGAGTCAGTCATTGTTGCTTCATGTTAACTACTGGCTTAAGAAACACATTCATCTTGTAGAGGAGATAATGAGCAAAACTGGCAATGGCCTAATAAGCTCTAAATTAAGCATGCATAATGTTGAGCAAAATAAAAGAATCAGCAAAAAAATTTTTCTACTTATTGATCATTAGTGTTAATGAGAACAGCAGCAAGTGGCTTTGTTCCTGTTCGCTTAGAAAGTATAAAAACAAGGTAAGCAAACAATTAGGAAGGTTAATGTGAGGATTCAGTTTTCATCCTGAGAATGGAATACTTTACTTCCTAGCCTTTTGACCTTGGAAGCCCTCGACGGCTTCAGGTTTTGTGGTCTTTGGCTAATTTTCAATCACATCAGTAATATAAACTGTGCAAATGGGATCAGGGCCTACTAACAGCAATAAAAGCGAATAAATACATCTCCCTCCAGGAAATGTCAGTTACAAATAAGCATATGGGGCTGTTGTCTGTATGAAGGTACTGGAGCCCCTTATTAATAAGAGTGGAGGAAGTAATCCGAGAGACTAAATGTGCTGGCGTGAGGGTCTGAGACTCTTGGAGGAGCTCAGATTGGAAGAGACACATTAAAAACCTGGGAGGAAGGAGATAGCAATCAAAGACTCAGACCACAAGAACAGCACAGACCTGTAACACTAATGCAGTAAAGACTAACTCGAGAGAACTGAGACTTACTGAAGGGTATTTGAAATTGAAGGTTGGATGCTACAGTAGAATCTCTCGTTTGCCCAGTATCCCTCCCTCCTTCTAAGCACAGCACCCCCATTCTTTAGGGAAACTTCTCTCCCCTTCCCACCACCACTCCCCCTCCAAGGATGCAAAGAATAAAAAGAATGCAAGTCTTCAGGTTTGTGCAAAACATAACTGAAACTATGAAAACAGTTTTCAAAACAGGTCCTTAAGATACCATCTGCAGTCTATGGGAAATAAAAGTGCTTCCTGAAGACAGGAAAAGGGCAAATGTCTTGGTTTTCAGAAAGAGGGAGAAGGTAGGTGATGGCAATGTGAACAGGGATTTCAAAATTAGTTCTGCATTAAGAATATCATACGGGTGGTGTGTGAATTTGCACAGAGGGAAGAGGTGAGCCTTAAAGAAAACAGCATGAATTTACTAAGAAAAGGCAGCCTGACAGGCAGGCTTTGGTTTCTTTTGTGATATGTTTATTAGATGAGTAGATCAAAGGAATTCTGTGGACATAGAGTTTCTGTATTTCTGCAAGTCATTTTTCAAAGACTTTCATGGCATCCTTGCGGAAAAGATGGAGAAACTGGATGGATGATGAGATAATTTAGCAGCATAACCACTCTCCCCTAAGAATGCTGATCTGTTTTTGTCAAATCTGGCAAATTTTCTTGAATGCCTGTATTAAACAGGGATGTTTTCCTAGCATGGTCCTTTTTAAGTAACCTGAATATGGGCTGAGTGGACGTGGTTATCAACGTCTGAATAACAAGAAGCTGGGAGGGAGTGTGAATAAATCAGATGACAAAGCAGGTTGCAAACTGGCATTGGCTCAGGGACGATGTATCAGCTAGTATCTTTTGGAATAAGGCAGGATAAATTCATAAATAAATGCATAAGTGGCCATCTCTATTAAAATGAAATTTAAATATGACAAGTTTGAGTGTTTTATCGTTGGAACCAAAGTTAAGGATATGGGGAGAGCTTGGTAAATAGCAGCACGTGGGAAAAAAAGACTTGGGGATTTTAGTGGCCTGAAGCCAGGAAGAGCCCAGAGTGTGATGAGGCTACAAAATAAAAGAAAAAAATACCCAATGGAATCTTGGGCTGTTTAAATAGAAATATAGTATTCTGACTGTTCCGTGCTTTTGATAATCAATCTTACCATCCTTTGATTTATTATGTTCAATTCAGGGAAACATATTTCATGAGAGATGTAGACCAACTTCAACTCCTTCACAGGAGTCATACCATAGAGTGCCATAAATCATGACATAGGAGCAAATGCTGAAATGAGTAAGGATGGTTAGCTCAAGGAATAAAATATTTAGGGGCAAAAGGATGGCTCCCTTATAGCATAGAAAGAGATGAAATATAAGGCAAAATTATGTTTAGTTCCAAGAAGAAAGCAAGGATCAATGGATGAAAGTTACAGGCTGGTAGATTCTAGATAACATATAAATAAGTACGACTAATAATTAGGAGTCTAGAGTTGAGGTAGGTGAGCTCCCGGTTGTTGGAGATGTTCACACGAATGACATGGTAGAGGGGACTCCTCTGCTACGTGAAGGGCTGGACGCTCGGAACCTTAAGGCTCCTTTCAATTTGGGGATCCTGAAGAGACCAGGGCAGGTCTGACATTGTTGGGGGATGTGTGTGTGTGTGTGTGTGTGTGTGTGTGTGTGCGCGCGTGCGCGCTCTCTGCCCTAAGCAGAAATGAAATGTTTCATGAGTTATATGCCAAAGTCTAGAATAGTCACACACAAATGAAATAGGAGGCCAGTGTCTAGAATTTCTTTGGGTTCTCCTTCATAATGCTGAATGCACAAGCACTCAGCCGAGGGGCTCTTTTCTTGAAGTTGCTTTGTGTTTCTCTTAAAGATGCTTTCTTATTTTATACTCCATTTATATTCCTGATTTAACCTTGAATTGAGGTGATTTCTCTTAAATGAAAGTCTTTCCTTCAACTGCTTTCTTTCTGCTTGTGGGTATCTCTTAATCTGAGTGGAGAATCATGCATTTTCACAACTACTGAAGAAACTGCATTTCCTTACTGTGATTTCCATCATTGCAAATTCATATTTAGTACAAATACTTTTCTTTTTATTATTTTTTATTTTTTTAACCTTGACTTATTTTTGAGAGAGAGAGGGAAAGAGACAGAGCATGAGCAGGGGAGGAGCAGAGAGAGAAGGAGACACAGAATCTGAAGCAGGTTCCAGGCTCTGAGCTGTCAGCACAGAGCCTGATGCGGGGCTCCATCTCACAGACCACGAGATCGTGACCTGAGCCGAAGTCGGACATGCAACCAACTGAGCCACCCAGACGCCCCAGTACAAACACGTCTCTTTTTTAAAAAAAATTTTTTTCTTAATGTTTATTTATTTTTGAGAGAGAGACAGAGTGTGAGTGGGGGAGGAGCAGAGAGAGAGGCAGACAGAATCTGAACAGGCTCCAGTCACTGAGCTGTCAGCGCAGAGCCCGATGTGGGGCTCGAACTCATGAACTGTGAGATCATGACCTGAGCCGAAGTCAGACGCTTACCGACTGAGCCACCCAGATGCCCCAGTACAAATACATTTCTAATTCTCATCTTATGGTTTTTCCAACAGCGCTTTGTTGTGGAAGGTACTCGGTGTTGGCCACAAAAGCCTGAAAGCTTTTCAGGGAACCATACAAAACACTATGCCCTTCAAGTCAGACAGACTCAAGCTTTAAATGTTGGTTTTTCTCTGTGCCCTAATCAGCTTGCTTAATCTTTCAGAACCTCAGTTTCCTCATCTGTTAAATGAGGTTAAAAATATATGTTTCAGAGGGGCACCTGGCTGTCTCAGGCAGTACAGCATGTGACTTTTGATCTTGGGGCTGTGAGTTCGAGCCCCACATTGGGCGTAGAGATTACTTAAAAACGTATCTTAAAAACATATGTTTCAGACAGTTGTTTTGACGGTGCAATAAAATAAAGGATGCTGAGGACCTATCACAATGCTTTGTACATAGTAGGTATAAGGCGGCATGTGAATACTATGAATTCGTCACACAGCAACTTTCCAGGAATTCTCAGTTCTCCTTTTTAAAAAAATTATTTATTTATATTAGAGGGACAGAGAGCATGTAAGTGGGGGAAAGAGGCAGATGCCAGGGGAGAGAGAGGGAGAAAGGGAGAGAGAGAGAGAGAGAGAGAGAGAGAGAGAGAGAGAGAGAATATCCCAAGCAGACTCCATGCTCAGCACAGAGCCCAACATGGGGCTCGATCCCACAACCCTGGGATCATGACCTGAGCTGAAAACAAGAGTCGGACACTTAACCGACCAAGCCACCAGCTGCCCCTCAGCTCTCCTTAAAGTAATAAGTCAAACTAGTTTCTTTATTTTTATTTTTTTTAACATTTATTTATTATTGAGAGACAGAGAGACACAGAGCGTGAGCAGGGGAGGGGTAGAGAGGGGGAGACACAATCTGAATCAGGCTCCAGGCTCTGAGCTGTCAGTATAGAGCCCGACGTGGGGCTCAAACTCACAAAGTGCGAGATCATGACCTGAGCCGAAGTCAGTCGCTCAACTGAGCCACCCAGGCGCCCCCAAACTAGTTTCTTAACACTGTAATATTTAGTGCCAGTTGCCATTTCTTTCCCTAATCTAATCATTCAGCTGCAGCTAAAATTTTTTTACAGGTTTATTGAAAAAAAAAGTTGGTGTGATGGTAACCAAGTACAAGGCATGTGTTTATCATTAGCCTCGGCTTTTTCTACCACCAGCTCTGTGTCTAGGTCTGAAGCTATAGTTCTCCCAGAATGTCTTGCCCGGAGAATAGCAACCACAGGCTTCTTGCCCTAACCAAGCCCAGGGCACTGATTGTTTCCTTCCTGTACTTTGCAGAAATTGGCCTCCTCTGTTGGATTTGAAGTCATGAGTCTGGATCACAGTAAGTGGCACACTCTGCTTAATGAATCATTAGTAGAACAGAGAAAAGAACAGACTCAATTACATGCTGGGCTGGTTAACCAGCCTTTCCCTGAACACTGCCCTGCTCCAACCTACACCGAAACAGGGAAGCTTTTGTATAGCAATGAGTCCCTTACCAGTGGTTCTGTCTGTTGAACCTAGGACCCATATTCTACATTCTTGATTGATTTTAATCTGACTTGGCAGCTGTCTTAAGTACTGCAGCCATCTGCAAGCAGGAATAATGAGGGCTTTGTACAAACAGCATAGCTGCTGGGCTCCCTGCCTCGTTTCCCTCTTTCTGTCTTCTTGACCACATGCTCCGTGCTTGCTCGCTTGCAGGTGTCAAACTCTGTGTAGTGGCCCTTCAGGGCCAGACTCCTGGGGCTTGCTCAGGAGTTGATAAGCCCAAGAAGTGAGGGGAAAGAGAGTGGCGGACAGATAAATGATAAACACGTGATCAGATGATGATAAGTGCTACCCTTCTCTCCTTTGCAGCTGGGGCTCTAGCCTCAGAATATTAAAGTTCCTTGAACGACCTATATTCTCTTCCACCTCAGTGACTGAACACCTGTGGAAACCTTCCTCAGCATTCAGAAAACCTCAGCCCTTTTCACTTCTTCACTGAGACCTCCCTGACATTCCCTAGATCGTGACCTATTGTTGTCTGGCCACTGCTATTAGTCCAGACATTCCCTACCAGCAGGGACATTGTTTTTCCATTTTCTGTGTCTCAGAGACTTGACACGGTACCTGGCGTATAAAGATTGGTCAATAACTCTTGGTTGACTGACTGAATGGGTCAGGGGAAAGTTGAAGGCCAACCTGAATTTATTACATAAATAATGCAGAGCTCCTGTGATATCCCAGGGGAGCTAGACAATCCAAAAATAAACACATAACTCTGTCATGTAGTGAGAAGTGCCAAGAGGTGAGGAGAAGGGAGTGACAGCAGGAGACACACAATAAGCAGATAAACAAATAGGTCAGGAGGTGAGAAACAGCACCAGAAACATGCCAGAGAGGGGCAGCGGGTGTTGCTATTTCTTTTTTTTGTTAATTAAAAAAAATTATTTTTTTATTTTAGAGAGAAAGAGTATGAGCGGGGGAGAGAGGCAGAAGGAGAGAGAGAATCCCAAGCAGGCTCCATTCTCAGTGCAGAGCCTGACACGGGTCTCAGTCCCATGACCCAGGAATCATGACCCGAGCCGAAATCAAGAGTCGGGCACTTAACCAACCGAGCCATTCAGGCATCCCAGAGGTTGCTATTTCTGATAGAGTGGCCAGGGAAGGCCTGTCTGGCAATGTGATATTTGAGCATAGATCTGAAGAAAGTGAGGGAATGAACCCGTAGAATCTGGGGGATAAGCTTTCCGGGGAAAGAGAGAACAGAGAGTGAAATCCTAAAGATTGGTGGGGGGAAGCTGGCATGGCTGGAGTAGTGAGTGAAGAGGAGAGTGACGAGAGGTGAGATTTAAAAAGAAGAAGAAGAAGAAGAAGAAGAAGAAGAAGAAGAAGAAGGACGAGGAAGAAGAGGAGGAAAAAAAATCAACAAAAATGCAGCATTGATTGGCCATAAGTACTGGGGTTTGAGCCCAGGTAAATATGATGAACCATCAGCAAAAACTTACAAATGAGACCCTGGATTCCTACTGTTGGAAGGGAGAGAAGCTAGAGGGATGGAAGGGTATGGGGAAAGGGGGGAGTTCCTAATTTTGAAAAATGAGGCAATACCAAAAATTATAGTCTAGTGTACTTGATGTAACTCCCAGGTAATTGATTACAATATTCAAAGAACGATTTAGCACCCACACAGGAAATTGCTGAGCTGTAGGAGCTAGGATGGTGGGGTCACAAAGAATGTAACATCAGTCATTAGATTTCCTTTTACTTGTACTTTTGCTGATGATGTGAGACTGGTTGGTCAAAGTAATGTGGTGTAAATAGTGTACAGAGAGTTCTGCAAGGTGTTTGGCAAGGTCTCAGTATCGGTCGAGATGGACAGATAGGCCTTATTAGGTGGCTTTGTTCTTTTTTATTTCTTTTGTAAATTGTGGTAAATTACACATGATATGAAATTTACCATTTTAATCATCTTCAAGTATGCAATTCAGTGGTATTAAGTACATTTTCAATGTTGTGCAAGAGTTACCACTAGTTGGTTGTAGAACTTTTTCATCACCTCAAAAGGAAACCCCATACCCATTAAGCAATCACTCCCTATTCTCCCCTCCCCCAGGCCCTGGAAATTACTACTCTGCTTTTTATTTTTATTTTTTAATTTTTATTTAAAGAAATGTTTAATGTTTATTTATTTTTGAGAGAGAGACACACAGAGTGCAAGTGGGGGAGGGACAGAGAGAGAGGGAGACACGGAATCTGAAGCAGGCTCCGGGCTCTGAGCTGTCAACACAGAGCCCGATGCGGGGCTCTTGCGCTGTGAGACCATGACCTGAGCTGAAGTCGGCCACTTAACTGAGCCACCCAGGTGCCCCCACTAGTCTGCTTTTTAAAAAAAAAAAAAAGTTTTTATTTTTTATTTTTGAGAGAGAGAGAGAGTGAGTGAGGGAGGGAGGGAGGGAGAGGAGCAGGGGGAGAGAGAGAGAGAATCTCAAGCAGGCTTCACACTCCGTGTGGAGCCCAACACGGGGCTCAATCTCATTACCCTGGGATCGTGACCTGAGCCGAAATCAAGAGTCGAATGCTCAACTGACTGAGCCACCCAGACACCCCTATTTTTTTTTTTTGAGAGAAAGAGCACAGGAGTAGGATAGGGGCAGAGGGAGAGGGGGAGAGAGAATCTTAAACAGGCTCAGCGTGGAGCCCAGTGCAGGTCTCTGCCTCATGACCATGAGATCATGAGCTGAACCAAAATCAAGAGTCAGATGCTTAACCAACTGAGCCACTCAGGTGCCCCTGACCATCTGTTTTTAATCATTTTGGGTATGCCTGGGGTGGAATTGCTGGCCTACATGGTAACTTTATGTTTAACCTTTTGAGGCACTGCCCAACTGTTTCCCATAGCAGCCGTACCACTTTACAGTCCCATCAGCAATATATGAGGATTCCAATTTCTTCACATCTTCACTAACATTTGTTGTTTTCTGGTTTTTGGTTTTTGTTTTAAATAGCCAGCCTAGTGGATGTGAAATGGTATCTTATTGTGGTTTTGATTTCTATCTCCCTAATGATTAATGATGAGTTAAGTACTTTGTACATTTTTAAAAATTGTTTTGATGATTTATTTTGTATTAGCATAACACTTTATTTGCTGAACGAATATCCGTTGAGTAATCTTACATGTCTGCCAGTTTTGGGTGATAAATAGAAAATGAAGGAATGAAAAACAATGAAGGTATGACATCTAGAAAGGGATGCCCAGGTATAATTATAGATACTGTAAATCCTGTACGGTTATGATTGTGCACCTGTTGGTGTTTTACATATATAAGTTACTTGGTGTAGAAAATAACGCAGAGGCTGGATTATCAAGAAGTTACATGAGTAGTGAATGTTAGTCAAGGATAATTGGTTGAAATAAAAATGATGATAATGGTGATGATTTTGACTAGTGAAATAATATTGATGGTGTGAAGTCTGTTTTTTTCAGGTATACAGAATATGTTTTCTCTATGCCATTAAGGTAGAATACACTTACCACTTACGTTATCGTACAGGTTCTTTGGTGTGCAAGCTGGCATCAGTCTGTGTGCCAAGACTTTTCTCCTCCATCTTCACACTCCTTCTAGATCACAGGCCTAAGCCACTGACCGGATTACCTGTCATTTGGCCCTCCTCCACATAGTGATGCTCTTCACAGTAATGGATTTTTCTGTCACTAAATTTTCAAAATCATAAAATATAAGGCATTTCTCTATATGAACAGGGTAATTAGGGACCTCTGGATCTGCACCACCTGCCTCCTGAGCATGTTCTAGGCCATTACCATCAGCCCTCCTGGTTGGCAAGATTTAAACATAAATTCAAAGATTACATTACCCATATGTTCTTCCTTTTATGGTTCTTTATTTTGTCTTGTAGTGGTAACATGATCTTCTCCACCATGACTTCATGCAGTCTTTCCCAGACGGATCTACTGACTGTCAGTGAACACTGCTCACTTTCCCCTATGATCTCCATCATCAGAGAACTCTTTTTCCCTTTGACACTATCCAGGGACATTTTCTTTCTAGAAGCCATGTGTCTCTCCAGTGCATACATGGTGATTTTTTTGTTCAGGCATCAGAAGGGAACTTAGCACCTTCATAGCATCAGCCTCTCCCCCAGAGTCTCCCCAGAGAAAAGGGCCACCAAGAACATCCTGCTGCTGGTGAATATACTGGGTAGACTTTGTCATTTCATCCTCCACTACCCTTTTCTGGGTGTATGGCCCAGTAATCCTGGGTTTCCAGAGGCTGCTAGTCAGTACCTATGCTACTGTCAGTCCTTTGGTGCAAATGAGTTCTGCTAAGAGGATAATCAGTGTTCCACAAAATATGCAGTGGAAGTACCTTATTATTATTATTATTATTATTATTAATTTTACAATTTAGCAATAGGAATATTTTTCTGAAAAACAGATTCTTCTGCCTATAAATTAAACTATTCAAGTTGCACAGAATTTCTTATCTCATCTTTTTAATTTATGGAATTAAAAATTTATTGTCTCAAGGCACCTGGGTGGCTCAGTCGGTTGAGTGTCCAACATCAGCTCAGGTCATGATCTCATGGTCTGTGAGTACAAGCCCCCCATCAGGCTCTGTGCTGACAGCCCAGAGCCTGGAATCTGCTTCAGATTCTGTGTCTTCCTCCCTCTCTGCCCCTGCCTGCTCATGCTCTGTCTGTCTCTCTCAAAAATAAATAAACATTAAAAAATTAAAAAAAAATTATTGTCTCAGGGCGCCTGGGAGGCTTAGTTGGTTGAGTGTCTGACTCTTGATTTCAGCTCAGGTCGTGATCCCAGGGTTGTGGGATTGAGCCCCACATCATGCTCTGTGCTGGGTGTGGAGCCTGCTTAAGATTTTTTTTCTCTCTCTCTCTCTCTCTCAAATAAAAAACACTATTATCTCTAAATACTTTTGAATTTGATGCTGCCATGGATTATGGAGCTCCTTTAGTTTGATGTCCATGATGATTTGATATTTCCATATCAAATCACTTACTGTTATTTTCCTTTTATCTTCATATGTAAAAACTTCTATTTCTCCTAGAAGTGTACTCTTTTTTTTTTTTTTTTTTTTTTTTTAATTTTTTTTTTTTTTTACCGTTTATTTATTTTTGAGACAGAGAGAGACAGAGCATGAACAGGGGAGGGGCAGAGAGAGAGGGAGACACAGAATCGGAAACAGGCTCCAGGCTCCGGGCTGTCAGCACAGAGCCCGACGCGGGGCTCGAACTCACGGACCGCGAGATCGTGACCTGGCTGAAGTCGGACGCTCAACCGACTGCGCCACCCAGGCGCCCCAGAAGTGTACTCTTAAGAAGCTGCTATTGGGAATCACATCACTCAGTTAATTTATTTTTGAAAACATTTTAACTTAACTCTTATTCGTTATAGATATTTTCACTAAGTTTCAAATTCTAGCTTGAATACTTTTGCTTGGCACCCAGTATTTGTTTTTCTGTCTTCCACCTCTGTAGAAGCTGTAGAGGTTTTTACTCTCACTTTTGTAGGTTTTCTCTCTTTCCTCCTCATTGCTTTTAAGTGTTTTCATTATTGTTAATGTTATGCAGTTTGATTGTTATTTCTTTTAAGTAATTTTTGTTTTCTCTCTTTTTGACAAACTGTACTTCTGAATTCAAACTGTACTGTCTGGCTTTCAATTTTAGAAGCTTATAAATCACTGTTTTTGATTATCGCTTTGAAATTCTCTTTATATCCTTTGCACATTTTTAAATAGGGTTGTTTGTCTTTTTGTTTTTAAGTTGTAGGAGTTTTTTTATATATTCTAAATATTAGACCCTGATCAGATATATGATTTGAAAATAGTTTCTCCATTCTGTATGTAGCTTGTTTTTTCACTTTTTTGGTAGTATCTTTTAATTCACAAGAAGTTTTTAATTGTGATGAAGTCTAACATATCTATTTTTTTCTTTGCTTGTGGTTTTGGTGTCATGTCAAAGAATCCATTGCTAAATCCAAAGTCATAATTTCTCTCTAGATTTTCTGCTAAGAGTTTTACAGATTTAGAGACCCCCCCGCCCCCCCCCCAACTGTTACTCCAATATTTATGGAGGAGCTGGAAGGGTCAGGCAGCACCCTGTCAAGTAACAGTGGGAACTGGGAAGCCTTGGGAGGTCTGTCAAAGGAAGGGCCTCCTGGTGAGAGGAATATCCTCATGTCAAAAGCCCACCAGGAGAGTTTGCTTCCCAGCACCCATTCAGCCTTTAGTCTTCAGACCTTGCAGACCTTCCTCCCAGGGCTCATTAAATACAGGCTTCCTTTCAGGGGCAGAAGTTAACTGGGCCCTCAGTGGGGTTTCTACAGTTAGCCAGAGGTTAGAGAAGCCACTGTGTTAATAGACTCCAGAAAGTAGTATAGAGCCAACCATGTAGCTCTGTGGGGCTCTCGGTGCACACATACCCAAGGCAGTATCCCAAGAGGTGACCAGGAGCTGCTTGGTTGCTTCCCCAGGCCTTGCAGGGCTTGCTTGACTTGGCCTGGTTGATGACCAGACAGAGCAGGAGGTATTAGCCTCTGCACACATTCCTCCCTCAGCTAGGTGGCCTTCCAGCGCAACCTGACTGACTCTTCTGCTTCCTTTTTCCACTTTGAAGGACCCTTGAGATTACATCAGGCTCAAACAACAATCAAGGATAACCTCATTATTTTAAAGTTAGCCAGGGGCACCTGGGTGGCTCAGTCGGTGAGGCGTCTGACTTCAGCTCAGGTCACGATCT
Source organism: Lynx canadensis (assembly GCF_007474595.2). Taxonomy (NCBI): domain Eukaryota; kingdom Metazoa; phylum Chordata; class Mammalia; order Carnivora; family Felidae; genus Lynx; species Lynx canadensis. The sequence continues at coordinate 11,979,308 of NC_044321.2, forward strand.
CACGGCTCGCGAGTTCAAGCCCCACATTGGGCTCTGTGGTGACAACTCAGAGCCTGGAGCCTGCTTCTGATTCTGTGTCTCCCTCTCTCTCTTCCCCTCTCCTGCATGCACTCTGTTTCCCTCTCGCAAAAACAAATAAACATTAAAAAAAATTTAAAGTTAGTTGATTAGCAACCTTAATTCCCCTTTGCCATGTAATGTTAACATATTCCCAGGTTCTAGGGATATAGGACATGAACATCTTCTGGGACCCATTACTCTGCCTTCCACCCCTTCCTTGTCATCGTTAGAGCTTGAAAGGATCTTCAGACTTCTGAGAAGAAACCAGGGGATGAAGTCATGGGCAGCTTTATCATCCCATATTTTCCTTTCATTGAACATACACTGCCCTAGGGCTTCTGCAGTCTTTGGGCATAAGCCTTGTGACCACCTGATGATTGGTCATTCCAACTCAGCCGGGTGACTTGCCAACAACCCCAGGGAAGATGTATGTCTCCCTGGGGTGAACCCTTCTGTGTTTCCAAACGGTCATAGCATTAGGTCAGGTGGTGCCACTATTAAATCCCAAGGCAGCAACAAATACTATACATACTACATAATGCAGTGGTAAACCAGGTTTATTGAGGAAACTTAGAGGAGGACCAATGAAATACATGACAGTGTCACACATGTGCCCTTCTCCCAACTCTTCTCTTTCCTGTAGAGAAGTGCTTGAGGGCAGGGTACAGTTGGAAGCACCAGGGTTGGCTCCAGGAGAAGGACTGTACTCCTCTGTACTCATAGAGAAGTTGAGAGGGGCAGGAGGCGCCCGATCGGGAGCGCATCGTCAGGACTTAGGAAGACTTGAGTTCATGGTCAATGGAATGGCTCTGCCAAGGTGAGGAGCATCCTAATCTTGGAATTTGCATAAAGCAACCACCCTTGTCAGCTGAACACCTCGAAGTCCTTCCTGTGGGATAGCCTGTCACTAGGTTCCCTGAGGGGAGGCACAGGCCCATCCAGCACACCATCTGTCTCTCTCGAGATGGCAAATTGATCAGATTTTCAGACGATACCCGAGTGGATGGGGTACCAGATCCAGAATCAGGATTTTGAAAGAAGCCCCCCAGAAAGATGAGTAAAACCTAATCACACATCTATTTGTGATCTTCTTCTTCTCCTTCTCCTTTCTTCTTCTTTTTTCCAAAGGCATCTAAACACTCCAATATCATAAGTTCAGAGTAAGTGAGATGGGTCACCTGTGGAAAAAGAGATTTTCTGGGCCAGTTAACACATCAATATATGTATTAATCCAAGATTAATTTTAAGGACCTATTTTTTCTTCAAAGAGTAAAAAAAGATGGAAAGAATAGATACCTGCTTAAGGAAAATAAACATGAAAATAATTACTAGTACTCTTAACAGGAACCCAGAGGCTACCCAAGTAGCCTACCAAGGAAGGCATTAAACATGCCCGAATTTATTTCCAACATCCCGCAACAAATGAATGTTAAAATTTCAACGTGTGTCCTTCTAAATTGGCAAACTCAAAGCCCACTGGTTACCAAACATTTTGCTTGATGTGGTGATATCTGTCCTCCACTCTTCAAGAGCAGCTGTCACTATAAGACTGTTCCACTCCAGGTGCCATACATAATGCAATGAATGAATAGGGTGCGTACATGAGGGCTGGGGTGGGAGTAGAAAAAGTACAATTGAGACACCAAATCAGAAATGGTATTATTCTTGAGTCAACTTCCCCACTATAAATTTTTTAAAACCTCAAAATCCATCAAAATGCTTATATAATATTTTTCATCTTCAATATCAGGAGAGCACCAAAGAACAAGCCAATTACTTTCTAAAAAATTTATGAAAAAGTAAATCATAGAATTCCATTCAATTTTAAACTACGTATAATATTTATGAGTCCACAAATTGCAAATGAAAAAATAAGGAAAGGTAATAAAAATGATTTGTTTCCAACTGGGAAACATGCATTAGAAAATTCGAATCTGCTCTTGCAGTCTTGTTCACCAGATTTTCTCCTGGGGGCCTGGACAGTTAGCATTAACACAGATTTTTCAGATGAAGAATGCCTCCTAAGGTTTGAATTTTCACAACTGACTAATTTTGACAGTTTTAGCTGATATCAAAGGACCTAACTCTTAGCCAGACCCGGGAAAAAAATGCATAATGTAACCTAGGAATGTCTGTGTCCCTCGTCCAGTTCCAATCACCACCATTTATAACATTCCCATGACTCTAACTGAAATCTTTTGGCTTGCACTGTTACTTCAACTTGCAAACAGCAGTAAGAGAAAGGGAACTGATAAATAAAACATCCAAGAATATTATAATTTCCAAGTGTTGACAGAAAACCCATCTGAATGCTACAGCAGGCATGATTTTAAAGTAATATTTGGTGTTTGAAAACACGAACAAGTATTCTGTGTTGTGTGATAGTATTTGGACTTAAGTTAACTGATTACTTAGAACTTTTCAGAAACATGAATTCATATTTCAAAAATAGGTGTCTACCCTTGGCCAAGAGAAAACAGGAATCGTCCCAAAACCCAGGGTAAAATTGAAGTGCTATATGTGGATAAGATGACATCTTCATGAGTGACACAGAAAAAAATTCAGGTCGGTAGGAGGCTACTGGATGCTTCTAAAACAACTGAACTGATTCTCAGTTCTCAGGTGGGAAGCACCAAAATTGCCATCTCTCTTGATCTTAGCACTATACATTTCAAACACTTTTTTTTTCCTTAAAGTTACTTGCAGACTGGATGTTGGTGTTTCCTAAGTTATAGAAATAAGCACAGATGAGGGCAGTAACCCCCCAAAAGTGTTTTTGGAATGCTGATAACAAATAATCACCTCCTTTAGGCAAAAATCTGCCTCAAAGAAGATGTGAATGCATTTTAAATTTTTCAAAAAAAACCTTATTTCTATCCACAATCTAAAACCAATGGTAAAAATGAAAAGTCCCAAAGAAAAATGTTGAACAGGTGCCTGGGTGGCCCAGTCACTTGAGCGTCTGACTCTTGATTTCGGTTCAGGTCACGATCTCACAGTTCGTGAGATCGAGCCCTGCGTCGGGCTCTGCGCTAACAGTGCAGAGCCTGCTTGGGATTCTCTCTCTCCCTCTCTCCCTGCCCCTCACCTGCTCATGCACGTGTGCGTGTGCACACTCTCTCGATCTCTCTCAAAATATATAAATAAACTTTAAAAAAAAGAGAGAAAAATGTTGGAAAGAGCATTACATCTTCCTACTTCCCCAAGATAATGTCTTATTAATTTAGCAGAGGAAAATGGATAAATATATGCAATTTTTACATTTTACACTTTTACAGTCTATCCTTAAGCCTGCAGTAGTAATTGCCATTATGATCTGGAATGCTGCTTTAAAAAAAAAAAAATGGTAGCAGTGTTCCAGATCATGATGGCAATTACTCGACTATAGGCCAAGCCCAGCCCACTGGTCTCCTCATCCCTATCCAGAATGTTCCGGTAGGGACTGAGGACTAAAATAGGAATTGTTTATGTATTTTAGAAAGTCTGACTATACCGAGGTGGTCAAGTAACGCAGTCACTGGCGAATTCAGCTTCTCTCTGGGGGCTCCACTGATTTCTAGTGTCTTTTTTCTACCCACCCACTTCCTTCCCCTCAAACTTCTTCATGTGTTTCCAGATTTCTACCTCTTCAGTTCGCTTGCCCTTTTGTTCATGGAGCCTGGACAGATGTTGCTTCCATATCTGGCCTGCCCCCTCTCTCAGTCATGCGATGGGGATCAGATCTTTTTCCTCTTTCGTTTTTATTTTTTTCCTGAGACACAATTTGCCCCTTTACACTATCAGCCTCTAGAAGGAAACATCCATTTCTCACCCCAGTTTGTCATGACCACTCAGACCAAATCCTGACTCCAAAAGATAAATGAAATTGTGTGTTTTCATTAAGGTCAGAGGCCAGTAGATTAGGAGAAAAAACTGGAAGTTCAAGGCTTCATTTGTGGGTATTATAGCTTAGACATGTTAAGAAATCATCTAGACTGTCTTGAAAAGCAAATATGAAACTGAAAGAACTTTAACTTCATGGTTATGGTGGTACCCTCCTATATAAACTTAAAACGCCTAATCTTGTTTTTAAGGAAATGCTTTAAAATTCCTACAGTACGAATAATAGAAATCCAACCAGCAGGATGAAGGTCCAAATTGTAGAGAAAGAAAAAAGATTGCAATTCTACTGAAAAAGGAGCCCTACTTTCTGTGAAGAAAAGTACAAGGTGGCCAGCCCTGACTCAGCACAGATGGGGCAATAATAGCCTAAATCGAATTCTTCTGCTGCAGGATTATCCATTTCATTAGGGATTTCAATTCAGAGAGAGCTGTGCGTTTTCGCTCATTCTTATTCTCACAATAATAATATCCTTTCCTTGAGCTAGTCAATTTTATCTAAAGTTCTCTATGGCTAAGACTGCTAGAAGCTATAATACCCAGCAGAATCTTTTGTATGTTGCAAAGTAAGGGCCAAGGAATATTATTCTTTATGTTGTGACCCTAGTGATCTCCCCCTTTCTATCTCATTTTTATTTAAATTTATAGGAGGACAGAGAAAAAATGTTGAATTTCTCTGTTATCCCTAGTCTGTGACCCCTGTCAAATTGCTTTTATCTCAATAAAACTGTTTCCATAACACATATTTTTAACATCTAATTTTACACGATGAAGCATGAATGACTATTCATGATAAAACTTCAAAAAATACCCATTGATGTTGTTGCACTAATTACTTGAGCATCCCCTGTGTAAAACCATAGAATTATTTCTAATATTTGCTTGAATAGATCATTTTTCTTGTGAAGGACCCACTAATAGAGTCAAATAGAATCAGCAGGGTATGTGCCTACAGGGAAAAATGAATCTATGCCTGTCTTTATTATGATAATGGTATACTTTTCTCTCAAGAAATAAAAGCTCATTGCATCCATCCCATAACCCTCTTGTGACAGTGTTAGGAAATGTTTTCCTCCTTTAGTGATCAAAATGATAGTGTTTGTGAAAGCCCTTTGTAAGCTCTAAAGTAGTATTCATGTGTGAGTTAGTATCGTTGTTGGGTTATACTTATTTATATCTGAGGCTAAAATGAAACACTTACATGTTGTTCTCATTTGGTTCCCCCAAAGCAGACCCTGAAACTAGGATTTGGGGGCAAAGAGTAAAATGGGCAGGTGATCCCAGGAAGCATAGGTAAGGGAGTGGGGACCGTTAGGCGAGGGAGGAAGTCACCAAAAAGGGTGAGTTATGAGTCATTATACCCATGTGCAAATGAAGCTCAGGGGAACCGAGCAGCCTCTGAGCCCAAGGTATTTAGCCACAGGCTTCTGTCCCTCATTGATTAAGAGCTGCCCCCAGGGGATGATAAATCCCTGGCACTTCCTAGACTGCTGGGCACAGGCTGAACCAGCTCCAAAGGTGCTAGAGAAAGCCCTCAGGCAGAGATGCAGGGAGACATGGGTCACTGCTTGAGGCGAGGAAGTGTCAGCATGCACAGGACTGTCTTCCCCAGTAGCTGCGGGTGAACTCGGGGTGGGCCGAGGGCATATGGGGCAGAGCATTTGTGGTGTGTGCTAAGAAGTCAACCGTCACATGCAGGCTCAGAAACAAAGTCTGGGATCTGATTTGTTACCTTGGTCCCAGGCGGATCATAAACACTTTGCCTGAGTGGAGCATCCGAGGTGAGATTACTCTGGGTTTCCTTTAATACTGTGTATTGCCGCCACTATTAGCTATTTTTAGATGTTGAGATTGAAGTGCTGTCCAGCCTCTGCTATGTTTCATGAAATTTACTGATAGGGTTGGGGAGGTACATTCTAGTACAGTTTGTTCTAACCCGGGGTTTTCATTAGACTCATCCAAGGAGCTTTGCAGGAAAATGCTGATGCCTGGGCCCCACCGATTTAAAATAAGGATCTCTAAGAGGAGTGGTGCCAAAGTCGTGTGTGTGTGTGTGTGTGTGTGTGTGTGTGTGTGTGTGTGTGTGTTTTAACTCTCCAGGTGATTTTTATTGCAGCCAAAAATGAAATCACTGGGTAATAAAGAAAATAGCTTTAGAAAAACTTTGAAATCAGATGGCCTTGGGTATAGATTTCTGCCTCTTCACTAAGCAGCTGTGTAACTTTCTATGAGTAACACGAGTTTTCTGGGCTCAGTTTCCTCATTTGTAAAACAGAGACACTATACCTATCTCACATACTTGAGAGTTAAATGGATGCACGCACACACACAAAAGTCTACTCTTGTTCCAGTACGTAGTTGGCGCTTAATAAATGTCAGTTTTCACCTTTCCATTACTCTCTGACTTGGCTCTAAAAAGTGCCACTGTGTCTCTATATGTTGGAAAATGAAAATTAAGCTTTCCTGTGTAGGTGGAGAGGGTGGAAAGCTATAAGAACAAATGGAAGAGGGCAGGATAAGATTGTTGCACTGTCAGAAGTTAATGAGAGAGAATATAGCAAGAGAACAAACAACTGGTTGAAAATGGAAACAAAACCACTAATGGGCTAAAAAAAAAAGTACAATTATGCAAAGGCTTCTTTTGGAATAAACTTAGGATGGCCTGAGAGCCAGTCCCTGCCAGGGATAAGTGGATACTGTAGCGTCAGGCCTTATGAAGCATTTGTACAGAGTTGAAGTCTTAAGTGGAAATATCTTCAAGTATTTGAAAATATTTACTAAGGAGCCTTTACAACACCCTGTGTTAGGCTAAGTACCCTCCTCTGGGTTTCTTAGGTTACTTTTAAATTAGCATTAAATATTACATTCAAAGGAACTATTTCTGAATTGATTAGAAGCCTGTGAGTTTCTTTTGGGCAGGGCTATGTTCATTCATCAACAATACCTGGTTCAAAATTGAAGTGCAGCCATTATCAAACTAAACTGAGCCAAAAGAGAGACTCGGGTCAATGCGGCAGACTTGGCAATTGCCTCTCCCAACAAGTGGCAGCCTTAATCCCTTCCCCTTTTGTTTTGGGAATGCTGAGTTTTTCCAGTTAGAGAAGAGTCTAATGTCAGGAGAGACAAAACCTGCACCCATTTTACTTCCATAAAGAATGCTAGTCTTGGCAATCATCATGGTATTATGTTGGAAGACAGAGCAAAGAGTCACGAATAAATGGAGTCTGGGGCCCTTACTACTGGAGCTTGTCAGTTATGTGACCCAGTCCTGTTTCAGTTAGGTCTTCTGCAACTTGCGAGCCAAAGTTTCCAAGTGGATCTGGTTATTGTTGGGAAAGGCAGGCTCACATACATTGGCTCCCCACCTGGCCACATAAGAATGGGCCTTGGACCTTGACCACTACCTTGCCAAGAGGTAAAGAGCCCACACAGCTTATGCTGCCTTGTGTGGGAAGATCTTTTCCTGTTTCATGCTCAATGAATGTTCCTTCGGTCTCCTTAACTCCATGTATGTCAACAGGCCACAGGCACACACCTAGCTTTTGGTATTGCAGACTCCATGGGGAGGGTCAAAGTTCTTCTGTGGCACAAGAGGGGTGTGCATAGGCCAATTGCCCTGCGTTGGCTTCCTGGGGAACCTGCTGGCTACGGCAGACTAACCCCCTTATTGTCACTGGTCTTGCTCTGTCTTTTCTCCATGTAAGTCAAACATCATTCCATCTAGTGCTGGACTGTGTTGCGTTTTCCTTAGCAACTCCAGTACCAACATGCAATGGGCAGAAGTGTTTAGGGTCCTCTGGTGGCCGGTGTGCAGGGGATTGATAGCTGGTGCATGGTGTTCTGCTCGACAGTGATATATAGTCATATTTTGCACCAAAGTATAGTGAGTGCATTATCTTCAGACAAGCAGGATAATGACTAAATTTCTTAGCATTGCTAGTTGTATTAGTTGGAACTTTTCAAGACAGATGGTAAAACAAACAAAAAGGACTTTAGGTAAAAAGGGATTTATTAGAAGGACCTTGGGATGATTCATCGTACTTCTTTTCTCAGTGATGTGGTTTGTGGAAAGATGCCGATAGACAGAGTTAAAGGAGTATGTTTTCTCTGATGTCAAAAGATACAGAAACTTAGCTTCACGCAACAGCCTCACAAAGCAGGAGACGATGCAGTTTGCATCCTTGATTCCTCCAACATCCTTTTAAGGACAGCAGGCACAGAGTGACAATTTTACTAGGTGAGAGAAACCTTCACTTGCCGCTTCTTTTGGGGTCTTTTTACTCTAGCCCCTTTCAATCGTACCGGAGAGCCCGGCCACCTGCTTGCCTACTTGCCAGAAAGAAACGTACACAAAACAACCCTTGTACACTCCTCATTTGCCATGAGACTGGAGACATTAAAGGTAAATTTCCCACAAGTTTCTGGTTCTGAGCCTTCAGGCCTGCTTGAGGTCCATTCCATACTTCTAGAATAGAGATCAGAACCAACAAAGCAGTCTTGGCGAAGCAAAAACCAGACGCCCCTGGGAACTTCAGGGATAAGATGATGATGCCCCTCAAGATTCCCTCCCTCCCTTGTTGCTCCCTCTCGATGCAGGATTCAACCAGGATGTTGAAAACCTGCTTGATGGCAGCTCAAGGGCTCACATCCTTCTAGCACAGATGCCTGAAAAGAAACAGTTCTCTTCCCTGGGCTGTTTGGAAAATGTCCAGAACAATCTTGGTCATGTACCCTCTCCTGTGAATCAGGTTTCTTAGCTCAGGCAGCTATACCAGAATATCATAGACTTGGTGGCTGAAGCAACCAACATTTATTTCTCTCAGTTCTGGAGGCTAGAAAATATGAAATTAGGGTGCTGGCATGGTTGGCTTCTGGTGTGAGCCCTCCTCCTGGTTTCCAGATGACCACTTTCTTGCTGTGTGCTCACACGGCAGGGTGCAGGAGAGGGGGCAAGCTCTGTCATGTCTCTTGTGAGGGCACTAATCCCATTTGTGAGGCTCCACCTCGACATCATTATTTCCCAATGAGCCCCTAATACCCTCACATTGGGGGCTGCGATTTCAACACGTGAATTTTACGGGGACACAAAATTCAGTCTCTAACATGGGCTGCGGGGTGGTGATGGGAGCTGGGAGGAGGGTATTAGGATTAGCAGTGCCATTAAAACCACACAGTTGGAGCACGAAAGACAGTCCTCCAGAAGAAAGAATGGGTCTTTGTCAGAAGGCAGGGTAGTAGCCACATAAAATAAGTAGATCCCACCACAACAGCAATAATAAACCTTCAAAATCCAAATAACTTTCACCACTAATGCTATGACCCTGTTCAGGAAGAGCTATCATCCCTGGGAGCCTCATTTGTTTTCTTTTTTTTTTTTTTTTAATTTTTTAATGTTTATTTTTCTGAGAGAGAGAGAGCGTGAGTGGGGGAGGGACGAGAGAGAGAGAAAGAGAGAGAGAGAGAGAGAGAGAGAGAGAGAGAGAGAGAGAGATTCTGAAGCAGGCTGCAGGCTCTGAGCCATCAGCACAGAACCTGACGTGGGGCTCGAACCCATGAACTGTGAGCAGGTCGGACGCTTAACCAACTGAGCCACCCAGGTGCCTCTGGAGCCTCATTTCTTAAAGAATGGTGCCCAACAGAGTTGTTTTTCTAATCTTGTTCAGTCATGACAAATATTGTGGTTCTCCTGTCCCTTCAAGAAAACACTCAGAAACAGAGGGTGACTGTAGGTTCCATTTCTCTAAAATGTCTAGAATAGGCAAATTCATAGAGATAGAAGGTAGATTAGTGGTTGCCAGGGACTGGGGGAAAGAGGAGTGATAGCTAAAGTGTTTGGAGTTTCTTTTTGAGGTGGTGCAAATATTCTAAAATTATGTTAATGGTCGCACAACTTTATTGATATACTAAAACCCCTTGGATTGTACACTTTAAATGGATGAAGACAGTGGGTGGGGACAAGGTCATTATTTAACTCAGAGCTATTTCAAGTGTGGACTTCTCACCAGCAGCTGTGTCTCCTGGGAGCTCGGTAGAAATGTAAATTCTTGGGTCCTACCCCAAACTACCAAATCAGAAACCCTGGGGATCCTTAAAGTTGAGGAAGCACTAATTTAATTTAATTCACCATTGCTTTTAATAACAGGAACTCCTCCCCTAAGTGTGCAAAGTGCTACCAGCAGTGCTTCCCAAACTGCAGGTCAAACAAGTTGTAAAAGCAGCAGTAACACATTTTTTAAAAAAGGTTACTTGGGGACGCCTGGCTGGCCAAGTTGAAGGGGCATGTGCCCCTTAATCTCCAGGCCGTGAGTTTGAGCCGAATGCTTGGTGTGGAGATTACTTAAGTAAATAACTAAAAACTTTGGGACAAAGGAACTTTAATTCTGTACTTAGAAGATAACGATACCAACGTAGCATGGATTAACAACCATGGTTACTTGCAAATGAAGATAGGTTGTTTGCTGGAAGCTGCTGAAGCAGTTAAGCAGAGTGATGTGCCTTGAAGATGCAAGTATTTTCTCCATGACCTGCTGGAAAGATGCCTCCATCATTTTTCTCCACCCAAGATGCTGAAATTGGTGTGAATGGAACGAAGGCTGAGATGCAGGTGGAAATTCAGAGGTAGTTCTGTCATCTTGAAAGCCAATTACTTGCTCCAATGCCACATTTCCAGATCCAAGGTTTGAGGACAAATTTATCTCCTGTAATCATGTGAAGCAATGTAAGTGCTGCACACATATTAGAAATAAGAAGCCAGAACAAGAAAAACAATCTTAAGGCTGCTCCTGAAAATATTCAGAAATTCTCTTCTTTAAGCCGTACACAAAAGCTTGGTTAGTGAGCCTTCTTCACTGAAATTGCTTGTCAACATCCACCTAACCTTTAACTGTAGGAGGTAAATTTTGACCTTGGTCAGTTACTGTTAGGAAGGAAACTTAATAAATCGGTGGCAACATCCCCAGAAGCAGAAGTCCATGCTGGCAGGTGCTGGCCAAAAACACTGCACGCCTGCTCTGACTTCACTCGAAAGCAAACATCCATCTGGTACAAAATTGCCAGCATGTGTGTGGTACAGTGGTTGAGAGAGCAGTCCAGCAGCTGTCTGAACTCAGAAGTTTCTGTAGCTACAGTAAGATGTCACATTTTAAATAATGACTGCTGTAACTTTTAATAATAAAATTGTAATATTTTAGAATATGTATAGAAGATCATTCTAGGATAAAATACAGTTGACCCCTGAACAAAATGAGGGTTAAGGTCCCAACCCCATTTGCAATTGAAAATCCACGTATAACTTTTGACTCACCCCAAATTTAACTACGAACAGCCTATTTTTGATAGGGAGCCTTACTGACAACATGAACAGTCAATTAACATATATTTTGTGTGTTATACGTATTGTGTACTGTACTCTTAAAATATTTTTTTCTTTTTTGGGGGGCAGCTATTTCTAGACCATGTGTTTTGTCTGTGAGTTTTTTTTCAAATTGTGGCAACTCTCCAAAATTTTTCCAATATAATTACAGAAAAAAGTGCACCTATAAGTGGACCCATGGAGTTCAAAGCTGCATTGTTCAAGGGTCAACTAACTGTATTTGGTTGTGGCTTTGGCTTACGCCATTGGGCACTTGGCTTAAAATGTGTATTTTGTGCACCCCTGGATTACAATGGACAAAACTGAAAATTAGCATCAGATATCCAGATTTTTAAAACAATTTCCTGGCCTCCTCTACAACTCTGCATCAGCTTGTGTCCTTGTTCAGCTCTCCCTCTCTTCTTCCTCTTCTGTTTTGTTCCTCTCAGGAGCCAAACACAAATTCCTTCCATTTTCTTAGGGGAGAGATTTGGCTGTCTCTCACCTGGACCTCCAAATTCAGCCAGGGCCTTTCTTCACATAGCTACGCCCTTCTAGTAAGTACAGAAACCTGGGGCAACTCCTTCCCCAGACTCTACAGAGACAAATGTATATATTAGCAAATATATGTAATATAATGTAGTTTATATATAATATACATAAGACATATGCAAACAATAGATGATACTAAGTATTAAACTACATAAAAATGTCCGAAAGTGCAAATAAGGGGTGCATGGGAATTCTCCATACCATCTTCACAGCTCTTCTGCAAATCTAAATTTACTCCAAAATAAGAAAAAAAATTAATAGGTGGAAGAATAATATGTTGGAAAGAAAAACAGTCCCGCCAGCAAGACCCCTGTCTGTACTAATATAGAAGAGAGAGAAAACACAGGATGCAAGTAGTCCACACAAGAAACTGTGGAAATAGGGCAAAATCTCACATACTTTATAGAGCAAAGTAGAAGGAAAAACAATGACTTCTCCTATGTCCTGAGGAGACAAAGGACTTAGCTTTCTGAAGGCCTCCTGTACCTCTTTCAGGACACCCTTTAGCTAATTCCGGAGGTACACACATTTACATATCTAGAGGCTCTTTGGTCCTCGACCTTGGAGATAACTACGTTGTCAAAATTGGAGACTGGAAACATTTATCTCTATTCCAAAGGTTAGAGTAAGGACTCCAATTCATGATGTCACTATGTCTTAGGAAACACTCTAAGAAAAGGAGTGAGGGAGAGAATGGTCTCTTTGCCCTCTGTAAACAGAGAAATAGTTTTTATTTACTCTCACAATACCCAGTGTGGAAGACGTGTGTGAAGGAGAACTAATATTCTGCTGGTGAGGATGTGAATTGGTAAACTCCTTTGGAAAACAATTTGGCATCATCTAGAAAAATGAAGGTGCACATACCCCATGGCCTTACTGCTATACTCTAAAGAAACTGTGGTCTAGGTGTACCAGGAGACATAAAAAAATGTCCACCACAGATTATTCAAAGTAGGAGTAAACTGGAAACAACCCAATAGTCATTGACAGGATAATGAATAAATAGTATTATATTCACATAATGGAATACTGTAGAGCAGTGATCATGACTGAACTAGAATTTCACCAATCAAGATGGCTGAATCTCACAAATATACTGATGAGTAAAGGAAGCCACAGAATATAGAATACAGAGTATAAAGACACACACACACACACACACACACACACACACACACACAGAGCATACAGAAGCAAGCAACTCTAAACAAATATTCTTTAGGTTTAAATATATATGTTGTAAAATTACTAAGAAAAGCAAAGGAGTAAAAAAATTAACGAAATTCAAGATAGTGGTTACCACTGGAGGCAAAAGGGATGTGATAGAGATCTTGAAACATTGGTAGGATTGTTTCTTAGATTGAGTGGTACATACATAGATATTGTTTTATTATTCTGTATACCTTATATAGGTAGTATAATCTTTTAAAATATGAAGTAACTCATGGTAGATAGTTTTGTTTTAATGGCAGGTAGAGATAGTAAAAGCCACAGGAGAGATTAGTGCTGGCAGCATTTCCAGAGCAGAACCCTTCAGGAGGAGCTGAGACTTCAGTTGGGCCTTCAAAGGGAGGAGTCACATAATTTTTCAAGCCTGGAAGGAATATGAGAGTTTATTTGCCCCATCCCTTCCTTTTGCAGATGAAGAAATTGAGATACAGGGAAGTACCTTTTTAAAAAAAATTTTTTAAGATTTTTTATTTTTTAAAGTAATCTCTACACCCAGCGTGGGGCTCGAACTCACAACCCTGAGATGAAGAGTCACATGCTGTACCAACTGAGGCAGCCAGGCACTCCGGGAAGTACCTTTTTTTCTTAAAAAAAAAAAAAAAAGATTAAAAAAAAAGCTTAATATATTCTCCACATCATCAGACCAATTGCAAGGTGGAAAATTGGGGCAAAAAGCTCTTTTGAGAAGAGCCTTTTAGGAGTTGAACACCACAGCCCTCCAAATGTCAGGTTGCCATTCTCTTTTTCTCAGTCTTTGCACGCCTCTCTGTTCAGTATATGCTCCTGGCCCTATCACGGGGGCCTGAGTGGGTCATTTGGCTATTGGTGATCCGGCATGACAGGCAGCTATGAGTGGGCAGACAACCTCAGTCTTCTGGGCTTCCCCTCTTGCACAGGACAGGTGCTGCCTGGGGCCTGTTAGAGTCCATTGGGGTAGTGACGGTACCAGATGAGTGTCCTGTCCGTGGTACTCTTAGACTCCTAGGTCATTAGCCCAACACACCTGGAGAGTGCCAAGTACTAGAAATATTATGTATTATTCATTTCATCTTTAAGGGGCTACCTCACTTCATCATACGACTCACCTAACTACTCAGGAACAGGATTATAATGTTCCCTCCCACAGTGGAGGCTGGACATCGTCAGGTTCCACCTCAGAGCTGCCTGGCTCCAAAGTGCGTGCTGCTTTTTACCATAACCTACTGGCTGTGTTATCTTCGTCACTCAAACTATTTAATCCTGTTTTAACCCTGTCTTTCCCTGTCATGAATTAGTAATGTATCTATTTATTTGTGATATTAGTACGTCACTGGATCTAAGGTTGTCAGATTAAATGCTATGCAATATTTGGGACACGTTTATACTAAAAATGATTTCAAGTTTATCTGAAATTCAAATTTAACTGGGCATCCTCTATTTTTAATTTGCTAAATCTGGCAACCCTAACACAAAACCTTTGAGGAGGTACTTTATCATTTCTATTGAGGCTTTCCTCCTCATGGGATAAAGAGCAACTCATGGGATAGGTTGGCCACTGAGTAAAGACCTTAAAGAAGTCTTCTCAAGTCTTAACTGGGGGTGACCGTGCCCCCCACTCCCAACATTTGGCAATGTGTGGAGACATTTTTGGTTGTCCCAATTGGAGGGGAACCTGCTACTGGCATCTAGTGGGTAGAGTCCAGGGATGCTGTTAAACTTCCTACAGGGCACAGGACCGCCCTCCCCTGCCAACAACAAACAATTATCTTGTCCCAAATGCCAATAGTACCGAGGCTGAGAAACCTTACCTTAAAGAATCACTCATCTAAGGCAGTATAAATCCAGGAAAATCATATTATTTATGGGGTTTTTAATCCCTTTAAGGCTACCAATATATTTCCAAATAGGGCTTGGCCTTCTTTTATTTCCTGGAAAAATAATGCCAAAGCCTTTCATTTATCTGAACTAGTTAATTCATAATTATGGATGCTGGTGGCAGCAGAAGTAGACTCAAATTTTTATGTACTTTGGCACATATTAGAATACGCTTGTGATATAAGATTTGTACTCTTAATTATGTTTATTGAATAACATTCTTGATTTGTACTGGGGCGGGGTTAGAAATGAGGTGGTCTCGGGAAACAGTGTCAATATTAGGTTGAAGTACCTGATGGTCAAAACTGGTTGAACGTTGGCACTTTCACATGGTACGACCTGACGGATGCTGTGTGGTAAGACTGCACGAGATGGAAATGCACACTGACCCAACCCTTTGAGTCATGTAGGGCTTTGGCTGGGCCGCAGAGTTGCTGTGGCTGTTGGTCCTGGGGTAGAACTTTCACTGAGCGGTTGGAAGGACAGCTTTAGTTTTTTGTTTTCATTACCAATGGCACTTGGGAAACCCGTCTTTCAGCTATTTGCTGTCCCTGCCCTTTTCTCCTTTATCCGCTTCTGTGCATTTCCCTGGCGTGGGCCATAAAGAACTTAGGTCCCCAGGTGCACACGGTGTGCCCAAGCCTTGAATAGCAGGTAAACCAACCAGGAAAGAGAGTTCTACCTTAATTTCTAGTCTTCAAAATTTGGATCCAGATTTAGCTCAGGGCCCTGTAGTGAAGAAGGAACAGAATGTTTTAATTTTATTTCTTGTCAAGAGCCCCTAGAGATAAGGGACATAAGAGAAATGCCAATTTCCCCCTGTTCAACATCCTTGAACATAAATATTAGCTATATTTTGGAGTAATAGATTTAGAAGGAAAAACTTCTTTGTTTAAAAAAAAAGACTAAGGACAACATATACTAAAATGATTTGAATTTCACAGATGATACCCTACTAATATTTTTAGTTTAGCACCATCTGTTTATCTGAAATTAAATTTCTGGCAAATGGTCACGCCAGGAGATGCTGTTTTTATTTTTGTGTGCAGCTGAAACACAGAATAATAAAAATCTGCTTGAGTTGAAGAAATATGTTCATAAAATGTTTCTTTTTTAATCTGAGTTGGCTGAGAAAATGACTTTTTAATCTAGTGGCAGCTGCTTTCGTTTGGCTGGTTTTCAGTCTAAATAGTTTATGTTGGAGACAGATCATTTGTTTTATATTTGGATGCAGTATACTAAACAGTGCCTTTTGAGCTATGAGGAGGACCCAGATATACAAACATCTCATTCTCTCATTAGCCTACCTTTCTGATGATCTCTTGTTTCTTTGACCGACACAAGTGGCACGCGGTAGGTCTGTAAATTAAAAGCACAAGTGGCAAATTGCATAGCACCCAGTTGCCGTGTTATTTTTATTCGACTCTAAGAAAGTCACATCCTACACATTAATTGGCATTTGTTTACAGGAGGGGAAAACGATGGCTTTTGAAAATCTGACTCAGTGGAAACCCTTCTCGTCACACTGGCTTGCAAATAGAATCACTGCACTCCCTTCGGGTACTGTGGGTGATCCCACTGGGAGCCTGATTCTTCCCAACAGAGCGTTAATTAAAGAAAGCCACCTCTTGGCCCCTGTCTTGCTCCAGCTACACTTCAGAATCTTCCAGCCACCTCTTTAATCAACAACATGTGTTCGATGCCTACTTTTAATGTGAGGCACTGCAGCTCTCACCCTGATTTCAAAGGCAGTGGCAAGGACAGGGTGGGGGGCTTACTGCATTCTTTCCAAGTCAGCGCACCTAAACCTACATCAAAGACGCCACTAACATCGGCCAATGACCTGAAATAACCAAAACTTCCCGAGAAAGGCGTGAATTAATTTCATGGGAGAGAGGGATCTGGCCTGTCTGCCTTAGTGCCCTAGCACTTTGTGCCCAGGTCTCATTATGTTTATCTAAGAAACCTGCTTGTCCTGGGCACAGTTAATTTTTGTACCAGTTTCTCTTAATAATGAAAAAACGATGCATTATTTTGAAGTGTAGAGGCTGGTCTTCAGAAATAAACTCATTGACTCAGAAAAGTGAAACGCATCTTAAAGAAAATGGATGTATTGGTTAGCTCGGGCTGCCATAACAAAACACCACACACTGGGGAGCTTAAACAACAGAAATGTATTTCTCACAGTTCTGGATGCTGAGAGGAAGTCCAAAAAGGTGCTAGATCCTGCTGAGCGCTCTCTTCCTGGCTTGTACAGCCTTCTTGCTGTGATCTCATAGGGCAGATTGTGGTGGGGTGGAGGTAGGAGTGGGGGAGAGGGGGCACGGAGATATCTTCCTCTTCTTGTAAGGCCATAGTCCTATCAGATCAGAGCTCCACCCTTATGACCTCCTTTAACCTTGATGACCTCCTAAAACCCCTGTCTATAAATACAGTCACTCTGGGGGCTAGGGATTCAACATATGTATTTTGGGGGGACACAATCCAGTACAGAGCAATTGGACTGGACTAAAAAAGACACTTAAAAAAATTTTTTTTAAGTGTTTATTTATGTTTTGAGAGAGAGACAGAGCATGAGCAGGGGAGGGGAAGAGAGGGAGACACAGAATCCAAAGCAGGCTCCAGCTTCGAGCTATCAGCACAGAGCCCAATGAAGGGCTCAAACTCGTGAACTGTGAGATCATGATCTGAGCCGAAGTTGGATGCTTAACGGACTAAGCCACCTAGGCGCCCCTAAAAAACACACTTTAGTAATAAGACTCTCAAATTACCATAAAAAAACAACTTAAGAATTTTGGTATTAATATTATTACCTTTTAATTTCATGTTTCGAAAATAAATCCATTTTCAGAGTTTTACTTACAATTTGAAAAGATGCCAAACCAATCTATGGAATATTAAAAGTCAGGATAGGGGTGCCTGAGTGGCTCAGTTGGTTAATGGTCCGGCTTCGGCTCAGGTCATGATCCTGCAGTTCATAAGTTCAAGCCCCGCATGGGGCTCTGTGCTGACAGCTCAGAGCCTGAAACCTGCTTCAGATTCTGTGTCTCCCTCTCTCTCTGCCCCTCCTGCACTCGCACTCTGTCTCTCTTTCAAAAATAAGTAAACATTAAGAAACATAAAAATAAATAAAATAAAAGTCAGGATAGTCATTCCAGGGGACAGGGTGGGGGTAGTGACTGAAAGGGGGCACAAAAGGGGCTTCTGGGATCCTGCAGTGCTCCATTTCCCATTTGGGTGCTGATTCAAAGGATGTGATCAGTTTGTATCTGGTGAGCTGTTAGTATATAATTTGTGTACTTTACTCTATGTGTGTTCTAGGTCAATCAGAAGTTAAAACACAAAAGAAAAATCTGAATGATGTGTTTAATACTAGAGGTAAATGAGACAATTGTCCCGTTGAGTCCCAAACTAGACAGTGAACAGGCTACTCCTCCTTTGTGTTTTCTGCTTCAAAAAGGCAGCAGGGGTTAAAATCTAATGAGTTGGAGCATATGAAGACGACTAGCCTTGTATAAGGTTGAGTATAATATTATCTTCCCACAGGCACAAGCAGAAAGAACTGCAGACACAGTGAAAATTTCTGGCTGACATTGCTTGATGCTGTTTTTCTCAGCCTGGTAGCTCAGCAGCTGGAGGCTAAAAAGCCAGGTTTCCAGGGACAGGAGGAAGGCTTTCTGCGTAAGAGGCAGCGTGGACTCCAGAACAGGGGCCTAGCCGGAGTCCTCTCGACAGCAGAGGCAATTTTAAGTGGGTTGTAAACAAACACCGCCATGTTGTTCCAGGAAGCTCCAGCTGCCCCAGGAAGAGGCTTTGAATCTGTACAAGTGCCAAAGCCGGTTTTCCTAGGTGATGTGTGGAGCCGAAGGATCAAGTGATATGTCTCTGACCCCGGATGTCAGTGTCCCTAGAAGCTTCACACCCACACACCCAAGGGGGAACTTGTCTTCCTCAAAACAGCTGCAGTTACAGAGCTTGCTCCGTGTAACCTTTTACACCAGCCAGCGTCTGCTTTGTAGACGCCTTCCAGGGCTACAAACAAGATTACTGCCCAAATTGTAGAACGCCAGGACTCTGCTCCATTGTTCCCAGCTTACACATTCAGTATTTGATTGTTTCACATTGTGCTTTAACTCCCTACAGAATATTAACAGCAGTAGCCAGTTGAATGTTTTCCAAACCATTTACGTGTGTGGCGCTGACCGTGCCACACAGGCTAATGGAAATTTCATTGTTCCAGGAGTGCTGGCTCTGTCGACAACCATCTCGGTGTTCTCGACTTACTTTTTATAATTGTTGTGATGTAATTTTATTTATTTACTTATTTTTCTAATGTTTACTTATTTTTGAGAGAGAGAGAGAGAGAGAGAGCGAGAGAGCTTGAGCGGGGGAGGGGCAGAGAGAGAGAGGGAGACACAGAATCTGAAGCAGGCTCCAGGCTCTGAGCCGTTAGCACAGAGCCTGACCCGTGGCTCAAACCCACCAACCGGAGCCTCCAATTAGTTTATGATCAGAGGGAAGCAAAGACTGAGGAGAGCCCCAGGGAACACCCTCCACCCCCAGCAGGATGGCAGTCTTGACATGGCAATTAAGAAATGGACGGGGTGCCTGGGTGGCTCAGTCAGTTAAGCATCCAACCTGACTCAGGTCATGATCTCATAGTTCATGGGTTTGAGCCCCACATCGGGCTCTGTGCTGACAGCTCAGAGCCTGGAGCTTGCTTCAGTTTCTGTGTCGCCCCCTCTCTCTGCCCCTTCATTGCTCACACTCTGTCTCTCTTTCTCTCTCTCTCTCTCTTCCTCAAAAATAAATAAACATTAAAAAAACTTTTTTAAAATAACTGCATCAAATGCTTTTTACAATTAATTTGGGAGCTCTTAGTTGTTATTTCCCTGCAGAAATGTTTCCTTGTGGAAAAAAATTACGTTGTTGAGGGATTGCGTCTCAGCCTTTTGGTGAAGATCAAGTGAGGTTGTTGAGGTTGTTGAAAAGTTTTGATTTGGTGTTTGTGGGTTCTGTGTGGATGTGGTGGCAACAAGCCTATCTCTTCCTGCTTTACTATGAGACTCTAGACATTCCTGATCACATCAGTCTCTAGCTGTTGGTAAGTTTCCAAACGTTGAGGGATGTAGCTCTCTTTTCTTCACCATTATCCAACGATTGACACTCAAAATGTCCTTGGACCACCAGCATGGGATTACCACAGAGCTGGGCAGAAGGACAGAATCTCGGGCCCCATCTTAGCGTATATAATAGCATAATTTGCATTTTAACAAGATCTTCTGAGTGATTCCTACACACATGCAAATGAATCGGCGCATAGGCAAAGGCAGGAATTGAGAGATCCCTCTTCTCAAAACTTCTCCCACTGGGCCAGGACTGCTATTATTTAGGATGAATTTTTCTAGTTTGTGCCACTTATTATGAAATATGCCTGGCCTGCCTAACTCAGTAAGTCATTTTCAGTTCAAAGCCTTCCTGTGAATTCATCCACTAGGGCCTTTCCAACTCGACAGATGGCAGAGAGCAGGTTGACTGAGGAGTGAAGGTGGGAGGAAGGAAGTGGAGTAGAAAATGCAGCGCCTTCGGTGGAAGAAAGTAGGCAGTCTCCATAACTGGCACCCTGGAGTAGGGCTGCACGGGCGGGCGACAGGAAGGAGCCAGATATCAACGACAGTGATCACAATAATGGTAAATCTATGTGGTGCAGGAATGCCTAAACTCGTTTGACAATAAGAGTCACCTCAGGGAGGAGGGGGACTTCTTAAAAAAATAGGTTCCCCAGAGGCAGGGAATTATGGAATGTTCACCCTGGTTTATGGTTTATTCACCTTGGGCTTATGACATCTGAGTCTCTGGGGGAGCAATGTGTGTATTTTTTTTTTAAGTTTATTTATTTATTTTAGAGAGAGAGAGCATGCGCACTCATGAGCAGGGGAGAGGCAGAGAGAGAGAGCGAGAGGGAGAGAATCCCAAGCAGGCTCTGCACTGTCAGCACAGACACCAGCTTGGGGCTGGATCTCATGAACCATGAGATCACTACCTGAGCCAAGATGAAGAGTCGGAGGCTTAACCGACTGAGCCACCCGGATGCCCCAATATCTGTATTTTTAAAAAATTTTTTAAATGTTTATTTTTTTTGAGAGAGACAGAGCACGAGAGGGGGAGGAGCGGAGAGAGAGGGAGACACAGAATCCGAAGCAGGCTCCAGGCTCCGCACTGTCAGTGGACAGAACCCGACACAGGCTCCAACCCATGAACTGTGAGATCGTGATCTGAGCTGAAGTTGGACACTTAACTGACTGAGCCACCCAGGCACCCACACTCCCCCCCCCCGCCGCCCAATATCTGTATTTTTAACAAGTGCCTCAGGTATTCACATCCACAGGCATGACTGAGCAAATGGATCCTGTGCCTGGTGTTCTATAAATATTATTTCTAGTGCCCACAATAAGCCTAACAAATTGTATGACATTTTACTACCTGCCCTTTGTAAAGGAGAAGTTCAGGGCCCTGCCCGGTGTCACACAGTACAGAACAGAGGCAGGATTCCATCCCAGATCTGACTCCAAAGCGTTTGTTCTCTTTACTCCGTCATACCTTAACCTTTGTAGGGGACAAAAATTTTCCCCTTCTTCCCTTCTAGATTCTTTGACTGGTCTAATAATGAAATTGACATGAGACAGATTAACAGGAGCACAACTAATTTAATTATATATGTGTGGCAGCTCGAAGATGTGAGACTCAAGGACAAGTTGAGCTAACGGGTAGGGCCTGGGGCTTCTAAGGGAAGAAGGGTGATTGACAGGACAAAAGAAGTGCAGATGTTTGGTGATGAGAGGGTTGCCCTGCCAAGCGAGGTGGCCCACTCAGATGAGAAGGTATCTCTGATAATAGCTCTCTTTCTGGGCCGGGCCCCTATCTAAGTTCTTTAAGGTAATTGAGGGAAAGGTAAAAGCTTTTCTTGATTCTGCTGAGTCTTGACCGCCTTCAACTCAAAACAATCCACATACCAAAGTGGCACGTTTTGGGGTTGCATATTCTGCTCCCCTTCACCTTCCGTCAAGCTGTTGTGGCCCAAAGGTTATTCTACCCAGAACACACTCTGTTTTCCCCAACCCCACCCTTTGGGGGTGGCAGTTTCTGCAGAAGTTTCCTAATTTGATTCTGAAATTATGACATGAACATCCAGATTTGGGTGGAGTTGGACAAGGAAACCACACTGGTGAACTAGGAAGGATGACGCCTCCTTCCTCCTGCTGCGGTTAATAACCAACAGAACTAATAACCCGGGCCTAGGCTGCTGGTCCCAAAGGGAGGAAAGGCAGGGCTCTCTTGGGGAAGTGAGAATTTCTGGTTGCCTTGGTAGTAAAGCAGTTTTCGAAAATGATGGAAGCAGACGTATATTGTTCTTGCCCTCTGAAACCTTATTTTGTTTCAAGAAATCCCTAGAAAGAAAACACACTAATTTAATACGGCAATGTTGAATAGTGATAGTAGCAAGAACAGGGCACCATCTGGTACATTTGAATAATTGTCAAGGTTGGCTTTTCTTTAAATGCTGCTTATTACTCAGTCCACCCGTATTCAATTACTAGAGCTAGAAGTCATCTGGTGGTGATGTGTTGGTATTACAAGAGTGTACCTGCATAATAAACTCGTCAACTTGGACTCAGTTTGGAAATTCAGATGCAACGTTTGACCTTCATCTGTATTTAATCTCGTGTTGTTGGTCACAGCCTCCTTTCTGGATTTGTTTCAGAAACTTTGGGTCCTGATTCTGTCGTTTAGGATGGTGGTTTCTCATGCAAGGTATATAAACCCCAAAATAATCCACTGGGATGTAGAAAACAAAATTGCCTTTTTCATTAAAGTTTTTATTTTATATGTACCTTGTAATGTATATGGCATTGTACTGTACTGTAGTAGTAGAATATGTATAAGATTTAGAAATGAATGCGTATAAATATACTGGGGTGAGGCTGCATGATGAAAACTTCCCACCCTTTGGGATGCTGGCTCAAAAAATTTATACACTTTTCTTGCTGTGTATTAACTCTTCCTCCCAGCGTCATGTTATCTGCTCATTTGACAAGAATGCCTTTATCCTTGTGATTTTGGTTCAGGCTTACCCTATGTAGGATCATGTGTTAAATGTTCTAGTATATACAAGGATAAGGCATATGTCTTGCTCTTGCAAAGTCTACTATCTGGAATGGAGATGTCGATAATGGTAGTGACTGTGGAAAAGGTGACCATGATAATGGTGGGGATAATGATGATGATGATGATGGCCAAGAAAGGGAAAGGGAGACGAAAGCCTCATTTATGGTTGACATTAAAGCAAAGCTGAAATCAACTGCTTCTCCTCCACGCTATCTGGTAATGTGACATCTTTCACTAGCACTCTTCCCTGCTTGTTCATCTTGCTTCCAGCGCAGCTTAAAAATACTTTTTAGTCATCGTCAGCATGTACTATAATTCTCAGCTTCCTAGGATTTAGAGCCTTGGGAACAGGAGGTTTTTCTAGGCCTCTGCCACTCTTCTGTATTTTGGTCCTCGGTGCTCCACAAGCTGTGAGTCATGACTCCCATATGGCGGGATTCCCTCCCCTCCCCTCGATCCACACGCCTGCCCAGCCATCTGCTGCCACTCTCAAGGTTATGGAGCAAGAGATGACACAGGGAAAGGAAAGGAAAACACCAGGAACGTGAACACTGTTTTATAAATGAAACTGAAAAAAAGATGTATTTTCTTATTACAAAAGCAATTTGTATTCATTGCAGAAAATCAGAAAATGAAGCACAAAGACAAAACAAACAAAACAAAAACACAACACAGCTTCCCTCACAGCGTCATTAATCATTCCAAGCATCTCCACATACGTTTTTCCAAACCTGCCTCCTGCATGTATTTAGGTAGCTAGCTATCAAACAAAATGGGACCATTACCACTTTATTTCGTAACTGTCTTTTGAACTGAATCAATGAACATCTTTCTGTATCTGTAACTAAGCCCCCACACTAGCATTTTTTATGTTAAAGGAGTATTTTCTATGCGAGGCATTATTCCAATCGCTGCAGTTTATATACAAAAATAGGTAAGATCGTCTCTGCCCTCAAATGGGTATAACATTATTTTTTTCTCTAACATTTAGGTCATTTCCATATTTTTGCTTTTACAAGAAATGTGTGATGAGTATCCTTAGAGCTAAATCTTTGCATATACCCTTAATTTTTCCACGATTGTGTTGGCTACTGTCTGTTTGCCCCTCTGAGTTTACTCCCCATCCCTCTTTGCCTTGCTCTGTGGTCTGCGTCAGTGGGCTCGTTTACTCTCTGGCAACGGGAAGCACAAGCAGGACATCAGGGGAGGGTAGAGAAAGGTGGGTGGTATATTCTGACTTCCACACTGTCTCCTTGTGGATTGTCACTAGCTGCATTCTTGTATTGATGATGGCTGTGGTGCCTCGGCAGTCCTCTCCCAGGACTCGGTTCTCAGGGACTTGCTCACCCCAGGGTACCACACCATTCCTTGATGGTTTCCCTTAACCTTGCCCTTGCTCTTATAGACAGTTCTTCATTAAACCCTTCTCTGTTACCCCCATGGGAGTGTGCCATTTGTTTCCTGGCAGGACCCTGGAGGTTAAGGCATCCTCCTCCTGGCATATTGTGCATCCCTAACCACTTGCCTGCATTGGGAACCTGGGATGGATGGTGCAGAAAGGTCAAGAATTCCCTTTTCTCCTTTGATTTA
Organism: Lynx canadensis; assembly: GCF_007474595.2. NCBI lineage: Eukaryota > Metazoa > Chordata > Mammalia > Carnivora > Felidae > Lynx > Lynx canadensis. Next base: position 12,003,990 of record NC_044321.2, read on the forward strand.
AGACCTGGACACCAGTGACTAGTGAGCGGCTATCTCCCATTTCTTTCTCCTGGACCCCTCCATACCCCCATGGAGATCTCTCAATCGGTGACTATGGGACTCTGGTGGGGGCACAAGAGAGAACCAGGAGCACCTGGAGCTTTGACCACAGGGCCTGTGTCACCTTCATCTTGTTTTTTTCTTTTTAGTCCTGGAATTAATATATTTAATTTATTTATTTATTGGAGTATAACATACGATGTTATATTAGCTTTAGGTGTACAACTTGTTGGTTCAACAGTTCTATAAATTACTCAATGCTCAGCACAGTAAGCAAAGTCACCATCTGCCACCATATAACATTGTTACAATATTATTGACTATATTCCCTATGCTGTACTTCTCATCTCTATGACTTACTTATTTCATAGCCAGAAATTTGTACTTCTTAATCCCCTTTGTCCATTTCACCCATCCCCCAACCCACCTCCCCTTTGGCAACCATCAATTTGTTCTCTGTATTTAGGAGTCTGTTTTGTGTTTTAGGTTACACATATAAGTGAAATCATATGGTATTTGTCTTTCTCTGTCTGATTTATTTCACTTAGCATAATGCCCTCTACATCCATTTATGTTGTTGCAAATAGCAAGATCTCATTCATTTATGGCTGAGTAATATTCCATTGTGTGTGTGTGTGTGTGTGTGTGTGTGTGTGTGTGTATGTATACATATTCTCTATCCATTCATCTATTGATGGATACTTGGATTGCTTCCATGTCTTGGCTATTGTAAATAATGCTCCAATGAACATAGGGATGCATATATCTTTTCAAATTCATGTTTTTGTTTTCTTTGGGTAAATATCCAGTCCTGGAATTACTGAACAATATGGTACTTCTATTTTTAATTTTGGGAGGAACATTCATACTGTTTTCACAGTGGCTGTACCAATTCATATTCCCTGCAACACTGCACAGGGCTCTTTTTTCTCCCTATCCTCAGCAACATTTGTTATTTTTTATCTTTTTTATTCTAGCCATTCTGACAGGTGTCAGGTGATATCTCATTGTGGTTTTGATTTGAATTTCCCTGATATAAGTGATGTTCAGTATCTTTTCACGTGTTTGTTGGCCATCTGGATGTTTTCTTTGGAAAAATGTCTATTCAGGTCCTCTGTCCATTTTTAAATCAGTTTATATGGTTGGTTTTTTTTTTTTTGGTGTTGACTTGTATAAGTTCTTTATGTATTTTGGATATTAACCCCCCTTTCCTTGTTTTTGGTGCCAGAAGCCTTCCCTGGGGACACAGTGAATTAGGAGTGGTTGTGTGGCCAGTTCTTATCCTTATAAACACCTGAGCTCATAGCAAACTTTGTTTCTTTAGTTCTTTCTCTACTTTAGTCTTAAGTGGTATTATAGTATTCTTTTTTTTAAAGTTTATTTATTTTTGACAGAGAGAGAGAGAGAGAGAGACAGAGCATGAGTTGGGGAGGGGCAGAGAGAGGGAGACACAGAATCCAAAGCAGGCTCCAGGCTATGAGCTGTCAGCACAGAGCCCGATGCGGGGCTCGAACTCAAGGAGCGTGAGATCATGACCTGAGTCGAAGTTGGACGCTCAACCGACTGAGCCACCCAGGCACCCCTAGTATTCTCATTAAATAGGCAGAGCTTTATTTTTAGAGCTTCTAGCTTGAATTAGTCCCCTGATACTATCTCTTCTGTGGTTTTCTCTTTTCTGTGAATCAGTAGAAATGTGTTTTCTTAAAAGTCCACATCCAATTTTACCTTCCTTGCCTTTTGAATTTTTAGATAATGCTACCTCTTTCTTCAAAAGTTTTTCACACTTCTGTTTAATCAGTTGTTCTTGACTGTTCAGAATTAAGTGTCCCATTTCTTTTGTCTGCCTCCTGTTCAAGATTTCTTGTAAGACTAGCCAAGAATGATCAAATACTCTTCTTTTTAGTAAGATGAAACTTTCAGATGTCCACGTATTTGGGGTTCCCATCTTATTGCTGTGCACCAGGGCCCTGCTCCTTGGTGCATTACCTTGTTCTGGAATTCAATTGCCAGAGGTGGGCACTTAGAAGGAGTTTAGTTTCCGAGTCAGAAAGATCTAGAGTTAAATGCAGTCACTTACTGGCTTTGTCACTTTAAGTCTTCTATCTTTACTGAGTCTCAAGTTTCCTGGCTTCCCTCTCAATGTTGTTGGGAGAAATAAATGAGATGACCTGTATATAATAAAGAATCTAGCCCAGCATGTGGAAGAGTGGTGCCTCAGACCGTGTAACTTTCTCTTCCCTCCCTCGGCTCCCTTCTTCTTTCCCATCTCTCTGCCCTCCTCCCAACATCTCTTCCCTCATCCCCATTTCTTCCCTCCTGCCCCCCCCATGTTTTTCTCCTTCCCTTCTTTACTTTCCTCTCCCTCTCTCGGCTTACCCCTTTTCCTCTTCCCTTTCTCCCTCATCACTTCTCCTCTCCCTTCTTTTTCCTCCCCATTTCCTCTTCTTTCTCTCTCTTCTCCCTCCCCACTTTCCCCTCTCTTCTCTCCACTTTCTCTGACTGTGAGACTTACTCCAAAGGAAAACTCCTAGTTGTAAATCTAGGCCCCCCAAAGGCTTTTCCAGTATTTCTGAGTTCTTTCATGAACTTTCTCCTTGTAGCGTCAAGACACAAAGAATGATGGGAAGTTGCTGATAATGATCATTATTTTCCCGGGCTTTGAAAAATGCTTGTCTAGTGTTCCAGACTGAAGATTTGTTGTGTTGAATCAAAAGATGATTACTCGAATGGGGCACCCTGCTGGCTCAATCAGTAGAACATGCAACTCTCGATCTTGGGGTTGTGACTTCAAGCCCCACATTGGCCATAGAGCTTACTTAAAAAAAAAAAAAAGATAAATCCTCAAATTGGTTATATAATTTGTCAAATGGTCCTATCCCTGGTGGAAGGGAGCTGGCTGGCTAGCATGAGCCAGTTCAATAATTCTGAGGTATTTGGAGTTGGGTTGGAAGTATGATCCTGGGTTTCAGGAAACTGCTGTATCAGTTGATAAGGGCTGCTCTAAAAGCTACCTGGAGAAATGCATTGTGAGTCCTTTGCACCAGAATTGACACTTCACTTGGTCCCTCCTTCTCAATTCGTACAAATTCTCAACTTTTCAAGGAGAATACGTTGGTCTTAAGATATTTTAGGAATTTACATCATAATGTTATGACAGAAAAATATTTTTTTTCTTAAATTTTTATTATGTAATGTTTTATGTATACAAAATAATGAATGGGGGCACCTGGGTGGCTGAGTTGGTTGAGCATCGAACTCTTAATCTCAGCCCAGGTTGATGTCTTAGCCCAGGGTCTTGAGTTCAAGCCCCATGTTGGGCTCCGTGCTGGGTGTGAAACCTACTTAAGAAAATAGTAAATGTAATATGTAATGTATATATACATATACATATATGTATGTATGTATGTTGTGGAAAATATTAAAATATAAATACACAGGGGTTGAAACATTAATATGTGGCCTCTCCTCCATGATTTTTACTTTTTCCACCAAAATAACTGCTCTTCTGAATTTTGCATTCCCTTTTATTAAAAACAAAACACTTTTTGCCATATATAGATGCATTCCTAAACAGTTTATTTTTGCTTTGTTTGGAGCTTTATAAAAAAATGACATCAGGGGCGCCTGGGTGGCGCAGTCGGTTAAGCGTCCGACTTCAGCCAGGTCACGATCTCGCGGTCCGTGAGTTCGAGCCCCACGTCGGGCTCTGGGCTGATGGCTCGGAGCCTGGAGCCTGTTTCCGATTCTGTGTCTCCCTCTCTCTCTGCCCCTCCCCCGTTCATGCTCTGTCTCTCTCTGTCCCAAAAATAAATAAACGTTGAAAAAAAAATGACATCATAATGTGTATAGTGTTTTTTCACTCAAGTTTCTAACATTCATCAATTCACTTATATCATTGTTTATAGCTGAAGTTCATTCCTTTTTACTACTGTTCTTATATTCCATTTGGTGAACATTACCACAATTCACTTATCCTTTGTCCTGTCTGTGAACAATTTTGGTTGTTTATTGTTTCCAGGCGTTCTTACAATAGTCTTGTTAACAAAGATAAGAAATATACTAATAAGAATTTTTAGTGTTCCTTTGTCAAATTGTCATAAACACTAGATTTGTTTGCCTCGTATCCCTTTGAGCTTTTTCTATTTCATTATTCCCACTTACCACCTAAAGAAACCTAGATGCAGGAAAAGAAAATGAATGATTTACCCAGGCTCTGTTGTCACTCCTGCCATTTCCACTATTATTAAATTCAAAAACCAGTTACGTCCCCTCTTGGTTCTTCTTCTCTAAACAAAGAGGAGCCCCTTCCATTCTCACACCAGAATTAGGAAGTTATTAATTTTTATCTCACAAAACTATGATCCAGGAGGCAGTGTGTTGCAGTGAAAACAATACTGGCAAAAGAGGCAGCAAGACTTGGCTTTTAAAATACTGGCATGAGCAGTTAGAGCAGGGGGTAGTCTTGTGCAAATTACTTTATTCTCTCAATTTCATTTTCCTCATCTGCAAGATACAGATTGCAATGCCTTCCTCACAAGGTGGCTCACTGATTATGTGACGTGTGAAAGGCCCAGTCATCACATTATAAAATATGGAACAGAGGAGGATTCACAGCCTGTCCAATGGGACTCATGATCTCACCCTAAAAAAAGACACAGGTAGAATACAGAAAGAGATCAGTTTTGGCTTGTGCAATTTCTGACCCTTCTGCAGATCTTTCTAGCTTAGAAAAGAGGAATAACGAGGGCCTTTACTGACCTGATGGTGTAGGGGTAGAAAAATGTTCCCTTCTTCCTTTCTAGGTTCTTTGGCTGGTCTAATCATTAAATTGACATAAGACAGATTAACAGGAGAAAAACAAATTTACTTAGTGTGGGTGCCCCAAAGACATGAGACTCAAAGGCAGCCAGGCAATTAAGGCTTATATGCCATCTTGAGCCAAGGAATGGGATGGGCGCCTGGGCTTTCAAAGGGGAAGAGGGCAATTCACAGGATATAACAGCAGAAGTTTGGTTATTAATGTTTGCCCTGCTGCACAGATAGATCTTTCAGATGAAAGTTATCTCTGGTAATAGCTCTTCTTCTGGGGCAAGCTCGCTGTCTAAATTCTCTTAAGCAGTTAAGGGAGAGGTAAAAGTTTTTCTTGAGTCTGCTGGGTCTTGATTGTCTTTAGCTCAAAATAATACACATGTCAAAGTGGCACATTTTGGGGTGGCGTATTGCGCTTCCCTTCAATGGTAATGTAATGTTTTGGCTTTGCTTTGGATATCAGCTTTTTCTTCCCCAGCCTATCTTGTGGGTTATTTTAACAGTCCTTGCATTCACAGCATAAAAGTCCTTTGTATTCTGACTGGCAAAGAAAAACTGATCACAGTGTCTAATAATTAAGGAGATCATGCTTTTACGCTTGGAGAAAATTTTAAATTAATAAATGTGAATTAGTGTTAATTAGTTAATTAATGTTAAGGCCATTGCATAGAACATTTAAATCCAGATATTGGATGGGAGCTGCATTGGGAGTGTGACTTAGTCTTTCTTGATCTTTACTCTATCCTCAGTGCCTTGCACAGTGACTACCCATAATAGTTGATCAAAAAATATTTGATGAATGAATAAGTGAAAGGGCTACTTCTTTTTTGTCTTTTCCTGTTGCTAAAATAATATTTTTTTCCTGTTCAGAATCTTGAATAATGGAGGTTTGGGATATCCTGAAAGTTTGTCAAAATGTAAGCAACGTCCCTTTGGAGCAATTATCTCTGAAATACAAATATTCCTGGGAATAACATACTGTCATGCTGAAGAACTAATGGATAAACTGAGTTTAGCTAATCCTATGGCTCATCCTCAGCCTCGGGGTTTAGGGAAGAGACTTGGGGAAGGGAACAAAGACATCACAAACACCTTTATGAATTAGTCTAATTGGAATTAGTTTAACTGGAGGCTTTCCTGCTGACAATTTGCTGATATTCATGGCTGGAAGGAAAGAGACAGAATGGGGGCGGGAGAGGAAAAAGGCCTAATCTGGGAGTCTGGACCTCTGTGAGGGAAAGGAGCCTGGAGTGGAGCTTACCAGAGCAACCTGAATACACCTTGCATGGGGAAATGGAGGTCAGGCAGACAAACCTTGTCTACATGCCCTTTTCTAGGGGGTAGATAAATGAAGTTATAGTATCCTGCCATAACAGAGGTCTCACAGTAGAGTAATAACTTCTATTCGTTCATTACTCCATTTAACAAATATTCAGGGAAGGCCTTCATTGTTCCAGGCATTCTTCTAGGGTCTTGGGGTACATGAGTGAAGAAAATGGACAGAGATCCCTGCCGTCATAGAGCTTATATGCTACTGGGGAGAGACAGACAATAAACGAAAGATGCAATAAGTAAGCAAACCGTATAATATGCTAGAAAGTGAGACGAACGAGAGGGAGCAGAACATGCCTGCCACCCTAAAATGTGCCACTTTGACATGTGGATTATTTTGAGCTGAAGGCAATCAAGACCCAGCAGACTCAAGAAAAACTTTTACATCTCCCTTAACTGCCTAAAAGAATTTAGACAGGGAGCCTGGTCCAGAAGGAGAGCTATTACCGGAGAAAACTTTCATTGGAAAGACCTATCTGTGCGTCAAGGCAACCATCTAATGTCCTCCTCCCCTTTGAAGGCCCAGCCCCTATCTCATTTCTTAGCTCAAGATGGCATATGTCTTAATTGGCTGACTGCCTTTGAGTCTCATGTCTTTGGGGCACCCGTACGGACAAAATTAAATTTTTCTCCTGTTAATCTGTCTTATGTCAATTTAATGATAGGCCAGCCAAAGGACTTAGAAGAGTAGAAGTAAAATTTTCTTCTACTATACTAGCAATAGAAAACCAAACATGTGGAGCAGGGAAAGGGACACTGAATGTGGGAAGAAAAGGGGAGCCATTGGAGAAATTTCAGCAGAGACAGCAGTATGATCTCACATGTTATAGAAGGTGCCACCTCCCTGGCTGCTAGAATACATGTGTGGCAAGGACAGATTCAGACAGAGAGACCTACAATTCAGGCAGAGTTACAATTACCCAGGCAAGAGGCCAGGTGCTTGGACCAGGGTGGTACCAGTGAGGTGGTAAGAGGAGATCAGATCGTGGATGTATTTTGAAAGTAAAACCATCATAATTTCTTGATGAATCAGATATGGGGTGGCAGAAAATGAAAAGAGTTGGGAATGTGTCAAGAGTTTTTGCCTGAGCAAATAGAAGGCAGATGTTGCCACTACTTGAGGAAAGGTTGCTGGTAGAGAAGAAGGTTTGGGGGGAAACAGTTTGGAAATGTTGAGTTTGAGGTGTCTGTCACATGGGATTGTTGACTGTGCAGTTGGATGTATGTGCCTGAATTGGAAAGAAGTATGGGCTGGAGATATAACTAGGGGGAATTAAAGGCATTCTGTACCATTTAAAGCCTCGAGATGGGTTGAGATCATACAGAGAATGGCGGAGAAGAAGAGAGCCAGTATTAAGCCCTGGAACATTACATGAAAAGAAGAGGAGGCCAGCAAAGGAGATTGAGAAGGTGCAGTCAGTGAGATGAGGAAAGCAAGAGAGGGTGGGGCCCCGGAAACCAAGGAAGAAGTGTGTATCAAGGAGGAGGGATTATGGACTGTGCAAACTGCTGCTGCTAGGTCGGTGTAAGAGAAGACTCAACCGGGGATTCAGCAATACGAAGATCATTAGGGAACTGTGGAGAGTGGCTTCAGTGGAGTGATAACATGAAAGGCATAACTGAAGTGAGTTTCATGGAGAATGGGAGGAGAAGGATTGAGGAAGGCAAGAACAGAGAGAGCTATTTTGAGGAAAGACTTACCTTTCTGGGAAGTTATATGGCAACATGTTTTTTAAAATAAGTAATTAAATTCTTTTAATTATTAAAATTTAAAAATGAAATAATTTTTAATTAATATCTTTATTTTACAAGGATACTCTTACTCAATAATTCTAAGAAGCTTTTTGTTGTTGTTTTTAAAGAAAATGTAATCAGAGATATGCACTGAGATTGGCCTACATCTTTAAACACAAGGATGCACATGGCCTTTACATGTGACTTCGGCTTTCTCACAGCATGGTGGCTGAGTTCCCAGGACAAGAGACCTGAGTGAAAGTCACATGCGAGTATCATCTGGGGAGACTTGACAAAAAATGTGTGCCTTCAACCCCCAGAAATTCTGATTCTATTTCTCTGGGATGGGCCCAGGTATTGAGATTTTTATAAGCTCCCCAGGTTGGTTTTGTGTGGCCAGGGTTAAGAACCACTGTTCTCGTGAAGAGTATATGAAACAAAAGATTCGGCTCCCCAAGTGTCTGCTATCAGCAGTGGTTCCACAGTGGTTCCAGAATGTTTCCAGAGGTTTTAGTCATGGCCTGTGACATTGAAAGGCCTGCTGTAGAAATAAGATCAGGACAATGCCTGAAGCAGTTGGATCACCAGTGCAATTACTACAGAGCTCCACAGCTCCCACCAGGCTGCTTGAGGCTGATGGTGGGTGGGCCCAGACCGCAGGTGTCTGACCTGCTGGTGAGGAGAAAAGGCTGAGTTGAAGAACTGGACTGGGACTCCTGGTTGCCCTATTCTTGAGGTGGCCGTTAGATGAGCCAAGTGCCAACCAGAGTTTCCCCATCATTCCCGAAAATATATCATCTCTGCACCGGCGAAAGGAATTCCCCTGTTGTATTATTTGATCAGCAGCTAAAAGGAGCAGGTAAAGAAAGATGAATGTTAGCTACTGCTCATCTGAAGTATTCCCAGTAGGTGCCACAAAGAATTAAGATCTTGTTACTTTTTAACCTGACACAAGATGTCACCATTGCTCCTGTGCTTTTAGCAATAACAGTATAAAGTTAAACAGCAGTGAGAGTTTGACTCACTGATGACACAAGTTTTTCCTTTTCCCTAACAGTATGTTCTGTCGGTGAAGTTCATTCATCTATAGGCCATTCCATTTATCCAAGTTAAAGTATTTATTTATAACACTTACTTGATTTTTTTCCCCTTACACCAGCTATGGATCAAAATTAATATCTCTTTGTGAGCACTTTACGAAGAAACTTTGGTGGAGGTGACTGTAAAACAAGATAAGCTGACATTTTTATAGGATAACTGGAAAATTGCAAATCATGTTTTAGTTCAGCTTTACTGCTGCTGCCAATGTTGAAGTGATCTCCTCTTACCATGCTTAGTTTGGTGCCAAAGTGGGAAAAAAGGCATGGCCATCTTCCTAGGGTACAAATGGCTGAGAAGCAGGGTTGGTAAAAGAGCACTAAACATCATTGGAAATGTTGCCAAGATGGAGAAACTTCTCTCACACAGCACTGTGCATGGTTGGAAGGAATACTTTGCAAAGCCATTTGGAGGTAAAGATGGTGAACTCAAAGTAGAGCTGAGTGAAGTGTGGAATTTTGGGTTGGAGTCATATTATTGGGAGCATGAAGAGAGGCTGGGGCTACTGAGCGTTTCTATATTCTGCCATTCCTGTATAATACATCTCCTCTATATAAACATTGAACATTGCCTAAAGAATATGTACTTGAAGTGGTGCCTAATTATGATTCTGCTATAGTTTTTCACACCAAAATGTTCAGTGTCTGTTGACTCAGGCTTGTGGAATTAAGGACTAGTGATTAATTTCCTAATTTTCCAATTTTTTCTAGAAGTATGTAACTAGAAAAAAGGATCTCAAAACAACACAAACTATATACTGTATAATTTCAACTAATGTGACATTCTGGAAAAGGCAAAACTATGGAGACAATAAAAAGATCATTGGTTGCCAGGGGTCATGTGTGCAGGGGGCAGGGATGAATAAGCAAAGCACGGAGGATTTTTAGGGCAGTGAAAATACTCTGCATGATGCTATAATGATGAATTTAGAATGAACATCAAGAGTGAATCACAATGTCAACTGTGGATTTGGGGGTGATTATCACATGTCAGTGTAAGTATATCAGTTGTAATGAATGTACCACTCTGGTGGGGATGTTGATAATGGAGGAGGCTATGCATATATGGGAGGCAGGGGGATATGGGAAATCTCAGATCTGCTGCAAACTCATAACTACTCCAAGTCAGTAAGTCTTGAGAAAAACTCATGATTCCAGAGATTTGTGATGAAGAGAGATGTGCTTGTGTTATTAGTTAAGAAAATATTATTATCATTACTTTCTAGTCAATCTAGAGGCATATGTACCTTAAGCTCTGGATTAGTCATGGTCCTGGCAGGAACATGACACATTTAAATTCCGTAGTTTGAAGAGAATTTTAATGAAGAAGTTGTTTTTAGGGGCGCCTCGGTAGCTCAGTCAGTTAAGCATCCAACTCTTGGTTTTGGCTCTGGTCATGATCTTAAGGTTCGTGAGTTCGAGCCCCACGTCGGGCTCCACACTGAAACTGCAGAGCCTGCTTGGGATTCTCTCTCTCTTCCTCTCTCTCTGCCCTTCCCCGCACTCACACAAGCACTCACTCTCTCAAGAAATAAACTTAAAAAAAAAAAAAAAGAAACTGTTCTTAAAGGTTTAGATAAAGAGAAATCCCAAGGGAAAGTGTGGTACTTGAATATAGATTAGTGGAGCTGTTACCATTATTAGGTCTGGAGTGCAAGTGGAGAGAGAGCCTTGTAGACCACCCAACTGGAGTTGTGACCTTCGCTGGAGGGATGTAGACGGCCTGTGGTGCCAGCATACAGAGGGAGCTGTGACATTAATGCACTGGTCTAATTCTTCTCTCTCACTCCAATCTCTACTGTTTAGCTGATTCAGCTAAGACTGTTAGTGGGGTCCATGTGAGTCAACTTCCCAGGACACTCAATGGGGAGGAGCAGGGCAAAGGGTAGATCTGAGGGGGAAATGGAAGATATACAGCAATATTTTTTTTAAAAAATTAATTTTTATCACACAATTCTACAAATTCATAAGGTTCTATTCTACGAGGTTGTCAATGAAAATGAATCATCTCTTTCCCCACCTTTCTCCTTGTCTGTCACCCACTTCTAAGAGTCAATCACTATTGATTCTATTAACTGTTTTTTTTCTGGGATTTATCTCTTTATTTTAAATCAACACTGAGAGTTCTAATTTTTTTCTAATTTGGTACTATTTGTGAATTTATTAGTATAGAGGCTGAGGATTTAACTCTTCTCCTCCCCTTCCCTTCCAATCTCACACTGAGCTCCAAAACTCACCTATTTACTGCATCCTACCTTCTAGTTCTGTTATACCAAATTTGAAAAAAGATCGGAACTCACTGTTTCTTATATGACTTTGTAACTATAATGTATAAATGAATTATGTAGTATATAATCATTACATTTCTTTTCTTGGAAAAGCTTTGTGTTCTCGGGAGCTGATGATTGCATAATTCTTGGACTGGTTTTCTGCATATCTTTCCCTAACTCATCCTCAAACACTCAGCCAGAAGCATCAATTCCCTTTGAGTGCATCACATGTGTGTGGTAATCTACAGCTTCATTTTGTGTTTGGTGTTACCATAATTGGAGCCTTCATCCTCTTTCTTCAGTCTGAATCAGTGGTTCTCTGGGTCCACTTCTTAGCTGTGTGGTCCCGGGATTTTCTTCACCTTCATCCTGGTGGAAGACAATTATCTTCTCTCTCCTCTGTTTGATTCCTTTTCTTGATCCTTTCTTTATCTTCTGTCTTAGTTGACTCCCTCAGTTTGGTGGGCACGTCTACTGATACTGATGTCAATTCCAACGCGGGGGATAGAGGTTCTACCCCACCAAGCAACTTTCCAAAACCAGCTGGTTGTCCTACAATTCAACTCAATTCTGACATTATCTACCTGGCGATAGCATCGGATTCCATAGATTAAGGGCTCAGTCCTACAAGGCTGCCCCGACCCAGTACGTCAGAGTCAGACTGGATACCAATCGAAAGTCCAGGTTGTCACCTGTACTTCTAACCTGACTACTACTGACTATAGATTGGAGGTTATACCTGCCCCCTCCTTGGATTTGACTAATTTGCTAGAGTGGCTCACCGAACTCAGAGAAACATTTTACTTCCTAGATTGCTGGTTTGTTATAAAATAATGTAACTCAGGAACAGCCAGATGGAAGAGATGCATAGGACAAGGTATGGGGAGAGGGGCCCAGAGCTTCTATACTTTCCAGCTGGAAACTCTCAAAACCGTCCTTTTGGGGTTCTGTGGAGGCTTTATTACATAAGTATGATTGATGAGATCATTGGCCATTGGTGACTGAACTCCAATCTCCAGCCCCACTTCCCTCCCCAGAGATTGGGGGTGGGTGGGACTGAAAGTTCCACCTTTTTAATCACATGATTGGCTCCACAGGCAAACCAGTGGTTTCTAAAAATCACTTCATTAACATAACAAATGACACCTTTATCCTTCTCATCACAGGAAATTCCAAAGGTAAACTGAGACAAAGACCAAATCTATATTTCTAATAAGAAATAAATATAAATCACAATATCACAACATCCCAGTAGTTTCCTGAGGCTTTTGAGGCCCTATATGTTTTTGAGACATTATATGCCTGAAAATATTTTTAAACCACCATCAAAACAGATTGATGAGATGGCTGTGTGTAGAATTCTATGTCAAAATTATTTTTTTAGAATTGTGATAGCGTTGTTCCACTGTCTTCTAGCCAGTTTGCTTCTTTAGCTTTTCTTTGTGAGATATATTTTTTCTCTGGAAGATTTTATTTTATTTTATTTTTTAAGTGTTTATTTATTTTGGGGGGGGGGTGGCAGAGAGTGGGAGAGAGAGAATCCCAAGCAGGCTCCACGCCAGCAGCACAGAGCCTGACACAAGGGTCTATCCCAGGAACCATGAGATCATGACCTGAGCTGAAATCAAGAGTTGGATGGATGCTTAACCAACTGACCCACCCAGACTCCCCTCTCTGGAAGATTTTAGAATCTTCCCCGTATACCCAGTATTCTGAAATTTTATAGTAATACCTTAGCAAGAGTAAAGTGCTGGGCAGGAGGTTGGCTCCTTATTCTGTTCTGGAACTTTTAATTATTTGTTTTTTATTGTTTTCTCCTCACCATTTTTATGTCTTTCTTTCCAGAACTCTTATGATACAGTCTTGGACCTTATAGATTGATCCTCTGATTTTCTTATTTTTTTCTTGTCTTTTCCATTTCTTTTCTTTTTCTATCTATTCAATTCTCTATAAAATTTCTTCAGCTTTATTTTATAACTTCTCTATTGATTTATTTTCTGTTATATTTTAATTTTAGAGAACTCTTTATTGCTTCCTTTTTTCTATAGCATGCTGCTCTTGCTCCTTGGATGATGCAATCTCTTTTATCATTTCAGGATATAATTTATAGTGAGGCTTAGTTTTCCTCTGCTCTCTGCATTGTTTCTGTTTTCTCTGGGTTCCTTTTTTCCATTTTTCTTCTTTGTCTTTCATGTTAGAATCTTTCTTTAAGTGAAAATTCTTGGTAGTCTAGGAGTGAAACACTACAAAACTTAGTTTTGGGGCACTTGGGTGGCTCGGTCAGTTAACCATCCAACTTCAGCTCACTCAGGTCATGATCTCACAATTCATGAGTTCGAGCCCTGCATTGGGCTCTGTACTGACAGCTCAGAGCCTGGAGCCTGCTTTGGATTCTGGTGTGTGTGTCTTTCTCTGCCCCTCCCCCACTCATGCTCTGTCTCTTTGTCTCTTTGTCTCTCTCTCTCTCAAAAATAAATAAGCATTAAAAAAATAAAAATAAATAAAAATAAAAATCTTAGTGTAGTGGAAACTGTGTATACTGGTAGGGCTTGACAGTTGATGGACCTTACCATAGGTTGATTAAGAGGGGGCTTGGATGTTTCATTGGAGACCCCCATATGGTAGTATCTGTGAGTGCTTTCTCAGGGATTATTATCTTATCTGGGAAGTAAGTGAGTGGTTGCTGATATTCTCAGAGCCAAGTAGGAGAAGGGATTGGGAGCATATCACTATTTGGAATATAATAACTCTGAATTAATTCCTCTGGTTTTAGTACAGTACCCCTGCCTGCCCTCACTTATGACTATGTTTTAGCCTTCTGCCAGTAAACCTTCAGAAGCACCTGGTCCTGCCAATTTCTGAGCATCCCAGGAATTCTGCGACTCAGATTCGTTTTTTCTTGCCACTGCTACCTGACCCTGAATCCTTGTGGATACTTAAGTTTTAGCTTTATGCTAAGTCAATTACCACCTAGCCACCTGCTTTTCAGCTTTCAAAATTTTATGGCCACTTCTCATTTGCTGTCTTGTGCTCTCTCATTCTTTCTGACCTCATAGCCTTTCTAAAAAATCATTTTCCCTGCCATGTTTAATCTGAAATCTTTCAATCCTCTTGTTGTTTTGTATCTAAACTGAATGAGTGGTCAGAAGAAACTATAGCTTAAGGTTGTTCAGCTTCCCAGGATCACTCCCCCCTAGGTAGTCTCTTGCTGAAGATCTTAGGAAGCCTCATTTGCCTTTATAAACTTTCTTGCTTCTTTGCTGTGTTGACTCTTTCTCAGACATCTGGCCCATTACACCCTTGAAATTACATATTCCTCCATTACACTCAAGTCCAGTTCCTTTATTCCTCAGAAGATTACAGGCTTGCACATGATCAGTGTTGAAATGAATTAATTTCTACTCTATTTATAGAAATGTGGTGACATGTCTCCCAAGGTATAAATAGAACAATGGGTGTTGACAAGATTTTTTGTAACCATGGATACGCTGCAATTATTCCTGAGCCATACTCATTGTGTATCCATATCTGAATTTTAACAAACAGGGCTCTTGCCGCTAACACGAATTTTCCAGGGTAAACATATCGCCCATTATTATCCTCTTCTCGTGAGTCAGGCTTTGTCTTTCAAGTTTAAATTCAGCCATATACATTTGAGAGGCCTGACTTAATCACTCTTCTTGGGTAATAGTTGAAAATTCATGATGAGAATAATAATGGTAATAATGATGATGACGATATAAGAAAAACCAAATATTCTGACAGTGTTACTTGGTTCTAAAAATAACTCTATGATGTAAGCAGGTATTATTGTTAATCCCCACTTTATAGATGAGAAGACTTGAGCCTCAGAGATCTCCATTTATTGCCCAAGACCACAACGCTAATAAATGACTGAGATTCATAATTAGGCTGTCATCAAACATTTGCTGGATACCCATTATGTCTTAGGCACTAAGGATACTGAGATGAACTACATACAGTCTCTGCCCTCTGGTTGCTTACAGATTGATAAATTAATGCATAAATGAATAAGTAAACAAATACTTGGGAATATGTACTGGACATAGGAATGGGGGTGGGGATGAGGGAGATAAAAAAAATTTACCAAATTGCATGCTGATTTCAATGTGCCATGTGAAAGGACCAGAGAGAGAAAGGTTTGAGATTGTATTGGTTAGGTCATAATAATAAAACAGTAGTTTTGAAAGCAACTGATACCAGATCCACCAGCTGTCAGTGGTCCTTGTAGGTCACTTACTTGGATGAAACATTTGGGAGGGTATCTGGAGAAAGCATTGATCAACAGGGTTTTACACACTTCAGGATTGTTTTCAAAGTACGTATGTGCATTCCATGATGGCTCTCCCTACAGTAACACTATGTAACCACTTCAGTGAATATTCCACTTTATATACTTAAATTGATTGACCACTCAGTAATTCACTTAATTTCACACTCTATTTCCTCATTTGTAATAAAGTACACCATAGACATTTCAAGTATACTTAGAAAGAAATTTTCAGAGCTTCTGAATGTATAATAAACCAGATATTTTTATTTAATATTTTCTTTCCTTTGGGGTTCTGGCATCCCCTGAGTTAGCCCTACTCCACTTATAATGATCCATAGCTAAAACCTACCATATCACTCAATTTCAAATAACCAAAATTTGCCTCTGTAAACTATTCTATAATGTTCTTCTGATGCCAAAAGACAGATTTAAATTATTCATTTGTTTAAAAAATACATGTTAAAGTCCCTGGTTTTTGAATCCAGTTCTCTCCACTCTTTTTACTATTCCTACCTTTCTATAGAATATAAGCATAATATTTAATATGTTAAATTAATGTTGTGACTAAAAAATAAAGTCTCCAAAATGCTTACATTCACTTTTAAAAAATCAGTGTAAAACTACAGGCTTGGGAAGACATTCCCCCAAACTCTTCCAGATGTGGAATTACATTGGATTTGACTTTCATATGGCTTTACGGTTTCCCTGGAGTGAGGTGCTAAGGGAGCTGTGGCAACAGTGCAAGGGATGATGGGAAAGTTCTGTCATTTCAAGGAGTAGAAGGGAGCAGTATTCACCAGGGACGCCTTCCATGAAGCAAGGGGCTGTTTGACCAATAGTTCCAAGTACTGATGAGAAAAGGAGGCATGCAAATTAGATCTGGTACCAGAAACTCTTGAAAACCAACCTCTAGGTTGGGATGGACCTATGTGCATATCTGAATAAGGCCTGGCTTTTTGTTCTGACCCCTCTGGGAGTTTGTATCTAGTTCCATCTCTCATCTGCCCCAAGGAAGCATCGCTCAGGTGAGTGCTCCTACAGTTTTTTGTGGGGACATAACATTGGC
Organism: Lynx canadensis; assembly: GCF_007474595.2. Classification (NCBI taxonomy): domain Eukaryota; kingdom Metazoa; phylum Chordata; class Mammalia; order Carnivora; family Felidae; genus Lynx; species Lynx canadensis. Next base: position 12,020,631 of record NC_044321.2, read on the forward strand.
CTTCCTGATAATTGTACCCATAAAGCATTTGACTTCTCCATCAACAAATAAAAGATAATCCTCCTGATCTTGATTATCCTGTGTTCCGCATTAAAAATTTTTTTCAGAAGATTCACCAGCTAATGTGAAATTCATAAGAATTTTGTTACAATAAAAAATGGTAAAAATGGACAAAAGCATTCAGAATAGCTTCTTTATTCTCACTGGTATTTTCATGGCAGAAGATACACATTTTTTGTCCTCCAAGGAAAATGTGTAGCAATTTTACCCCAGAAGCCTACATTCTAATTGTATTAGACAGACTATATCTCTAGCATTGTCATTCCATTAGAGAATTTGCAATAAATCTTAATGATACATGCAAATACACCAACCTAATGGTCCATTATAAAAGAAATGACTGACTGTTACCATTTGTTTCCAGCAATTTATGTGATTTCTCACCTCCTGCTGGTAAAAAGTTCCAGAAGGCAGGGAACTTAATTTTTTTTTTTTAAGGTCAAAACAGATCAGAGTGAAAAGGGAAGACTAAGAAAAAATATTGCTCTTTTCTTCTGCCTGCATTAAAAGTTTTATAGACTTTCATAACCTGGCATAATTCTGAGCTTTTTGACTTGAAAACTACCTAAAAATAGTTATGTATAGATATTTTTTTGTTTACTTTGCTTTGGCATTCTTTTTGATGCCCTCCTCCATGGAGTTATCTATACAGAGTGTAGAAAAACAGGGGAGTAGGTAAAAATCAGGTCAGAGAGGAAAAAAAAAAAAAAAACTTTGAAAGGGTTTCCTTCTTCTAAAAAATCAATGGAATCATCTCCCCTTTCTGCCTCTAGGCTACTAAGTCATCTTCCAACTAAGAGATCTGAACTCCTTCTTGCTAGATATGACTTGATGTGCATATACAATACTGGAGTTGGTTGAGAGTCATTTATGATAGCAAATTATAAATTCCTGGACAGGGTCCATGTCTTAATCATATGTGCAGTCCCAAGACCTAGCACAGTGTAGAACCTCAGTTGAACTCAGTTTCTCAAATTGAATCCAACAAGCCAAACCAATAGACCAACCCCTTTTCACTATCTTTTTCCCTTAATAACCTGTGATGACATATGGCAGGCAAGGTGACTCTCCTGGCAGGAAGTAACAGATACCTACTCAATGAACTATACACTAGGGATGGGGGATCGGGGAACACATAAAAAAGCCAGCAAATTTCATGCTGGTTCCGGTGTACCACATGGGAAGATCACAGATGGAAAGGTTTGGGATCATATTGGTTAGGTCATAGTAGTAAAGGTAAGCCCTTGACATGAGCTACACCAGCTCTTTATAGTCCTTCCCTTTCATCTACTTGGATGTAACGTTTGGGGGAAATATCCACAGAAAACATTGATCTGCAAAACAAAGGCTGCACCATCTCTGCTTCCCTCTCCTCTATTTGCAAAGTACTTCTCTTGGCATAAACTTGGCAGAAGATATCTGCCCCATTGTTTCTGAACTTATATATCCTTTGTTTAAATGACTAGTGGAGACTGACTTGTGATTTTGATCACAGATCCAAAGTCTCAGAAGAGAGAAACAGGTCTGCTTAGCTTGGGTAAGTTTTCATCCCTGACGCAATATTCAAGGGCCAAGGGGTAGGTTAGGTAGTTATAAATATGACTCAGGGACCACTCTTGTCTGGGAGAGCAGTTCTCAGAGAGGGGAGTTGGTGGGTTAGGCAGATAACCTAGAAGGCCTGTAATACAATGAAAAAAATAATAATAATTTACTTTTGCCCAGAGAGGAAAGAAAGTACAAAATGAATAGGTTATATAGACAATCAATAAACAATATGTGCAAATTTATGGAAGGCAATTGAATTGGATCGATAGCTCTCATAAATATAATGCATTCATCTGGTAGCACAGGAAAAAATCTCATCAGTCTTTTTTAATTAAAACTTTCTTTTCAGAACCAAACCTGAGAAATGGCTGTAACAAAGAATACCTGCTTCTAGAGGAAGGATTTATCCCCTTCTTCTATTAAAACAGTTGGGGCAAGGTGTTGCCAAAGAGCTGTATGCTGAAATTGTCTGCACGCAGTGGGACTTCCCAGAAAAAGTGTGGTTTTGTTGTTGTTGTTTAGCTCCCCCCCCGCTTTTGTTTTTTAAGAAAAGGGTACATAGCTAGCACACATGCTTTATACTTTTCACTCCTTTCCCTTCATCCCGACTGGAACGCAGGCATGATGACTGGATTCCCAGTGCCCATTGTGGAACAATGAGGTGACCTTGAGGGGATGGTAGTCACACTCTAAGAATGAAGGAATAGAGGGGTGCCTGGGTGGCTCAGTTGGTTAAGCGTCTGACTCTTGATTTTGGCTCAGGTCATGATCTCGCGGTTAGTGGGATCAAGCCCCACTTTGGGCTCTGCGCTGACAGTGCAGAGCCTGTTTGGGATTTTCTCTCTCCCTCTCTCTCTGCCCCTCCCCTGCTTGTATGTACTCTCCCTCTCTCTCTCAAAATAAATAAACTTAAAAAAAAAAAGAATGAAGGACTAGAAATATAGTAGGTGACTGGGTCTAGGATGATGCCATGGAGCTCTACTGCTTAGCTACAGACTTCTTTTACATGGTGGGGATGGGGTGGATCAATGTCTGTCTTAGTTGAACCATTTGTGTCTCAGGTCTCCATAACTAGCAGCCGAATGTAGATCCTAACGTGGTTAAGGAGCCTCTGTTCAAGGGGGGAGCACTATGTGATCAACTGATGAAAACTGATAAAAAACAAAATTGATAACAAGACCCATCACTGAGACTAGTTTGCTCTGGTCCTGACCCTTTATGTTTTCATAGTGGCTAAAATCTATTAAAACAAAATGGTATACAGATAAGACGGATAAACTCATGTCACCTTAAAAAAAAAAAAAAAAAACCAACCACTCTAGGTTTGGTTGTGTGCTGTGCTCTGAAGCTTGAGATATGAAGAATGAAGGATGAAATAATGTTGTCCCTCTTTTGCTACCTCTAATTTGGTTGAAAATACGAAAAAGTGGAGAGAGACTCTGCCTCACACAGTGTTCAGGAAACCAGGCAGACCTACCTCTGTCTGCTACCTTCAACATGTGGGAGGAAGGAGGGTAGAGGATTACATGGGAGCATTTTTGAGGCCAGGCCTGGAAATGGGGTGTATAACTTCCTGCCTATATTCCATTGGTCAGGAATCTGTCACATGGGAGGCTGGGAAATGTAGTCTACAGGGGAGCCAAGGAAGAAATGGAAATGGGTTTGAGGAACAATTGGCCAGTTCCTACCCCAGTCACTTAGAAGAGGAAGTATAAGGAACAATGGGGCCTTGGTTTCCTCAGAAAGGGGAGTTTCTTTTTACAGGGACATTTCCATATAGTGCTTTCTCTTTATCAGTACTCTGGCTGCATCACTTCATTAGAAAGTATAAATTTTTAAGGGATATAGAATATAATAAAATATTTTATGGTAGTTAAACTGTCTTAACACCACTTAATTTACTTGGAGATTTGTTATGCAATCAAGTATTCCCAGACTGCTTTGAACAGATTGCAAAGCTGCCTGATCAAAATTCTCATTTCTTATTTATAGGCAGATTATCGTTCAGATCCAGATGTTGAATGGGGAGCAGGTAAGAAATTTTATCTTGCGCTTCATAGGCATGTCAAGTGAAAAGATGAATTGTATTTTCTTTTTAAATGCACAAATAGATGGCTATGAATTGGACCCTGAATGAAAATATATTTAGGATCTAATCAAATTTCTATGAATTTGAATACACTAAGGCTATTTTATACATTAAAAATAAAACTAGTTCAATATCACAATGTTCCATATGAACCATCACTCAAAGATGGAAATTTTATTTTTAACAGTGCATTAAACCAAATCAACCTTTACTTTGAATACTGCCAATTTTGGGGTGGGGTGGGGAAAGGAACATGTGTAAAATGCTCTCAGTAACATTTCATTTAACATTTGCCTAGACTGTCAGCATATCTTTTTCTAACTTGTGTTAGCTATTTGGCAATTCCAGCTGCTTGATAACAGTTGCAGGATACGAATTTCTCCAGATTGCTGACTACCACACGAGACCACACAAAGTCAGAATTAGATTAAAAATAACATTCGTGAAAGGATAGCAGAGTAACCAAAAGCATCACTTTTTAGTTTGGTTTCATGATACCAGCAGTTAAAGAAATTCTCTTGCCAGTAACACTTTATGAATGCAGTGCTTTAAATTCAGAAAAGATCTTAAAGGTCAACTAGTCCAACCTTTTCATTTCACACTTGAGAGAACTGAATCTCAAAAAAGCTGAAGGTTATGCAGCTAATTAGTTACATGGCCGGGTTTAGAAGCCAAGTTTTTCCATCCATCCATCCACCTATCCATCCAACTAATATTTATTGAGTTCCCACTGTCCAGACACATGCTTGATGCTGAGGATACAATAGTGAACAAAATCAGACATGGTTTCTGTTCTCGTGAAAGAAACAAACACTATTCAAATGGTTATAATAATATATTGCCACAAAAGAGAACTACACTGTGTATTGAGAGCATATAACAGGGGCTGACCTTTTCTGGTAGGTGAGGATGGCAAGGGAGTCTGACTTTAGGCCCTGAAATTTAAGCTGGGAGCTGAAGTCTGAGTGTGCCTTAACCAGGCAAAGAGGAGGAAGAATACACCATGGAGATCCATGTGCTCTGATAGAAGTAAGGTAGCATATTTGATGAGCTTGAAGTAGACCAATGGAAGTAGATTGCAGAGACCAAGTGAGAACCTGGTTCAGGGTGGGGCTGAAAGATAGGCAGAGGCTAGCGAAAGAGAACATCTGTCATCTTAGTGAGTTGGTGAAGATACGAGGTTCAGACTTGAGCTGCCCTTTTGCTACAATGGGGGGCAGGCCAAGGCCTCAGCATACAAGGCCTGAGGATGGTGCCAATGCCACGGAAGGCTGAGAAGAGACTAGTGAGAAACCAGGCCCTTGGTGGCACTTCATGAGCCATGGGGTCAAGTCTCACCTGAATTAAGCAATAATGTGCGACTACTTAGTTGTAGTTTTTATGATTTGAGTGAGTTTAAATTGGATTTTTTGTCACGTGTAACCAAAAATGTCTCCCTCACATAGGGAGTCAACCAAATTAAAATGGCAGTCATTGTACGTGATGTGATGTTTGTCTTTTTTTTAGCAATTAGTGAATATTTGCTGAATTGCGTGCCCATTTCCATCACTCTGTGGATGCATGGGATGCTTTCTATGTCTCTTTAAATCCTACTCATCCTCGAAGCCCAGGTTAACCTCCCTACCTTTCAGGAGGCTGAACACGTACCTTCATCCCCTTTTTGACTGCTTCTGCTCTTCCTGTAGGTCCATTAATACTGTGACTGAGTCTACGTGATCTTGTATTTTACTTATTTCTTTTTTTTAAGAACTACCCCCTGCCTCTAACCTTTTTTTTTTTTAAAGAATGCTCTTGTGTTTTAATGTCAGGGCTTCACCTGTATCTTTTTCTCCTTTGTGTCTTTTCAAGTATTACCTCTCACACATAACAATCACCTGTGGACTTGTTAAAAAGGCAGATTCTCTCATATATCATAGGTGCACACATGGAGAAACACTGTACATTAGGTATTATATATTATAGGCACTCAGTGCATAACTCATGAGTTGAACTGAATTAGAAGTCCAGGAGGGATTTGCTTTTGGGATTATCAGAAAGCTTTCTCCTATAAGGTTTTAAAACTGGGAACCTCCTTCAACTTCTCCCTGGTGATCTCATAACCAAGCTGGGTACCAAGGTTGAGATATTGCATGATTAAGAGGCAGCCAAAATTTTTGATGACTTTAGCTAAAAGTGGTGAGAGAAACCGTATCTCACCCCTCAGATTCTGCATTAATGAGAATCAGTGTCAGGATTTCTTGACAAATAATGGGTATTTCACCAGCTCCTCAATGATTTTTCTTTTCTTCCCAAGTGCCTTTACTTCCTTCACCTTTGAGCACTGGTCTCTTCCCACTGATTTTTGGTTTGTGTTCCAATAAGAAGCACCCTGGTGTAACAAGAAGCAGTGATGCTTCTACCTCGACCACAACTTTGTCTCAGCAACAACTTGTTCATTTCTTCCTTTCTCCCTCTGGCCTGAGCTGAGCCCTGCCTTACCCACCTTTACCTCTCATACACATATACAGCTCTTAGCGGTGTTTGCTGCAGACGAAGACGGTCTTCCAACTTCTCCTACTGTAATCTTCTTTCTTGGACACACACACACACACACACACACACACACACACCTTTTTCAATTCCATATATGAAAATATAAAATTTTACATTTGTTTAACAAAACAATGGAGAAGTTTAAAAAACTATAAGAATTTTTTTTTTAGTTTATTTATTTTGAGAGAGAGGGAGAAGGAGCAAGCAGGGGTAGGGCAAAGAGAGAGGGAATCCCAAGCTGACTCTGCACTGTCAGCAAAGAGCCTGATGCGGGGCTCAAATTCACGAACTGTGAGGTCATGACCTGAGCCGGAATCAAGAGTCCAACGCTTAACTGATTGAGTCACCCAGGCACCCCCAAAAGTATAGGAATTCTTATAAGCCCTAGTAATAAGGGTCTGTTTTAATTGCCCCACTGGTGATGGAGGAATTTCCACCCTACAGTTCTAGGGATGGCTGAACACACAGCACCCCCCACTGGATAGATGAGATGGACGACAGTTTATTGGTCTTATGTACTCACAGTCTGGGGGGAGGAGAATACCACATGCCATACATAAGGCTACATGGGGATTGCATTCAGGAACGGAGTGAGCACCCAGGGGCTGTGAGAGGCAAGCTTGGTGGTATCAAGAGGGTGAGGTGACCCCTGGATCCTGTGGGAGGATGTGATCGGCTTGTCTGGATAGTTCTGAAGGCTGGCAGGGAACTGCAACCCACTACTCAGGGATAAGCAGGAGCCGTGCTCAGTCCCTCTTCAGGAGAATCGTTTGGCTAGAGGACATTACCCTCCACAGCAGAGTGGGGAGAGGAACTTGTATGTCGGCCATGGAGGCCTTCCTGATTTTACCAGATGTCAAGGCAACACATAATATTAATTTTAGGCCTTATACCACAGGGTCTCTATTCTTCAAAAAAAAAAAAATCTAAGCGGAGCTAGTCTAGTTGTTTCTGCCTCCTGGTTTATCTCCTCAGTGTTACTTTGTGAGTAGACTCACTCAAATAATTTTTCTTTTCGGAATTTATATCGCCACTTTGCTATGTATGCCTTTGGGTCAGATTAGAGTGTGTCAGAGGTCCTTTTATTTCTGCTTGCCCTAAATTTGAGTGATTAAGTAATAACAGTGAAAATGATCGACTCTTTATACACTTAACTTTTTTTTTTTCTTTTCTTTTTTAGTGTTTTTTTTTTTATTTTTATTTTTTAATTTTTTAATTTTTTTTTTTCAACGTTTATTTATTTTTGGGACAGAGAGAGACAGAGCATGAACGGGGGAGGGGCAGAGAGAGAGGGAGACACAGAATCGGAAGCAGGCTCCAGGCTCTGAGCCATCAGCCCAGAGCCTGACGCGGGGCTCGAACTCACGGAGCGCGAGATCGTGACCTGGCTGAAGTCGGACGCTTAACCGACTGCGCCACCCAGGCGCCCCTATACGCTTAACTTTGAAGCTCTTCACCTCCTCTCTGAGCTTGGGTTCCTTAGAAGCAGAGCCTGAGGCAGGAAGTCAGGTGGATGGGACGCGTTGCAGGAGCATTCTTCAGGAATAACCTGTGAGGAGGGAGGAAAACAAGAAAGGAAAGGAAAGCTCAGCAAGGAAGTGGTCTCATTTTCTTAAAGAGAGGCTCTGAAATGCAAGGCATACGTTGGAGTTATCCCTGCCTTGAGGGGAAGGGGGTCTCTTTTGCACCCCATAGCAGCTGGTCATTGGCCGTGGGTCGTGGGGTGGGGTGACTTCAAGGAAGAGATGGCTGCTATCCATCCAGGGAAGTTCTGCAGAGAAGATGGGCTGCTGGGGGGAGGTGCTCTGCCCTCCATTGATCTCCTCAACAACCCGAAGAGGCAGATATATGATTACTCTATTTTTCAGGTGAGGAAATTGAGGCTTAGAAGAAGCATGGCTGAAGTCAAGTCCATATTCCAACCTGGAGAGCCGGGTGCTCATTTTTAGAGCATTACAGGGGAAACATGCTTGACAATTCTAAAGTGTCTTCTAGCTCTTCATTTTAGCCTTTTAATTTGATTCAATTCATAAAAGCTGCACTGATCACCAATATTGTGTAGAGTTGTCTTACAGGAGTGTTTTGCTGAAGGGCCTGAGTTACATTGCATCCCTCTCCACTGGAGGCTTTGATGTTGAAAGACCCTTGGGCCCATTTTGCCCAAAACTTCAGATTATATAATTAACTACCCATACCTTGTTGGATTCAGTCTCAAACTGTCTAATCTGTCTAATGAGTTTGTTCTTCTTAATTCATCCATGTGAATTATCTGCTCATAAGATATGTCTTTTAACGAGGGAATGAAACAATGACTCTTCATTTAAGTCAGTAATTAAGGAATATCATAGAGAGGAACATTATCTCAGCTGCCAGCATTGTACCTTTTTATCCTCAAGCAAATAGCTTGAAAGAGAGAGGCAGATGACTAAAGATCTTTCTGGATAAGACCGGACAGGTAGCCTGCCCGTGTTTCTGGTACAAAAGAGAAATGGCATGAGCCATGGGTTCTCTGTGAAAGAGGCAGATCCATCTTCTTAAGACTTTACCCCTGGGGTGCCTGGGTGGCTCAGTCGGTTAAGTGTCCGACTTTGGCCCAGGTCATGATCTCACGGTTCATGAGTTCGGGCCCGTGTCGGGCTCTGTGCTGACAGCTCAGAGCCTCGAGCCTGCTTCGGGTTCTGTCTGTCTGTCTGTCTGTCTCTCTCTCTCTGCCCCTCCACCGCTCACGTGCTCTCTCTCTCTCTCTCTCTCTCTCTCAAAAATAAACATTAAAAAAAAAAAAAGACTTTACCCCTTTGTTTAAAAAAATGGGATGGATTTCCATCAACAGTGATCTCTGGGGAAGAGGAAGATTGCTAGGTAGGTCAAGTTCGAGTCACAAATTTTCTAAATTTTTTATTCTTAAAATAGATAATACATCACATGGTTTAAAATTCAAAAGGGTATTACAGTAAAAAAAAGTCTTTCTCCCTGATCCTGCAGGTATCTAGTTCCATTTCTCAAAGGCAACCAGTGTTGTCAGTTTCTTGGTTATCTTTGCAGAGATGTTTTATGAATATTCAAACAGGTACATGTAAATATTTCCTGAGATCTTTGAAAATTCAGTGCTCAGGGTAGAAGTAGGAAAATCCACGTATTAATCACCTATGGCTGCCATAAAAAATTACCAGAAACTGAGTGGCTGAAGACAACGGATACTTATTCTGTTGCAATCCTGGAGGCTAGAAGTCCAAAATCAAGGTGTCAGCAGGGCCATGCTTTCTCTCAAGGCTCCAGGGAAGAATCTTTCTCTGCCACTTCCTAGCTTCTGGTGGTTGCCAGCTATTCTGGGCATTCCTTGCCTCGTAGACACCTTACTCCAATATCTGCCTCTGTCGTTTCCTGGTGTTCTCCCTAGGTGGCTCTGTGTCCAAATTTCCCTCTTATAAGATCACCAGTCACTGGATTAAGGCCCACTCTAATCCATTATGATCCCATTTTAACTTGATTACATCTGCAAAGAGTGTATTTCCAAATAAAGTCACATTCACAGGTACTGAGAATGAGGACTTGAACATATCTTTTTAGGGACATAATTCTACCCACTTTAACCCATAATGTTATAATTTCTTTTTCTTTTAATTTTTAAAAAATGTTTACTTTTGAGAGAGAGAGACAGAGTGTGAGCAGGGGAGGGACAGAGAGAGAGAGGGAGACACAGAATCTGAAGCAGGCTCCAGGCTCTGAGCTGTCAGCACACAGCACAACACGGGGCTTGAACTCACAAACTGTGAGATCATGACCTGAGCTGAAGGCCAACACTTAACCAACTAAGCCACCCAGGTACCCCTTTAATGTTATAATTTCAAAGCTTTAAGTAGCCTTTGTAGGAAAGTAGAGTTCTTTTTTTTTTTTAATATATGAAATTTATTGTCAAATTGGTTTCCATACAACACCCAGTGCTCATCCCAAAAGATGCCCTCTTCAATACCCATCACCCACCCTCTCCTCCCTCCCACCCCCCATCAGCCATCAGTTTGTTCTCATTTTTTAAGAGTCTCTTATGCTTTGGCTCTCTCCCACTCTAACCTCTCTCTCTTTTTCTTTCCTTCCCCTCCCCCATGGGTTCCTGTTAAGTTTCTCAGGAAAGTAGAGTTCAATTCACTTTTAGGATGTGGAATGGAGTTGAGAGTTCTGTCGTTTTGAAGAAAATTAATACCTAAGTGGATCTTTCTCTTTCATAGACATGAAGCAAAGATCCATAACAGTAGATGGAGATTTCTAAACCTCCAGTAGCATCAAGAAACCTAGCTGTTCTGGATGAAAATGAGTATTTATACTGGTGAGGGTTTTTTTTTTCCCCAATTTTTTTTTGATTCTTGCTCATAGTATGAAATACGTCACAACCCTGAACATCCAAACGTTTGAATATACATATATGAATAGATATAACTGAAACAAGGACTTGCTCCGTGAAGCAGTATGTACATTTATTATTTGAAATGAATTTTTATCTTTTCTAGTCTACCCTTTTTGATTAATTTTTTTCTCAGGACTACTAATGGGTTGCCACTTACAGTATGAATAATACTTCTTGGTGATTCATTCTTCCCTAAGAAAGGGTTTATAGATTTCACTGCCTGCATGTTATTACTTATTCTCATGGAGATGTTTGTGTATAGCAGGAATAAAGTGGAGGACTAATCTTCACCTCCCCACAGGGGAGTTAAAGGCTGTAAAAGGGAAATGACCCCTGCTAATCCTTGGCTCAACACAGATCGGACTGTAGGTGCCATGCATGCATGTTACTCAGTTTTATGTAAGTCAGACTTGGTTGAATGTACTAATGTCAGGCTTTTGTGTTCCAATGTCTTCTTGGAGTCCTAAGACCAAGATTAGGGAATAGGGCTGTCAGTCATCTTGGAAAATCCTGGAATTGAAACAGGATTGAGTGATGTCTTTAAGGGAGAAAGAAATGTCTCTGGGACCTTGGACTCCACGGAGAGGAGCCAGCTCAAAGACATTTTTGTTGGTGGAATGGAAAGGAGGTGGAAAAATGATGAATAAGGTTAAGTCTTTTAAACACTGATGAGGCCAGGGAGATTGGCAGAGGTGCTCTTCAGGGACTAGTGGTGAGCTCTGTTTTGGTCATTGTAATAGATGCTGTTGGTACCCACCCAGATGTCTGTTTAAGGGCCTGTGCCCCATCCCTTAGCCGTTGTGAGTGTTGCCTGTTAACAGTTCATAGCTGCCTCTTTCTCTGGAGAATTGTCCTCAGCAGAATGGGACTCTCCTTGTCTGGGAAGTTATGTTACCCTATCCCCTGAGTAGCAATGGCTGATGACTGACTGACACAAAGGTACAACAGGCTGGCTCCTTTGCCCCAGGGGACAGCTGTTCTCCAGGGTTCTCTGTGGGACCAGGTTGAAGCTGAATTCCCACTCCTTCCTTCCTTTGCCCCATCCTGCTTCCTTCACCCCTCTTCTCTCTCCTCCCAAGAAATCACATGCCAGAGAATTCTTATCTTAGGTTCTGCTTCTAGGGAACCCAGCCTAAGATGGTTACTTCTGTTTTGTACCTTCCTCAACTTGCAGTTTTATTATTGCTTATTAGCATGTTCTGATTACTATAAGCTGCAGCCTTGCATTTCACTTTGGAGATTAAGGAAGGTGATCAGGACCATGCTTTGGGCAGAGCAGCACATGGGAGTGATGCAGGAACACAGGGCAAGTGGATCCTGGGAGAGGACAGTGACCAGCAGCAGGGTCATCAGTGGCCCCAAGGCTGGACAGGAGTGGCTTTGAACCAGGAAGGTACTAAGTCAGCAGGGGACAACCAGGGCAAACTCAGAGAAAAGAGTAAGCCCTTCCCTTTTACTTGTGGAGGGAAGTCAAAGCCTGGTTTTCCAGTGACAAGTGAGATGGGACTTGAGTTGTAATTTAGGGACCAGGAGTAAATTGATCTCATCTTGTCTGCATAGGCTGTTGGCATATTAGTTTCCTGTGGCTGTTGTAACAAATTACCACAAATTTAGTAACTGAGAACAACACAAATTTGTTATGTTACACTTCTAGAGGTCAGAAGTCCCAAATGGGTTTGCGGGACTGTGTTCTTTCTGGATGCTCTGGGGGCAAATCTGTTTCCTTTCCTTTTCCAGCTTCTAGAGGCTACCTGCATTCTTTGGCTCGTGGCTCCTTTTTTTTTTTTTTTTTTTTTTTCCTTCAAAGCCAGCGGCATAGCATCTTCCAATTTCTCTCTGTTCCTCTGCTTCTGCCTCACATCTCTTTCTCCCTGACTCTGACTCCTCTTGTGTCCCTTTTATAAAGACCCTTGTGAATTGAAAGGGCACACCCACGTAATCCAGGATAATCTTCCCATCTCAAGATTCTGAATTTAGTAACATCTACAAAATCTCTTTCATTATGTAAACTAACATATTCATAGGTACCCTGAATTAAGTCATGGACATCTTTAGGGAGGGCCGTTATTCAGCCTACTGCACAGGGGAGGCCTGGACAGAAAAGTTATATTTGCCTTTCAACCTTTGCTTCACGTTCAAGGCCAATAATCAATTTTGCTGAGTTAATAATGTCTGCACCTACTCCTCACCCTCTCAGTGCAAGAGCTAGTCTCTGTGAGGGCTTGGAGCTGGATCACAGTAGGTTCTGCCTCTGATACTGGGGCCATGGGATCTGTGTCACACAGGCCCAGAGTATACAGGGCTATGTGGTGCTGGTGTGCCTAGACACGGACAGACTTTGTTCTGGGACGATTTGACAAGGGCAGAACCATGAGTGACATCTCCATATGGTCTGTCCACCACCAGCTATCCGACCGGCTCTTTTGGGAACTCACTAAAGCCCAAAAGGAAAGGATGAGATGACTCTTCTCTCGCCACTAAGGGTGTATACGTATGTTCAGCTGATAATTTATAGCCACTAAGGAAGCAAGGGGACTTAAAGAAGAAATCGCCATGAGTCGCACCCCAGCCTCATTCTCAATCATTCTCTTTTCCTTAATTTGTCATGTGTTGTTCCTCTTTACACAAGATATCAAAATCAGACTCAGGGCTCCAGACAGAGTCTGCAGTGCATGCAAACGAATTGCAGAAGTACCGTTGAGTAAAATGCTAAGATAGGGTGGCATGGGCTTTCTTTCTCCATTAAATAAAAATTTCTTTGTGGACAGTAACTCATGATTAATGTCAATCAAGGGAGGAATAGTATCAGAAGGTGCTGTCATTTGATATCAGTAATTTTTCTTTTGCGTTCTTCAAATTACTGTCAGAGGCCATTGGGAGTGAAGTTAGGCATGATTTTGCCCAGCAAAATGTATCTGACTGAAACATTTCCTGTTTTCTGTCTGCGTTGCAGTCTCGGTATGAAAGAAATAATTCAGTCCCTCAGCAAGGGGTGCATGATGTCTTCCACTCCTCATACTTTGAATTCATGCCTTTGAGTCTCCCCTTTCATTAATCTCCCTGGCTTTCTCTCCCTCTCCCTCTATCCTGTTCAGATTTTTTTTTTCATCTTCTATATTACTTATGTTCTTCATTCTAGCAATTCTTGCTTGAGCAGGATCCTGGTCATCATATGGATAGTTTGGTGAGAGCTAAAGTTAGAAAGCTATGCTAACTCTACGTTTTTTGTTTTTTTTTTTTAAGATTTTATTTTTAAGTCATCTCCACACCCAACCTGGGGCTCAAACTCACAACTCCAAGATCAAGAGTCTCAAACTCTATGGACTGAGCCAGCCAGGCACCCCTAGGCTACGCTACTTTTAAGACACTTGCGGTATGTCGAAAAACAAAACAAAACAAAAAACCATCTGAACCTTTTGAGTTGCTTGCCATCGAATTTCAAAAACCCACCAGTGATTTTCTCAGAATATTGGCTTGAGCCATGTGCTGTTTATGACAATTCATTATTCCTAATATAATGCAAAAGAGAGATATTGACTAAAGGTCAAAATCATGCACGTTGCCTAGTCACTTTTCACAATCCAAGATGTGGAACCATGAACTTGATGAATTCTGGGTGTCACTGACATGCTTCAGGAAACCAAGTGGCTGCTTCATGGATATTTGTTCAGTCTTCAATCTTTCTTGCTAGCTGACTGTGACAGTTTTGTACAGGGCAAGAATATCCTTTCTTAATATGTTTCCTTCAATCCCCAAGAATATAAATGAGTTGATGATTAGAGCTCTGAAGCATACAGGATTCCATATCACTCTAATATGTTTCTGAGATTTGAGCTATTGATTTTGCCAGCTCAGTGTTTCTCCAATGCCAGGAAGAAATCTAGCAAGAGCAGGAACCCTGTGATGTTCTTCACGTGGGTATGACTGTAGAGACGATAGAATAGAATCCAACAAGCGACCAACCTGTCTTAAGTAATAATAATAAGAAGAAATAATAATATGGAAGAAGAAGAAGAAGAAGAAGAAGAAGAAGAAGAAGAAGAAGAAGAAGAAGAATTTCTTTTTTTTTACTTTAGCAAGAAGTAATAATGTGCTCTTAGGGGAAATAAGCAAAATTATTTCAGAACTTGACTAAGGTACGTTATTGGCATTTTGAAAAGCATCAGACAGAGGATTTCATGAGTGCATTTGAGTTGATTGAACTTTTGTGTGGGATGGCAATATGTATAAGACAAATAGAAAGTCCTTTCTCCATTGAGAGCTACTGGCCTAAGGGAAGCATTTTTATTGACAACCAAGTAAGAATGCAATTTTATTAGTTTCTTTAAAAAAATAGATAAGTATTTTATTCCATAACTGTAGAAATATTTTTAAACATTTTATTAGGAGATTTTCAAGTACACACATAATTAGTGAGAACAGTATGATAAATTCCCACATATCCATCATCTAGCATAAACAACAGGCATAGATTTTCCAGTCTTCCAACTTCTTTCAAAAGTAAGAAATACTTGAGTCTTATCTTATAGAGGCCCTATTCAGTGTCTTATCTACTCTTTCAACTTCTTATGGACCTTAAGACTTCTTAATTTCAATAGATTTTCTTACCTCTTCCTTCCCTGAGAAGATAGGCCATTCTACCATGTTTCTTTCTCTCCACTTCAAAATGTCTTGTCTGTGTCAGAATTCTGCTCTATTTCTCCCATATTTTCCTTTTATTTCTTTTTTTAATTTTTGAAAGAGAGAGAGAGAGAGAGAGAGAGAGAGAGAGAGACAGAGCATGAGTAGGGGAGAGGCAGAGAGAGAGGGAGACACAGAATCCCAAGCCAGCTCCAGGCTCTAAGCTGTCAGCACAGAGCCCGATGCAGGGCTTGAACTCATGAGTTGTGAGATCATGACCTGAGCTGAAGTAGGATGCTTAACTGACCGAGCCACCCAGGCGCCCCCTTTTTATTTCTTCTTGTTGCAGAGAAATAGTGTTTCTTCTCAAGAAATTAAACCTCTACCTGAATATTTTGGTCATATCTATCTCATCCAGAATCTTGTCCTATTGATTTTCCCTCATCTATTTTCTTTTTTTTTTTTTTAATTTTTATTTATTTTTGAGGGAGGGGAGGGGCAGAGAGGGAGGGACACGCAGAATCCGAAACAGGCTCCAGGCTCTGAACTGTCAGCACAGAGCCCGATGCAGGGCTCGAACCTGCCAACCGCAAGACCATGACCTGAGCTGGAGTTGGACACCCAACCAACTGAGCCACCCAGGCGCCCCTCCCTCATCTATTTTCTATCTTTACTCTTCCTCTTGGCTCTGCCAATAAACATGCTCAGATCTGCTCTGACTCAAACCTTCCTATTTGTGGTTATTCTTTTTTTCCACCTAGACTTGAAATCTGGGAAAATTCCTGTTTTCTTCTTGTTGTTCTTTCTCCAGCCAGGCTCCGGGAATCCATATTCCCTCATTGACTTTGCATCTGCCCCAGAGTAAGAGGCTGTATTTTCTGAAGATGGCCACAGCAGTGTTTCCCGTCCTACATGTTCTTCTTACAGTGTGACCTCGACACGCCTCCTATTGGGTGGTATGGTCTATGTCCCTTCCCCTTGCACTGGGTGAACCTCTGTGACTAACCTTAACCATTAAAGTATGGAAGAAGTGCCCCTATGTGACTTCTGGGATAGGTCATAAATGTGCCATCTGCTTTGCTCTTGTTCTTAGAGCCCAGCTACCATGCTTCTAAGAAGCTCAGATTTGTCCACATGGCGAGACCACATGAAGAGGCTGTGTGTAAGTGTGTCAGCTAATAGCCAGCCTCAACTACCAGACATAGACGTGAGAAAGTCTTCAAGATAAATAAATGGAGTTCCCAGTCCTTGGGTCACTCCCAGATTTGAAACTTCCCCAGCTGAGGTCCCAGGCATTTTAGAGCAGAGACAAGCTGCCCTCGTGATGTCCTGTTCAAATTTATGACCTACAAAATCTTTGAACATAGTAAATGGCCGTTTTATGCAAGTTTTCAAGTGGTTTGTCACTCAGCCATAGCCCTGGAATACTCAGCCTCTCCTTCCTCGGTATGCTAGCTCTGGTTCACACACGCATTTTCTTGGCCTGATTTCTGGATTAGGCTTTTGCCCTTAAGGATCTCATTGCTGCCTCCATGTCTCACCTGAACAGAACACTCTCCTGTTTTTGAAATACTTGTCTGTCACATTTTTCATTTTCTCCCCAACACTGGGGAATGGGCAGGGCATATTCTAAGAATTATTTTGCAGATAAGGAACTGAGATTTAAGTAAAGAGAGGTTTAAAAGTCTCTCAATTTGGGAGGGAGGCAAACCGTAAGAGACTCTTAAATACTGAGAACAAACTGAGGGTTGATGGGGGGTGGGGGAGAGGGAAAAGTGGGTGATGGGCATTGAGGAGGGCACCTGTTGGGATGAGCATTGGGTGTTGTATGGAAATCAATTTGACAATAAATTATATTTAAAAAAATAAATAAAAGTCTCTCAAATTAGCTTACAGAGCTAGGACTAGAGCTATAAGAGGGGATTTACTCTAGAATGCAGAGTTTCTCAAACTTGTTTCCCCATAGAATCCTTTCTGTAAACACCTATCAACATTTGAAGAACACTGGTTTCCCCAAGGACCACAGTTTGGGAAATTCCCTTCTAGCCCAATTTCCTCTCTTTATGGTCAGGCTTGGGAGATTCCATTTCCAAGAGATAATTAAATAAAAGATACAAAAGGGACAACTGGAGCGCAGGGTTATTCTGCCAAGTCTTTACAGCTTGCCGTATGTGGTGAGAATTTTTGTGCGCTTATACCTTTGGAATATTCCTATCAGCCTGGCTCGTGGTGTCCCAGATGAGAGAGGAAAAGATGTATTTGGAGGTGTCAATGCCTTTTAGCCAAGACCACTGGAAGCACACTTAATTAAATAAGTTGAGTTTATTACTCATTGCAGGGTACCCTCAGTAAGAGTGTTAGAAAGAACATATTATAAGATTTGGGCTTCAGTTGGCTGAGTTAGGGGGCAAGAGTTTAGATTGGATGCTGTCAGAAAGCAAGGATAATTCTATGATTGGGCATTTTATGGTTTGCAAAGTGACCTTGTTTTTGTTCATGCTTAATCAAAATTATGAAGTAGTCTTGTTTTGTTTCATTTTATCATGATCTCAGAGTAACCTTGTTTGAGACTGGTGTTTTGTCAGTTTGTTTATATCCAACAGGAGAAAAAAATGGCCTGGCTGTATCAGATGAGCATGTAAAAGTATTGAGGTCTAGTTGTGAATATCACATTAGTTTTGGATAGCAAAGATTTTTTTTTCTTTTTCAGAGGTCATTATTCTTAATCACCTTAGGTATTAAAGAGCAAAGCAGGCTCATCCAAGGGAGCATGACTTGGTTTGGGGTGGGGTCTTTACTGCTGGGTAACAGGAGAACGTTACAGCAAAGAAACAAGCAGATGGCCAACAGACTTTGTGAGTAACATCCAATTCTTATTGCATGTAATCTTCCATAGAATAAAAGACACTGTTTCAAAACAACAACAACAACAACAACAACAACCACCCTTCTAACCAATGCCATTAGAATTCTGAACCTTTCAATTACTGCTTTAGAAGAAACAGATCCTCCTTATTCAGGCCAAGAACACTCAAGACGCATACGCACAGAATTGCATTAGAATGGAGAGAGAACACTTATGAACTTAGAACCTGGCTCATAAAGCAACATTTTCCCATTTTACACAACTGGTTAGCATTTGATTTAGGACTAGAACTCAGGTCTCTGACCCCTACTTCAATGCTATTAAATCCCCAGTGCCTAGCACATGGCCTGGTACACAGTACACATTCAGAAAATGGTTATTGAATGGATAAATGAATTCATCATAGATACTTGGTTTGGAAATGGATTGGTCAAAGGTGACAGTGAAATCTATCACCATGTAACTGGCTGAATTTAACTGGCCTCCTGGCTTGCCCTGCCCCCCACGTGCCATTCTCAGCTTAGTCTTCAACAGAAAGCATAAGCTGAGGTACTTCCTGTTTCTTTTATAGTCTCGGATCTGCGTCTGAGGCAAACCAAAGTTTATTGTATTGGTTCTCCAGCAGTAGGTTTCAGCAATAATCAATAATCAAAGAAAACCCTTTGAAGGGTCCTTTAGTGGAGAGGTGAGTTTTCCAAATATAAAAATGTTACAACATTTGTTTTTCAACATCGATCAAATTGGCACTCATATACATAGGCATTGACATTATTCATAATGTTATGTTGGCATCTAGCACCAATTGTTTTTGTCCCTGCATGGCCCTTAATGGGCATGTTTTCCATAGAATGGTTAATCACATTTTAAATTGTTACTTCAGAACTCATGAGATCTGATAATCATTGGTGTATTTGATGATTCTTCCCTAGTGTTTTTGAAGGATAATAAGACTGCAGAAGAGAAGTGAATATTTTCTTCTTACAGCAGTGTAGCTCATAATTAATTGATCATCATCTCCTATTAGTGAGGTATCTTTGATCCTGCTAATTGAAAATGAGACTTTTTCCCTAAGTACAGAATAAAAGCAATATTAAACTGCTTAGTCTTTGTCCACTTAAGGGCCAGACGTTAGTCAAGTGAGTTTAAAAGAACGATTAATCAAAAAGTTTAAACTGATTTTTTAACAATTTGCTGGCCACACTGGTTGAGAAAGTCTTTTAGCAGAATAGCTTTCTTAATAGCAGAGAAGTAATTGTAGAGAGGTTGAGGGGGTATAAGAGAAGGGGACCACAAGATACAGTGAACCTTACCATCATCATCATGACACAAGCATGTTGCTTTCACATAATTATTACTACTTCCCAGAAGTCCCGTGAGAGGTAATTTTTATTCCCTTTTTACAGATAGAAGCATCAGGGCTACATGGTGTTAGGAAATTCACACAATGTAAGTGGCATAACCAAAATATAAATGCAAATTTTGGACTCTAAGTCCTATGTTAGGTACAGCACTCTTTTTCCTGTGTCATTTGGCTTTATAATCTGATTAATGTTAAAAGAAAATATGAGCAATGCTAGAATATGAGCAGCTATAGACAAATGCCCAGGATCAGTATAACTTACCATCACAATTCTGGTGTGATTGTTATGCTTATACTTACATTGGAAAGACAATGTAACTTGCGGAGTTGATAGATATGGTAAAATGTTCTTGGAGTTGAGTGGCTGGATATTGTGAAGTGATGGTGAAGAGTAATTGCTTTGGACTCTACAAATTTCCTATAAGACTAGAATACTCCTAACAATGGAACACCTAAGTAGATAGTTTTAGAAAGAAGAAATCAATCCACTGTTTTCCTCAAATTAGTTCTTTTCCTACTGCAATGCTACATGTCTTTATTCCCCTTAGCAGCAGCAAAAAGTATCACACAAGAGCACAATTTGTTACAATATCATAGGGACATGATCTAGTTTGTGAAGGATGCTGTTGAGTCTTGCCTTTTTATAAACTTACAGTGTGGTCATCAACATACAGGCAAGACAATGATAACGCCTAAATTAGGGGTCGGTAAACTTTTTCTATAAAGGGCCAAATAGTAAATATTTTAGGCTCTGTGAGTCACATGGTCTTTTTTTTTTTTTTTTCAGCTTCTCACCTCTGTTGTTGGAGAGCTAAAGTAGTCATAGATAACACAGAAACAAATGGGCAGGGCTATGTTCTAATAAAACTTTATTTATGGACAATGACATTCACATTTGATATAATTTTCATGTTTCATGAAATGTTATTCTCCTTTCGATTTTTTTCAACCATTAAAATAACGTGAAAAACCATTCTTCACTCACAGGTTGTACAAAAACGTGCAGCAGGATGGACTTGGCCGGTGGGCCACGGCTTGCAAACGCCTGGCCTAATTAGGATAGAATGGCTGTAAGGGATAAAAGAGATGTGGATTTAATTGGGAGAGGGGAGAAAGGCATTAGGATGAAAACAAAGCTGACTTCAGGTTTAGAGAGGGACGGAGCAGAGAAAGCTCTTGGGAGCAGGCGGACACCTCTTCCCAGCCACAGTAATGAGCAGTGCCTGATGCTTTGAGGGATCCTGAACAGATTCACTCAGAATGACTCACCGGCTTGAACAAAACTGGGGAAGATTTTTTTGCCTTTTATTCAAAGAGAGTAATTGGCCCACCTGCATCTCTTAAATTAAGATTGCCAGAGCTCTAGGCCTTTAAGCCTCTTAACATGGTTTACTTCTTACACCTTTTATCAGCATAGAAGAATGGCCGCTCTTCTCATCTTTTTTTGTAAAACCCTGTTCCAAATGTCCAAACCACTTTATCCACATGATGATTCATGGCCATTTCCAGGCCTATGATCACGGAAACACAAAAAGTTACAGAAAATTTAAATGGCACCCTGTTAAGTGTTGTGGGCAGCCTTTGACAAGACATAGATAATCTGGAGTTTCAGAGATGTGATTTGAATTTCTCATCTGCCTTCCTTCCTGCCCCCCCCCACCATTTTTTTTAAACTGAGGAATAAGTTATATATGGGCAATTCATTCTTTTTCGTACATGGGTCTATGAAGTTTGACAAATGCATGTAAGCACCATGACATGTTACATTTAACAGTTACATAACTACCATGGCAAGCAAAATATAGAACATTTCCATTGACTTAAAAAATTCCCTGGTGCTCTTTTGTAATTATCTTGTACCCTAACCCTAGTCCCTGGTAAACATTTATCTGTTTTTCTGTCCCTATAGTTTTGTCTTTTGCAAAATGGCATGTAAATGGAGTCATACAGGATGTAGCCTTTGACATCTGGCTTCTTTCATTTGGGATAATGCAGTTGATGTTCATCCATGTCTTCTCTGTTTTCTCACTAGTTTGTTCCATTCTATTGCTAAGTAGATTTCATTGTTTGAGAGTATCAGTTGTTTACATATTCTCCAATGGGGGATATTTGGGTTGTTTCCAGTTTTTGGTGTTTCTGAATAAGGCCAATATAAACACTTATGTAAGGTTTTTGTGTGAACATAATAAGTTTGTATTGCTCTTGGGTAAACTCCTAGAAGTGGCCTTGCGGAGTTGTGCGTGAAGCGTACGTTTAACTTTGTAAGAAACTGCCACGCCATCTTCTGTGCCATTTTGCATCCCCTCCAGCAGGGTATAAGAGTTCTAGTTGCTCTGCATCCTCTCCAGTGCTTGGTACTGTCAGTTTTTGTTTGTCAAGTTTGGCCATTCAACAGGTGTATAGTATTATCTCACTGTGGTGTAATCTGCACATTCAGATGACTAACAATGTTGAGCATCTCTTCATATGCTCATTTGCCACCCGTGTATCTTTGGTGAAGTCTAGTCAGATTCTTGCCCCATTTTTAATTGGGTTGTTTATTTTATTACTATTCAGGTGTGTGTGTGTGTGTGTGTGTGTGTGTGTGTGTGTGTTTAAGTAAGCTTTATGCCCAACGTGGGGCTTGACCTCATGACCCTGAGATCAAGAGATACATGTTCTACTGAATGACCCAGCCAGATACCCCCTTACTATTGAGTTTTGCAAAGTTTTTTTTTAATACTCTAGGAACAAGTTCTGTATCAGATATATGTTTTAGAAATATTTTTTTATCAGTCTGTGGGTTGTCTTTTCATTTTCTTAACAATACCTTTTGTAGAGCAAAATAGTAATAATAATAATTTTGATGAAGTTCAGTGACACCCCAGTAACAAGGAGCACATATAGTGCCCAAATTTGGGGTTTAAAATACCATTCTCCAGTAAAAAGGAAGCAGGACTCCTTAGAGAAATGACTGATTCCAGGGCTGGGGCAGGGAAAATACATGAAACATCATATGGTGTCAGAAAGCAAAAGTGCTAAAAACTCATGGGGATGGGTTGAAAGAGCATGTGAGTCGACCTGAAGGAGCCCTCAATGGCCACATCGGGAAAATACTAGCAACAAAACAAATAATGATAGTAATGGATTATAACCTATAGAATAAGATAAATATCCATGAATCCATACTGACATAAGTAAATAATTGAGTAAAATGATAAATGAAAAAGAAGTTCTTTTTTGATGAGATTTTAATAATAAATATGGAAAGAATGATGGAAATAGAAACTTGCCATTTGGCAAAAGCTACAGTAATAATTGTTTTAGGCAAATTAATAATGGATGTTAAATTAGCAGATAAAAGTTTAAGCAGATAGAGTATGTGAATGATACCTCAGTAAAGCTGTTTTTAAAAAAATTTTTTTAATGTTTTATTTATTTTTGAGACAGAGAGAGAGCATGAGCAAGGGAGGGGCAGAGAGAGAGGGAGACACAGAATCTGAAGCAGGCCCCAGGCTCTGAGCTGTCAGCACAGAGCCCGACACGGGCTCGAACCCGTGAACCCCGAGATCATGACCTGAGCTGAAGTTGGATGCTTAACCAACTGAGCCACCCAGGCGCCCAGCCAGTAAAGCTGTTTAAAAAAAATTTGTTATGGAAATTTCGAACACAGACAAAAGAGTCTAATACAGTGACCCACACGTACTCATCACCTAGCTTTTTTAAAAAGCAAGTTTTGGGGTGCCTGGGTGGCTCAGTCAGCTAAGCATCTGACTTCAGCTCAGGTCATGATCTCGTGGTTTGTGGGTTTGAGCTCTGAGTCGGGCTCTGTGCTAACAGTGTGGGGCCTGTTTGGAATTCTCTCTCTCTGACCCTACCCCCTACCTCAAAATTGAATTAATCGTTAATTGAATCGTGTACCTCCTGATAGGATGCACTGAGAAGGGCACAGCATCACTTCTATGGTTTTCTTACCCAAAATGCATCACCTGAATTTAACCATGAAGAACCATCATTTAAACTCAAAGAACTTTATATAACTAGCCAGTCCTTTTCAAAGGTGTCAAAATCATGGAAGGCAAAGAAAGATTGATAAACTGTCTCACATTGGAGACAACTAAGGAGTCATGACAACTAAATCTAGTGCAGGATCCTGGATGGGATCCTGGCCCAGAAGGAGGACATCACTGGGACAATAACAATATAATAAAATCTGAAAGAAGTTCATCGTTAACTTAATAGTATTATACCAATGGTAATTTCTTAGTTTTGAAAAATGTACCATGGTTAAGTAAGATGTAACATTAAGGGAAATTGGATAAAAAGTATACGAAAACTTTCATATTATCTTTACAACTTTCTGTAAATCTAAAATTATTTAAAAAGAAAAGAAAAAAAAAACCCAAAAGCAGTGGAAAAATAAGCCAAAAACTTTAAAATTATCTACACATTGGAAGAAGGAGGAAACCATGTTAAAGAGACAGGGATAGAAATTGGATTTTCTGCTACATTATGTTTTGTAGATTGGACTTTGAAATCATGTCAATATTTTACATAGCTCTAAACAAAATTAAATTTGAAAAGAATTTCTTAAAACTAAAAAGACAAAATAAACAAGTCTAAAGGTTTAGTTAGTTGCAAAAGTACAGAGACAAGACTATTTCAAAAGACTTTAAAACCACAGTGATTTTGGAGCACCTGAGTGGCTCATTTGGTTGAGAGTCCGACTCTGGATTTCAGCTTAAGCCATGATCCCAGGGTTGTGGGATCGAGCCCTGCATTGGGCTCCGTGCTAAGCATAGATCCTGCTTAAGATTCTGTCCCTCTGCCCCCTCCTCTGCTTGTGCTCTTGCTCTAAAACTAAAAACAAACAAACAAACAAACAAAAAACCCCAAAAAACCTACAGTGATTTGACTGTATATTGCTAATGAAATATACCCTCTGGACAAAAAAAATTGTAAAAATTCAGTTGTGTCTTATGGCCACAGCTGGGTCATATAGTAGCACAAAGCTGCAAGGGAATATGTGAAAGCACTTGACATTTCACTCTCTGTAGTGTGAGGCATCAAGGGAGAATGGGGCTGGGAATGGCTTTGGGACAGCCAATCGACACTGCCAGCTCAGGATCTACTGGGCCACCCTCCTCCCTATTTCCACCCCTCTTGGATTGGGGTAGACAAAGTCTTTCCCACCAGCAGATAAAATGGTAGTGGCAGCAATGCTTCTGCTTCAAGTGTTCTGCCAACTTACTGAGGCTAGGGTTGCTGCCATGACCGAGTTGGGCAGCAAATCTGTAACCATGTCTTTTCTGACCAATGCAGGAAGAATTCCAAGTTTGTTATCAGCGGTTACTAATCTCTCATCTCCAGGCTAACGGTTGGAACACTGCCTCCATCACTTATTTTTATGCTGAAGAAAATGGTAACCCTGCTTAGAGACTCTTGCATTTTGTAACAAGACTTGTGATTTTGAAAGTAATGGAAGAGTAATGGAAGCCTCAATTCGGGAAAGTTGCGTGGTGTGTAAATTCAGTCATCATTATGCAAATGTATATTCACATAATAAATCCAGATATGGCTGACTATATTTTAGAAATATTATAGGCCAATTATTTTGACATCCTGCAGGAGGTAGATAAATTGTGAAATATATGTTATAGTATACACAGTAGCTTATTAACAAGATGTCTTTTGCGGGAAAATATTTTAGCAGAGAAACCATCCATTAGCACATTTCCAACTCTGTTCTCCTCCTTTGACTTCACAGACACATTTAGTAGCATGAAAAAAAGGAGGAAGCCTTGTGTGTTTGGTAGAGGCTTTTGGTAGTTTTATAAACCTTGTCTCATTTTATACTTATAATAATTAGTGAAATATTTGGGTTTTTTTTAAGTTTATTTATTTATTTTGAGGGAGAGAGAGCAGGGGAGGGGTGGAGAGAGGGAGAGAGGGAGAGAGAGAGAGAGGGAGAGTGAGAATCCCAAGCAGGCTCAGTACTGTTAGCACAGAGCCCGACACAGGGCTCTATCCGATGAATGTGAGATCATGACCTGAGCTGAAGTCAAGAGTTGGACGCTTAACTGACTGAGCGACCCAGGTGCCCCAATGAGTGAAATATTTGAACCATAGCTCCTGTTCCCATTTTATAGATTAGCAAACTGATTAATGATTTATTTAAGGTCAACTGGGAGGCAAATTCAGATCACAGCCCTTTATCTGCTCAGTGTCTTTTGCACTGTGACATTTCTATCCTGCTTTCACTCCTCACTTTTCAGATTGAGAGAGTTTGGTGTAGTCTGGCACCCTCAGATGGAGAGTGACTGGACACACATGAGGGTCCTAGCATTATTGGTGCCATATCAACAGAGGGTAACGCTAAAGAGTTTGCCTTTTTAGCTAATGCCTGTGTGCAAAAGTGTTCAGTAGACAAAACCCGAACCTTCCAAGACCTCTGCTATCGTTTGCATTGTTCACCAGGTAGCACTGGGGACGGTGTTTCTATATTCAGAAATGCACATTAATGGCAAAGTGTCAGGGCCTCAAGGTAGAGAGAGTGTCAGGAGACTACTGATTTCTTGGGTGACATAGTACAAATTACTTCACCCTTCTGGACCTCAGAGTGTATTATTTCTCAGGCTCCTACATAGTTCTAATATTTCATAATTCCTTGCTTGGAGTTGCAGTGAAGAGAGGGAACGTTCTAACCCAGGGGAATGGTAAGAGGTCAACTGTTTATGCCATAGATTTCTGTCTGGACACATGGGCCTCACCTGCAGAGTTTAAAGTCTGACAAGAGAATTCTCAATTCCCACGAACAATTGCGGGGTGCAGGAAAGTTGAATTAGTAAAGATAATAGCGTTACTAGGAATTTTAAATGATGCACTTAGTGCTGTCTCTGTCGGCCTCACAGAAGCTTCATGGTTGGTTTTGTAAGAGCAGAGAATGACATGGTTAAATTTGCTACTTAAGGACAAAGCTTTTAAGATTTTAAAGGTTATTTGCAATGGAGATTTAAAATAAACAAATAAATATACACACACAGAGCAAAAATCTTAAGTATACAACATAATGAATCTTTACCTATGTATCCACTTTTGTTACCATTACCCAGGTCATTCCCAGCACCTCAGAAGCATACCTCCCATTCACCACCTTCCCCCTGGGGTTACCACTCTTCCATCCTCTATCACCATAGATGAGTCCTGCCTATTTCTGAACTTCATGTAAATAGAATCGTATAGTAGATACGCTTGTACCTGGCTTGTTTCACTCAATGTTATGAGTGAGGTTCATCCATGCTGTTGTATCAGAGGTTTGCTCTTTTCCGTTACTGTGTCCTGTTCTGTGGCATGCAGCTACTACGTTTTATTTGGCCATTCTACCGTACATTTAGGTTGTTTCCAATTTTTGTATTACTCTAAATGAAGTTGGTATGCACATTCTTGTGCATGTCTTGACTCACGTGAGCACTCATTTCAGTTAAGTGTATACCTAGGAGTGAATTTTCTGGGTCAGAGGGCAGATGTATATTTACTCTGTAAGAAACTGCCAAACAGTACTGCAGAATGGTTGTACCCCACCAGTTGGCTCAGAATCTCTGAGAGTGGGGCCCTACCTGAATGATAGGGATCATTCAGAATCTCACTTGGTGGTTCTGACACACAGTAGAAATGACAGCCTCTGTGGTCCAGCCTTAATTCCCAGGCCTGTATCTCTGTTATCATCTCAGCTCCAAAGGAACAATTCATTTATTGTCCAAAAGCAAGGACATTATTCCTTGTCCACAGATCTGAGAAGGAGCTGAGATTCATCTTTTGGGGTTTGCCTCTTACCTCTTGATTGCTTTTGTTATACTTCGTGGGGATCAAATTAATCATCTTTCTCCTCCCCAGACCCTTGAACACAGGAATGGAAGGCTTTGTCCTATGCAAATGGGATTTTATGCATTAGGAAATATGAAGTGTGAAGATGAGGCAAAGAGCTCTTTCAGGGCTCTTGACAGCATCTGACCACATGGGTAACCACAATCTTCTCACACTGTAGAAATTCACCTCCTTTTAGCATTTCTCTACCCAATTAGGCTGAGGGACTGTCGTTATTTTCTCGGTCTGTCAGTGCTTTGAATTGACTTCGCTCAAAAATTTTACAAGCAACATGGCCCATTTAGTTATAGTTCATCTGAATTAATAAGAACAGCTAATGTTTAGTTGTTATTATGGACAAGGCACCCTGCTATGTCCATGTATTCTCTTGTAACAAGCCAACAAGCTTCAGGAGCTACTGTGAAGCCCATTTTACAGATGAGGAAACTGAGGTTGGAGAGCTCAAGTAACTTCCCCAAGTTCATGTGCTGATATATTATGGAGCTGGGATTCAAGCCCTTGTATTCTGGCTTCAGAGATGGAATTCTTAGCCACTAATTATACCACCTCTACTTAACCAATCTGAGCTTTTGAGAGCTATTTATGGCCTGGAATATGAAAAACAAGAGCTTTTCCTACTTCTCTGAGTTACAGGTCTCCTGGAAAGAAAATGCCAAATAATGGTGGTCTCTTGAATAATGGCATAGGGTGGAATGACTGAAGGGCCAAAGTTGGCCTTTATATCTCCTTAAAAGAGTTGCTAGTCCGCCGGATGATTTTTTCAGGAGAGGAGCAGAAAGCGAAAGGGAACAGAAAAAGCAATAGGAAACTTATACAGCTTGCCTTCTTGTTCTTTATTCTATGTAGATGATCTTACCCACAACTGGAACTAAAACTCTAAATGGGCATGAATCCAGGATTTTTATCCAGAATAATTCTAAGCCACTCCAACTCCTTATTTGATTCCTTTACTTGGATGTCTTATGGGAACCTCAAATGTAACATTGTTCAAAAATGGAATTTTTTCCTTCCTCTGCCCCCCCTCGCCCCCCGCAATCTGTTCCTCTTAGCATTCTTTACTCGGTAAATGTCACGTCCCCCACCATTACTTATGTCCCAAACCGGAGTAGCCTTGCCATTCCCCTTTGTCTTCTTCCACCTTATGCCATCACTATGTCCTGTTGATTCTGGCTCCAAAATATATCCCACCTGCCTGTGTTTGAGTCCTGACTGTCCCATTGGAGACAAGTCTCTTAAGCTCTCTGTCCTCAGTTTTCTCTTCTGTAACATGGTGCTAATAGTTGTAAGGCAAGCTAGCAACTATGATTATTATTCTCGAGACTACACCCTAGTTTAAGTCACAACTCTTTCTTCCCTGGATTTCTGTAAGCACCTTCTAACTGGTCTCACAACCATTGGTGTCCTTTGGACCCATTGTCTAATGCAGTGGTTCTCAACTGTAGCAGTTTTGCCCCCCAGGGACACTTAGACATGTTGGAGACATTTTTGTTTGTTACAGTAGGGGAGGGGGTTGCTATACCCCCTGGCATCTAGTGGGTAGAGGCCAGGAATATTGCTAAACGTCCTACAGTGCACAGGACAGCACCCACAACAAAGAATTGTCTGGACCTATGTGGAGAAACCCTGTTCTAAAGTGATGTTTGTGAAACACAAATCAAGTCAGGTCGTGCCCCTGCTTCTGTCTATCCAATAACTCCCCACAGCTCTTGGACAAAGCCCATTCACTTGGCTGTGCCCCCAGGTCCTGTGGTCTGGCTTTAGCCTACTACCCCAGACTCATCTCCCACCACTCTTACCCATTTACCCTCATCCAGCCACCTCGGTGTTCCTCTAGTTCCCAAGTAGACTGAGTGCCTTACTGCCTTAAAGTCCTCAAATAGGCTCTTCCTGCTGCCAGGGCCACTGTTTGCTGTCTGTGTGGATCCCCACCCTGCCCTTTTCTGACTTTCCTGAGAATTGGTGGAAGATAGCCCTTGAGATGGAACAATCAATTGCACTTGCTACCAGGTAGTGACCAGCATCCTCTATTAGTTCCTCTATCCCTGCCTTAAGCATCATAGTGTACATTTAGTCGCACTACTCTTCTGTGGCCTTTAATCTGAAGTGATTACGGAAGGGTCCTGTAAGGATAGGAAGGTGAGGCAGAGGGCTACACTTCCCTGAAAGGCCTGCCTGGAGATGGTAAACAGGAAACCTGATGGAGAAATCAATTCTTCAGACTAGTCTCTGAGGATTATGAAGAACATTAAATTAGTTGCCAATATTTAAAGATCCAGAAAATTACCATGGACGTCGGAATTCAATTTATCTCTTTCATAGGAAAATCTGGGAGTACGTGGTTACTGCCTCATGAGGTAATACTCACCAAGTTCTGATTCTGGTTTCCCTTTAAATGCGGCTTCCACAGCCCCCACCTGGCTTCCTTTATGCAGGTACCTTACCTGCCCACCCTTAGCTAGCCATCCTGTGTCTGAACCCCTGTGTCAGTCTAGAGCCCTCTAGTGCTAGAGGATTTTGTCTGTCTGGGGCTGCCAACCCATGCCACTGAGCCCTTGCTACCTACACTTAGGAGGAATGTAAACAGACCAGAGCCCGAGCTCACATCTTCTGCTTTTTGGAGTGTTCTGTGTCTCCCTCCTGGCTGGGGTTAATTTCCTGGGCCCCATTAGGAAGACACTCTGCTTTCGTTTCTGTTTGAAGTCAATGTGAGAGTAACTTGGCTGGAAAGCACGTTCATTCTGCCACCTCAGCTTGGATGTGTGTATCTGTACAGGGGAGCTTGGTCACTCATTGTCAGAGGTGCCTGGGTCTCGTGAAGACATTATGTTGTGATAGCAAATTACAGTGTCATAGTCAGTTTGGACAGCTATAATAGAATACCATGGACTCGGTGGCTTAGGCAAAAACATTGATTTCTCACATTTCTGGATGTGGAAGTGCGAGATCAGCATGCCAGCATGGTCCAGTTCTTCGTGAGGACGCTCTTCCTGGTTTATAGATAGCTGCCTTCTTGCTGTGTGCTCACATGGTGGAGAGAGAGAGAGAGAGAGAGAGAGAGAGAGAGAGAGAGAGAGCGCGCAAGCACGTGCTCGCTTTGGTCTCTTCATCTCCTCATAAAGGCATCAGTCTCAGCATGGAGGCTTCACCCTCATGACATCATCTAGACCTAATTTCTTTCCAAAGGTCCTACCTCCAAATACTATCACATTGGAGGTTAGGGTTTCAACATATGAATTTCGGGGATACACATTCAGTCTATAGCACACAGCATTAATATTTCTAGCAAATATTAGTGGTTACCAGCTATGCATCCCTAAATTGATTCCAAGCAGGTAGAAGACGAACCTATGTGTCCTGGATCACCTCAAATCCACCTCCTGCTCTGGGAGATTAATGTGGCTGAAACCCTATAGCTGCACACTTGAGCAAATGTGGGGCTCTTCCCACTGTGTTCTCAGTTCCACGCTGGACTTCCACAGAATCCCATGGCTGAATTCATGTTGGTCATCTTGATCCTGCCCTGAGCTTACCAGAGTTCAAGGCTCCTCTGCCAGTTTTTTTTTTAAGTTTACTTATTTATTTTTGAGAGGGAGAGAGAGAGAGAGAGGCAGAGAGGGAGGAGAGAGAGAATCCCAAGCATGTTCTATGCAGAAAGCATGGAGCCCAACGAGGGGCTTGATCTCATGAAATGTGAGATCATGACCTGAGCCAAAATCAAAAGTCAGACACTTAACCAACTGAGCCACCCATGTGCCCCTGTTTTGTTTTGTTTTGTTTTGTTTTGAAGTCCATTATGGGCTGGTTAGCCTATAGATTTAATCCAGCTTTGGGGCTCTCCTAGAGGAAGATTTTCAACTGCTTCCTGAACTTCCCATTATCTTGGCAGCTATTAGCTGACTTTCTCTCCCTCCACCCACCACCCTTGCTTACTCTCTGCTCATATTTCTCCCTCTACCTTCCAAGTTCTCCAACAAGGAGCAGGCTTTCTGAGTCTTCCCGCTGTTTGTAGTTTCCCTAGGAATTCCTGTGAATAAAATTTTCTTCATCTCATCCATTGTTCTGAAAGACAAATAGTGTGGAAGGTGACATTACTTTTCAGCACATATATCAAGTCTTTCTGAAAATCACTGACTTGCATCAAACTACAGATTTCATCAGTTCCAAAGCATACATTTTCCTCCCACATTTTAACATCTGTGAAACTGAGATGTGTATTATGTCTGCTAGTGGGTCATGATTTAATTGTCAGTGTGGTTTTCTTTCTTAGTGGTATAATAATTGTGTGTCTTAGAGTTAATGACATCTTAGATTTGCTAACATGAGCATCTTGCTTACAAAATGTTTTCTTGAGACAGAGACAAGAGGGCAGATGCCTGAAGGCTGTGTAGGGATGAACTGTGGGAAAGGGCTAGGGGTGCAGAGAGAGGCAATAATATTCTCAAGGCACCTGGTGGGGGGAAGAGAATGGCCTGTCCAACAAACCAAAAGTGTTTAGGGAGGCAGGCGTGTAGAGAGCAGAGAAGATAATGAGCCACTTTAAATGGATGTGAGGATTGCACAGGAATATTTATGGAAAGTGCTTAGGACTTATAGGCACTGTATAAATGGTACTTTGCTTTGGTTTGTTTTCTGGACAAATGAATGAGGAAATTTATGATATTTTATCAGTTCTCTGGCATTCTTCCCCCCCCACACACATTTTACACCTCCAAAATTTGGATGCATTTTACAAGTAGAGTGTTTCATTATTTAATTGGCAGCGTTTCCCTCCATAAACGGTATCTTATAGTTGATGAAGCATGGTATATAAAATCAATTGCTAAAACTGACACACTGTCCCTTTGTTCCTAAGTTCTTAACCTGAATTCCTGATCTCCTACAAATTCTGATCTGTATACTTGAAACTTTTTGAACTGCTTTTCCTAATCCAGGCTTAGGTTGTGGGTCTCATGGCCTAATCCCTTTGTGACTCAACCCTTGGTGTCTATGAGATCCTATGGGGCTGACCTGAATGTCAGTTTGGGCTTCTCTACACCTGTGTGAAAAGGAACAGATGAGCATTTGAAGGGATGACAGTTCATACAAGTATTCATGTATAGTTTCTTCTTCAAATTCCAGGCTTTAAAAATTCATCCATTCAACCAGTATTTATTTTAATATCTATTATCTGCTAGGCCAGAGTTTGGCAATCTATGGTCTACAAGCCAAATCGGGACCAATGCCTGTTTTTGTAAATACAATTTTATTGGAACACAGTCATGCCCATTTATTTACAAATGGTCTATAGCTACTTTTGAGCTACAAACAGTAGAGTTGAGTAGTTGCAACAGATGGTATGGCTTGCAAAGCCAAAAATATTTACTATCCTGGCTCTTTATAGCACCAGTCTGTCCTCCTGGGGGATCAAGAAGGGTCCTATCTTAAATGAACAGTCAGAGAAAAGACAATACCATAAGAAAAACGTTCCATTTTATATTGAAAAGCACACATCTAACCCAGGAGAGCATGGGCCTTATATGTCTTTGTCTCCAAAGAATTCCCACTGACTAAAACAGTGCATGGCACAAAGTGGGTGCTTGAGGTAGTTAAAGATGCCTTCTCTCTTTGTGGCTCCTCCCACTGAGAGGTGGAATCTATTTCTCCTCCACTTGGTTTGGGACTAGACTAGTGAATTTCTTAATTAATAGCTTATGGCAGATGTGATATTCTGGAACTCTGAGGCTAGGACATAATGCACCTTGCAGCTTACCAAGCCTCTTAGAATGCTCACCCTGAGGGACACCAGCCACCTGATAAGGATTCTGACTCCATCATGCTGGAGGAGCCAGGTACAGGCACTCTACTCAACAGTCTTAACTGAGGCTAGCCTTGCAGCCATCACCTGCAGACATGTGAAAGAACCCATCCTGGACCCTCCAGACCTCCCATCCACCAGCTGAATACCACTGAGGAATCCCAGTTGATAACATGGGAATCAGAAGAATCACTCAGCAGAGCCCTGCCCAAATCCTGGACTCATAAAATCATGAGATATAACAAAATGATGTTGTTTTCTTAAGCCACTAATTTGGGGGTACTTTGTTCCTAAGAAGTAGATAGCCAGAACAATGTTCAATAAATATTGGTGGCTTTGTTTGTTTACATAGCCGGGCAAGTGTAGAGTCAGTACCAGAACCCAAGTCTGTTGATTCACAGCATTTATGATAGTTTTATTTCTATTGATAGTTGCCTAAGCTTAGCAGGGCAATCTGATTCTTCTCACACCCCTTCCGATCTCTCCCAAAGTCTGAGTCAGTTAGAGGCCAAATTACATGTTAGGAGCTTTGTGAAAGGTGATCTCTAAAGTCTGACAAGTGTTTCTGGACCGGATGCTGGGGAGCATGATGGCACTAGAGTGTGCTTCACAACATACAGGGGCCTAGGGTGCACCTTCAAGTTTTGAGGAGCCCCTCAGAAGGTTTTAGTAGTTCTGCAGAATCTCAGATATAGTACATTTATAGAGGAGTCCAGGAACAATAATGAAATTCAGTTTCTCCAGAAAGACTGCTTGGGTTTCAACTCAGATCTCATGCTTACTAGTTAGGAGGCCTTGGATGAGGTATTGAATTGTTTTACCTCACCTCATTTGCAAAATGGTGATAATATCGACACACGGGTTGTCATGAAGATTGAATGAATTAATCCATGCAAAGCAAGTAGAAGATTTGTAGCACTTAGTAAACACTCCTATAAAGAGAGTCATTCTTAGTAGTAGTACTAAAGATCCAACTTTCATTAAATCTCAACTTTCATCTAGAAATTAAAAAAAATTTTTTTTAACGTTTATTTATTATTGAGAGACAGAGAGAGACAGAGCATGAGCATGGAGGGGCAGGCAGAGAGAGGAGGAGACACAGAATCCGAAACAGGCTCCAGGCTCTGAGCTGTCAGCACAGAGCCGATGCGGGGCTGGAACCCACAAACCATGAGATCATGACCTGAGCCGAAGTCAGATGCTTAACCGACTGAGCCACCCAGGAGTCCCTAGAAATTTTTTTTTTTTTTAAACACAGGACATATCCAGTTGTCCTGTAGGGACTAATATATTGGCATATGTTTTTATTCATGGATTTGTTGGAATGATTCATGTGTAGTCACCTACCTTTGGTGTGTTGTTCCACTGCACATTTATCATTTATGTTCTTGACACACTGAATATCTATACTCTATTACTTCATTAAAGGCATTGGAATCTGTACCACAAAAAAATTTTTTTAACTACATCTTTGGCTTTCCAGTTTACTCAGCTGTTAGGCATACTTTGCAAACTCTGAAGGGCAGACACATCTCATCCATCCCCAAGTTTTCTGGATCTTCCTGTTTTGTACCCTAAGTGGCTCAGTGGAAAAGGGAGATGTTCTTTCTTTTTTAAATTATTTTTAACATTTATTCATTTTTTTAGTGTTTTTATTTATTTTTGAGAGAGAGAAAGAGTGTGAATTGGGGAGGGAAGGAGAGAGAGGGAGACACAGAATCCAAAGCGGGCTCCAGGCTCTGAGCTATTAGCACAGAGCCCAAGGCCAGGCTTGAACCCAACAAACCGTGAGATCATGACCTGAGCTGAAGTCAGATGCTTAACCAACTGAGCCACCCAGGTGCTTCAAGGGAGACGTTCTGTCTTTACTGAACCACACTGTGGGATGGAGCTAGACATAGTGGTTGGGGTTGGTTTAAGGGAAACTTAGGTCCCAATAGTTCATTGTTGCTTTTGTTTCCCCTGCCTCTGGAGACGTGTTGAATAAGAAGTTGCCGTGGCCAGGGTCAAAGAGGCTTTTGCCTGCTTTCTCCTTGAGGATTTTGATGGCTTCCTGTCTTATGTTTAGGTCTTTCATCCGTTTTGAGTTTATTTTTGTGTATGGTGTAAGAAAGTGGTCCAGGTTCATTCTTCTGCATGTCGCTGTCCAGTTTTCCCAGCACCACTTGCTGAAGAGACTGTCTTTATTCCATTGGATATTCTTTCCTGCTTTGTCAAAGATTAGTTGCCATATGTTTGTGGATCCATTTCTGGGTTCTCTATTCTGTTCCATTGGTCTGAGTGTCTGTTTTTGTGCCAGTACCATACTGTTTTGATGATTACAGCTTGGTAATACATCTTGAAGTCCGGGATTGTGATGCCTCCTGCTTTGGTTTTCTTTTTCAAGGTAGCTTTGGCTGTTCGGGGTCTTTTCTGGTTCCATACAGATTTTAACATTGTTTATTCTAGCTCTGTGAAGAATGCTGGTGTTATTTTGATAAGGATTGCATTGAATATGTAGATTGCTTTGGGTAGTATTGACATTTTAACAATATTTGTTCTTCCAATCCGTGAGCACGGAATATTTTTCTATTTTTTGGTATCATCTTCAATTTCTTTCATAAGCCTTCTATAGTTTTCAGTGTACAGATTTTTTTACCTCTTTGGTTAGGTTTATGCACAGCAAAGAAAACAATCAACAAAACTAAAAGGCAACCAATGAAATGGGAGAAGATATTTGCAAATGACATATCAGATAAAGGGTTGGTATCCAAAATCTATAATAAACTTCTCAAATTCAACACCCAAAAAATAAATAATCCAGCAAAGAAATGGGCAAAAGACATGAATAGACACTTTTCCAAAGAAGACATCCAGATGGCTAACAGATACATGAAAAAATGCTCAACATCACTCATCATCAGGGAAATACAAATCAAAACCACAATGAGACACCACCTCACACCAGTCAGAGTGACTAAAATGAACAACTCAGGAAGCAACAGATGTTGGCGAAGATGTGGAGAAAGAAGATCTCTTTTGCACTGCTGGTGGGAATGCAAACTGGTGCAGCCACTCTGGAAAACATTATGGAGCTTCCTCAAAAAGTTAAAAATAGAATTATTCTACAACCCAGCAATTGCACTACTAGGTACTTATCCAAAGGATACAAAAATGCTGAGTCAAAGGGGCACATGCACTCCAATGTTTGTTTGTTTGTTTGTTCGTTTGTTTGTTTATATTTATTATTATTTTTTAATATGAAATTTATTGTCAAATTGGTTTCCATACAACACCCAGCTCATCCCAACAGGTGCCCTCCTCAATGCCCATCACCCATTCTCCCCTCCCTCCCACCCCCCGTCAACCCTCAGTTTATACTCAGTTTTTAAGAGTCTCTTATGCTTTGGCTCCCTCTGTCTCTAACTTTTTTTTTTCCTTCCCCTCCCCCATGGTCTTCTGTTAAGTTTCTCAGGATCCACATAAGAGTGAAAACATATGGTATCTGTCTTTCTCTGTATGACTTATTTCACTTAGCATAACACTCTCCAGTTCTATCCACGTTGCTACAAAAGGCCATATTTCATTCTTTCTCATTGCCACATAGTATTCCATTGTGTATATAAACCACAATTTCTTTATCCATTCATCAGTTGATGGACATTTAGGCTCTTTCCATAATTTGGCTATTGTTGAAAGCGCTGCTCTAAACATTGGGGTACAAGTGCCCCTTGCATGAGCACTCCTGTATCCCTTGGGTAAATTCCTAGCAGTGCTATTGCTGGGTCATAGGGTAGATCTATTTTTAATTTTTTGAGGAACCTCCACACTGTTTTCCAGAGTGGCTGCACCAGTTTGCATTCCCACCAACAGTGCAAGAGGGTTCCCGTTTCTCCACATCCTCTCCAGCATCTGTAGTTTCCTGATTTGTTCATTTTAGCCACTCTGACTGGTGTGAGGTGATATCTCAGTGTGGTTTTCATTTTTATTTCCCTGATGATGCACTCCAGTGTTTATAGCACTGCTATCGACAATAGCCAAAGTATGGAAAGAGCCCAAATGTCCACTGACAGATCAATGGATCAAGAAGATGTGGTATATATATACAATGGAGCATTACTCGGCAATCAAAAAGAATGAAATCTTGCCATTTGCAGCTATGTGGATGGAACTAGAGGGTATTACGCTAAGTGAAATTAGTCAGTCAGAGAAAGACAAATATCATATGACTTCACTCATATGTGGAATTTAAGATACAAAACAGATGAACATAAGAGAAGGGAAGCAAAAATAATATAAAAACAGAGAGGGGGATAAAACATAAGAGACTCTTAAATATAGAGAACAAACTGAGGGTTGCTAGAGGGGTATGGGCGGGGGAATGGGCTAAATGGGCAAGGGGAATTAAGGAGGACACATGTTGGGATGAGCACTGGGTGTTATATGTATAGGATGAATCACTGGATTCTACTCCTGAAATCATTATTGCACTGTATATGCTAACTAACTTGGATGTAAATTAAAAAATAAAAAAATTAAAAAAAAATATATATATATATTACAAAAAAAGAAAGTTAAAAAAATAAAGGGAAACTTAGGAGCTCTGGTTGCGGTTGAAAAGCTATATTAGAGCAAGAAGGTATAGTAAGAGATGGTTCTATATGCTGTTTCTTATTCTCAGGCTTCTCATGGGAGATGGCAAGGAATCAAAACTTGTTGAAAGGCTAAAGTAGATACTGGAAAAGGTTTAAAGCCAGAAATCTCTGGTGCTAAGGTCTGCAAATGTTTGAAGGAATATAAGCAGTCATGAAAGTCTATTCTGGGAACCTATGAGTTGTTAGCTTAGCAGGCTGGGCACTGGTAAAATAAGGTCAGGGTCTTAGATGTCATTCCTAGGAAGATAAATGAGCTTTACTCTGGTCCCTGAATTCTGTATTTCTATGAAGCCTGGCCAGGCTTGGTTATTTAACATAGGCTAGTTATTTTGTCCCCCCTCACTGAGATCCTGAACACAACAGGGAGTGGGCAGTACGTGAATTAGATGGATCCATCTTCCCTGGTTGGTTAACAACGCATGGTTTAAAAAATGTAGCTGTGAGTGGCACCTGGGTGGCTCAGTTGGTTAAGCGCCCGACTTCGGCTAGGGTCATGATCTAATGGTTTGTGAGTTTGAGCCCGGCGTCGGGCTCTGTGCTGACAGCTCAGAGCCTGGAGCCTGTTTCGGATTCTGTGCCTCCCTCTCTCTCTGCCCCTCCCCTGCTCATACTCCGTCTGTCTGTCTGTCTCTCTCTGTCTGTCTCTCGCTCTCTCAAAAATAAACATTTTTTAAAAAAAATGTAGCTGTGAGAGCAGAGGGGCACCTGGGTGGCTTAGTCGGTTAAGTATCTGACTATTGATTTCTACTCGGGTCATGATCTCACAGTTTGGTTCGTGAGATTGAGCCCGCTTGGGATTCTCTCTCTCTTTCTGTCTCTGCCCCTTCCCCAGCTTGCGTGTGCACTCT
Source organism: Lynx canadensis (assembly GCF_007474595.2). Lineage (NCBI taxonomy): Eukaryota > Metazoa > Chordata > Mammalia > Carnivora > Felidae > Lynx > Lynx canadensis. The sequence continues at coordinate 12,059,241 of NC_044321.2, forward strand.
CTCTCTCAAAATAAATAAATAAACATTAAAAACAAGTAGCCACGAGGGAAGAAGGATTATTTTGACCAGGTCGTGGGAGGGGAGTTAAAGTAGACCAAATATTAGACCTGGGAAACAGCTGAATTGCTTCTCTCAAAGGATGGCTCTTTGCAATGGACATGGAGGGGAGGGGGCAGGCTATGGGTTTAGGGTGACATGTGGGCATGGATGGAGCTTTTCTTTCTACCCTAACTATAAAATTCAATTGTGTGTTATTCGAGCAGGCAGCAGAAGGCCTCCAAGCACTAGACTTTCTAACTCTCTCCAGTGAAATTTGGATTGTTGAGTGGATCACATGCTTTGAGACTCTAAGTGGTAGGAGTGGGGGTGGGGAAGAGGAAGGGACAGGAAATTCCATTTCTTTCATAGTGAGCTAACTTGAGGATGCTTCTCAGGGCCAGCTTATCAGCAACCACTCTAAATTGACCATGATTTTATCCTTGCCTCTCCTTGTAAAGATTTCTTTTTCAGAATTTTCAGCCAACAGCTTCCAAACTGTCATTTACAATTTACGGAAGGACAGAAAGTAGAATAGTTGTCAGCAAGCAGCATAATTATGTGCCAGGAAATGACATGGCAAATACTCTAGCCTGGCAAGTGCTAGGCGGCTCTTTCCCTATCTTCTAGCTTCAGGCAGGAGCAGAACTATCATATCTGCTCATCTGTTTGTGACTTACTTTACACTTGGAGTGCAGATTACTAAGGAGTATTTGGTCTGGAGATGAGGCAGAAATTTATTTTTTTACAAAGCAAAGCAGTGGGGATACAGGAACTTGGAAAGTGTGATCTGATGTTATGTTATGAAATTCTATTGTGTAATCCAGTGGTTCTTAAAGTGTAACTCCTGATGGAGCAGCTGTGTCATGTGGGCACTTGTTAGAAATGCAATTTCTTATGAGCCATCCAAGGCCTACTTAATTAGAAACCCTGGGGCAGGAGTCCAGCAGTCTGAATTTTAGTAAGTCTTTCAGTTGATTCTGATGTCTGCTCTAGTTTGAAAATCACTAGTATGTAATAGACATCAAGTAAATCCTGCCTTGTTTTACTTGTTTATCAGTTACAAATAAAATTAGCTGCAAAAAAAAAAAAAAAAAAGCCCCCAAATCTGGAAAACCTAGCAAATAGTGTGGCTGTGTAAGTAAGAAGAATTTTTATTATTCTCACAAAACAAAGGAGACACAAAACAAGGGAGACAGTCCAGTTTTGTCTCACAAAACAAGGGAGACAGTCCAGGTTGTTTTCCAGGGCTCAAGGATGCTGTGTCTAAGGATCCAGGCTCTTTGTAGCTTCCTATTCTGCCATACTTAGCAAGTGACTTTTCTCACCAGAGTGGCAAGATGGCTGTGATGTGTCCAGGCATTACTTCTATGTTCCAGGCAGGGAGAAGAAGGAAGGACAAAGGGCTTCCCCTATTTTTATTCGGGTAAAATAACTCTGCTCAGGGATTTCTGCCTTATCTCATGGCGAGAACCACGTTATATGGCCAACTTGAACAATAATGGAAGTTAATCAACTTTAGCTTTTTTAGTTTTTATGATAGAGAAAGTCAAGGGAAAAGGGGTAAAGGTGAGAGTAGTTTTGGGGAGGCCAATCCATACTATCTCCTTCAACTTGGAATTTGTAGCTAATTCTGTTGCTTTTTGTTGTTGAAATTCTTGGGATAGGTCATTATGGAGAAAGTCATCTTAATGTTTAATAGGGAAATAGGATCAACAAATTATCTATTTGCACTTTAATTCTGAAAATCCAATTCATTAAGGAAAGCTCAGGTTTTATGTCTAAGAAGTTATGTTACATTAGGTTAAGGGTTTGGCTGAGCTTGCCTTCTTGAGATTTAATGGAAGGTCTGTAAAATAAGGCAAAATAAGAAATAATGTGAACTACTGCACAACTACACATATTGGGACTAATTATAGTTGAGAGTCTGAAAATTAGAGTATTTTAAAATACTCATCTATTATTTCTTTAAAATATAAATAATAATTAGAATTACATTCCAGGGTGGTTACATACAATTTCTTCTTATTATAATGCATAGACAATGATGATTATTGACTTACTTACAGTAAGAATTGTTTCCAAATTAGTATAGCAGTGTAAAAGCTCTTTATTAGTTTCTGTAATCCTATAAATTTCTCAACAAAGCCATTCTTCTTGTATTTTAAATGGTAAATTTGCACAGACTTTGTTCAAAATATTACCAGTTTTGATTTAATGCAATGTGAATATATGAGCTACTGTTGGACTCATTGCGGTTGCAATGGTAATTATCTAGCTGACAGCTAGAAGCTGAGGACCAGAGAAGATCAATGATATGGGGTACAAGAACTTATCCATGTCAGAATTAGGGTCAAAACAGAGATGGCCGGACACTAAGTCCTTTGTTCTTTTTATACTCTTTTCCTCTAGCTTCCAAAGTTCTAATTTTTAGTCTTCAACAAAATATCTGTAATTAAGACAGCCTCTTAGCACTCTCTTCCTTAATCCCCATCCTGTAGGTCAGGGGTTGGCAAACTAGAGACAGTGGGCCAAATCTGGCCCATCACCTGATTTGATGGAGCTCATGAGCTAAGAATGGTTTTTACATTTTGAAATGTTTGAAAAAAATTTGTATGACGTGTGAAAATTATATGAAATTCAAATTTTAGTGCCCATAAATAAAGTTTTATTAGAATATAACCATGCCCATGTGTTGAACATGTCTATGGCTGCTTTCATGCTGCAACAGCAGAGTTGAGTAGTTGCAACAAAGACTGTATGGCCAGCAGTGCCTGAAATATTTACTATCTGGTCCTTTACGGGAAAAGTTTGTGGACCCCTGCTCTAGGGCAGTCCTAATCAAGGGGCCTTTTGGACACTGAGAGAAAGGGAAGCCCTCTGGTCTGAAGAGCTTAGACGCCTCTGATCAGTCTTTCTTACTTTTCTGACATTTTTCATAGTTCTCTTTCTGCAACGTGAGTCTTGCTTGGACATAAACGGTGATAGTTTGTAGCTATGCTATCAAATATGGTAGATACTAGGCACATGTGGTTACTGAGCACTTGAAATGTGGCTTGTGTACATTGAGATGTGTTCTAAGTGTAAAATATATACTAGATTTTAAAGAATCAGTACAAAAAAAGAATGTAAAATCTCTCAATATTTTATATTGGTTACATGTTGAAATGATAATACTTAGGATGTATTAGATTAAATTAAATATATTATACAAATTAATTTCACATGCTTTTTCTTACTTTTTAATGTAGCTATTAGAAAAATTAAAATTACACATATAGTTCACGTTATATTCCTTTTGAACAATGCTGGTTTGAAACCTTTCACTTCTTCCCACCCTCACTCCACCCCTCGGAAATAGAATTTTTCTTTTTTGGGGGTCAAATTTGCTTTTGATTTTTTTTCCAGCTTTATTGAGATACAGTTGACAAATAACATTGTGGAAGTTTAAAGTATACAAGGTGATTATTTGATATGTAGGCTGTGTAAAATGCAGTTAGTTAACACATCCATCACTTCACATAGTTAACATTTTTGTGTGTGAGAACATTTAAGATCTACTCTCTTAGCAAATTTCAAGTATACAATAAAGTGTTGTTAATTATGGTCACCATTGCTGTGTAGTCTCCAGAACTTATTCATCTTATTACTGAACCAATTTTCCATTAGCAAACCTCTGTCAAGTCACTAGAAAAACCGTAACAGGTGCTTTATCAGAGTTCACCACCTTCTTGTTTCTCCATGGGTCATTAGTGACACTTTGGGCAGAAAGTTGTCTTCTTAACCAGGCAAGTAGACAGAACAATTTAATGGTGGACAAGTATTTCCAAATTTGTTGAGTTACCAGTAAAATTGATTATTTACTGCTGTAGTTTGAAAAGTGTTATTTTTCTAAAGGGTGAAAAATGCTAAACAAAACCATTTTCCAAATTACATCACTTAAAAATATCAAACCATTTTATCAACGTGAGTTTTCCCACTGGTATTTATATATTTTGTAAACTTTATAAATTACAATATGGGAATAGAAACAAATGTAGGTTAGGGGTTTCTTTTTATAAATTTCAACATGGCAAATTAATGGTAAAAGGCTTATAGTTAGCAAAAATGTAGAATTGACTGCAAGTACCTAGAAAATGTCATTTTTCCTGGCTATTGTACTTTCAAATCACAATTGGCATAATATGCTAATTCTTATTTGAGTTTTTAAAAATAGACGCTATTTCTTACAGCAGGTTTAGGTTCATAGTGAAATTGAGTAGGAGGTACAGAGATTTCCTATATACTCCGTGGTCTCTCGTACCTCCAACGTGTACAGCCTACCCCATTATCAATATCTGTCACCAGAGTGGTGTATTTGTTACAATCAATAACCTGCACTGACACATCATTTTCACCTGGAGTCCAGAGTTCACATTAGGGTTCACTCTTGGGTTGTACGTTCTGTGGGTTTGGGCAAATGTATAATGATGTGTGTCCACCATTATAGTATCATACAGAATAGTTTGACTGCCCTAAAACTCCTCTGTACTCTGTCCACTCATTCCTCTTACATGATTTTTAAATCTGCACAACTCAATAGTTTTGTTTCTACACAGCCACCTTCTTTTAAATTTTATTTTTCTTTTTAATCAGTTATTTTTGTGTGTAATTTAAAGAGACAGGTACTTTCCAAGATTTATTATGACTAAATGTCAGTTCCATCTCCTCACTTCACCCCTTTTCCTTCTTTAGAGGCAACATTTTCAACTTCTTAATTTTTTTTTTTTTTTGGTGTTTATCTCTATAGCTTTTTTTTTTTTTTTTTTTTTTAAATTTTTTTTTTCAACGTTTATTTATTTTTGGGACAGAGAGAGACAGAGCATGAACGGGGGAGGGGCAGAGAGAGAGGGAGACACAGAATCGGAAACAGGCTCCAGGCTCTGAGCCATCAGCCCAGAGCCTGACGCGGGGCTCGAACTCCCGGACCGTGAGATCGTGACCTGGCTGAAGTCGGACGCTTAACCGACTGCGCCACCCAGGCGCCCCTCTATAGCTTTAAATAACATGCTTATATTGCAGGTTTTTTTTTAATTTATAAGAATTATCTGATTATTTTCTACTATCTTAGATCAGGGCTTAGCTCTTTCAGATCTTTTCATCCCCACCACACACATGAACATTTCCTGTACACCAATTTTCCCAGCATAGTTTCATTATAATTTTAGTTAGCTTAATAATTTGACTATATAAATGCTATTTGTGGCTGAGCCAAGTTAAACCACTGGTAAGACAACTAAAGAAATAGGGAATTGGAATATAGATTTAAACATTTACCCAGAATTCAGCTTACATAGATAAAAATAAGAGAAAATGTGAAATAGAGGTTAAAGGGACATGAAAGACAGAAAAAGAATGCTCAACATATGCTAATGTAAGTTTAGAAAGAAGTACAAGAATGAGGGGGAATTAAGAGTCAGAGAAAGTAGACTAAGGAAGAACAATCAAATAACTAGCAGGAACATTTTGTAAAAATCATACTTCTATCTGTGGAGATTAAAAATGAAGTAAAGATTTTTCCCAATAAAGTCTGAGAGAGTTGACCATTCACAAACCCTTGATATTAAAGGATGTACTTCTGTAAGAAGGAAATTGAATCTAGAAAGAAAGATCAATACTAAGAAGTCATGTTGCACAAATAAATTGGCAAACATGTTGGTGATTTTAAATAACCAATGACTGTTTATTTTATTTTATTGAACATTAAAAAAATTATGTATCTATTTATTTTGAGAGAGAGAGCACAAACAGGGGAGGGGCAGAGAGAGAGAGGTAGAGAGAGAGAATCCTAAGGAGGCTTCATGCCATCAGCCCCATGTGGGGCTGGAACTCATGAACTGTGAGTTCATGACCTGAGCTGAAACCGAGAGTCGCACACTCAACTGACTGGGCCATCCAGGTGCCCCTAAATAACCAATGACTATTTTTTGAAAAAAACCCTCAAAATCGTAACAGCAATAATGACTATGGGGGGAGGAAAAGTTCAAAATAAAGTGGAATTAAATATTATATGACCTATCATGGAACATTGAGGATGTGTCCATATGGAGTTAAAGGGTTCTAAGTACCTTGAATTGTCAGGAGGAGTCTAAACATGAGATTACAGTCAAAATTTTGAAGTCAAATAAGTATATTAAATCTTTTTACTAAAATAATAGAAATAAGGGGGGCCTGGGTGGCTCAGTCAGTTAGCGTCTGACTTCGGCTCAGGTCATGATCTCACAGCTTGTGGGTTCAAGCCCCACATCAGGCTCTGTGCTGACAGCTCAGAGCCTGGAGCCTGCTTTGGATTCCGTGTCTCCCTCTCTCTCTGCCCTTTCCCTGCTCATGCTCTGTCTCTCTCACTCTCTCTCTCAAAAATAAATAAACATCAAAAAAATTTAAAATAATAGAAATAAGATGTATATTTCCCAAATAAATGGAAAACAGAGAAAAGAAGAAGCAAAAAGAATCTAAATAGGACACTCAATAAGAAGAAATCACATATATTTGTAGTAACGATAAATATAAGTGGTTCGACACTCCTCTTTAAAGACAGTGCTTCTTAGATTAAATAAACCCCAAATCTAACCATATTCTGTTTATAGGAGATGCACATAAAACCTAAAGACACAGAAAGGTGGAATGCAAAAGGATAGAAAATGAAAAACTAAGGGACTGTTTGTTGAACAAATTACTAAAGTTTCTGGATGGCAGAAACTTTTTCTCCTCTTATTAATAGACTTCATTTTTTAGAGCAATTGTAGATTCACAGCAAAAGTGAGTACAAAGAGTTCCCACATATCCCCTCCCTCCCTGCCTCTCCCAGCCTCCCCCACCACAGTGGTACATTTGTTATAATCAGTGAACCAACATTGACACATAATTATCACTCAAAGTCCAAAGTTTTTATTTGTAGTCACTTGGTGTGGTACATTCTATAGGTTTTAACAAATGTATCATGTCAAGTATCCATCATTCCAGTATCATACAGAAGAATAGTTTCACTTCCCTAAAAATCCCCTGTGCTCCACCTATTCATTGAGACTGTGTCTTATATTTATCTTTTTTTATTTGCTATAGGGCCATGCTTAGGTGTTTGAATGTCTGTGCTTGGATTTAACTGTCTTACCAAGTCTGTTCTCATATTCATCTCTTCTGATTATTCATGATAATCAGAGAAAATGAAAACTTTTTGGCAGTTCCAAATACTAGATCTTTAATGAAAATGCCACCACTCCCAAGTACCTGATGCTTTTGCAGACACTTCAGAAAATGGTATTTCTTGCATAAACAGGAAATAAACCTCTTCAATTTTATCTTCTAGAACTAGGGATGCTTAGCTCAGCTCTATGGAAAATGGACATGTTATTTATAGTAATAAAATAATTTGTTCTGTGAAGGATTATCAAATAATCTTAATTTTTCTGGGTTTGTACTTATTATTAAAAGGACAGGGGCGCCTGGGTGGCTCGGTCGGTTAAGCATCCGACTTCAGCTCAGGTCATGATCTCACGGTCCGTGAGTTCAAGCCCTGCGTCGGGCTCTGTGCTGACAGCTCACAGCCTGGAGCCTGCTTCGGATTCTGTGTCTCCCTCTCTCTCTCTCTACCCCTCCCTCACTCACACTTTGTCTGTCTGTCTCTCTCTCTCTCAAAAATAAATAAACATTAAAAAATTAAAAATAAAATAAAATAAAAGGACAGCGCCCTATGTGACAATCATAAAAAATCCTTGGACAGAAAGAACATCATCCATCAAATTAACGATTCATCAATTGATTTTAATAAGAGAGTTCTAAGATATTTAAAGACTCAAACTACACTAAAATCCTCTGTATTCTTTTTCTTTTTTTTTAAATATGAAATTTATTGTCAAATTGGTTTCCATGCAACACCCAGTGCTCATCCAAACAGGTGCCCTCCTCAATACCCATCACCCACCCTCCCCTCCCTCCCACTCCCCATCAACCCTCAGTTTGTTCTCAGTTTTTAAGAGTCTCTTATGTTTTGGCTCCCTCCCTCTCTAACCTCTTTTTTTTTTTTCCTTCCCCTCCTCCACGGTCTTCTGTTAAGTTTCTCAGGATCCACATAAGAGTGAAAACATATGGTATCTGTCTTTCTCTGTATGGCTTATTTCACTTAGCATAGCACTCTCCAGTTCTATCCACGTTGCGACAAAAGGCAGTATTTCATTCTTTCTCATTGCCACATAGTATTCCATTGTGTATATATACCACAATTTCTTTATCCATTCATCAGTTGATGGACATTTAGGCTCTTTCCATAATTTGGCTATTGTTGAGAGTGCTGCTATAAACATTGGGGTACAAGTGCCCCTATGCATCAGCACTCCTGTATCCCTTGGGTAAATTCCTAGCAGTGCTATTGCTGGGTCATAGGGTAGATCTATTTTTAATTTTTTTGAGGAACCTCCACACTGTTTTCCATAGTGGCTGCACCAGTTTGCATTCCCACCAACAGTGCAAGAGGGTTCCCATTTCTCCACATCCTCTCCAGCATCTATAGTCTCCTGATTTGTTCATTTTGGCCACTCTGACTGGCGTGAGGTGATACCTGAGTGTGGTTTTGATTTGTATTTCCCTGATAAGGAGCGACGCTGAACATCTTTTCATGTGCCTGTTGGCCATCCAGATGTCTTCTTTAGAGAAGTGTCTATTCATGTTTTCTGCCCATTTCTTCACTGGATTATTTGTTTTTCGGGTGTGGAGTTTGGTGAGCTCTTTATAGATTTTGGATACTAGCCCTTTGTCCGATATGTCATTTGCAAATATCTTTTCCCATTCCGTTGGTTGCCTTTTAGTTTTGTTGGTTGTTTCCTTTGCTGTGCAGAAGCTTTTTATCTTCATAAGGTCCCAGTAATTCACTTTTGCTTTTAATTCCCTTGCCTTTGGGGATGTGTCGAGGAAGAGATTGCTACGGCTGAGGTCAGAGAGGTCTTTTCCTGCTTTCTCCTCTAAGGTTTTGATGGTTTCCTGTCTCACATTTAGGTCCTTTATCCATTTTGAGTTTATTTTTGTGTATGGTGTAAGAAAGTGGTCTAGTTTCAACCTTCTGCATGTTGCTGTCCAGTTCTCCCAGCACCATTTGTTAAAGAGACTGTCTTTTTTCCATTGGATATTCTTTCCTGCTTTGTCAAAGATGAATTGGCCATACGTTTGTGGGTCTAGTTCTGGGGTTTCTATTCTGTTCCATTGGTCTATGTGTCTGTTTTTGTGCCAATACCATGCTGTCTTGATGATTACAGCTTTGTGGTAGAGGCTAAAGTCTGGAATTGTGATGCCTCCTGATTTGGTCTTCTTCTTCAAAATTCCTTTGGCTATTCGGGGCCTTTTGTGGTTCCATATGAATTTTAGGATTGCTTGTTTTAGTTTCGAGAAGAATGCTGGTGCAATTTTGATTGGGATTGCATTGAATGTGTAGATAGCTTTGGGTAGTATTGACATTTTGACAATATTTATTCTTCCAATCCATGAGCAGGGAATGTCTTTCCATTTCTTTAAATCTTCTTCAATTACCTTCATAAGCTTTCTATAGTTTTCAGCATACAATCTTTTACATCTTTGGTTAGATTTATTCCTAGGTATTTTATGCTTCTTGGTGCAATTGTGAATGGGATCAGTTTCTTTATTTGTCTTTCTGTTGCTCCATTGTTAGTGTATAAGAATGCAACTGATTTCTGTACATTGATTTTGTATCCTGCGACTTTGCTGAATTCATGTATCAGTTCTAGCAGACTTTTGGTGGAGTCTATCGGATTTTCCATGTATAATATCATGTCATCTGCAAAAAGCGAAAGCTTGACTTCATCTTTACCAATTTTGATGCCTTTGATTTCCTTTTGTTGTCTGATTGCTGATGCTAGAACTTCCAGCACTACGTTAAACAACAGCGGTGAGAGTGGGCATCCCTGTCGTGTTCCTGATCTCAGGGAAAAAGCTCTCAGTTTTTCCCCGTTGAGGATGATGTTAGCTGTGGGCTTTTCATAAATGGCTTTTATGATCTTTAAGTATGTTCCTTCTATCCCGACTTTCTCAAGGGTTTTTATTAAGAAAGGGTGCTGGATTTTGTCAAAGGCCTTTTCTGCGTCGATTGACAGGATCATATGGTTCTTCTCTTTTTTTTTGTTAATGTGATGTATCACATTGATTGATTTGCGAATGTTGAACCAGCCCTGCATCCCAGGAATGAATCCCACTTGATCATGGTGAATAATTCTTTTTATATGCCGTTGAATTCGATTTGCTAGTATCTTATTGAGAATTTTTGCTTCCATATTCATCAGGGATATTGGCCTGTAGTTCTCTTTTTTTACTGGGTCTCTGTCTGGTTTAGGAATCAAAGTAATACTGGCTTCATAGAATGAGTCTGGAAGTTTTCCTTCCCTTTCTATTTCTTGGAATAGCTTGACAAGGATAGGTATTATCTCTGCTTTAAACGTCTGGTAGAACTCCCCTGGGAAGCCATCTGTTCCTGGACTGTTATTTGTTGGGAGATTTTTGATGACTGATTCAATTTCTTCGCTGGTTATGGGTCTGTTCAAGCTTTCTATTTCCTCCTGATTGAGTTTTGGAAGTGTGTGGGTGTTTAGGAATTTGTCCATTTCTTCCAGGTTGTCCAGTTTGTTGGCATATAATTTTTCATAGTATTCCCTGATAATTGCTTGTATCTCTGAGGGATTGGTCGTAATAATTCCATTTTCACTCATGATTGTATCTATTTGGGTCATCTCCCTTTTCTTTTTGAGAAGCCTGGCTAGAGGTTTATCCATTTTGTTTATTTTTTCAAAAAACCAACTCTTGGTTTCGTTGATCTGCTCTACAGTTTTTTTAGATTCTATATTGTTTATTTCTGCTCTGATTTTATTATTTCTCTTCTTCTGCTGGGTTTAGGCTGTCTTTGCTGTTCTGCTTCTATTTCCTTTAGGTGTGCTGTTAGATTTTGTATTTGGGATTTTTCTTGTTTCTTGAGATCCAATGATTAATTTTATGACTATTATTTTAACTTCATTTTGTGTTATATTGTTTAAATCGTTTTTGATCAGTTTGTTAGCTGTTGCTACTTCCTGGAGTTTCTTTTGAGGGGAATTCTTCCCTTTCGTCATTTTGGATAGTCCCTGGGGTGGCGTGGAACTGCAGGGCTCTTCCCCTGTGCTGTCTGGAGTAACTTGCATTGGTGGGTGGGGCCGCAGTCAGACCTGATGTCTGTCCCCAGCCCACTGCTGGGGCCACAGTCAGACTCGTGTGTACCTTATCTTCCCCTCTCTCAGAGGCAGGACTCACCATGGAGTGGGGTGCCTCTGTCTGGGCTACTTACATACTGCCAGGCTTGTGGTGTTGCTTCGATGGGGTCTGGCGTATTAGCCAGGGTGGATCCGCAAGGTGCACAGGGGCGGAAGGGGCAGGCTCAGCTGGCTTTGCCTTCGGTGGTCCGCTTCGGGAGGGGCCCTGTGGCACCGGGAGGGAGGCAGGCCCGTCGGAGGGATGTATCTGCAGAAGCACAGCGTTGGGTGTTTGTGCGGTGGAAGCAAGTTCGGTGACAGGAACTGGTTCCCTTTGGGATTTTGGCTAGGGGATGGGAGAGGGAGATGGCGCTGGCCAGCACCTTTGTTCCCCTCCAAGCTGAGCTCTGTCTTCCGGGGCTCAACACCTCTCCCTCCCAGTGTCCTCTCGCCCTCCCGGTCTCCGAGAGCAGAGCTGTTGACTTATAACATTCCAGATGTTAAGTCCCACTGGCTGTCAGAACACACTCCGTCCGGCCCCTCCACTTTTGCAAGCCAGACTCCGGGGCTCTGCCTTGCCGGGCGGCCACCCCTCCACCACCCCGGCTCCCTCCCGCCAGTCTGTGTAGCGCACAGCCCCTCTCTGCTCTTCCTACCCTCTTCCGTGGGCCTCTCGTCTATGCTTGCCGCTGGAGAGTCTGTTCTGCTAGTCTTCTGGTGGTTTTCTGGGTTATTTAGGCAGATGTGGGTGGAATCTAAGTGATCGGCAGGACGAGGTGAGCCCAGCATCCTCCTACGCCACCATCTTCTCCTGTATTCTTTTTCTGTTATGCAAAATAAATTACTCCAAAACTTAATGACTTAAAACAACGAACATTAATTATCTCATAGTTTCTGTGGGTTGAAAATTTGAGAGCATCTTAGCTGTGCAGTTCCAGCTGGGGACCTAGCTTAAGATTTCAGTCAAAGTGTCAGCTGGGGCTGCAGTCATCTAAGGGCTTGACCATGACTGGAGGGTTCACTTCCAAGATGGTGCACACGCATTGCTTTTGGCAGGAGGCCTCTGTTCCTTGCCACATGGGCCTCTTTACTTGCTGCTTGAGTGTCATGATGCATGGCAGCTGGCTTCCCTCAGAGTGAGTGATCTAAGAGAGAGCAAGACAGAAGCTACAATGTCTTTATGACCCAGACTTTCAATGTCACACTCTATCATTTTTATAATATCTTATTGATTATATAGGTCAGCCCTATTCAGTGTGAGAGGGAACTATCCAAGGGCATGAACTAAGAGACAGGGATTACTAGGGGATCATTTTGAAGATTGGTGATCATGTTCTCAGATATAGACATCAAACCAGTATTTGGAAAGGGTAGAAGCAACATTTTTAGGAAATAATTTAGAATTTTATCCCTACTTTCATTTTTTTCTATGTTACATAATGGCATTTTTAATTTAAATCAACATTTTGACTTTTCCTTAATTCCTACCTTTTCTAGTTTTATTAAGCCTGAAATTCTTGAAAGTTAAGAAAGCTGGTGACATTTAGAGGTTTGTCCACTCTTATTGTGTAGCAATATTGAGGATTTAATTGTCACTCTGGTGTGAATGTCTCAATGTATGTATATATCATTTGAAGTGAAAACTGTCTTCCACCCCTACAACAATTATCTTCATTTTATGTGTAGCTTTTCCTAAAGTCACAGGTAATCTCTTTTGTCAACATTTTAGCCGTTTTCATGCAATTGAGGCCACGTTAAATATAAGGAAAATGTTTTTATTTTTTACCTTCTTGTCATCTTCTGATCTGAAAATTTCTGAAAAATGTCCTCTAACTTCCATGAAATTAATGCCTTTAACATTTTTCCATCCATACTAGAACCATACTAGGAAGTGCTTTTGTAACATTTTTAAGGGAATGGTATATGAAAACCTGCCTATAATTGGCTAAATGGAGACATTAAAGAATGAAATACCTCAGCCCTTTCCAAAGGGCTGCTTCCACGGGACGATATGAGCTTTGAAAAGTGGATGCGACTTTATGAAATTGGGGGCTTACGATGCATTAAAATCTAGAAAGTCTGCACTTCATTTCAAATTGAGGTTTTAAAAGGAGTACTCTTACAGCTGCGTTATTTTCATAAAACTTCAGGGATAATTATTTTGAAACCACCGTCATCCTGGGTTTAAATGAAAATCACAAAAACTTGATTTAAAACTGTAGAACTTGAAGTATGAAAGTTTCTAGAGTCTATTTCATATCATTTTTAAGGAGATTTGAAATAAATGAATAGCTGACACTGCCACCAAACCTCACTGCAGATAATCTTGCATGGGTCTCTTGTCTCTTAACCTCGGAGAATTCCAAGTCCTTAGGGGCCTGCACAGGCCCGTTTTTACTTTGTCTGGAATCTTCGTGGCTACACACTCTTCTGGGTTACAGAACAAAGGAGAGGGCATTGTTTTCAGAAGGTTTTAGTTGTTTGTACATTTTTTGTCTCACCAGTGTGTGAGTTCATCCCTAGACTCCTGATTTGGAACCCACCAATTGCCAGACTGGCAGGATCTTCTTGTACTTGCCTAAAATCAGGCTGGTGGGATGAAACATAGCCCACAGCAAATCAGAGCTGATGTCTTTGAACTTGCTGTCTTTCTAACTGCAATGTTCTCCTACCTCTGACCCAAAGCTCAGCTGCTCTGCTCAGATCCCATGAGGGAAACCCTTGCCTGCTGATCTCCATTACTTTCCTTGGGATTTTGGCTGGACTATTAGAAATGCATCTCTGTCTCTCCCTCTCTCTCTCTGTCTCTCCCTCTCTCTCTCTGTCTCTCTCTCTGATGATAGGGCTACAGGGTAGGATTTGGTCTCAGAGCTCTTGGTGGTCATCTTTGTCACCACTTGGGGAGAACTGTTAGAAAATAAAACCAACTGGGGCACCTGAGTGGCTCAGTCGGTTAAATGTCTGGCTCTTAATTTCGGTTCAGGTTATGATCTCACAGATGGTTCGTGGGTTCGAACCCCATGTCAGGCTCCAAGCTGACAGTACAGAGCCTGCTTGGAATTCTCTCTCCGGCTCTCTCTGCCCCTCCCTCTCTCATGCACACTGTCTCTCAAAATAAATAAACTTTAAAGTTTAAAACAAAACAAAAAAAGAAAATCAACACAGCAGAAGAAAGGGGCAAGAAATGGAAAGAGACTCTTCTGGGCTCCTGCCAGGTGACTGTTAGATTTGTCAATGAAATAAGCCCCAAGATTCCCTCTTCTTGTGCTTAAGTATATTTGAGCTGAATTTAGATCACTTGAGACCAAAAAGAATCCTTATTACAGCAGCAATTATGAGATGAAAGTATTGCTTATAAAAACAAATGTTATCTCTTGAGGGAAGAATTTGATTATGTTTTTCATTGAACAGTGGCCAAGAAAAAACAAAATAAATCCTTAGTATGGCTTTTTGAGTTGCTATAAAAAGAATACAAATGACATTATACCTAAAAAGTGGAGTAAGCAAAGGCTACTGGTAATATAAAGAGGTTTGGGTTGGCTCAATGGCTGAATGAAGATCGAGGGGAAAGCTAGTGATTTTAGTCCACAAGTGCTTCGAGGCAAAACTAAATAGGAGAGATACTTTCTTCTTGTCAAGAGAATTTTAAGACAGCCATCTGGAGAAATGAGAGCAGTGGATAAGACAAGGACCTGTTGCCTGCTCAGTTTTAGGATGCGAATTGTAGGGTGGGGATTGGTAGGAGTAAAGGGCATTTGTCCTATGACTTTGTCCTAGATGTTTTTGTCTTATAACTTGAGACACCAAATCTCAAGACCCTGTGACCTAGCAAGCCAGATAGAGATATTAAGAATCAGACTGAAATAGGAGGAAATTTTGAGTTCTGAGCCTGATTTTTCCTTTTGTCTCATGGAGCAACATGTCCTTATTTATAGTCTCTATTCACATGCTAGAGCCAGTGATGTGGTGAAGCCCTCGGGACAAACATAGAGAAAGCATCTGTGTGTGTGTGTGTGTGTGTGTGTGTGTGTGTGTTGTATTTTATGCAGGGGACAAGAACTGTCTATAGTGTACTTTATTATTCCCTTTGACTGTTGGGGAACACTTTGGTGAATCGAGGGAGAGAGGGAGAAGCTGGTTTCTGGGATCATATTGTAGACACTGGACAGTGTTTCACAGAAGCAGCAGAGAAAGAAGGACGTGGTGGCTTCACTGCCTAGGAGATAAAAATACTCAAAATCTGAATTTCGAGAATCCACAACTGTTACTTGCCCCACCCATGTTTCACCTCTGCAGAAAACACTGACAAGTATCTCCCCCTAGTTCCACTTCTATCTATAAAATAGCACTTTTTGTGACATTACCCACCCCACCACCCCCACCACTCCCACCATCCCCACCCCCCCACCCCCCACTTCAAAGCTACCCTGATACTTAGGGAAGAGAGAAGAGATGGAAGGAAAGATGATGAAGATAAAATTCAAGGCACTCCTCCTCCAGGCCCTTAAATGAAAAGGAAATGTTTTAGCCACGCTTTCAAATAACAGAGGCTTTGCTGGCTAATTTGGGCAAAACAGGGAGTAGGACCATCCTCGAGGAAAAAGAAGGTGAAAAGAGTCTTGAAGCCTAAGTACATTTCAGAGCACCCAGTGCTGCTTGAGAGTGAATGTCAAGCAAGAGCTTCCGATTCTCTGGTTGGCAAATTTTCACTCCTGCCTCACTCTTTGACCATGTTTCCTAGCATTGGAATGTTCAGAGTCACATTGGCTGCTGTAATATGAATTAGAGCAATATATGACTGGCGCCATTTCTGATTCCCAGCTTAAACCTGTGCTTTTGCACCCAAGAGAAACAATGGATCCATAGACCAGAGTGTATTTTGCTACAAAAACATTCATCAGTGTTTGAGCCCCACCTCAGGATGTAACTTGAATCACACTGGAAAATTATGTATTGGAAAATATGTGTCTAATAAATCCAGTGTCATTCAGAGAAAGAAGACCTGTTATTAGGCTGAGGCACTGGCCCGCTATTCATTTTCCCGGTCAAGACCTCCAGGCATGGCAATTTAAAGTTTAGCTCTGAAACAAACAGCCCTCTCGCCTTGGAAACCTCTTTCTCCCCACTGTTGCTAGGTCCTCCAGCTCTGTGCAAGCACCGTGCGTAATAGCTTCTTGTGAGGAAATGACATTTAGAGCTCTCTCAATCTGTTAGCATAATACCCGCATTTTAAAAATCCTATGTTAGTGAGGCCCTCTCTTCCTTTAAGTCTAAATTTTTCTGCTTCGAAGTTTGAAAATATGTTCAAGGAGCAATTTAAAATTGACACTGGCATTTGTGTGGTGATTTTCTATTTAACAGTGTTGATTTTCCATGTTGAAAATAGCTTCTTTAATGAGCAAAATATAATATTAAAAAATAGCTGTGAATGAAGGGTTTTCTTGCCATAGCTCATTTCCCCAAAGCATTCCTTTCCAAGTAGGTTACTGTGGATGAAAGTAGATAATTATTTATTGAGTGGGCTGTTCTGCATTTTGGCTTTCTTTCTAGTGCCTGGCACATAGTAGATGCTCAATAAATAACTGCTTAATGTTTAAATGAATTAATGAGTGCCTGATGAATCAGACCTGCCTCGTTATTTTATACTGAACTCCAGATCAGTATACCAGTGTTGTACTTTTTGGGGAAAAAAACTTGATTATCTTGAAGGAATATTAACATTGCCATGTGTGTGCTTTTAATTTTTAAAATTATTTTATTGTGAAATTTTTCAAACATACTGCAAAGTTGAAAGAATTTTATGGTGATTATTTGCATACCATCACCTAGTTCCTCCCACTTATAGTTTAGTGTATTTTACCACCTGTATCAAATCATCTTATCTGTTGATGTGTTAAAATTGAAAACATCTGTATGCTCCCTCCATGTCCTGCAGCATTCATGCTACCAATTAGAGTTAAGTATCTGCCTGAAGTTTTCCTTTTGATGTAAAATTTACATGCAATGAAATGCACAAATCTTAAGTGTACATCCCTGAGGTTTTTTGTTTGTTTGCAATGTTTATTTACTTACTTATTTTTAATTTTATTTTTTGTTTTTTAAAACTTACATCCAAATTAGTTAGCATAGGGGCGCCTGGGTGGCGCAGTCGGTTAAGCGTCCGACTTCAGCCAGGTCATGATCTCGCGGTCCGTGAGTTCGAGCCCCGCGTCAGGCTCTGGGCTGATGGCTCAGAGCCTGGAGCCTGCTTCTGATTCTGTGTCTCCCTCTCTCTCTGCCCCTCCCCTGTTCATGCTCTGTCTCTCTCTGTCCCAAAAATAAATAAACGTTGAAAAAAAAAATTAAAAAAAAAAAACAACAAATTAGTTAGCATAAAGTGAAACAATGATTTCAAGAGTAGATTCCTTAGTGCCCCTTACCCATTTAGCCCATCCCCCCTCCCACACCCCCTCCAGCAACCCTCAGTTTGTTCTCCATATTTATGAGTCTCTTTTGTTTTGTCCCCCTCCCTGTTTGTATATTGTTTCCCTTCCCTTATGTTGATCTGTTCTGTGTCTTAAAGTCCTCATATGAGTGAAGTCATATGATTTTTGTCTTTCTCTGACTGACTCATTTCACTTAGCATAATACCCTCCAGTTCCATCCACGTAGTTGCAAATGGCAATATTTCATTCTTTTTGATTGCCAAGTAATATTCCATTGTATGTATACCACATCTTCTTTATCCATTCATCCATCGATGGACATTTGGGCTCTTTCCATACTTTGGCTATTGTGGATAGTGCTGCTATAAACATGGGGGTGCATGTGTCCCTTCAAAACAGCACACCTGTATCCTGTGGATAAATGCCTAGTAGTGCAATTGCTGGGTCATAGAGTAGTTCTAGTTTTAGTTTTTTGAGGCACCTCTATACTGTTTTCCAGAGTGGCTGCACCATCTTGCATTGCCACCAAAAGAGATCCTCTTTCTCCTCATCCTTGCCAACATCTGTTGTTGCCTGAGTTGTTAATGTTAGCCATTCTGACAGGTGTAAGGTGGTATCTCATTGTGGTTTTGGTTTGTATTTCCCTGATGATGAGTGATGTGGAGCATTTTTTCATGTGTCGGTTGGCCATCTGGATGTCTTCCTTGGAGAAGTGTCTATTCATGTCTTTTGCCCATTTCTTCACTGGATTATTTGTTTTTTGGGTGTTGAGTGTGATAAGTTGTTTATAGATTTTGGATACTAACCCCTTATCTGAGATGTCATTTGCAAATATCTTCTCCCATTCTGTTGGTTGCCTCTTAGTTTTGCTGATTGTTTCCTTTGCTGTGCAGAAGCTTTTTACTTTGATGAGGTCCCAGTAGTTCATTTTTGCTTTTGCTTATCTTGCCTAAGAAGTTGCTGTGGGCAAGATCAAAGAGGTTTTTGCTTGCTTTCTCCTCGAGGATTTTGATGGCTTCCTGTCTTACATTGAGGTCTTTCATCCATTTTGAGTTTATTTTTGTGTATGGTGTGGTGTATGAAGTGGTCCAGGTTCATTCTTCTGCATGTTGCTGTCCAGTTTTCCCAGCACCACTTGCTGAAGAGACTGTCTTTATCCCACTGGATATTCTTTCTTGCTTTGTCAAAGTCTAGTTGGCCATATGTTTGTGGGTCCATTTCTGGGTTCTCTATTCTGTTCCATTGATCTGAGTGTCTGTTCTTGTGCCACTACCATACTGTCTTGATGATTACAGCTTTGTAGTATAGCTTGAAGTCTGGGATTGTGATGCCTCCTGCTTTGGTTTTCTTTTTCAAGACTGCTTTGGCTATTCGGGGTCTTTTCTGGTTCCATACAAATTTTAGGATTATTAGAGAGAGGGAGAGAGAGAGTGAAGGAGGGACACAGGGAGAGAGAGAGAGACACAGAATCTGAAGCAGTCTCCAGGTTCTGAGCTGTCAGCACAGAGCCCCACGCGGGGCTTAAACCCAAAACCATAACCGACTGAGCCACCCAAGTGCCCTCATCCCTGAGTTTTGGATGCATTCAGACCCCCATCAAGGTATAGAACATTGTCATCACTCCAAAAAGTTCCTTCATGCCTCTTCCCAGGCAGACACCGTCCTCACCTAACACCCTATTCCCCACCAGGAAACCACAGTCCTAATTATTTTCCCTATAGATAAGATTTGCCTCTTCTAGAGCTTTGTATAAATGGAATCATACAATATATATTCCTTTCTGTAAGGCTTCTTCCACTCGGCATGTCTTTGAGATGCGTGCATATTATAGAGTGTATTGGTAGCTCAATTCTTCTATTGCTGAGTTATATTCCATTATATGAACATATCATAGTTTGCTTATACATTCCCTTATTGATGGACACTTGGACTCTTTCTACTTTCAACTATTAAAAATAAAGCCACTGTGAACATATGTGTATAAATCTTTCTGTGGACATGATTTTCATTTCTCTTTGGTAGTACCTAGGAGAAATTGCTTCATCATAAGGTTGGTATATGTTTAGTTTATAAGAAGCTGCCAGACCTTTTGCCCAATGGATTGATTACTTTTAAAGTCATACCAACAATATATGAGAGCTCTGATTGCCCCAAATCCTTGCCAACATTTGGTGCCTATTCAAATATCTTGCCCGTTTAAAAAAAACTTTGTTTTGTTTTAAATTATTAAGTTTTAGTTCTTTGTATATCCTGGATGCCAGTCCTTTGTCAGATAATATGTTTTCTAAAGCTTTAGGGCTTTTACTTTTATGTGTAGGTCTGGGATATATTGCAAATCAATATGTGTATGGTGTGAGGTGGAAGGCTGATGTTATTTTTTTTCCCCTTTCCATATGGATACCCATTTATTCCAGCAGCATTTGTTGAAAAGACTCTTCTTTTCCATTTGGATTCCTTTAGTGACATTATAAAAAATAAGATGGCCATATAATTGGGGGTCAATTTCTGGGCGCTACTCAGTTCTGTTGATCTATTTGTCAGTCATTAGACCAGTACCACACTGTTTTAATGATTTTAGCATTGTAGTAAGTCATGAAATTAGGAAGTGTAAGTTCTTAACTTTGATCTTTATTTTCAAAGTTGTTTTGGCTATTCCACATCCCTTGATTTTTCATGTATTTCTATACTTACCTTGTCAATTTCTATAAAAAACTCTGCTGAGAGTTTGATTGGAATTGCATTGTATCTCTATAGATTCAATTTGGGTGAACTGACATCTTAGTAATATGGAATGTTCTAATCTATGATATGATATATCTCAACATTTATTTAGATCTTCTTTGATTTCTCGCAGTGATCCTTTATATTTTAAAATGTAGAGACCCTAGAAGGCTTTTGTTAGATTTATTATGTTATGTTTTATGTTATAATTATGTTATATATATTATATATAACATGTTAGAATGACTTTGTAATTGTTGATGCTATAGATGGGATCCATTTTTAAATTTCATTTCCCAACTGTTTGTGACATTACTTGATTTTTTAAATTAACATATCTTGTGACTGCTAAATTCATTTATTAGTTCTAGCATTTATTTTGTGATTCTTTAGGCTTTTGTATGTAAATAGTTTTGTCATCAGCCAATATATTCCTTTTTAGTCTTTCTGCCTCTTATTTCTTTTAATTTTAATTTTCTGCCAGACTGAATTGCCTGAGACCTCCTGTACAATATTAAATAGAAGTGATGACAGTGGCAACCTTGCCTTTTCTTAGTATTACAGAAGAAACATTCAGACTTTCAGTATTAAATATGAAGTTAGCTGCAGGTTTTTAAAAGATGGTTTAAAAAAAATTTTTTTAACGTTTATTTATTTTTGAGAGACAGAGAGAGACAGAGAGAGACAGAGCACAAGTGGGGGAGGGGCAGAGAGAGAATGAGGCCCAGAATCCAAAGCAGGCTCCAGGCTCTGAGCTGTCAGCACAGAGTCCAATGAGGGGCTCGAACCCACAAACCGTGAGATCATGACCTGAGCCGAAGTCAGACGCTTAACTGACTGAGCCACCGGGCGCCCCAAAAAGATGTTTTTTATCAAGTTGAATAAATTTCCTTTTATTCCTAGTTTGCTAAGGGTTTGTATGATGAGTGAGTGGATTATTTTTCTGCACCTAGTCAAATTATGGTATAGTTTTTCTCCTTTATTCTGTTAATATGGTAGATTGCTTTGACATTAAATGTTAAACAATCTTGCATTCCTGAGATAAACCCTACTTGGTCATCATGTATTATCATTTTGATATATTGTTGGATTCCATTTGCTAATATTTTGTTAAAGGTTATTTTTGCATCTATGTTCATGAAGGTTATTGGTCTATAAATATCTTTTTTGGGCTGCCTTTTTCATGTTTTAGAATTAAGATGATGCTGACCACACAAAATGAATTGGGCAGTATTATTTCATTATTTTCTAAGAGAGTTTTGGTAAGATTGGTGTGATCCCTTCTGTAAGTGTGATAGAATTTACAAGTAAAACCATCTGAGTTTGGAGTTTCCTTCTCAGAAAGCTGTTTAACTATCAATTTAATTTTTCTAATAAATACAGGAATATTATCTTTCACACCCTCAATCCAATCCATCAGCAAATCCTATTGGCTTGACCTTCAGAATATATCCAGAAACTCACTTCTTATCACCTCTTCGGCTACCACCTTCCACCAAGCATCTCTGGTCTCTTTCTGGATTATTGCAGTGACTGCTTTGCTGGATTTTTTGCTTCTGCCCTTGCTCCTGACCGTCTGTTCTCAATATAGCAGCTATTGTGCTGCTTAATGTTAAGTCAGATTGTGTCACTTCACAAAACCCACAGCCAGAGTAAAAGTCAAAATCCTTGCAGTAGCCTATAAGATTTCACATGGTCTGGCACTACGTTACCCCTGTCACCTCTCATTCTTCTACTCTCTCTCTCTCAGCTGCTCCTCTCCACACTGTCCTCTTTGCTGTTCCTTCAACATACCTTGAACATACCTTGCCCCATGGCCTTTGCACCTGCCTCCTCCCTCTTCCTCCCCTCCCCCACCTCAGCACATATTCTCCTTAAATATTCATAAGTCTTGTTCCCTCATCTCCTTTAGGTCTTTGTGCAAATGTCATCTTCTAAATGGAGCCATCCCTGACCACCTAATTTAAAATCCCCAGTGACCCCTGGAATTCCCTGTCCTTCTTTCCTTTTTTCTTGTTCTCTATACACTTATGACTTTCTAATGTACTATGACATTTACTTATCTTGTTTATTGTTTGTCCTTTCTATAAGGTCTATGAGAGCATAGATTTTTGCTTATTTTAGGTACCACTGTGTCTGAGAATCTAAAACAGTGCCTGGTAAATAGAAGCTACTCAATACATATTTGTGTAAGGAATAAACTGTGCTCCTAGATTCACAACCTTGTCTAAATCATATGGTATTTTGGGGGCACATAGGTGGCTCAGTCAGTTAAGCATCCGACTTTGGCTCAGGTCATGATCTCGTGGTCCATGAGTTCAAGCCCTGCGTCAGGCTCTGTGCTGACAGCTCAGAGCCTGGAGCCTGCTTCGGATTCTGTGTCTCCCTCTCTCTCTGCCCTCACCTGCTCATGCTCTGTCTCTCAAAAAATGAGTAAAAATGTTAAAATTTTTTTTTTAATTTTAAATCATATAGTATTTTCAAGAAAGGAAAACTAATATGTCAAAGTGTTCCAAAACCAGCTCTAATGACAGTACCTTTTTCCTAATACTCTTAATCTTCATCATTTAAAAAAATAAGATTTTTTTTAAGTCTGGATCTTTTGTAAATAAATGATACCATAACAACAATTTTGTATCTTTGTTCAGCAACAGTGTCACAGAACTTATCCTCAGGAGCAGTGAATTATTTTATAACAGTTGATGGAATTGACAGGTGAGGTTGCTAAATGAAAATGCTATCAATCCCACAATCCTTTAACTGTGTTACAATATTTTAAAATATAGAACACCTTAATATGATTCTTATTCAGTAAAAATGTGTATAAGAAAGAGAGAAGCCCTGCTGTGAGTTTATGATGATTTGAATAAATGAAGTTTGCAAACATCAGTAGTTAAACTATCCCTTTGTTTGTGTGCCCCTGAAGTTTTCACACTCTGGGGTAAGGCCTAATGGTAAGATTTGAGAATTCATAGAAATATGTCTATGCCTGAAACATGGAAAAGGATGCTTGTGAAAGGAGAGGAAGGAAAGAAGACCACCACTTTTAGGAGGGATTGCATATATAGAGAAGTTGAGCTGAAATTGATTTCCTCAAAACTATTTATGCCCTTGTATCCCTTGGAAAGTCTTTGTATAACCCCAGCTTGAAGACTGCTGCTATTGTTTTAACTCCATTCTTCTGCAGTTTTGGCTCTCTTATATCATTTTGGTAGGCATGGATTTTTTGGAGGGGAAAGGATATTTATGATATAGATTTTTTTTTCAACGCTTATTTATTTTTTTGGGGACAGAGAGAGACAGAGCATGAATGGGGGAGGGGCAGAGAGAGAGGGAGACACAGAATCGGAAACAGGCTCCAGGCTCTGAGCCATCAGCCCAGAGCCCGACGCGGGGCTCGAACTCACGGACCGCAAGATCGTGACCTGGCTGAAGTCGGACGCTTAACCAACTGCGCCACCCAGGCGCCCCAAGATTTTTAATAACTGTAGGCTGGCCTAAGATTTTCTTTACATCTGCAATGATGAATATAGAGCCTGAGTTTAAGGATGCTTGTGACGTTATCCCACATGTGTGACTAGTCTCCACTGAGAGAGATGCGTTGTCATTCCTCACAGGGTCTTCTGTGGGCTACAGAGCCTTCATTGTGACTGGTGGAAAATTACAGCTTCTTCTAACTGCATTATAACCCACAGTATGTGGAAGCTCTTAAAGAATGTTATTGTAAGCTTCTAAGTCAAATCTCTCACTTCTTTCTAAATTTCTTTGGAAATTTCCCATGTATACTTAAAAAGAGAATCATATTGTACTTGTAGCTGTGTTTTTCCTGTTAGACCAGAGTATTATCTATCTATTACTATATAACAATTACCCCAAAACTTATTGGCCTATAATGATAAAACTTTGTCACCCCATAGTTTCTGTGAGTCAGAAATTCAGGCATAGTTTAGCTGGATGGGTTTGGTTCAGGTTGTCTCATGAAGTTGCAGTTAAGACATGGGCTACCCTCATCTGAAGGCTTGACTGGGGTAGGAGAATCGATTGCCACAGTCATGCAAGGACTGTAGGAAGAAGGCCTCAGTTCCTTGTCAATTGTCGGCAAAAGGTCCTAGTTTTGCTTCATGTGAGACTCTTCATGGAGCTGCTTGAGTATCTACACAACATGGCTGCTCTCTTCCCCCAGAGTGGTTGATCAAAGGAAGAGAGTAAGGAGGAAATCACAATGCCTTTTATATCCTAAGCTCAGATGTCATAGACTGTCACTTCTACCATTCTATTCATTTGAAGCAAGTCACTAAATACAGGTTGCATTTAAGGGAAAAGGAATTAGTTTCTACCTTTTGAAAGAAGGAGTATCAGATAATTTGTGAACATATTTCAATGCCACTACAGCCATATATCTGGATCAAAAGTAGATTGCTCTTTTTCTTTGGCTAAGAAATTCCATGTTAGGTAAAGCCAGGATAAAAATACTGTTTCTGTTTTTCAAGGAGGCTCAGATACAATGAATGATAGACGTACTTACACAGTTAAAAAATGGTGGTCTGAGATTAGCTCAGATCTTCTGACTATGATAACTCCTACTGCTTGATAGTGGTTTTCATCAATTATGTCAATAAACACTTGAGAATAAGTCTTTCTGTTAATAACTCACCAGTACATTATTGAAAACTGCCCATGCAATAATGCATTGCATATTTCTTGTACTTATTTGAGCCTCATTAAAATATTTCATTGGTATGATATCCCCAGTAACTAAAGAAGAAACAGATTCCTATGAAAGATACCATTTCCATGGAAACTATTTTCAGTTGCTCAGATTATCTTTCAAAATACTTGGTGTGTTCATTGAAAATGACACATTGGAAAATAAAAATTTATTTTGTTTACTTTTAATGGCTTGAACTTTTGTGTATCAATCTACAGAGATTTTTCAATTAATAAGCTTGTAGCTGTGAGTTGGCAGAATGACAACATGTATACTCTTTGTGGTCTTTGGAACATCATTATCCTCTCCTCAAAGGTCAGAGATAGAGGTGCTGATAATTTGGGTCCTTGTTAGCAGAAAAGACAAGAAAACAACTGAAGTCATTATTTCTCAACTGTTTGCAAAATAGTTGAAATTTGATTTCAGAGACTCAATATTATAACAGATTTTTCTGTTTGTTTATAAACAGTAGTTGAACTTGGCTCTTGAAAAGCTCATACAACTTTTGAGTAGATAATACTCCTTGCATATTACTAGCAAATCAGTCCCTTTAAAAATAATGGCCTGCACATCAGTGCTGGATACACACCTGTACTGCATTGTCACACAGCTCACATTGCTTACAAGTTTGCTGAGCTGAAGGAAACATTGATCATCGTTCTGGAAAAAGGCTGGAAGATGGTCCCAAGTTCTTGAAACCTGGTGATGCTGCCATCGTTGATATGGTTCCTGGCAAGCCTGTGTGTGTTGAGAGCTTCTCTATCTTCCTCTGGGCCGTTTTGCTGTTCGTGACATGAGACAGACCGTTGCCTTGGGTGTCATCAAAGAAGGCAAGAAGGCAGCTGGAGCTGGCAAGGTCACCAAATCTGCCCAGAAATCTCAGAAGACTAAAAGAATATTATCCCCAGTACCTGCCACGCCAGCCTTAATCAGTGGTGGAAGAGCGGTGTCACAACTGTTTGTGTCAACTGGCCATTTAAGTTTAATAGTAGAAGACTGATTAATGATAATAATGCATCATAAAACCTTCAGAAGAAAAGGGAAATGTTTTGTGGACCATTTGTGTGTGTGTGTGCGTGTGTGTGTGTGTGTGTGTGTGGCAGTTTTAAGTTATTAGTTTTTAAAATCAATACTTTTTAATGGAAACAACTTGACCAAAAATCTGTCACAGAATTTTGAGACCCATTAAAACAAAAGTTTAATGAGAAAAAGAATAATGGCCTGGTAAGAACGTCCTAAAACCACTCAATGAATGCTCCCACAGAAAGCTCCCCATAATTGTCACTGGTTTTGTTATAATGGCTCAACAAGAAAGTTATTCTATTTTGTCATGCCACTGGTTCTTCATCCTAGACATATGACTACAAGCAGTATACTTTTGTGGCAAGTCCCCCAAATTATAACATTCTCAGCCAATCTTTTAAAATGAAAAATCCCTTCGGGAATAGGGGAAGCGCTTAGCAGAGGCATTTGTGTGAGGCACTTGATTGAACAAGAAAGTACAAGTATCTTTGTCTTTTGGTTTCTCCCCTAAGTTATCTATACTATGAGTCACCTCATGGTGTATTATAAAACGAGCATACCTGATCCTCAATTACGTTTCTATTGAAATATTACAACATGTTTGTCTTTAGCAGGGGGAGGATGCAACAATAACACATCATTTGCTGGTACTGACAGCTGTGTGGTCTTTGGGGAAGGCTGAGTTAGGGGAAAAAGAGAGGCAGGATCTTATTGTTGAGGTTGATAATTAGAATCGTGCTCTCTGCTCTCAGTGCAGTATCCAGGCACCCTGTGAGGCGGTAGGCTCACTCTCTCACTGGTCTCACTCCAAATTTGCTTTGTTAGGGGCAGAGCTAGTGGAATGAGGATCGGACATAGAATAAATAACCCAAGAGAGGCAGGAGTAGCAGCATTAGAAGGCAAGGGAGATAGGTTAGCCAGATTCGTTTCTGGGCTCCAGGTTTATACTGTGGCAATAGTCAGACTTGACCTTTTGGGAGGCAGGGAGTGTCTATTTATTGTTATTTTAAAATAACACTAGTTCTTGGGGCACCTGGGTGGCTCAATCAGTTAAGCATCCAACTTCTGCTCAGGTCATGATCTGACTATTTGTGAGTTCGAGCCCCATGTCGGGCTCTATGCTGACAGCTCGGAGCCTGGAGCCTGCTTCCGATTGTGTCTCCCTCTCTCTCTGCCCCTCTCCCGCTCGTGCGGGTGCGCTCTCTCTCTCAAAAATAAAAAAATAAACATAAAAAAAATTAAAAAAGTAACACTGATTCTTGACAAAATACAGATAAATACAAAGAAGGAAAACAAACAAAAAAGGTCATATTCTCACTGTTCAGAGAATGTACGTTAACACTGAAAACATACCAAACTTCACATATGTACATGTTTAGAAAATGTAGGTAAAAAAGAAAGATACAAACAAATAGCACAGACATCTTTTCTTGCTCACTTTCCCAGCCCTTTTTTTTTTCCCAAAGGTGACTGCTGTTAACAGTTTCTTAGTATCCCTTAAGAAAGAGTAAAAACCTATCTGGGATTGAAGGAGTGAAAAATCATCTCAGATTTTGGTGGGGGGAAAGGAAGTCCTTCTATCATTAAAACTAGGGAGATAGACACATAAATTCAGATGCAAAGTTACCAGAAAACATTCTTTCTCCAATGATTGTGCAGCAGCTGTAATATGCCGAAATGGCACCCCTTGTGAGTGGCTCCCGGTTTCTTACTGATGACAGCCCTCCAGCCCCACTTTTGCTACATCCATCTATTATCAAGAGACCCAATCCTGCTAAAGTCCCCTAACCTCAAGACAGCACTCAATCCCTAGTTGAACTCCCCTTCTAACACTACTTCAGAAAAGTAACCAACCCAGAACTGATCACCACTCTCTTAAACCTTCCTTATAATCCTTCAGTGAGAACCCAAATCTTATAAAAGATGTTTCTCTCTTCCTTGTTGTTGAGCAGCACTCCGTGGTTCTCCCAGAGGACCCTCCCTCGCTGCATCGAGCGAGACAATAAATCTAACCTTGTCATACTTCAAGTTTATCCTTGGTAGTCTTTGGCTGATTCGGCTTTAAGGTAACAAATTTTGTATTCATCTACCTGCTTTTTAATTTACAGAAGTGATTTGCTTTACACACTGAATTACACATGCCTTTTTGGTTTAATGATACATCTTGGAGGCCCATCTATATTACAACATAAAGGTCCACTCCTGCAAAGGATCCATAATAAGAATTACCATAATTTGTTTAAACTTAAGTCCCCTATTGACATGTACTTTGGATGTTCCTAGATTTTTACTATTGAAAAGAAGGTTGCAATTAACATCTTTACACATGTATTACTATACATTTGTGGTTGAACTACCTAGCATCTACTTCCAGCCTCTCCCTTCTCAATAGTACACAGCTTTTCTATCTGGGGAACACATCCCATCCTTATCTTTGGGGGTTGATGCTGATTGATTTAAATCATGTAGCAAAATCACAGGACGCCTAAGTGGCTCAGTCGGTTAAGCATCTGACTTCAGCTCAGGTCATGGTCTCACAGTTCTTGGGTTCAAGCCCCATGTTGGGCTCTGTGCTGACGGCTCGGAGCCTGGAGCCTGCTTCCGATTCTATGTCTCCCTCTCTCTCTGCCCCTCCCCGGCTCACACTCTCTCTCGCTCTCTGAAAAATAAATAAACATAAAAAAATGAATAAATGTTAAAATATTAAAAAATAAATAAAATAAATCATGTAGCAAAATCAGAGGCCTTAATTCAGCCCTATTAGGCTAAACATGAGCATTGTTTCTTGGAACATTGACACTGAAGTGCTTTCTATATCCTGCAGTATCTATATCCCCAAATGGGACTGCTAATCATTTAATGAACACTATGGAAAATATTGGTTGGAGAAAACTAACCCTGGAAATCAGAGGGGAGAGAGTATGATGTTGTTCGGCTGCTGGATCGCCCAACCCTGAAGTCCGCCTGTGGCAGATGCTATCAGTGCCCTGCCCGTATCCACTTGTCTTTACCACTTCAGCGCACGCTGGCCTGATTTCTAACTGTCAGTACTAAACTCTTTGCCTCAGGGCTTTCTCTTACTGCTGGAGTCCCCTTTGCCATCCACTCAGCAGAATGGAAGGAATGTCCCTGAAGGGCAGCTCTCAACCAGTGACTCATTACGTACCTCACCCCCCTAGGGTGGATTACCTCCAAGGCATATGTTTTACACCGGCTCTCAAGGGTTCCTCCCTGGAATTAAACTCCAGTTGTCCACAGTGGAAATTAGCTTGATAATATACCCAGCATTGGCTCTCTTCTCACCTGTCTCACTTTTCTACCCTTTCCTTGGTGTTTCCTTCACATCCCCCAAACCAACCCAAACTATGAAACATCTTACACTCGAATTTTCCAAGTCTTTGAGCCAACAAACCTCCTTTATTGTTTAAGCCAGATTGCATTGATTTTGTGTTACTTTCTAGAAAAGCGTTCTGACAATACATATCTTTCGTGGGCATATCCAAGGAGTCATTTTTTTTAAAATATATGAAATTTATTTTCAAATTGGTTTCCATACAATACCCAGATGCCCGAGGAGTCATTTTTGTAGACATATCTGAGCAGTGAGTATGTGGGGACTAAAAGGTACACACATTTTTCATTTGGATAAATATTGTCCTCCAGAATGGTCGTATCAATTTGCAAAAGATTTGTCTCTTTAAAAAGTAACCCATGTTATAGTTACCCAGATGTTACCCTTTTCTTTGCAAAACTGCCCAAAGTTACTGAGCACTAAAGTGAGTTTGAATAACCTGAAGCTTTTAAGGATTGTTGTCACCTGTTCCAGAAACTGCCACCTAATCAATTATGCTTCACACATACCTGAGGATTTTCTATAGCAACCCTAAAGAGAAATAACATGTGTGGGGCAACCTGACTGGGTGGAGGCTGGTGGGGTGGGTGGTGAACGAATTCACCCAAGGTAGAACAAAGGAGATAGATATTTACTGAATACACACAAGAGAGCACGGGTAGGACAGCACAGGAGAGACTGTCTGCCAGGAGACAGTGATGAGGGGCTATAATTATAGGGGGGGAGTGAGGGAGTATGGGAATGTACAGAGTTTTTCTGTTTTGGTACCTGTGCTCGGTTGTAAGTAGCCTATTGGTCAGTTAGGGCTTATGGATAGTTTGAAGTGGGTTGCCTGATGAGCCTGTTTGCATTCAGCCTGGTAGTCGATAGTCGCTGTGGGCCCTCTTTACCTTACCCAGGTTGCCTAAAAGCAGCCTCTACACATCATTTTTCCTTTTTATGGAGTTTCTCATTTATTCACTATCATTGCAACTTTGTGTGAATTATCTTCCCATTAATAGCTTTGGTTTTACAGCTAGTCATCAATTGAACATTGTAGCAGTGTTGAATTAAACTATTGATTGATTTCACATGGGGTGAGCAAGTAACGTTATATAGCATCATCTTAAATTATCTTGCAAGCCAAATGTTTTCCCCACCCCTGGACATAGTAATGTCACCAGGAAAGATATGGATAGAAATATCTCTCCTTTTGAGATGTTGGGTTTCTTGGAGGATTTTGTTTACTAATCTAATATTAATCTAGTATTACTGATGATCTAAATGCCATCTTATATGAACAAACTTTTACAATATACATAATGTCTTTGAGCCAAAAGTAACTAGACTTCAGCCTTTTTGGTAACAAAAACTAAATCTGTTATGAGCATAGATTAGTCTAGACCACTTGGGGTTCCATTTTATTTATTTTTTTTTTCAACGTTTATTTATTTTTGGGACAGAGAGAGAGACAGAGCATGAACGGGGGAGGGCCAGAGAGAGAGGGAGACACAGAATGGGAAACAGGCTCCAGGCTCTGAGCCATCAGCCCAGAGCCTGACGCGGGGCTCGAACTCACGGACCGCGAGATCATGACCTGGCTGAAGTCGGACGCTTAACCGACTGCGCCACCCAGGCGCCCCTGGGGTTCCATTTTAGAACACACCATGTTGGCACACCTGGGTGGCTCAGTCGGTTGAGCATCCTACTTCAGCCCAGGTCATCATCTCACTGTTCCCGAGTTCAAGCCCCACATCTGGCTTGCTGCTGTCAGTGCAGAGCCTGCTGCAGACTCTCTGTCCCCTTCTCTCTGCCCCTCCCCTGCTTGCTCTCTCTCTCTCTCTCAAAAATAAAAATAAATGTTAAAAGAAGAAGAAGAACACACCTCTAATTCAGCTGACTCTTAGAACTCTCAGAAAGGTGAACTAGTGTCCCCCCAACCTCCATCTTATCTGCCTCTTTAAAGTCTTCCTTTGCTGGGGCACCTGGGTGGTGCAGTCGGTTAAGCGTCCCACTCTTGATTTCAGCTCAGGTCATGATCTTGCGGTTTGTGAGTTTGAGCCCCGAGTCAGACTCTGCGCTGACAGTGTGGAGCCTGCTTGGGATCCTCTCTCTTTCTTTCTCTCTCTCTCCATCCCTCCCCCACTTGTGCACTCTCTCTCTCTTTCAAAATAAGTAAATAAAAGTTAAAAAAAAATAAAGTCTTCCTTTCCCAAAGTGAGATTTTGGCACACTTTATAGTAGAGATTTGCCCTTCTCATCATCTTGCCTGTGAAATCGCATCGACAATTTCAGTGATTAAGGTTAAGGGTAGAAATAGAAATTTCAGCACCTATAATTTAGTAGTACCACAGAGAAAGAGACAAAAGATTTGTTTGATGGGCCAGAATATACTCTGTTTTGGTTAAATGTTCTCTATGCACTTGAAGAAAAATGTGTATTTTGCAATATTTTGAAATGTTGCATAAAGGTTAACTAGGCATTTTGTTGATAGTGGTGTTCAAGTCTTCTGTATCCTTATTTGTTTTTTTGTCTGTTTGTTCTTTCAATTATTGAGAAAAGGCAAATCTCTGAGTATAATTATAGATTTGTCTATTTCTCCTTATACTTACATCAGTATTTTTCCAAATATTTATTTTTGAGGGAGCACAAGCAGGGGAGGGGCAGAGAGAGGGGGACAGAGGATCTGAAGCAGGGTCTGTGCTTTGAACTTGCAAACTGTGAGATCATGACCTAGGCTGAAGTCAGACACTTAATGGACTGAGCCACCCAGGTGCCCCTATTTGTATCAGTCTTTAATTCATGTAATAATTCTTTTATTAGGTGCATGCAAATTTAAGATTGTCATGTCCTCTTGCTGAATTGCGCTCTTTATGAAATGACCCTGTACTCTTGTTAATATTTACTCTGAAATCTACTTTGCCTTATAATAATATAGCGGCTCCTGCTTTTTTTTTTTAGATCAGAATAACATGGTATATATTTTTCCATTTTTTTAAAGTTTGTTTATTTATTTTGAGAGAGAAAAAGTGAGAGGGAATTCCAAGCAAGCTTCATGCTGTCTGTGCAGGGCCTCATGCGGGGCTCAATCCCAGGAACCATGAGATCATGGTTTAAGCTGAAATCAAGAGTCAGATGCTTAATTGACTGAGCCACCCAGGCACCTCTCCATTTTTTTATTTTTAACCTACTTGTGTCTTTATATTTAAAGTACATTTCTTAAACGTAGCATATAGTTGGGTCTTTTTTTTTTTCTTTTTTTTTTTAATTTTTTTTTTTTAATGTTTATTTATTTTTGGGACAGAGAGAGACAGCGCATGAACGGGGGAGGGGCAGAGAGAGAGGGAGACACAGAATCGGAAACAGGCTCCAGGCTCTGAGCCATCAGCCCAGAGCCTGACGCGGGGCTCGAACTCACGGACCGCGAGATCGTGACCTGGCTGAAGTCGGACGCTTAACCGACTGCGCCACCCAGGCGCCCCTTTAATTTTTTTTTTTAACGTTTATTTATTTTTGGGACAGAGACAGACAGAGCATGAACGGGGGAGGGGCAGAGAGAGAGGGAGACACAGAATCGGAAACAGGCTCCAGGCTCTGAGCCATCAGCCCAGAGCCCAACGCAGGGCTCGAACTCACGGACCGTGAGATTGTGACCTGAGCTGAAGTCAGATGCTCAACCGACTGAGCCACCCAGGCGCCCCTCTTTTTTTTTTTTCTTAATCCAATTTGATGATCTCCATTTTCATTGGGTGTTTAAATCATTTACATTTAATGTTTTATTAGTTATTTATTGCTGTAGAATAATACTGTCACAAACTTAGCAGCTTGAAACAACACACATTTATTATCTCGCTGTTTCTGTGAGTCAGAAATTCAGGCACAGCCTAGCTGAGTTTTCTACTTTCTACTTCAGTTTTCTACACAAGGTTGCAATTGAAGTATTGGGCAGGGTTGAGGTCTCATCTGAGGCTCAAACAAAAAAGAATCCGTTTCTAAACTAATGTGATGAGAGTATTCAGTTCTTTGCATGCTGTCAGGATGAAGGCCACTTTCAATTACTTGCCACATGGACTTCTTCATATGATGACTTCCTTCATCAAGGCTAGCAAAGGAAACTGTTAATAGAGAGAGTCTGCTTGCAAGATGGAAGTTCCAGTCTTATATAACAATCGTGATGGTAACATCTCATATTCTGTTGGTTAGAAATAAGTCACAGGTTCCATCTACACTCAAGAGGAGGGCATAAATACAAGGAGACAGGGATAATTGGGGGCCATCTTAGAGTCTTTCCTCCACATATGTGATGATAGATATGGCTGTACTTATATCTACCATCTTTCTATTTTTACCATCTTTTATTTGCTCCTTTTTTCTCCTTTTCTCTCATATTTTGGATTCATTGAGTAATTTTTATGATTCCATTTTATCTCTTTTGTGGCTTTTTATCTTATTTATATTATAAAGTATTATAAATAACACAAAAAGTTACCCACACGAGTAATACAAAATATTACCCCAGTTTGCTTTCAAGTGATCTTGTACTACTTCCTATATAGTATAAAGATCTTACCACAACTTACCATTTCTCCCCTTCTGACTCTTGTGCTATCATTTTCATATATTTTACTTCTACATATAATATGAACCTCAAATACATTTTTTATATTCTTGCTTTAAATGGCTGATTATCTTATAAAGAGACTTACATAATGACAAAAATTTCTTTTAATTTACCCATATGGTTACCATTTCCAGTACTCTGTTTTTGTGTAGATCAAGATTTTCATCATAATCATTTTTCTTATTTACTATTTCATATATATAAGGCCTGCTTACAATGAATTATTTCGTCTTTTGAATGCTGAAAACAATATTTTGCCTCCATTAAAAAAATTTTTTTTAACGTTTATTTATGAGAGTGAGATAGAGTCGAGTAGGGGAAGGGCAGAGAGATGGAGACACAGAATCTGAAGCAGGCTCCAGGCTCTGGACTGTCAGCACACAGCCCAATGTGGGGCTCAAACCTACAAACCGTGAGATCATGACCTGAGCTGAAGTCGGACGCTTAACTGACTAAGTCACCCAGGTGCTCCCTCCATTTTTTTTAAAAGATATTTTTGCTGGGTATAGAATTCTAGGTTGACAGTTTTTTCTTTTGGTACTTCAGAGATATCATTTCACTCTCCTTCAGCTTGCATTGTTTACGAAAAGAAATCTGTTATCATTGTTATCTTTCTTCTCCCATACTTACTATGTATTTTTTCCTCTGGCGGCTTTTAATATTTTCTCCTTATCACTGGTTTTTAAATTTTTGATTATAAGTGTCGTATGTGGTTTTCTTCATGTTTTTGCACTTGAGGATTTGTTTAGCTTCTTGAATTTGTGGGCTTAAAGTCTTCATCAGATTTGAAAATTTTTGTCCATATTTCTTCAAATATATTTTTTGTGTTCTGCATTCCCCTTCTCTTTTTACGTATATATATATTTGTCCATTTGAAGTTGTTTCACAGACCATTGATTCTATTTCCCCCCCACACACACACACTCCCAACTCTGGATGTTTCATTTTGAATTGTTCCTATTAGTAAGTATTTAAGTTTACTAATATTTTCTTCTGCAGTAGCTAACGTGGCTACTTAATTAATTCCAATTAATTCCATCAAGTGTATGTTTCATCTCAGACAGTATAATTTTAATCTTTAGGGATTTGAACTGGGTCTTTTTCAAATCTTCCATGTGTCTATTTAATATGTTCGGTCTTTCCTCTATATTTTGAATATATGGAATCCAGTTATAATTTTTTCCTTGTGTTTGTGTTACTTCTGCATGAGTTTTAATTCATTGAATTTTTTCTAATTTTGGGTCATTTTCCTGCTTCTTTGCTATTGTCTTATAGGGTGCCATATATTTTTGGATTACTGTAAATATTCTTGAGCTTTGTTCTGGGAGGCAGTTAAGTTACTTGGAAACAGTTTTATACTTTTGAGTATTGATTTTTGAGTGTTGTTAGGTGAGATCAGAGCATTAAGTAGTCTAGTGTTATTTCTCCCCTACTACTGAGACAAAACCCTTTTCAGTATTCTACCCACTTCCCTATGAATTTCAAGTTTTCCATCCAGCCTGGTAGGAATGAGCACTATTCCTGGTCCTGTGAGTTCTTCAGAGATTTATCCCTTTAAACTTCTCTGGAGTTCCTTTCCTCATGTGCATGTACTGATCTATACTCAGCTGAATAGTCAGAGGGGACCCTCTGCAGATCTCCAGAGTTCTCTTTCTATGTAGCCTTTTCTTCTTTGATAACTTACTGCCTTGGCTTCCCTGGATCCCAGCTCTCTGTTCTAAATTTGGGTGCCTGTCAGGACTGTTCTGGGTTTTTTCCTTCCTGCAGTAAGCTTGAGCAATCATAGGGTGCATCTCATTTGCTTATTTGTGTATCTTTTGGAGATCATTGTCTTTTGTTGCCTGATATTAATGTCATAAAAAACATTTTTTATACCTTATCTCCATTTTTTGGGTGTATCTGTCAAGAAATTAAATCTGGCACCTATTATTCTGTCTTAGCTGGAAATGGACATATCATCTAAGTCCCCTTTCATTTTTAATCCTCTACATGCAATCAGTAGTCAATTAATAGTTGAGCTAACATTTACATATGTCTTATATTCTTTTAAAAAAAAGATGTAAGTCTGTTTTAGGTTGGATACTTCAAGTGTAGACCCTGAGATGTAGACTTTTTTTTTTTTTTTTTTTTTTTTGCAAATACCTTATTGAGGAAGTTTTCTCAGAAGGGAATTGAGGGGAGCAGTACAGGACAAGAGAAGGAGTCAAGCAGGGTTGTGATATCAGCTGGAGACTATCTCATTCTGATCCTTTGG
This sequence comes from Lynx canadensis, assembly GCF_007474595.2. NCBI lineage: Eukaryota > Metazoa > Chordata > Mammalia > Carnivora > Felidae > Lynx > Lynx canadensis. The sequence continues at coordinate 12,095,618 of NC_044321.2, forward strand.
GGAGTTCTAGAGCACAAATTGTATCACAAAGTTGGTTCCATCTTTAGGTGAATGTGGGAATGGGAGGACTTTTGTACATCCTTGTCTCTAAGTTAATGAGAATAAGCTGCTTCTTGCAGGAAATGACTTCCCCAGTGACACAGCTCCCAATCAAGCAATGACTGTATTTTTTAAGGAAGGAGGCAGCTGCAAGCTATTAATAACCAACATTCACAGTGTGTATGGGTTGGATATATGGACTGAGTAAAGGGATCTGGGAAGAACAACAGCAACATTCCCTATATTGTTTTAGGAGTCTTTATCTCCAAAATGCCTTGTACTCAGTAAGCATTCTATATGTTAGTACCTTAATGTATAGAGCTACAGCAATAGCACATTTCCAAGGAATAAGTTATTTCATATGGGTCAATTTTTTTAGAGATTAAAAATTGTACTTTTAAAAACTTCTTGATGAGAATGTTTCTAAAATATATCATATATTTTCCTTACATCACACAGAAGATAGTGAGATCAAAATGGTCTTTCCATGTTGACTCAGGGTGATAATTTAGGAACCTTAAACACTTTGCAGGGGTGCAAGTTAGTAGGATCTTCCTTTCTAAATCTTTAGGTGAATTTTAGGAGCTACTGTACAAGGCAGTATGCTGGGCTGTCAGATATCATCTGTCATTACCCGTAATAGTACACTGGGTTCTTGAAGGTTTCTTCAACTTCACATCTCTGAGGACTGAGAAGTCTGATGATCAAAGATGTCAAGTTTGTGAGAAAATAAGGTGTGGATTACATCCTGAGGATTTCTCCTAGAATGGATTGCAGGGCTTTAGTTCTTTGGCAATTGACAGATTGTATGATGTATGAGGTGTTAAAGCATGCTTATGCTTGCTTCTCATTCGTAGCCCTGCCCTGTAGACTGGGGCTTTCTAAACTTCAACATCTGTGGGAACCCTGTAATCAGAGTCCATCCATGGTTCAATTGATGATTGACTTTTCACATGAGAGAGTTGATTTGACAAATTTCATTCATATGGGCATTAAGGAATTGAAAAGACAAAATTTGCTTTTACTAATTTTCTGACTTAGAACTTTTAGAAGTCATTTGTTGCTTTTATAGTCTGATGTTAAGGAATGTTTTAAAGTAGGTGAAGAATTGCTTCTTGGCCTTTAGGCTAAGGTCAAGTGTAGCATCTGTTCTTATCAGTTTAAAGTAGGTGAAGAATTAAAATGGAGTGTAAGAAAAGGAGATTGAGTTTGCAATTCAGTATTTCATGGTCTCCAGAACCTTTGTTCTTTTTTCCAAAATGGCAGTGAATTTAGTGGTGCATTTCGTGTGGTAACAAGGGTTTATTTATGTATCTGCCCTAAATTGAAGCTGAAAATATAAAGTGTCCTGATCCCTGGAGCTGTTCTTCTTTGTGATGTCCTTACTACTCAGGAACTGAATGAAGGGTGAGCAGTGCAGTCCATTGGATTTGGCACAGTGATATGCTAGAGAAAGCGCCATGAGAGCCAGTTGTATATATCTCTTTCCTATTCCACCTGTAGTGATGTCTCACTCATAGCTTCAAATTAGCCATGGTGGGAATATTTATAACATGGAAAGTGGCAAACACTATAAACAGGGTTTTTTCTTTTTGTTTTTTTCCCAGAGAGCCAACATTTTTAAGGTTTACCGGCATACCGCTGCTCTCTAGACCATTGGCCTTAGCATAAGCCACTAATTAATGCTTTATTAAGGCAACTTTTAAAAAATGGACATATAATGACCAATAAATTATATTAGTTTCAAGTGTACAATGTAATGAATTGTTATTTGTACTTATTGCAAAATAATCGACACAATAAGTCTAGTTAACATCTATCACCATACATAGTTACAGTTTTTTTCTTGTGATGAGAATTTTTAAGATTTACTCTCTTAGCAACCTTCAAATATGCAAAACAGCATTATTAATTATAGTCACCATGCTTTACATTACATCCCTATGGGTTATTTATTTTATAACTTGAAGTTTGTACCTTTTGACCACCTTCACTCATTTTGCCCAACCCAACCTCCCTGTCTCTGGCAACCACCATCTTCTCTGTTTCTATGAGCTCAACTATTTTTTTTTTTTGATTCCACATAGTATTTATCTTTCTCTGACTTATTTCATTTAGCAAAGCCCCCTCAAGGCCCATCTATGTTGTCACAAATGGCAAGATTTCCTTCTTTTTCATGGAATAATATTTCAGTGTGTGTGTGTGTGTGTGTGTGTGTGTGTGTGTGTGTGTGTACCATAATGTCTTTATCCATTCATGTATCAATGGACACTTAGGTTGTTTCCATGTCTTGCCTATTGCAAAAAGTGCTGCAGTGAACATTGGGGTACATATATCTTTTTAAAATTTTATTTATTTTAGAGAGAGAGCGAGCATGTGCATAAGCAGGGGAGAGGGGCAGAGGAAGAGTGAGAGAGAGAGAATCCCAAGCAGGCTTCATGCTCAGCAAAGAGCCTGACACAGGGCTGGATCCCTGGGATCATGACCTGAGCTGAAATCAAGAGTCGGATGCTTAACTGACTGAGCCACCCAAGTACTGTCTTTTTTAATTAATGTTTTTGTTTTCTTCAGTTAAATACCCAGAAGTGGAATTGCTGGATCAAAAGGAAGTTCTATTTTTATTTTTATTTTTATTTTTATTTTTATTTTTATTTTTTGAGGAATATTCATGCTGTTTTCCACAGTGGCTACACCAATTTATGTTCCCACCAACTGCATACAAGGGTTCCCTTTCTTCCACATCCTCACCAACACTTATTTCTTGTATTTTTGTTGATAGCCATTCTAACAAAAGAGGTGTGAGGTGATAACTCATTATGGTTTTAATTTGCATTTCCCTGATGATTAGTGATGTTGAACATCTTTTCATATACTTGTTGGCCATCTGTATGTCTTCTTTGGATAAATGCCTATTCAGATCCTCTGCCCAATTTTTAATCAGAATGTTTGGGTTTTTTGCTATTGAGTTATATAAATTCTTTATATATTTGGATAAATAAATAAATATATATGGATAAATAAATAAACATATGTATATATATAATTGTATATTAACCCCTTATCAGATATATGATTTGCAAATATTTTCTCTCATTCAGTAGCTTATTTTTTCATTTTGTTGGTTTCCTTGTTGTGTAGAAGCTTTTTAAGTTTAACATAGTTCCACTTGTTAATTTTTGCTTTTATTGCTCAAGTCAACCTTCTTGGACAAAGAAAACAAATTAGATTCAGATGAACTTAGAGTTATCAAGTTGCTGATATGTTTGTGTCACAGGGCACCTGGGTGGCTCAGTCAGTAAATGTCTGACTCTCCATCTCAGCTCAGGTCTTGATCTCAGGGTCATGAGTTCAAGCCCTGTGGTGGGCTCCACACTGGATGTGGAGCCTACTTTTAAAAATAAAAAATAAAATGTTTGTGTCAGGAGAGACAATATCATCAAATCCAAACCCCTTATTTGTTTTTAACCAAAAGTAAAGTGGGACTCATAAATGAGTGGAAAACAACTTGGGCAGATTATATGTTGTAGAAAAGAACAGGGTTGGGATTAGAACCAGGTCTCTTGACTCTTTGACCAGACAGTTTTTAAAAGTTTACTTTAAATAATACCTTTTATTAATAGTATAAAATAATGTTCCAAAATGGAAAAATAGAATAATAAAATTTAATAAGAAACATTAGCAATTAATTGTATATAATTAAGAATTTAATATCTCGTGTGTTCTAAGTACAAAACTGGCAATTTACAGTATTTTTTTATTAAGTTTTTTATTTTAATTCCAATACAGTTCGCATACAGTGTTCTGTTAGTTTCAGGTGGATAGTGATGCAACAATTCTCAGTGCTCATCGTAAGTATACTCTTGATTCTCTTCATCTATTTCACTCATCCCCCCACGGCCTCCCCTCTGATATGCTTTATTTTAAACAAATATCCTCAGTAAAAGTTTTTTTTTTTCAACAAGAAAATTTTTTACTTGAAGCATACTTGGGAATACGTGACTCTAAAAGATATATATAAAACATTCCAGGGGCACCTGGGTGGCTCAGTCAGTTGAGCATCCAACTTCGGCTCAGGTCATGATCTGGTGGTTCATGGGTTCAAACCCCGTGTCGGGCTCTGTGCTGACAGCTCAGAGCCTGGAGCCTGCTTCGGATTCTGTGTCTCCCTCTCTCTGCCCCTTCCCTGCTTGCACTCTGTCTTTCTCTCTCAAAAATAAATAAACATTAAAAAAACATTCTATCGCAGAAAAATAGAATACACACTTTCTTCAAGTACACACAGAAGACTCTACTGGCTATAATATTCTCTCATTTAAGCCCTACCACAATCACATGCCTTATAATCCCCATTTTACTGAAAAAGAATCAAAGATCAGAGAGGTTATATAACTTATGTAAGTTTACACAGCAGGTGGGTAGCAGGAGCAGGAAGCAGAGAGCCCTGCTGTTTTGAAAGCCCATTCTTCTCCATATGCCAGGTTGCCTTTCTAAACCTGACATTAGCAGGCTGAGATTGTGCCCCAATGAGGCACACATTTATTTACTTCAAAAACACTTTGGAAAATAAAAAAGAGCTAAACACTAAAATGAGAATTTTCTCATAAACTAGAGTGTTTCTTTCTATCGCTCTCTCCCCCATCTCCTCATAGAGACCCTTACAGGAGAACAGCCTGCCATTTACAGCAGTTAGCCTCATGCCTCTGCAGTGCTCCCTGGAGCTTGTGAGATTCCCGCTGGGTCACATTGGATTGGTCCTGCTGGGAAAGTTTACTGAGTAAGCCTTGATTCCTCCAGTGATAACCTACCATTTATCAGTTGGTTAATGTGTGTCTTATTCATTTATGTAGTCTACTAGAGGGACATTTGGCATAGCTTCTGTTTGCCTTTTAGCAAGGCAAGTTTTTGTTGTTAAGTTTTGTACATTCTTGTATGTGTGTGCCTGTGTGTTTAACAGTTTATAACAGAAATGCTTCTTTGAAGCCAAAATAATTCTTCATGGTTACAATGTAACCTTAAACTCTTATAGCATGTATGAACACTTTCTTGAAACTGAGAAATACACCTCCTTGAGCCAGCAGATTAGTTTTTAATTTGGGATGTTTTCTTAAAAGATAAAATATTCTGCATTTTTTTCTTGGTGAATAGTTTTAGAACGGGTTCCCAAATTGCATTGCCAGTTCAAGTCTGGCGGTAGTTCAAGTGGAATATAATAACAGATAAAGGTCTGGAAGTGTGTGTTCCTGTTAAGGGCAATGGGGCTGGAAGGGCTAGAAGTAAAGAGTGTCTCAGAACAGCAATATGTCCGGGAGGAAAATCTTGGAAGCCAAGGTGAAATGCTGATAAACACAGGCACCCATGCATTTGGGAGGGTGAGTGCAGCTACATTCCTCATTAACCTGACAACAGTCCCTTTCTCTCTGGCAAGGTTGTCTTGGTAGGCTCAACGTGCAGCTAAAAGAGGAATATACACTGAGTGCTGGAGGTGGAAGTTAGGATGTGGCTGCCAAACAGTTCATATCTTTGAGATGACCACAAACACGGTGCAATGACAGAAGATCCACACAGATGTTCTTATTCAAAGACTATTCTGGCTATCTTTTGCTGGGTATCAAACCACCCCACAACGGGGGCTTAAAAAATAACAATCACTTATTTTGCTTACCCATAGTGGGGGTTGACTGGACACAGCCAGGCAGTTTCTCTTGAGACCTAGCAGATGGTTTCAGTCATAGTGGTTGGAGTTGGGGCCATCTCAGAGACTCCTTCACTCTTAGGTCTGGTGCTTGTGCTGGGGAAATTCAAACAGTTGGGGGCTGGAACAGATGGGGATCCTGGGCGTCTCTGTCTCTATGTCACCTCTCCAACATGGTGGTATAGACAACCAGGCTTATTACATGATGGATGAAGGCCCTCCAAGAAGGTATTTTAAGAGATAACATTTAAAAGGTGCCAAACATATAGTAGAGTACCTAACGGTAAATATTACATTCATCCAAAGGAATTTTGAATTCAGAATTTCAAGCAAACAGATTTCAGGTGAAGCACATTATTCTTTTTATAGTAGAGTATATAAGGCTGACCTGTGGGATTGGAGACTGTGGGATATGTAGAGGTGTGCTTGTGTGTGTGTGTGTGTGTGTGTGTGTGTGTGTGTGTGTGTGTGTGTTGCGGCATGTAAACAATTTAATGATTCCTAGAATCTCCCAGAGGTTCCTCTCCCTCCTGGCTAGAGAGAAGAGAGAGAAATTCACATGATCCTATCCATCTCCACCTCCAGCTTCTTTGTAATCTGAGATTTTTGTGTGGTCCTGTATCACACAATCATTCAGTCCTCAATGAGAGAACATGTCTAACGACCAAGTTGTGCAGCAATAATTAAATATACCATAGGTGAGGCTATGTATTTTACTTGGTTCCAGCCATGCTTAAGTGGCTCAGCCTCTAAAGCTTATGAACTTAGTTCAACTGAAACACAGGAAGGTATCTTGTTTATTGCTAATTAGTATAAAATGTAATTACTATGAAAGTAAAAAACATGTTGGGAATCAAGCAAGGATTCCTTGGTTTAAATATATTTCATTTGGAGAATAGGGAAGGCTTTTTTTTTCAAGAAATATAAGAAGAGTTAAGCATTTTGCTAAGGAAATTGAACCTTGAGAGACCAGAGTTTAAACATATCATACTTAAATATATCATATTTAATCATTATTTGATTAACACTTTTAACATCCAATTAAAGATTAATTTGTACACCAGCTCTAGAAGCTTATTTCATTTACTGATCTTTAGTCTGAGCTGGTTTTTGTTTAGTTTTCAAAGCACCTTGGATGCTGTTCTTTGAGCTTTCTTTGTGGTAATTATTAAGTTAATTGAGGGAAGTCAGGGCCTAAGTATTTCAGAAATGAAATTATATGGCCATTAATTTGTGAAGCTCCTGATTATCTTCTCATTCAGAGTTTAAAGTTCATTTCAGAATCATAAATAAAGGAGAGATGACAAGTCTAGTTTTATGAACTAGGCCCTGGCTTCAAGCACTTAAGGAAATCATCCTGAGTCCAGTTTCTAATTGCCTTGATCCAGTTGTATGAATTACCCCCATTTGTTTTTGCTTCTTCTTCTTAATAATGGGGCACACATTTCTTGTAAAGAATAGCTGACTTATTAAGAGTGTGTTTAGTGCTATTTGACCAAAGGTAATGTTCTGGAGAATTTATTTAGATAAATCCCTTGGTTTATTCCATCCACTTGGCCTGCTGTCTTCTTCCTGTTCCTCTTCATCTCTATGACTCTCATCTATCCTTGATGAGGCTCTGAAGGACATTTCCACTTCTCAGGTTGGATTAGTTGCCTTGCTGCAGCGGGCATAGGCCTTCAATGCACACATTCCTCTACGGTTTCTATCACTTGAAATGAAAGTAAGTAATTATCTGTTTAGATGTCTGTCACCTCACTAGATATTAGCCCTCTGAGGACAGGAACTTTCTTTTTCAACAGTGTACCCTCCATATTCAAAGAAAATTATATAAGCTAGGGAGAAATTGTGCCTCAAACTCAGGGCACATGATACTCACCTGATAAATGCTTAGGGGACGAATGTGTACAAGTACCCTGAATTTTTAACTGGTGCTTTTCAGAAGCCCAAATCAATGCAAAGTTGACTTGATAAAGTGAGCTTTGAGGCATTTTGGTGAATGAAAAACACAGTTTTGAATTTTTGAAGAACAATTTGCTGATACATATTGCAAACCAATAATTATGCTTAACAATAAAGCAAACTGCATTTTGCTATTGTTGGGTTTTATCATCTGTGAACCCTAGCTGATTGATAAATAATGTATTAGTTATCTATGGCTGTGTACAAATTACCCAACACTTAGTGACTTACAACAAAACACATTTCTGATCCCGCAGTTTCTGTAGGTCAGGCAAGTGGGCATGGTTAACTGGACACTTTGCCTCAGCATCTCACGGTCTCCAGTTCTCTTGAGGCCCCAACTGTAAAGGACCTACTTTCCAAGCTCACACTCGTGTGCCTGTTGGCAAGATTCAGTTTCTCATGAGTTGTTGAACTGAGCCTTCAGTTTCTCATGAGGCCTCCCTTGGTTCCTTGCCATGTGGGCCTCTCCATAGAACATCTCATTCATGGTGACTGGCCTCATCATGGGGAGCACGCAGGAGGACGGGAGAGGGTGCCAACAAGAGAACACACACAAGTCACGACGTTTTGTAAACTAAACCTGGAAGTGAGATCCCATTGCTTTTACTATATTGTACTGGTTACTAGGTCCACCCTACACTCAAAGTGGGGGAGGGGGTATTACACAAGAGTATGCATGCCAGGAGGTAGGAATCATTGAGAGCTGTATCAGAAGCTTCCTACCATTCCTAAATAAGAATTTAAGAAAATTACAAAATGTATAACACAAAATATTGGGGACACAAAAATGAAACACACTAATGTGATTTTAAACAATTTAAGCCCCGACTTTTTAATGCTTTATTCTTTAGTCCAAAACATTAATTTTCTGTCTACTTGGTGCCACACCTCACAATACACTCATGGCACCCCGGAAAGGAATAAGACTTTGTTAATGACTGAAGGAGCTTAGAGATTCGTGAAGGAAATACACACGGAGGAAAAAACCATTAAGGAAAATTTCATAATGCAAGTACTTGAGTGTGGTTTTTGGAGTATAGGAGTAGAGTAGATGTCAGGAAAGTTTACTGAGAGTTGTGTTGCTGAAAGTTGTTTGGGGAGGTGAGTGATGAGGAAGAATTTCCTAAGCAGACAGTGGTGACATGAGGAAGAGCTTGTGGAAAGGAAGAAATACTGCTTATCTGAGATGAATGAAATCAAGGTTTTGCTGATCATATAAATACATAAGAAAAAATCATGAAGTGGCTGGAAAAGAACTTATACCAACTGTCCCCCAAGTCTCAATGTCAGTGCCAAGGGGAGCAGAGGTGACTCAACTCCCACAGTTAGGAGAGATGACTTTGTGAACATGATCTTTGGCAACTGCTCTTGTCTCCTTAAAGGTTAGTTATGCTGGATTTTTCTTCTTTTCTTTTTGATTTTTTTTAACATTTATTCATTTTGAGAGACAGAGAGAGACCGAGCATGAGTGAGGGAGGAGCAAAGAGAGAGGGAGACACAGAACCAGAAGCAGGCTCCAGGCTCAGAGCTGTCAGCACAGAGCCCGACATGGGGCTAGAACTCACGAACCATGAGATCATGACCTGAGTCAAAGTCAGATGTTCAACCGACTAAGCCACCCAGGTGCCCCTATGCTGGATTTTTCTGAATTCATGACTGGTCCTTGATGAAACTTTGAAACATGCACGTTTTGTCATTTGGGTCATAGTTGAAGCCCCTCTCCTGCTCTGTGGTATTTCTCCAACCCCAGGAATTTGGTCAGTTCTGGGTGGTTTCTTGTCATCTGAGGTTTCACCAGGCCAATCTTGACAGGCAGTGTGCCTTCCAGGCTCCCTGGGAAGGTCTCCCTCCTCTTACCTATCAAAGCCTATGTAACATGTTTCCTCTCCAGAGGGAAGTAAAGGAAGAGACTTGGGGCCAGCATCCAAACTGGCAAAGAAACTGATACCTGTGTCACCTGATTTTAAGGCCAGCATCTAAGGTAGCAGCACAAATTACCCATAGTGATGTGGTGAGGGAGGTGTGCTTGACTGTAGATTATACAGTTGACCCTTGAACATGGGTTTGAACTATGCAGATCTACTTACATGTGTGTTGTTTTTTTTATATAAATACATTACTGTAAATTTATTTTCTCTTCCTTGTGATTTTCTTAACAACATTTTCTTTTCTCTAGTCTACTTTATTATAAGAATATGGTATATAATACATATAACATACAAAATAAGTGTTAATTGATTGTTTATATTATCAGTAAGGCTTCTAGTCAACAGTAGGCTATTAGTAGTTAAGTTTTTGGGCAGCCAAAAGTTATATGCTGATTTTCAACTGCACAGGGAGTCAGTGCCCCTAACCCCTGTGTTGTTCAAGGGTCAACTGTAATTGCATTATTTTGCTCTTAATTATCTTATTTTTTTGCTTTTGCTGTCACCTCAATTACATTTGTACAAATATGCCTCTTTTCTTGTGACAGGATCCTGTATTTATTTCTGAGTTTAATTCTTTTTGGCATCATTCAATTTTACATTCTTCAAAATAATAACTCCAGGATGCCATTATCTAATGATCAATGAGTTCTCTGCCAAGTCATTGTCTCATGTTTAAGTTTTTGGGTTTTTTTAAATGTTAGGTTATATATAAAAAAAATTCTGTATACTAGGGAGGAACTGTACTTCAGAGAGGGTGAGAAATCTAACCTAAAGCCTGTGTTCTTTGCATGAAGCCAAGCAAAAGAGCCAGTAGAGCCAGTAGATGAAATTATTGTCTGGAATCTTTGAGAAATATGTGGTATCAGCAGAGCTTCTGAGTGGTGAGAGTTGGGCAAATGATCTTTCTCTTTTCCAATAAGGGGGAGCACTCTTCAAACTATAGGTTGAATAGCTTTCTGTCAATCCTTGGAATGAGGAGATGAATAAAATAAGCTAGGAGAACTTATAAAAGGGAATGACATTGACCTTGTAACCCTCTACACCCTCACAGCTATCAGCACCCCTTTCTGTAGCTTTTTGAATTTGCCTGTTTATGACACCAGTATCCCCTTGCCTACTCAATGGTCACGAAGACTCTCTTCTGTGTCCATCATAGTGCAGTTCTCAGAAGGCATCTTACTGTGTATATAAATATAAAAGAACACCTTAAATTTCTGTGTTTTTAGGAACTCGGATAGGTTATCACCAGCTTCTGATTGGTAAAATATTTCCCTTCTTTTTTTCCCGCTGAATCTCTAAGGGCCATAGTCTGATTTTTAAATCATGAGCCACAACAGCTACACGTGTCAAATTATGCTCTAATTATGTGCTGATATATCTGTCTTTCCTGCTAAATTGGAAGCTCTCTGAAAGTTGGAGTCCTGGGCTTTTTATCTATGTATACATTCATTCATTCATTCAATACATTCATCTGTGTATTGAAATATATATATATATGGGGGCGCCTGGGTGGCTCAGTTGGTTAAGCGTCCAACTTCAGCTCAGGTCATGATCTCATGGGTCATGATTCTAGCCCCACGTCGGGCTCTGTGCTGACAGCTCAGAGCCTGTAGCCTGCTTCAGATTCTGTGTCTCCCTCTCTCTCTGCCCTTCCCCCACTCACATTCTGTCTCTCTCACTCTCAAAAATGAATAAATGTTAAAAAAAAAAAAAAAAAAAAACTTGAGGGGCGCCTGGGTGGCTCAGTCACTTAAGCATCCGACTTCGGCTCAGGTCACGATCTCGCAGTTCATGAGTTTGAGCCCTGCATGGGGCTCAGTGCTGACAGCTTGGAGCCTGGAGCCTGCTTCGGATTCTGTGTCTCCCTCTCTCTCTGCCCCTCCCCTGCTCATGCTCTGTCTCCCTCTCTCTCAAAAATAAATAAACATTAAAAAAATTTTTTTTATTTGAAATGTATACATACACATATATATATAGTTATAATACACATATATAAATTGTTATATATATATAACAATGTCTGGCACCTAGCAAACTGTAACAAATGCTTGTCCACATAGTCATTCATTCATTCATTCATTCATTCAGATTATTCAATCTCTCTGAACTTTACTTTCTTTATTCTTATTAGGATAACAGTACAAAAATCACCTGGCAAGTTGTCAGATACATAGTAGATATTCAATAAATAATGTGATATTCTTTCCTCCTACTCAAAGATGTAATCCATGAAAGCTGAAGAGGTAGGTATTATTTAGAGAAGTCAAGTGTTCTGGGACCATGTTCTTATCTGTTCTAAATTCATCCATGTTAGCTTTAAGTGTATCAATCTCTACATCCCTCTCCTTCGCAGGACAGCAGAAGAAAAAAGGCTTCCCGGGCATTCTGCTTTCTCTGTCTTACATGAACACAATTTGTGTACAGACTGTCAGTCTTGTTCCTTTTGCTGTGTGAACACAGCTATAAATAACCCCTAACTTTACAGACATGATTTGATCTGGGCCAGGTCCCGTTTTTCTTCATCCTTGATTAAACATCCTGCCTTCTAATTTTTGTATGTGACTTTTTTAAAAATCTGAGTTCATCAAATGACTTTATCATTCATTTTCTGCTTTGATCAGGAGAACTCACAAATGTTTAATGCTCACAAAATGGAAACATGATAAAATATCACACATCATAATATAGTCAAATATAGTACATGTGATTTGAAATCTTATCAATGCCTTAAAGAACTTCATTTTGACCCTATTTTTAAAAGAGGCCAAAGTCATTAACAAAAAGTCTGTGAAAAGTTTTTTTTTTTTTTTTTTTTAATGGTTCTGCTTATCAAGATGCTGAGGGCCTAAATCCTGAACCTGATGAAAGAAGTTCAGGTCCATAGTTTCCTATCTGCAGTCCTGAAAATTCTTAAACTCTGGCAGGCAATAGTTTTTTGTAACATATTTGGTGACAAAGTTTGAGCTAAACTGAAGAAAGATTATAGTCTCTATCCTACTTTGCGTGAATATTCGTGTTTCATGGCAAAAATGCCAGTGTTCAGGGGCACCTGGGTGGCTCAGTTGGTTAAGTGTCCAACTTCGGCTCAGGTCATGATCTCGTGGCCTGTGAGTTCGGCCCCACGTTGGGCTCTGTGCTGACAGCTCAGAGCCTGGACCCTGCTTCGGATTCTGTGTCTCCCTCTCTCTCTGCCCCTCCCCCACTCATGCTCTGTCTCTGTCTCTGAAAAATGAATACACCTTAAAAAAAATTTTTTTTAAATGCCAGTGTTCACTTACTGTGGGCTGCCCCAAGCCCACTGCAAACGTTATTTAGTACAGAGTTTACATTCTCTATGACATTCTAAAAATTTGAGAAGTCTAGATATTGAAATATATTTAGTCCCAAGAATCTCTTTGGGAGAAGAGATCATGGGCCTGTAGTTACCAAACTTGATCCCTGGAGTGTTAGCATATGTATATAAACACTTGTATGGAATTAAGTTCCATCACGTTTGATTTTAATAGTTTCAAAGAATATTCAAAATAGTTTCTACCTACCAAAATATTTATGGATGGAATAATGTAGTGTCTGTGATTTGTTCAAAATAAAATGGGAAAGAGGAAGTGGATGTCAAGAACTTTGAAGAGTCCTAGATCTTACCTGACTTGCAAGCTCACAAGTTAGTTGGCCACAGTTTCATAAATGTTGGCAGAAGAAGCTGGGTCAGAGGTAAAGGACTTTATTTTTCACTGAACAGCAACCAGCATGACTTTCATGTTCACATTAGATCCCTCTTGCTTTCCAAGTCCCAGTGGGCAATGGGAAGTGGCCCAGGTGGATGTTGTGCAAGCAGGCAGTTCACTGAGTTTAGAGAGCCTGAATCTTTTTTCTGAAGTTTATTTATTTCTTTTGGCTTGGGGGATTGGGACAGAGAGAGAGGGAGAGAGAGAATTCCAAACAGACTCCGTGCAGAAGTGTAGAGCTGGCTGTGGGGCTTGATCTCATGAACTATGAGATCATGACCTGAGCCAAAATCCAGAGCCGACGCTTAACCGACTGAGCCACTCAGGCACCCCCTGAATCTTTTATAATGGGCACTATATAATGGGCACTTGCCTGACCTTGCCTTGTTGGGAGCTGTTATCTTTGCCATACTGGTCAGTAAACAAATCTGCCCTCTGCTCTGAAGAGAGACACTATCTTAATTCTCCAATACTGCTTACTATACAAGCATCCTTGAAAAGATAGTTCATAACAAGGCAGTCAGCACCTCTGGTCACAAAATCTACAGAAACACAAGAGACCTATGGGGAATTGTACCCCAACAGTAGAAGCTGAAACAAAATTAACTGAGTTGATGGATTAAAACTGGATGATGGATACATTGAAGTACGGTTTACTTTTGTATATTTTTGAAATTTTCCATGAATAACAAGTTAAAAAATAGCAGCCACTCTAAGTGCTATGTGACACTCTCCACATAAATCACAATAAAAAAGACCAAAAGTGACTGTGTTAACTCTGCACTATTTCACATCTCTACTTCCCTGAGCAAATGTCTGAAGTCTGTTTAGTAAATGTTCTTGGAGGCTAATTACATTAGTGGTTTGCTAGAGCACTGACAAGTTAAATTTGATGAACTGAAATCTCTATAGGTTAAATAGTTGGGAATATTAGAGAATGGTAGAAAATTGTTTTTCAGTTTTTAATTTTTCAGGAGTACCACATACATGTCATATATATGTGTGTGTTTGTGTGTGTGTATGTGTGTGTATAAATACACATATCACAGTATACATATAACATATACATATATATATCACATATATATCAGTGAGATAGAGGCAAAGGAGACTTCATTTATCTATAAGGTCTTTTATTCATATAAATAGTAATCAGACTGTCAAAAAAGGAAATCTTGAAAATCATGCTAATGTAGGTCTTAAAAATCATGCTAATGTAGGTGTTTTTAGCAAATAAATGTTTCAAATATATATATATATATATATATATATATATATATATATATATATATCTTAGTAAAACATAGATACATTCCTGTTCCATAAGCAGAGGTATCTAGACTAAAAAGTGAATGTCTTATTCCCCACAAAGCAAGCACCATGCCCTCTCCAATTTTCCATTTGCCTCTAGAGAGATAATTACTGTTGGCAGTTTGGTGTGTATTCTTTCAGGCAAGTCATTATACATTTACATACATTAATATGTAAAAGTACAAATATAGTTTTAAAAAGCGTAAATGGGATTATACTGTGCATACTTTTATATATCCTGCTTTTTTCCCATGAAAATTCCTTGGAGATATTTCAATTTCAATATATATAAAATTATTTTGATTTTTAAAAAATGGTTGCATAGCATTTCATAGAATGGATGTATCATACCTGAAATATTCAACCTAAGCTCATATCTCACTGCTGCTAAGAATTTTTCATTGTTATTATGAACCCATATCACTGTTGCATTCTTATCAAGTAAGTTTCACAGTCTAGTTCCTGCCCACCTGAGTATATATAATCTAAGACAACTTCAATACAAACATGTAGCAAGAAGATAATTTCTGTGCATGTCAAGAGTTCTGAGACATTTATTTATTTATTTATCTATTTATTTATTTATATAATGTTTATTTTTGAGAGAGAGCGTGAGTGCGGAGGGTCAGAGAAAGAGGGAGACAGAGAATCCCAAACAGGCTCCATGCTATCAGTGCAGAGCCCAATGTGGGGCTTGAACTCATGAACTGTGAGATCATGACCCGAGCCAAAATCAAGAGTTGGATGTTTAACTGATTGAGCCACCCAGGTGCCCCAAGACTATTAATTAATTTATTTTTTGTTAATATACAGTGTTTATTAGTTTCAGGTGTACAATATAGTGATTCAACAATTCCATACATCACCTAGTGTGCATCACAAGTGCACTCCTTAATCCTCATTACCTATTTAGCTCATTCCTCCCCCCCTCCTCCATGGTAGCCATCAGTTTGTTGTCTGTAGTTAAGAGTCTGTTTCTTGGTTTCTCTTTCTGTCTCTTTTATTTTTTTTCCTTTTTTTTGTTTTGTTTCTTGAATTCCACATATGAGTGAAATCATATGGTGTTTGTCTTTCTCTGAGTGACTTATTTTGCTTAGCATAATACTGTCTACCTCCATCCATGTCATTGCAAATGGCAAGATTTCATTCTTTTTTATGGCTGAATAAGGTTCCATGATATATGTGTGTATATATATATATATATATATATATATATATATATATATACACACACACACACACACACACACATACATACCACTTCTGTATCCATTCATCTATCAGTGGACACTTGAGCTGCTTCCATTATTTAGCTATTGTAAGTGATGCTGCTAATACACATAGGGATGCATGTATTCCTTTGAATAGGTGTCTTTGTATTTTTTGAGTATATACCCAGTAGTGTGATTACTGGACCATAGGGTAGTTCTTTTAGCTTTTTGAGGAACCTCCATACTGTTCTCCACAGTGGTACACCAGTTTGCATTCTCACCAACAATGCACATCCTCACCAACACTCGTTTCTTGCATTTTTGATTATAGCCATTCTGACAGGTGTGAGGTGACATCTCATTATAGTTTTGTTTTGTATTTCCCTGATGTTGAGTGATGTTGAGCATCTTTTCATTTGTCTGTTGGCCATCTGGATGTATTCTTTGGAGAAACATCTGTTCATGTTTTCTGCCCATTTTTAATTTGATTACTTGTTTTATGGGTGTTGAGTTGTATAAGTTCTTTAAATATTTTGCATACTAACCCCTTATAGGATGTCAGAGACATTATTGTCTGTGCTCTCTTCTAGGATTTTTATGGTCTCAGGTCTCACATTTAGGTCCTTAATCCATTTTGAGTTTATTTTTGTATATGGTGTGAGAAAGTGCTCTAGTTTTAGTCTTTTGCATGTAGCTGTCCAGTTTTCCCAGAACCATTTGTTGAAGAGACTGTCTTTTTTCCCATTGCATATTCTTTCCTGCTTTGTCAAAGATTAATTGATCATAAAATTGTGGGTTTATTTCTGGGGTTTCTATTCTGTTTCATTGATCTAGGTATCTGTTTTTGAGCCAGTACCATACTGTTTTGATTACTATACCTTTGTAACATCACTTGAAGTCTGGAATTGTGATACCTCCAGTTTTGTTCTTCTTTTTCAAAACTGCTTCAACTATTTGGGGTCTTTTGTGGTTCCATATACATTTTAGGATTTTTTTTATTCTAGTTCTGTGCCAAATGCTATTGGTATTTTATTAGGGGTTGCATTAAATTTGTAGATTGCTTTGAGTAGTATAGACATTTCAACAATTTTTCTTCTTTGAATTCATGAGCATGAAAAATCTTTTCATTTCTTTGTGTCATTGAGACTATTTTATTTTTAATCGTGAGGCTTATTTTAAATTCTCTTGCTAAATTGAGGAGGAAGGAAGCTTAATGAGGAATAGGATGTTTATATAGTATCAAAGTATCTCCTCATTAATTCCTTTAAGTTACAAAAGGAAAACCTGTAAACAGGAAGGAAGCAGACCAAATGAACAAAACAAAATACCAAAGTCAGTATCACCAATAAGGCATCATGTGCGTCCAGATATGAGACTCTGACAAAGACACAACATCACCTATGTAGTATTCCAACCAGATATGCATTACTTCAATCAGATCATGAGAAATTAGACAGGGGCACCTGAGTGGCTCAGTCAATTAAGCATCTGGCTCTTGATTTCCAGCTCAGGTCATGATCTCATGGTTGGTGGGATCGAGGACCGTGTTGGGTGCTGTACTGACAGCACAGAGCCTGCTTGAGATTCTCTCTCTCCCTCTCTCTCAGCCCCTCCTCCCCTCACACATGAGCATTCTCTCTCTCTCAAAAAAAAAAAAAAAAACATTGAAAGAAATATATATTTAGGGTCACATGGGTGGCTCAGTTGGTTAAGTGCCTGACTCTTGATTTCTGCTCACATCATGATCTCGGGGGTTTGTGGGATTGAGCCCTCATTGGGCTCCATGCTGACAGCATGGAGTCTGCTTGAGATTCTCTCTCTGCCTCTCCCTCTCCCTCTGCCCCTTCCCAGCTCATGTGCAAGCATTCTCTCTCTCTCTCTCTCTCTCAAAACAAACAAACAAACAAACAAACAAACAAACATAAAAAAAGAAATTAGAGGGGCACCTGGGTGGCTCAGTCGGTTGAGAGTCTGACTTGAGCTCAGGTTGTGATCTCGTGGTCCATGGGTTCGAGCCCTGTGTCGGGCTCTGTGCTGACAGCTCAGAGCCTGGAGCCTGCCAAAGATTCTGTGTCTCCCTCTCTCTCTGCCTCTCCTCTGCTCACACTCTATCTCTCTCTGTCTCTCAAAAATGAATAAACATTTAAAAAATTTTTAATAAAAGAAATTAGACAAACTCATATCAAGGGATATTCTGTAAAATAACTGGCCCATACTCTTCACAAATACTGAATTAATAAAAATATTTATGATCTTGATGAACACTAAGAATATATAGAATTTTTTTAATGAAATTTATTTTCAAATTGGTTTCCATACAACATCCAGTGCTCATCCCAATAGGTGCCCTCCTCAATGCCCATCACCCACTTTCCCCTCCTCCCCACCTCCCATCAACCCTCAGTTTATTCTCAGTATTTAAGAGTCTCCCATGGTTTTCCTCCTTCCTTCTCTGTAACTTTTTTCCCCTCCACCTTCTCTTCCCCCGTGGTCTTCTGTTGAGTTTCTCAGGATCCACATATGAGTGAAAACATATAATATCTGTCTTTCTCTGCCTGACTTATTTCACTTAGCATAACACTCTCCAGTTCCATCCACATTGCTACAAATGGCCAGATTTCGTTCTTTCTCATTGCCAAGTAGTATTTCATTGTATAGATAAACCACGTCTTCTTTATCCATTCATCAGTGGATGGACATTTAGGCTCTTTCCATAATTTGGCTATTGTTGAAAGCGCTGCTATAAACATTGGGGTCCATGTGCCCCTATGCATCAGCACTCCTGTATCCCTTGGGTAAATTGCTAGCAGTGCTATTGCTGGGTCATAGGGTAGGTCTATTTTTAATTTTTTGAGGAACCTCCATACTGTTTTCCAGAGCGGGTACACCAGTTTGTGTTCCTACCAACAGTGCAAGAGGGTTCCTGTTTCTCCACATCTTTGCCAGCATCTATAGTCTCCTGATTTGTTCATTTTAGCCACTCTGACCGGCATAAAGTGATATCTCAGTGTGGTTTTGATTTGTATTTCCCTGATGAGGAGTGACGTTGAGCATCTTTTCATGTGCCTGTTGGCCATCTGGATGTCTTCTTTGGAAAAGTGTCTATTCATGTCTTCTGCCCATTTCTTCACTGGATTATTTGTTTTTTGTGTGTGGAGTTTGGTCAGTTCTTTATAGATTTTGGACACTAGCCCTTTATCCGATAGAATTTTGAATCATCGTATGGTATACCTTAAACTAATATAAAACTGTAGGTTAATTATCTTTTAATAAAAAATTAAAATACTAAAAAAATATTGATGAAGGACAAAAGTAAAAATAAAAGGCTTAGAAATTTTTCCAGATTGGAGGAGACTAAATATACATGACAACTAAATGTGATGTGTGATACTAGACTGGATCCTATACTAGGAAAATAATTGTTATAAAGTATATTGTTGGAACAATCAGTAAAATTGGAACATGGACTATAGATTAGATAAAATACTGCATGCATCAATGCTAATTTTTTCCAATTTTCACAACTTTAGTGTGGGTATATAAGATTATATGTTAGGAATATGTTAGGATACATAGGAAATCCACACTGAGGGATTAAGGTGTAAATGTGCATCCTGTCTGCAGAAGGTTCAGGAAAAAAGGGGGAGGGAGGGAGAGATTATGATAAAGCAAATGTGACAAACTTACAATTAGTGAATATGGACATGAATAATGGGTACATGGAAATTCTGTTTACTATGTTTTTGCAACTTTTCTCTAAATTTGAAATTATCTCAAACTGAAAATTGAAGAATATGTCCTAGTTTCCAAAGTGTACAGAGACCCAAAGTAGATAAGTCATGTGTTTAAGTGATGGTCATGATCCCTGTTCAACATCTTGCCTGCTTGGAGTGAGCTCTGGTTATAAGGCTTTAAGGAATGGTTCTTTTTCAATAGAATTTCATAAGATATTTCATATATCTCACAACTAGGAACTGTCAAAACACTTTAGTTTTAGAAATACAAATAGATGAATAGCTGTTAATTTTAGAGGCAAGAGAGGAACTTGTATTTTATTATTTTTTTTATAATTTTTTAATGTTTATTCTTGAGAGAGACAGAGCATGAGTGGGGGAGGGGCAGAGAGAGAGGGAGACACAGAATCGGAAGCAGGCTCCAGGCTCCGAGCTGTCAGCACAGAGCCCCACGCGGGGCTTGAACTCATGAACGGTGAGATCATGACTGAGCCACACAGGTGCCCCTAGAGGAATTTGTATTTTAAAGGGTATGTTGTTATTTTTAGTAAAACATTGTGTTGCACCAACCTGTTATACTAATTCCTCACCTGGAATGTTTCACTAAGCTGTGCCCATGCAGATAAAATCGCTGTCAGTTTTAATGCCTTACT
This sequence comes from Lynx canadensis, assembly GCF_007474595.2. Classification (NCBI taxonomy): domain Eukaryota; kingdom Metazoa; phylum Chordata; class Mammalia; order Carnivora; family Felidae; genus Lynx; species Lynx canadensis. The sequence continues at coordinate 12,115,876 of NC_044321.2, forward strand.
TTTTGTAATGCTAGTGGAGTTAGTGAACAGTGGGCCATAGCTTTCACTTTAGAGATGCATAAAAACATAGAAATTATTTTAGCAGATCAATAATCCTTCTTGTTTATCTGTCTCTGAATTGCTCCAAGGAACTAGCAATAACAATTATTTTAACAGCTTTATTGGGATATAATTCACATGCATACATTTTACCCATTTAAAATGGACAGTTCAATGTTTTTTTTATATATTCACAAAGGTGCAACTGCCACCACAATGTACTTTTAGAACATCTTCATCATCCCATGAAGAAACCCCATGCTGATTAGCTGTCACTGCCCATTCCCTCCTCCTCCTCAGCTCCTGACAACCACTAATTTATTTTCTGTGTCTATGATTTGCCTATTCTGGACACTTCATAAAAATGGAATCATATAATACATGATCCCTTGTGACTGACTTCTTTCACTTAGCATAATATTTGAAAAGCTCATTCATGTTGTAGCATGTGTTAGTAGTTCATTTCTTTTTATTGCTTTATAATATTTCATTATATTTTGATATATACCACATTTTGTTTATCGTTCATCATTTGTCTCTTCATGGACATTAGGGTTGTTTCTATTTTTAGGAACATAGAACAATGCTGCTATGAACATCTGTGTGAATGTATGTTTTAATTTCTCTTGTGTCTATATCTAGGAGTGCAGTTGCTGGGTCATGTAGTAATTCTGTATTTCACATTTTGAGGAACTACCAAATTGTTTTCTAAAGTGGCTGCAACATTTTACATTCCCACCAGCAACATATGAACATTCCAATTTCTCCATTTGTTATTGTCTGTCTTTTTGATTATAATCATCCTAATGGGTGTGAAGCGAAATCTCATTGCAATTTGGATTTGCATTTCCCTAATGACTAATGATTTTGAACATATTTTCATGTGCTTATCAGCCATTTTTATGTCTTAGATCCTTTGCCAATTTTTCATTGGGTTATTTGTCTTTTTTATAAATGAGTTGTAAGACTTCTTTGTATATTCCAAATACAAGTTACTCGTTGGATATAAAATCAACAATAGCAATTTACACATGTTGACCATATTTGGCTGCTTTTTTTTCACTTAAAGTCTCTTGGATATATTTCAGTTTCAGTATTAATGAGCAAGTCTCAATTTTTAAAGAAACTGCTGAATAGTCTTCCATATTTGAAATATCCCCAATAGTTGCCACCTGAATGAGGTCTTCTGTCTGTATATTCTTATAGGACATATCCTGAACCACACTCTTCTCCCTTCCCCATTTTGGAGGTATTGGTCAAATCCACCCTACTAGATTTATGTTAAGATTGAGGAACGTGTATTCTGCTTCTTTTTAAATGTGTGTGTGGTTCCTCACCACAGTGCGTAGCATATACCACTCTGTTGGTTGGTGAATTTAGAGTAGATGGTTTCCACTGGCTCATTATAAACTCTCAACAGAGAAGTCTTTTCCACTTTGGGTCTTGCTTACAGTGCTACAGAATACACAATCTTAGAATTGGAAGGGACCCCATGGGTCCTCTAATCCAATGGAACTCAAAGTGTGATCCACAGACTGGTGCCAGTCCACATCTCTTACTGGCCCATAACGATTGAGTAAAGGAAAATGGAGAGTAAATGTTTAGAAACTTTTATTGTATTTGATATTGCTGTGGAAACCAAGTATGTGGTATTGTATTAGGCCAAAATACGAGACCACAATTGATAGGAACTTTTTTAAAGTTCTCTGCAAAGACAACTGAGAAATACTTCTGTAGTCCAAATTACCACCCACAGACACAATCCCTTTTGCATTCATTCAGCTATAATTTACTTAATCCATTTAGTTTATTGATTCAAGAAATATTTATTTAGCCCTTACAACACAGTGAACTGCTTGAGCTTGCAGGTCCATAACCTGGTTTTTCACTTGCTAGGTGTGTGTGAACATGGGGAGGGTTCTTAATTTCTCTGGGCCTTAGTTTCCCAACTTCCAAAAATGGGAGAAATAAGAGTGTATATTGTCATAGGGTTGCTTTGAGGAATATATGAATGAAGATAGATAGATAGATAGATAGATAGATAGATAGATAGATAGACAGACCAGTTATTCGATAAATGTTAGTGAAGTTAAATGATGCTAATTATGTAATCCAAGCAGAAGTTGATAGTTTAAACTGAGGTAGTATTAGTGGGAATGGAAAAAATTAGATGGATCTAGAGAGTGTCCTCAGGACTTGCAGACTGACAGGCTAGGGAGAACTGGTAAGGATCAGAGTGAGGACCAGGATGACATCTTGCCAACCGTTCTCTGAAATGGAGAACCTGAAGGAGGAGGGTTTGGGTCGGGACAGGGTGGGGGGCAGCAAGGTGGAGAATTATGATTTCAAATTTGGCCACATTGAGTTTCGGAGTTTTCCAATGAAGCCCTCCAGTTGGTCTTTGGAGATAGAGACATAGATTTCAGAAAAGAGAGTTACACTGGAAGTAAGGTCTCATAATGTATAAATGGCAATTAGAACAATAGGAGTCACTGAAACAGTAAATGATGCCATGTAGAAAGAGAATAGAATAGACCCAGGACAGAGCCTGGTGGAACATCAGTGAACATCAGTGTGTGTTAGATGTGAGGGAGACCACGAAGGAGGCTTAGAAGAGTGGCCAGAGGAGTCTGAGAAGTGGCAAGAAAGTATAATACTGGAGAAACCAAGGAAAGATTATTTTAAAAAGGAGGATGTAGTCAATAGTGTCATGCAAGAGAAATTGCAAAGAGCATTTATCCACAGTGACAAAACAAAGATTAGTTTGGGTGGCTTGGTGGGGCAAAAGCCAGACTGGGTAGACTGACAGAGGAGTGAAGGCCATGCAGGGCAGATCACAAGTGCATACCACTCTCAGAAGGCCAGGCTTTAAAGAGGATGAGAGAAAGAGGCAGTAGTTTGGTGGGACGTGAGGCCTAGGAAGTTTGCTTTATGTTTGTGATAGGAAAACCCTATGCATGATCACCAATGAGAAGACAGGTTGGGTAAAAGTAAAAGTGAGAGAGGACATAATTAATGGGGGTAGGAAAGGAATCAAGAGCATCTGTGGATGGGATTAGCTTTAAGTATGAGTTCTCTTTCCCACAAGTTATTTCCTTTGTGTACAACTCTAAATATTAGAACTATATTTCTTATACTGAAGGGAAATAGGTTTTCTTGTAACTCTCATCTATGAGTCCTATTTCTGCTTCCTCAACTCATACACAGTTGCAATTCTGTTTCCTTTTCAGTTTCTTTTATAAACATCCATGGTTCCTTCAAGCATTTTTCATATGATTTGATTTCAAGGTTTCCTTTGAGTAATGTTCAGCTTAAAATGTCAAACCCAGAACTGCCAAAAAATTTTCCAGATGCAGTTTGGCACATGCGATACCAAGCCCACTGTTTATGTTTTCTTTCTTGATCTGGGCTCTATACATTTATTATTGCTCTGTAAATTACATTTTGAGCTTTTAAAAAATCACATTATACAAACATTACTTATTGTGCTTATAAACAGTTAAAACCCAAGTCTTTTTCCAGGAACTGCTTTTAAGCCAACTCTCCTGTGTTAAAAGCTAAGTATGGGTCTCAAGTTTCTTTTTGCTACTTTTGACTTATTATTTCAAGCTGTCATCCTATTGTATAGGATATGAACTCTGACATCCAACATATATACTCTTTCTCAGTCAGTGCTGTCAGCTTCAACATTCACAAGCTTGTATTGGGAGACAGTGTTCTAAGGCGATTCCCATGATTCCCACTCCATGCAATCCTCACCTTGGTGTAATCCTCTCTCTTGAGCATAGGTAGAACCTGTGAGTTGCTTTGAACTAATATAATGTGGCAAAGGTGAAGGGATTTTGCAGATGTAATGAAGGTCCCTAACCAGTTGTCTCTGAGTTAATCAAAAGGGAGAAAATCCAGGATGGGCTTGATCTAACCAGGGGAGCCCTACAAAAGAGAGTCCAGACCTTTCCTGAGAGATGAGACTTGAAGCAGGAGAGATGCTCTCCTGCTAGCCTTGAAGAAGCAAACAGCCATAGGGGTGCCTGGGTGGTTTAGTCGGTTAAGCGTTTGACTCTTGGTTTCAGCTCAGGTCACGATCTCATGGTTTGTGAGACAGAGCCCCACACTGCGCTCTGCGCCGATGGAGCAGAGTCTGCATGGGATTTTCTCTCTCGCTCTATGCCCCTCCCCAGCCCTCTCTGTCTCTCTCTGTTTCTCATTCGCTCACCCTCTGAAAATAAATAAATAAACATTAAAAAAAGAAGCAAATGATCATATTGTGAACAATCTATGGAAAGGGATGCCTTCTAGGAGTTGAGAGCCTCAGTCCTTCAACTGTAAGAACCTGAATTCTGCCAACAACCTGAATGACCTTGGAAGAAGTCCGTGAGTCTCAGGTGAGACCCCTCTTCCCACCAACACTTTGACTGCAGGGGACCCAGCCAAGGACCCATGAAAAGTGTGGGATAATAAATGTATGTTGTTCTAAGCTGCTAAGTTTAGTAATTTGTTTTGCCTCGTAGAAAATAAAGGCACTCATCTTTAGCATTTTACCCTCAATGTCTGGGGTGAGAAAGTTGGACCCCACAAGGAGAGAGCACCATTTATGAGGACTCTCTCCTCCACTCCTCACCTGTGGCTTCCATAGCATCCTTAAGGCTCCTTGTCCACCAGTTTAATGCACTTTGCTCAGTGAGAGGTAGAAAACCTCATCACAGTGGACCACACATCAGCTTCTGAGCCAGAAGAAAACTGCTTCCATGAAAACAGGGAACACATTGAAAACCAGTACTGTTCATGCTGTGTGCTGCACTGTTGCAGTACTTATTAACAGCTCTGCTGATTCATTCTGTGACAAAGCATCTGAATCAGACATTAGTGGATCACCTCTGTTGTTGTGAGAGAGCCATTTGCCTCAGAATAAAAAACGTCTGTTAATATTCTGCGCACGCTTGAAACTCTTGATTAAGAGGCCAATCCTGCCCTCTCATTAGTACTTGGTGGGTGTCAGGGCCCTCATTAAGATTGCACTTCCTTTAATGTGGTCATCTTGGCATGGTTTGTGAATGACCTTAGTGGCTTAGGGGAGGACTGGTTTTTCCAAACAGTAGGAAAGAATGCGGAAAGAAATTGGATTTGGCATACTTTGTAGCATCTTATTGTATCTATTGTAGAAGAGCTCTTGAAGAAGGGCCTTATTTTGGGGCACCTGGGTGGCTCCATCGGTTGGGCATCCGACTTCAGCTCAGGTCATGATCTCGCGGTCCGTGAGTTCGAGCCCCGCGTCGGGCTCTGTGCTGACAGCTCAGAGCCTGGAGCCTACTTCAGATTCTGTGTCTCCCTCTCTCTCTGCCCCTCTCCCGCTCACACTCTGTCTCTGTCTCTCTCAAAAATAAACAAAAATGTTAAAAAAAAATTAAAAAAAAAAGAAGGGCTTTATTTAAATCAGAACAAAGAAGAATATTTGGCTGAAGACACTGATAAGCTTCTGTGAGATTCAGTGACTAAAGCTGTATATCAACACCGAGCTTCCATATAGAGGATATTATGACGTCAGTGTGTATAGACTGAAAGCTGAGAGAGAGAGGGGAAGACAAAGCCACCTCACTCCATTCCAGAAAGTTAGTAAGAATGTAGTGGGAATCTAGGAAGCTGAAAGGATTCTATATTGGTTGATGGACAAATGAGCAGAAAACTTCAGTTTCTGAGGTGAATTTGGATCTCAGAGATGCTCTCAGGCAATGGCTCTGAACCGGACCTAAAACAGGCTTTCTTAATCTTGACATTGTTGACATTTGGAACAGAATAATTCTTTGTTGCGTACGTGTATGTAGCACAGAACACTGTCCCGTGCATTGCAAGATGTTCAGCAGCATCACTGGCCTCTACTCACTAGATGCTAGCAGCATCCTGCCTGCCCCCTACCCTCTAAAAGTTATGACAACCAAACATGTCTCCAGACTTGAGCAAATGTCCCTTGAGGGAAAAATCACTTCCGGTTGAGAATCACTGGTATAAAATAACCACTTAGTTTTTTATTCAATGTCTATTTTTTGTGATGCTTTAATTTTCTAAAGTCAATTTAACCAAAACAGATTAAGCACTTGCCACGAACAAATGCACAGAAGTGCACTGCATGTGCTGCAAGAGGTTCTGCCCTCACTTCCTTGTCATCTAGAACTGGCTGACTGCAGTCCAGACCTGTTTTAGTTTCTTTTTTCTCTTCTTCCAGAATGTCTAATGAGATAGTCAAGACTAACATACAAATGCTCACCTACAGAGGACAGGACCCCAGATTTAGAAGTTATCACATTGTGGCCTTTTCCAATCCTGTTATTAAAGCCATATTATATTTAATAACTCCATGCATGTCTAAGCCTTTAAAAGAAAGGGGCACCCAATAAGTGCTTAATTCCTATCACTTCTAAGAACTTGATGAATTAATCAGAAAGCCACCTTTGGCTACCTCTTGTTTAGGGGTATGAGTGGTGTTTCAAAGTTTGATGACAGTATCCCACAAGGAATTACTTAATCACAGAATAATTTGCTTTTAATCCGCGTCAGTTTCCTTTCAAAGAAAACCCTTTCCTTCTCAGTCATAAACAAATACATGTTCACTAAAGATGATAGGAAAGATATAGAAAAGTATAAAAAAGAAACTAAAAAATACTTTTGGGCTCATGTTACCCTGTGTACCAGTCATTGCTTCTCCTCTCCTTCCAGATACATGAATGGATAGTATTTCCCCACCCCCTTGAAGTTAGGCACAGTTATGTGACTTTCATTGGCCAATGAAATGTGAGTGGAAGTTCATGTGTCACTGATGAGTAAGAACATTTAATTGCCAGTGTCTGAATCTGCGCCTCTCTCTACCCCTGCCTCAGTGACGTGGAAACCCATGCTGATATGGCCATGTAACACTGAGCCTTCAGATAGAGGACAGCTGTCTAAGAGAGTCAACTAGAACCATCAGCAGAACCTGAATGATGAAGAATAAGCCTTTGCTGTTTAAAGCCCCTGAAATAGTAAAGTTATTTATTGCAGCAGCAAGACCTTGCCTATCCTATCTGAAATGATATCTGTCATCCCACAACTCAGAGATAATTTTTATTAATATTAAAAAATTCTCAACAGTGTGGAGGTTCCTCAAAAAGTTAAAAATAGACCTACCCTATGACCCAGCAATAGCACTGCTAGGAATTTACCCAAAGGATACAGGAGTACTGATGCATAGGGGCACTTGTACCCCAATGTTTAGAGCAGCACTCTCAACAATAGCCAAATTATGGAAAGAGCCTAAATGTCCATCAACTGATGAATGGATAAAGAAATTGTGGTTTATATACACAATGGAGTACTATGTGGCAATGAGAAAGAATGAAATATGTCCTTTTGTAGCAACGTGGATGGAACTGGAGAGTGTGATGCTAAGTGAAATAAGCCATACAGAGAAAGACAGATACCATATGTTTTCACTCTTATGTGGATCCTGAGAAACTTAACAGAAACCCATGGGGGAGGGGAAGGAAAAAAAAAAAAAAGAGGTTAGAGTGGGAGAGAGCCAAAGCATAAGAGACTCTTAAAAACTGAGAACAAACTGAGGGTTGATGGGGGGTGGGAGGGAGGGGAGAGTGGGTGATGGGTATTGAGGAGGGCACCTTTTGGGATGAGCACTGGGTGTTGTATGGAAACCAATTTGACAATAAACTTCATATATTGAAAAAAAAAATTCTCAGGGCACGTGGGTGGCTCAGTCAGTTGAGCATCTGACTCTTGATTTCAGCTCAGGTCATTATCCCAAGGTTGTGGGATCGAGCCCCACGTCAGACTCCGCACTGAATGTGGAGCCTGCTTAAGATTCTCTCTCTCCTCCCTCTGCCCCTCTCCCCCACTCACACACTCTCCCTCTCTAAACAAAACAAAACAAAACAAAACAAAACATTTTCTTTAAGGATATTTTAAATGTATGATTTTATATAGTTGGCATCTTAATGTTTTGTATTCTAAGTTTTACCAGTAAGCATATTATGAAAAGACATTTTTTTGTTTTCTAATGCCTCTAGCACATCACATTCTTTTCCTTCTTAGCACTTTGTGAAATTATCTTTATTCACTTACCTATTTACTTGGCTTTTGCTATTTTTCTCCTTTGGAGTGTAAGTTCCAAGAAGGCAGAGGTCAGGGACCCTTTTGCCCATGTTCACTTTTGTTTTCCCCAGTATCTGAAAAGTGCTTGGCACATAACAGGTACCTAATAAACATTTGCTGAAAGAATAATGAATGAATATTCCATATGAATTTCTATAAGTTATCTAACAATTTTCCTATTGCTGGACATTTTCATTGTTTTCAGTTCTTCCCTTTGAAGACCAAACTTTTAGAGAAATCTTTTTGTTCAACCTTCTTATAGGAACAATGTGATTAAGAGCATGGTTGCTCAAGAGTTACTACTGCACAAAAAACCAGGAGATTGAATTGTCATTGAACCAATTAGTTTCTGCCAATAATTGGCAAGAGCCTCAGATATCAACAAATCAAATACATAGAGAGAAGACTGGAAAGCAAGATCTGAAATTTCATCAATTTGCCCATGAATGTTCAGTTAATTATTTGCTATGAGAGGTAATTTTAAATTCTTCAAAGCACTCTATGTGTTCAAAAGGATATTCCTCTAGAGGAGGTGAAGCACCACGTTCTAACTGAGGAAACCAGCCTGGCTAAGCTAGCAGATGGAAGTAAGAAGCCAAATCCATTTACAGAACTTAGTTTCCTGCTGTTCATTCCATGTTGCCCAAGCTTCCTCATAGTAATGAGATTATCTTCAAGTGAAAGACCAAGGCTTAGAAGAGAAATTGAGCACGGAAAATCAATACTAAGTTTTAGTGGTTCCTGACCAGAACATTAAGTTTCCTTTTATAGCACAGACAGAGACAGATCCAAGTGACTCAGTCCTGTCTCCCTGGTTGGTGGGAAACATCACAAACAATATTAGATTTGGGTTTCTTTAAAAACTATAAAAATCATTCCAGTCTGAGAGGTTAGCCTTTTTTTTCAATGGTGTCGATACTAACTTGAGATTTTCATCTTTAATTGAGTTGGCATTTTAATTAGGTATTAACTTTCTCTGTGAAAATGAAGATGAAAGGAATTATTTGGGCTGCAGCCTTTTGAGAAGAGAACACTTGTCAATAACATCAGAGAATGCTGGCAGTGAGGGAGGTCAGAAATGATCCCCTGGTCTTTTCTTGGGGTGTGCTTTGAATCTGATGTTGTTAAATATAAAAGAGAAACGAATGTATTATAGTTTAGAAAAAAGGTTTTATTTCAGTCAATCTTGCAAGGGTATGATTTTGATCTTTTTGTTCCTCAAAATTGCTGAAAATGAATTTTATTATTTGTACATTCTATGTATTATTTACATGTATATATTCATATGTATACATCTATTCGTATTTATATGACTTTATAGCAGAGGTTGGCAAACTACAGCCTGAGGGTCAAATACAGCCTGCTTCCTGTTTTTGTAATAAAGTTTTATTGAAACATGACTGTATTTTACGTGTTTATGTGTTGTCTGTGTATGTTTTTGTGCTACAATGACAGAGTTGAGTAGTTTTGACAGAGACTGTATGGCCCTTTATAGAAAAATGTTTACTGAGTCCTGTTCTGAAGCTGGATCTTTGTACTTGGCACACGTTTGAATCAGAAGGGAATAAATATTCCTATAAGAATACCTATTTATGGAGGATATGCTATGCAAAGACAGTGCTTGTTGACCTGGAGGTAAAACTGTATAGAAGAATGCATATAAACTCAAGAAGATCTCAGAATGTTATTAGAGACCGCTAAGGAGAAGGAAAGAAAAACAATACTCAGTTGTCAACCTGGAATTAATTAAAACTTTACCAAAATGTCTATGAAAATGCATACATCAGAAGATTCAGTGTAATTCAATTGAAGAAATTAAGCAGGTGTTGTGTGGCAGGCATTGTACCAAGTTACAGAGATTACAAAATGGGTAACTAATGGTCCCATCACATGAAGAACTAAGAATTATTTTTGTTGGCTTTCGTTTTCCAGAGCTGTTGCTGGCTAGAGCACTGATCAGTTATACCACTGAAGTGGTATATTGTGCATAGGCAGGAAAATGATCAAACTTGACTCCCCGTCTTTCCCTTCAAACCTGTTTCCCTTCATGTACTCTCAGTTCAGAGAGAGACATCACCACCCAGCAGACCAACTTGCTTGTCAAATCGTCTCCTTTCTCTATTCAGTGCTAGAATTTGCTTCCCACGTTGCTTCACCTGGTTTGCTGAGGTGCCACCCCAGCAAAGATTCCCTGACCCCACCTCTTCTTTCCACAGCAGTGCCAGTCTGGGTTCTGTACCTGCGATGTGTATTCCCACAGATTCCAGTACTTCTCATGCCACTGTCTTTTAATGGTTTCTTTACTTGGAAGAGTTCATTTCCCACATCATGTAAAACTAGGAAATGATCACATCTGTGTGCAACGTGGGTAAATGGATGTGGCCAAGAGGTAGTGAACCCAGGTTTTCTAGCTGCCCCAGGGTCAGTGCATATGTAAGTGTGTACATGTTCACGTATTAATTAATTAATTAATTAATTTTGTTAATGCTTATTAAGCATTATCTTAATGCTGAACATTGTTACATGTACTGGGGATATAGAACTGAACAAGACTGACAAAGTTTGTGTCCTCACAGAACTTGCATTCTGGTGAGGACAGATAGACAATGAAGATTTTCAAACTAACCTCATCACCAGCACTGCCATTTTGAAGATAAAAGAAAACTGAGACCTATTATTTTTCTCCACAATTTCTTTTTTGTTTTTTCAAAAATTTTAAGTAGTCTCTACACCCAATGTGGGGCTCACACTCACAACCCCAAAGTCAAGAGTTCTGTGCTCTACTGACTGAGCCAGTCAGGTACCCCAAACTGAGACCTATTACTTACTTTTTTTTTTTTTATTTTTTTTTTTAACATTTATTTATTTTTGAGACAGAGAGAGACAGAGCATGAACAGGGGAGGGTCAGAGAGAGAGGGAGACACAGAATCCGAAACGGGCTCCAGGCTCTGAGCTGTCAGCACAGAGCCCGACGTGGGGCTTGAACTCCTGGACCGTGAGATTGTGACCTGAGCTGAAGTCGGACGCTTAACTGACTGAGCCACCCAGGCGCCCCTCTATTACTTACTTTAAGCTCTTATTGGAACCATTAAGTTTTGTTTATGTTTTAGAAAACATTATAAATAGATAGACCTTTCTAAGCTGTCACACAATTAATAAACTTTACAATCAAGAATAAAATATTATTACAGATTCATGAGAAGAAAACTCACCATAAATATATAAGGCGAATGATAAGTGTTATGGGGAAAAAAAGGCAGGAGGAGATGAACACTGAGTGAGCAGCCGGTAGTTGTTTTTGGTAAGGTGGTCAGGGATAGCATCTCTGAAAGCATAGTATTTCGCACTTACAGAGACCAGGATGAAGATGGGTTGAGTGTGGGGTTGCCAGAGCACAATGAGAGAGAGAGAAAAAAGCATGGACCAAATTATATAATATTGTTCAGCCTTGGGAAGGAGTTTGGATTTTTTCTGTGTATGACAGGCAGAGCCATTGGAGGATTAGGAGCAGAAGACTGACATGGTTTGATTTGGTTTTACAAAGTTCTTTAAGGTTACTCTGTGGAGAACAGACCAGGGAGCTATAGGAAGAGAAAGTAGAAAAACCAGTAGGAGGCTCTGGCAGTTGGGGGACCTGGGCAGTGATGTTGGCAGTGGCCGCAGCGAGAAGTGGTCAAATATGGGATCTGCTGCGAAGGTAGAGTTGCCATGATTCAGTGAAGAATTGATTTTGGAGATGAGGGAAATGGAGGAGCCAATGACGGATTACTCCAAGGGTTTTGTCTGAACAACTGGGTGTATAAAGTAGTTATTTACACATACACACACACACCACACATGTCATTGAGTTAACTGACTTAAATTAAAACTATTAAAGAATTTAAATCATATAATACACAAATTTTTCAATAAAGGTAAAAATTTCCTCAACTACTTGGCTTTGATTTTATGAAATAAAAGTATCTAAAGAAAAGGTTGGTCCTTAGACCTTTCTTTTAATTTAATTTAACCTCTTCCTATCATAGATGAAGGAACTTCATCTGATCATAGAGATCCAGAGGGAGGTTCAGAGGTTCATCCTAGGTTGCACTGTCAATGTTTTCGGGGAAAAAGCAGTAGAGCCCCCTGCTTGTTATTTCCTTTACAAATTTGAGCATAAATTACCCTGCCTTTTATAAAAACACCATTTTTTTTGTATCTATTTAGAATAATATTTGCAGCTCATCATGAGAAATCAACTTGGGGGCTTGTTTTATTTATTTTATTTATCTTTTAAATTTTAATGTTTATTTTTGAGAGAGAGAGACAGAGTGTGAGCCAGGGAGGGGCAGAGAGAGAGGGAGACACAGAATCTAAAGCAGGCTCCAGGCCCTGAGCTGTCAGCACAGAGCCCGATGCGGGGCTCCAACCCATGAACCTTGAGACCATGACCTGAGCCGAAGTTGGATGCTCAACCCACCTGAGCCACCCAGGCGCCCCTGGGGGTTGTTTTAAACTAGTGACTTAATAGTTTAAAATTTCTCTCAATCCATATACACATGCTTTTTAAGCCTTTCCATAGCTCCATGCCTGCTGAGGTTACACATTCAATTTTACTTCTCCTCCAAAAAAGAAAAAAAAAAAAAAGATAAAATCTGTTCAGTCCTACTTTGTTTAAATTTCCTTTACAATACTGGTTTATTTTATTTGTTTTTTAAGAAGTTTTTACATATTTATTTATTTTTAGTTCTTATTTAAATTCCAGTTAACATGCAGTGTAATATTAGTTTCAGATGTACAATCTAGTGATTCAACACTTACATACCACACCCAGTGCTCATCACAAGTGTCCTCCTTAATCCCATCACCTATTTCACCCAACCCCCACCTCCCCTCTGGTAACCATTTGCAACCATGTGGATGGAGCTAGAGAGTATTACGCTAAGTGAATTACTTTTAAATTATATATAACTGTATAAAGTTTTTCCTCTATAGAATATATTTAGCCTTAAGTTTATAATCCTCAGCACACAGATGGAACAAAATGTACCTGAATATATTAAATTTTCTTTCTGCAAAGATGAAGGGAAGAAGAAGTTTAACCTAGGAGGGTTTTGGTGATTTTTCTGCTAAAGTAAACATAATGTGGTCTTAATAATTCTCTTCCTTGTCACTCAGCACATCTTGTGATACTAAACAGTCTTTTATAGTATTTTTTGTTTCATGAGTCTCTAATATTTTTTACTGTGTTCCTTAATGTGAGGTTTATTAATTGTGTAACAACTTAGAAAAGCCTAACTCTTTGGTAATGTTTCCTATCATGAATAAAGGTTGAGTGATCCAAGTAAGTAATACATTGTAAAATGGCAGTGGTGTTGATTAAGTTAATTTAAAAAATCTTCGAAGTTCTTCTTCACTTGAATTAAAATTCATATTAAAATAATATGATTCTCATTTCTATGACATTTGAGTTATTCTTCTACACTAGACTGAATATTATTTGGCACTAAAATTTAAATGTTATGTGCTTACATAAGGCCCTATATCTTTATTTTTTTATTAAAAAAATTTTTAATGTGTATTTATTTTTGAGAGGGAAAGAGAGAGAGACAGAGACAGAGTGCAATCAGGGGAGGGGCAGAGAGAGAGGGAGACCTAGAATCCAAAGCAGGCTGCAGGCTCTGAACTGTCAGCACAAAGCACAATGTGCGGCGTGAACTCACAGACTGCAAGATCATGACCTGAGCCGAAGTCAGACGCTTAAGCGACTGAGCCACTCAGGTGCCCGGCCCTATATCTTTAATACTGGCCTTTAGGAAGACGTCCCCCTCCAAAATTAATACAATTCATATTGCACTAAATTAAGGTATAACATATAAACATTTGTGTAAGTAAATTCTCGTCAGTTCTAACAGAGTGAGATAAATGTACCATGTACCAACTTTTCTTCTGAGTTGTCTTCGCTTATAAATTAGCCTCTAGTCACTATCCAAAACTCAGCTCCCATTGTTCTTAATCAAGGATAATCACTCTTGTTGCCCAAGTCAGCAACAAGTATATTTCTGAGATGAAGCTATTTAACAATAGGAAGTCTCTGTGTTTCGTTATTTTGAATTTTTTCAGATTGCTTATTTCATGAGCCCTGATACCTACTTGTATTTTACTTGTTTCTACTTTAATCATCTCATTCTTATTTGGTTTTAATTCTGGAATTCTTAGCCCACAACACCATCAAACTCCCCCTGCCACATACATACACCCTAAGGCACAGTTTTAGTTGACATCTCCTCCCCCTTACATAGGCAAGGCTGCTGTCTAGACTGTAAACGACAGGACTACAAGCATTTGCATCTGTTTTGGGGATAGGCTCAGAGGAGGCAATTTACCACAATCCTATCTTTACATTAAAATCTACTATCACAGTCTCTGATTGCTGGTAAACAAACTGGGATATTTTTTATGCCCAACCCTTTTCTCTCTGCCCTTTCCCCTCATAGACTCAGTTGAATAATGTGTTTTGCAGCTCACTCCATGGTCTGTCTCTCTTTACCTGGGCCTTACTCTTTTCTATATATACCAAACAAGTCATTATTTTTAAAATGATTATTTAAAATAATATGAATTTTGGGATGCCTGGGTGACTCAGTCAGTTGAGCATCCCACTCTTGGTTTTGGCCCAGGTCATGATCCCAGGGTCATGGGATTGACCCTGTATTGCGCTCTGTGTGGAGCGTGGAGCCTGCTTAAGATTCTTTCTCCTTTTCTCTGCCCCTCTCTCCCACCACACTTTCACTCTCTGTCTCTAAAATAAAAAAATAAAATAAGTTTTGTGAGAATACTGCATTATCAATTTCTATCTGACTTGGAAGAAACATGGGGAACATTTTAGTTTCTTTTTTAAGTTTCTTTTTATTTATTTTTAGAGATGAAGAACAAGCAGGGGAGGGGCAGAGAGAGAGGAAGACAGACAGAATCTCAAACAAGCTCTGCACTCTCAGCATGGAGCCTGATGCAGGGCTTGAATCCACGAACCCTGAGGTGATAACCTGAGCCAAGATCAAGAGTCAGACACTTAACCAACTGAGCCACCCTGGTGCCCCACATTTTAGTTTAAAAAAAAAAAAAAAACAAGAAACCCTTTCTAAGTAATTCACTAAAGGTTATTTGATTCTAATGACTAGTAAAGATTATTTATAGTGTTGATTAGCTAAAAGTTTATTTAATGGTATTACAAATCAGCCCTAAATAAATATACCTAAAGCAAGTGATCTGAGGGTCCCCATGTGGTCTGTCCACCTAGAATTTAGAAATATCCAGGAGAATGCTTGGCTTCCCCAAAGCACTTCTGGAGGACTGGTAAATGGAACATGGGAACCAGCAGCCAAATGGGAGGTGACAGCTCATTTCCAATATTAGGGACAAAAGGAAAACCACAAGTAGAAGAAAGTCAAAGGACTCATTCTGAGCTCTGGGCAAGAAGATGGGACAGGTGACACCTAGGGTTGGTGAAGTCTTTGGCCATGACTAATACATTTTGATCCGTCTTAGGTCAGAGTTCTTCGAGGTTTCCCTATTTCATAAACTAAGGCTCATGGAATTTGGGAGTTGGAGGGAACTTTGAGAGCATGTGTTAGGGAAAGCCATACCTTTGTGCTGTCATTCATCACTAGAAGCGGGGAGAGACAGCTCAAAAAACTTAAGGTTACACATTATGTTTAAAGGAGTTCAAAATTTGTTATTTGATTTTTACTTCACTATCCTCAGAATCTTGATTTCAGATCTCTGAATCATGCCCTCCAATGCTTTAAACTCAGTGAAAACAAGCTTATTACTCCCTGGCTCTCTACTCCCTGATTTTTGAACACACACACACACACACACACACACACACACCTGTTGCTTCATGGAGAGTATAAAATTTGAAGTAGGGCAGACTCTGAAGGATAGAAAAGATTTTGATAGTTTGGGAGGGAAAAGAAGGTAGTATAGCAGAGATGGCTACTTGTCAGTCAGTAGTCAGTCTTTCCTTTCTTTTTAAAAAAATTTTTTTTAATGTTTATCTTTATTTTTAAGACCGAGCATAAGCGGGGGAGAGGCAGAGAGAGAGGGAGACAAGGAATCCGAAGCAGGCTCCAGGCTCTGAGCTGTCAGCACAGAGCCCGATGCGGGGCTCGAACCTGTCAACTGCAAGATCATGACCTGAGCTGAAGTAGGACACTCAACCGACTGAGCCACCCAGACGTCCCTGGTCTTTCCTTTCAAATGAATAGAATCCTCCCCTTGTATTTTGCCCATCACATAGCCTCCCATAATGAAGACTTCATTTGTCCCAGCCTCCCTAATTGCTAGTTATGGTCATGTGATTATGTTCTGGCCAATGAGATGGCCAGGAAGACAGAAACTTAGTCAACTCATCCAGAAAAGGAAGGAGGCATGCCTTTATCTGTTCCCCTACCCACCTTTCTTCATCTTATTGATTAGAATGTGATTATGATATCAAACCATCTTAGACCACGATGATAAGGGCAGCATAGAGTGTCAGAGCTGATAACCAGAAGAGGCCTGGTTGTTGGGTGCCCTCATGGAGTAGATCTGCTACACTATCCTTGGATCTCCTACTTACCTCTGGGCTATTTCATGAGGAAGGAAAAAACTCCTACTGTGTAAGCCACTACATGCATCCCAACCTATCTACTAAATAATACAAACATTTTAGGTATAGGGGATAATATGAATAAAAGCTCAGAACTATGAAAACAGAAACCAGGTGAAAAGAAGAGAATTCTGGTTCTAAGTTCTTCCTTGATACTTCATGTGTTACCCACAATGATTTCTTTTTTTTTTTTTTTAATATTTTTTTTTCAACGTTTTTATTTATTTTTGGGGGGACAGAGAGAGACAGAGCATGAACGGGGGAGGGGCAGAGAGAGAGGGAGACACAGAATCGGAAACAGGCTCCAGGCTCCGAGCCATCAGCCCAGAGCCCGACGCGGGGCTCGAACTCCCAGACCGCGAGATCGTGACCTGGCTGAAGTCGGACGCTTAACCGACTGCGCCACCCAGGCGCCCCTACCCACAATGATTTCTTAAAGATCAAAATCTGATCAGGCCATTCTCCCATTTAAAACCTTTTAGTGACTTCTTACTACATAGCACGGATTCTGAAAAAGGGGGAAATGGGCTTTTTTCCAAAGAAGAGCACAAAGGTACACAAAGGCCAAATCACCCTGGACAACAGGAATGACAATTCTAATAGTTGATGAAAATATTAGTTTTGAGAATTGTAAAACTCCTGCTCTAGATATTTGAGTTTGAGCAGCTCAAGACAGTTTGTGCATTCCAACCTTCTCCTTCTAAGCAGTACTGTTTGTTTTTCATTTGATGGTCTGCCTGGCCATTTTCTGTCCTTCTTTATATCAGGATGTAAAGACTCTTCACTGACTCTTTCATCAAGTTTATTGCATGTCTGCTGTATGCTGGGCACTGTCCTAGATCCTAGAAGTACTGTGGTGAGCTAAACAGGCATCATCCTGCCATCATAGAACTTTCAGTCAGAGGGGCATGAGAAATATTAAACAAATAATTATGTAATCACTTGATTATATTTGGAATATGTGCTTTCAAAGGCAAAGTTGTGAGAGCATGCCTAACTCTCATTTTTACTTTTTCATTCTCAAATGACCTGTTGTATAGTGTTGTCTTATACCTTCTTAGAAAACCTATTTGGAAACTGGTTGCTGTAATGAGGGGTTCCTTTGGTTTCTCTCTTTCTACAAACCTCATCACCACATAGGACTTGGTACCACCTCACTCCACAGAAGCCATGGATTGCTTTTGGAAGGTAAGATGCAAAGGCCCTAGTGCATGGAATGGGACACACACAGACACACACACACACACATACACACAATAAATATTGGCTTCATAGGAGGTCTCCAATGCCAAAGGACAGACTTCTGTCCTACTCATCTTTAGAAATAGCCAAACCACTTAGGTCAGACTATTGACAAGAGAAACTTTTTCATGAGTCTGAGTATACATTTATTAATTTCTAACTTGATGTTAATCTCATCAGTAGCTTTAAATATATGTATATATATTTAAATACATATGTACATACATATGTATTCATTCATTCTCAAAATCTTTAGCAAACCAAAAAGTCAATCAGAGACAACCAGAAAACACAGTATTTTTTAAATAATTAAAAAAACTAAAGCAAATATAAAAACCAACCAGTGAGGGGCTCCTGGGTGGTTCAGTTGGTTGAGCATCTGGCTCTTGATTTCAGCTCAGTTCGTAATCTCACGGTTCATGAGATCGAGTCCTGTGTCGGGATCTGAGCTATCAGCTTGGAATTCTGACTCTCCCCCTCTCTCTGTCCCTCCCCTGCTTGTGCTCTCTCTCAATCTCTCAAAATAAATAAACATTTAAAAAAATCAACCAGTGAAAATATACCAGACATTACATTTAAGCAGCTCTCACACACAGATTTGGATGGACAGTTTTTATAAGACCATCTTCCTAATAATTATATTTCATGAATCACTAAGAATTAGATCTTAAAATTGTATTAAATCCCAAACTGAAAGTCTAATCTTAATGAAATGAGAATTCATAGTGCAGTTGCAATCAGGGTGCCAGTGCAGTCCACTGGACACAGCAGACTGCAATTTCACCTTCATATATTCCAGAAATCATCCCATACTAGTGTAAATAATTCCCAGCCATCCTTGGTTGTAATAATTCTCATGCATTCCTAGAAAATATCCAAAATCTTTTCAAGGCAAAGCAAACCTGGAAAATCACTGAGTTCTGATCCACTAACATGCATACTCAATTCCATTTTCATCTAGGTACGAGGTGTGCAAATTATCTGCATGAAATAGATGTCCCATGTCAACCCCTAAGTGACATTCATGTTGATGGACACTTTCATTTCAAGGAGCAAGTAGATTTTTTTCAGTTCCAGAGATTAGAATCTCCTCTCTTCCCCTAATGCTGCTATCTCCCTTTCCCTCCCCTCACTCTCAGCTTATGACATCTCATACTTAATTGAGAAAACTGAAGTCACTAGACAGAAAGCCATCTTTTCCATATTTGCCATTTGCCACCCTCCTATGATGGAAATTACATGCCTTCTTCTATCAAAGGTGCTCTGCCTCCATCCCCAAGGACTGCTCCTTCCATTATCCTTTCTCTTTTGTACATCACTTTTTTCTTCTCTGCTGGATTTCTACCATAAACATACAAACCCACTCTATCCCCAACTTCCCCAAATTAAAACCATCTCGACCCTATATCCCCCTTTACCCCTCCAACATTTTTGTTCTAAGAGCTGTCTCTGTGCTGTCCTCACTTTCTCACCTCCTGTTCTCTTCCCAGCCTACTCCAAAATGACTGCCAAAAGCACCACCCCACTGAAATCGCTGTTGTCACTGTTGCCTTTGGTCATGATTTATGAAATCCTGTCATTATTGTTTGGTCATCATTTGGCCATATATCTCAGTAGCATTTAAAATTGTTGAACACTGCTCTATCCTAGAAATACTTTGTCTTTTGGCTTCTATGAACCCCAGTGAATTCTCAAAGTATAGGCTCTGGATTGGCAGCAATAGCATTATTTGAGAACATGTTAGAAATGAAACTTCTTAAACCTTAACCCAGATCGACTGAATCAGAAGCTCTGGGGGTAAGCCCAGCAATCTGTGTTTTAATAAGCCCTCTGGGTGATTCTGATCCAAGGTAAGGTTTGAGAAGCACTTCTCTATTGATTTTCTACATACCTCAATATAGTTTCTTCTTGGTACTTTTTATGTGTTGGATTGTATCTATTAGCTTTTGCTGCATAACAATAGCACTCTAAAATTTAGTGGCTTAAAACCACTGCCATTTTCTTACCTTATGAATAGATCTCCCAGTTGCTTTGTGTATTTTCTTAGGTTGGGCTCCTCAGAAGTAGATTATGAGGCGAGGATTTCACTACAAGTGATCTATTTGGGAGAATACCAGGAAGCACTGGTAGGGGCGTAGGAAAATAAGATAGGAAAGGAAAGGAGCGAATAGGAAATGTATTAATGAGCAGGTTATTTCCATGGACTACTGGGCTCTATCCCTCAGGGGGCTTCCAAGGCATTATTACCCCATCCAAGGGTGAAGAATTTGTGATATTTATCCATCCTCCACTGGTTGAAGGCTGCTTGTCACAGCTGAAACTCCCTTGTTCTCCCCCACCTATCTGGTATGAGGGACAAACTTGCTGTTGTCGATAGAGAGGGCCCTGAAGCAGAAAGTCCAGGTACTTGCACAAAGAGGCCAGCTGCATAGGATGATGACCATTGGATGTGGGATGGGTACCGTGACAGCAACTTCAGGAATCCCTGTTTAGAACCCAGCTGGTCTCAAATCTTGGGAAGCTTCCCCTGACACAAAGGCAGAGTTAGAATCTCTCTTCTCTGCCTCCCTGTCCTCTTAAGTGCATTTTGCCAAGTTTCTGCTCCCTTGTCTGCCCCCTTGGACTTGACTTATCAGTTTCTTGAAAGTAGTGAGGGGATTCAGAACACACTACCACAAAATATGGTGCCTTGGCATATTGAATATTTTAAATTAAAAGAATTTGAGAGGGGCACCTGGGTGGCTCAGTCGGTTAAGCGTCCGAGTTCAGCTCAGGTCATGATCTCGCTGTCTGTGAGTTCTGTGCTGACAGCTCGGAGCCTGGAGTCTGCTTCGGATTCTGTCTTTCCCTCTCTCTCTGCCCCTCCCCCACTCTGTCTTCAAAACTGAAGAAACATTAAAACAAATTTTTTTTAAAAAAAGAAAGAATTTGAGAAATGGCAAGTGCAAGAAGGACTCTCTTACCTCTCCCTTCTACTCTGAGGCAGATAATAAGACTCTCAAGTGAAAGGAGCCCTCCCACTACCTGGAGGAAAGGAGGGTCCTTATCTCAAAGATGGAATGAAAAGGCCTTGCTAAGTTTCCCTCGGTTTACTACCCTGAGCTCATGCCCTTGTGTCCTATCACATTTTCTCACATCTTTCCACTCTTCATCAGACCTGAAACAAAAACACTCAAGTTTAACTGTTTCCTCCTGTGTTCATTTTCTTATGAAGGCTCTCATGTCATATAAAACTTTTATTATATAAATTTGTATGCTTTTCTTTTGTTAATCTGTGTTTTGTCAGTCCAATTTATAGGACCCCAGCCAGAGAACCGAGGAGAGTAGTAGTAACAAGAATTTTTCCTTTTCTTTCTTTCTTTTTTTAATTTATTTATTTATTTTGAGAGAGAAAGAGAAAGCATGAAGTAGGGAAGAGGAGCAAGGGAGAGGGAGAGAGAGAGAGAGAGAGAATCCCAAGAGGCTTTGTGCTGTCAGTGCAGAGCCCTAAACTGCGCTCAATCCCACAAACTGTGAGATCATGACCTGAGCTGAAATCAAGAGTCAGAGGCTTAACTGACGGAGCCACCCAGGCTCCCCAAGAATTTTTCCTTTTCTATAGCAGATTACACATTCTCATTTTTTTCACCCTCTGTTCCCATCTCAGTGCCTGGCACAGAGATAATGTATGTTGATTGGATGCATTAGTGGGTGCCTTATTTTTTTATCCCTTAGAAGACCTCACACATAGAGGAAAGTAAAGAAAAAAAAATATATGTATTGAATTGAAGAGGCCTTGTGAGTGATGTGAGTATAAATTGGACCATTATTAACTTTAATTCTATTATGTCATTAATAATGCCTGAAGTATTTAAAATTCCTTTAAAATAGCCTTATCTAAAAAATTATTGGAGAAGAATAAACCTAAGGTGACTCTTACTCAAGTTTTCAGGAAAACAAATATTTTGCCTTCCAATTTCTGTTATTCCTTGTCACAGAAGAGCAATATTTTTTTAGACTCTCCTTTTTCAATGGGTAGACTTGGTTGTATGATTTTAATTTATGTATTTGCCTTATAAAAAATCATGAGAAAGTTTAAATATAAGTAAAGTATTGTTTTTTGGAAATTTTATAAATCAATCTAATGTAAAATTACCTAAACTTCCATATGTTACATCCTCTCCCTTCAAAACATTTGTGTGTGTGTGTGTGTGTGTGTGTGTGTGTGTGTGGTCTTCTGACAATAATATTTTTAATGAGGTACATTTTAATGATTGAAGGGAACTCCATTAGCGTACTTAACTTTGAAGCGATATGTAATCAGTGTCAAGCCAAAGGAGTTCTGTTGGGTAGAAAATAAAACTTTCCATGTATAAGCAGACATTCTTCATGGAAAAAGGTATAACATGCTATATGCTTCCATTTTAAAGGTAGAAATATGGGCTGTTATTTGTATTTAGATACTGCTCTTTCCAATGGAAAGAGTGCTGGGTTGGATGACAGATCTGTGTTCTGATCCTAGCCTTTTTCCTCGCAATCCTTGGGAATTGCCTGGACACACAACTCCTTAGAGCCCAAGCTTCCTGTCCTGTAATATGAGGAGTTGAAAGAGAGATCTCAATCAGCTTAGAAACTTTGTGATTCTATACTTCCATACCACCACTATAGCTCTGACAACTACAGGAAAATACTACGTTTTATTACATTTTTACTAGTACCCTCAACTTTCCTCTTTAAAAAATTATACTTTTGGTTGTATTTGTAAATAGAGGACATCACTAGATAAATGGTTTCATACTATTGTTGTCAGTGGTTGAATGTGGCTTGTCCTCAGGCATAATCATTCTTTGATAACATGGCAGATGGAAGATGTATAAGAACTAAGGTAGCTATTATTCTCATCTGCCCATGACCCTTTCATATATCCCTTCTGGTTTAGCATTCTCTTCCCTTTGGGGAATTTCTCCCCCACTCTCCCCATTCCATGCATTCTGGTAGGATTTTCAGTTACAGTGTTTTGTTTTCCCTTGCCACAGGAATGGGCATTTTACACAGTGGCCACAATGATGGGTCCAGGAGATAGCTATGTGACCCAAGCTAGGCCAATTAGAAGTGTTTTGTGTGTGTGTGTGTTTTTGTTTTGTAGAATTCTCTAGATTCAAAGTGTTTGTGCATGGGGGTTGACTCCTCCTCTTGGATTTTGTGTTGGGATATATACCAGGAACTGTTGAAAGGTGTTTAATTTACCATATATAGCAAGATTGTTTCTAATAGAGAATGAGAACAATACACAAGTAGAAGCGGAGATCAGCAGAGATGAAGGGTAGATGGAAAGTAGAGAGCATCAAGTTCCTCATTCTAACCCCTGATTCTGGACTTCTTCCAGACTCTTCTCATTTTCCTCTTGGATCACGTTCCTTATTTCACTATCCCTGGTTCTTTGACTTTGTAACTCTCAACCCTTGCTTTACATTCCCTGGCTCTGACAACCCACCTCGGTGTTATATCTCCTCATTCAGTTCTGTGAGCTATCTTATGAACTTTCTTAGCTAGGTGAGTTAATAAATCCCTTTCTTTGTTTATGATAGTTTGATTTGGATTTTAGTTTTTTGCAACAAACGGCATTTTGACTAACACCCAACGTGAATGCATAAATGGTCTTGAGACAACAGAAACTGAAGCAAACACATTTTTATGAACCACTGATTAGAAGCCTAGTTTGTTTAGCCACCGCTACACAGCTACTCATGTATTCATGAAATTACCTCATCATCACGTTTAGGAAATAAAGAGCGGGGAGGGAACTGGTTCCTAGAATGATTCATGAATAAGAGTTGTTGAAAAATTGTCAACAGGTCCAAAATGGAGACACTTGGGCTAAGCGCACGTCACCAAACCAAGACTTAATACTTAATCTAATTATAGTTTCAACCTCTTCCAGTAATGTAATCTTTAACCAATAAATATGGAATTTCCTGGTGAGGTAATCTACCTGATAGACCCCTTCTTTCCCAGAAGAAAGATGAGGTAATCTAAAGAGTAGATTACTCTTTCCTTGTCTGTACCTCCTTCTGCCTATAAGTCTCCCATTTTGTTTAGCTCTTCAGAGTTCCTTTCTATCTGCTAGATGGGTTGCTGCCTAATTCATGAATCCCTGAATAAAGCCAATTAGGTCTTTAAAGTTTATTCATTTGAGTTTTGTCTTGTAACAGTCTGTTGATGTTGTTGGTATCCTCAGTGCCTTCAATTCTGTGGTCTTTTTATGTCATCTTTTGAACCCAACTAGAATGAGCAATTAGCCACATAGACTTTCAAAGTCACTTTAGGTTTTCTATTTATCCATTAAATGTAGCTATTCTACCCTTTCAACAGGAGGGCCTAACTATGCCATTTTACTCCTTTTTTGGACTTCCAGACTCTTCTCATTTGCCTGATGGGATATTTTCCTCATATTTTCATCATCCCTGCTTCCTGAGCTCTTGCTTTGGATACCCTGGCTTTGACAAACTATTCTGGACATGTTTCTCTACACTGACACTGACACTGACACTTACCTCACCTACTAGTCTCATTATATATAAGAAACACCCCCCCTTTCTATTAGCCATCATACCAGGGGAGGGACATCTGACAGTAGAAGGGATGGTACCTTATTGGGCTGGGCTTTACTGGCCTAAATAAAAATTAGCTTATCAGACCCAGGAAATTTTTCTGGCCTTCCAGAAAATATTACATAACCCTTAATATCCCACCATTGTAATAGGGAAAGATAGGATAAAACAGGCAGAGAGGGAAAGGTTAGGATCTGAGGTCCCTCGGTCAGGAAAAACACAGATTTTGGAGCAATGCTGTGAGTGTCTGACCACAGCAAACCCCCTCAGGCAGAAGGTTCCTCTTAAGAATGTAACAGACCCCATCTACTCCCCCTCAGGTTTCCCTCAGGAATTTGACAAAAGACCTAAGCATGGCCATTGACCACCCCTCTTACAATGAAAATGAGCCAATCAGGAATGGACAACCCAGCACCTAGAGCTATCCAGCCAATATGGGTAGAACCTGAGAAGGAAGAAGGGGGAAGAGAAGGGGAGAGGGGGGAGGCGACCAGAACCTTATCAAACAAAGACCCTTGCCTATCGTCAGCAGACAGTCTCTTTCAAAAGCCCCCTGTCTGTAAGGAGAGCTTTCCTACTATTCGTTCTTTCTAACCTTATACTCTAAAAAACTTCTGCCTGCTGCTCATTTTGTGTCCACCTCTTCATTCTTCGAAGAGGTGAGACAACGAACCCCAGGTATTGAGGAAAAAAATCCTGCAACACCATGAGAGCATTTATCTACTCTTTTCTGCTGTCTTCTTGCTCAAGAATTCAGCCTGGCTTCTGTTCCTTAAACGTCCTCCACTTCTCTGTTCCCATACTGAGGATGACCTTTTCTCTGGTCTATAAATGCCCTGACTCAGGGCCAGAGTAATAATGGACAGAGATAGGTGGGGAGATAAACAATGAAGAAAAAAGTAGAGAGAAAGTGAGCCTGTCTGTAAAATGTGTACATGTAAAACATGGCATCCTTTACTTGAGGATGGATGGAAGGCTCTTGATTATGAGATTCTTAATTATGGGTTTTTTCCAATGTAGAAGCTTTTTTAAGAGAATTGTAAAACCTGAATAAAAGATCTCAAACATAACACCTGAAACTGATGTAACACTGTGTGTCAACTATACTTCAATTAAGAAAAAAAAAAGTCTCAAACACATTCAGCACAGTTGAAAGATCCTAAATTGGTCTTTCAGCTTTCTGAGGTAAAAAGCAAACAAAACAAAAAAAACTTATAGAACTGTGTGGAAGGGGGTGGTTTGCAAATGTTCCTTTCTTCTCCCAAATTAATTCAGATGTTAATCCATTGATCCATTGGTTAAAAACAAATAGCCTTTCACTTTCAAAACCGGAGGTGTTAATAATTTGAGGTGGTCATATTCTTTTGATCTTTCAAATCGCCCCAAGGCTGTCTCCTAATGCTTCCTAAATGAAGCAGAACAGGGTCCATCTGGTGGCTGTGAGCATTCTGTCTTTGGAAACCTGCTCAGCTACCCACTTGCTAAAGCTTCCTCTCAAGTTTAAGGATATTGCTTATTAGTGAAGGGAAGCAAAACATACCGCCCCAAAATATACCTTTTGGCATAAGGATTATTTTGTTTTAGGCTGATTATTTTTAAGACACAGCTGACATGGGAGAAACTCTGAAAGCAGTAGATACTACTCTTTTGTAAACGACTTTGACATTTATAAGGCAAATCTTCAATTGTAAGGGTGTCTCCCTCTGTACAGGAAGAGAAGGATGCCTTTAAATCTCTGGAAACTCAAATCAATGGAGAAGGCAATGACTTAAATCTGTATAACAGCCATACCCTTGTTTACTGTGCTTTCCCTGATTACCTCCCTTAACTGGTTGCCTCACCCCCAACACCTTTGTTTTTAGCTGGCAATGATATTTAAGATGGCAGCTTGAGACACTTTGGGGAGTTAGTTTTCCTGAGTGTTTCCCACGTATACAGGAAGTATATATGCTATTAAACTTTTGTTTTTCTCCTGTTAATCTGTCTTTTTATTTCAAAGGTGTCTCAGCCAAGAACCTAGAAGAGGAGGAGGAAAATTATTTTTCCTACCCCACATTAGCAGCCGCACCCCACAAAATTTCTTAAACATTGGCTAGATTCACAGATAGTGATATATAAGAGACACTCAGGAGATTCAGTAAGCCAATTAAGAATATTTCAAAATGAAGCTTAAACAGTTTTCTGTGCTAGAAAATAACATGATTATTTGAGTATGGAGAATTTTCATATAAACTGTAGTAATTTAAGGAACTAACTTTATGGGTATTCTGAAACATGCAGAACATATCACTTACAAAGTTGTGTTTTATACTCATAATTCCTCTGTATAATGTCTTGAGAAAGCAGTTATGAAATTACCAACTGGGATCCCCATGGCTCCAGCAGTTGTTGCTCGGAACAACTTTTGATTTTCCATCTTAACGATGCTGATGGTACTGTTAAAGGAGGAAGAATTCCCTCTGCCTTTCAAGATCCTTCTAACTGGACTAAGAATCAAATTGATATGAGAGACACATTAACAGGAGAAAATCAAATTTAGTTCCGTAAGTAGGGAGAATCCACACAGACATGACCTGAAGACTTTGAGGCAACCCGAGGCTAATTTGGGCTAAAGAAAGAGAGGGGTGCGGTCCGGGACACAAAGGGGAGAAAGACCTTTATCGGGAAGATGAGAGGAGATGTTTGCAAAACAAAAGTTGCTCTGCTAAGGACTTGAGCCCCCTGGGTAAAGAGGAATCTCTGTGAATAGCTGTGTCCTTGGTACCAAACGGCAGTTGAGAAAGGTTAAGAGCTTTTCCTGAACCTGCTGGGGTTTGCTTCCTTTTAACTCAAAATAATCTTCAATGCCAAAGTGGCCTGTCTTGGGGTGCCCTGGCCTTGGCCCCTACAGTACAATTGATAGGGAATAATCTGTTATAAGATGGCCAACAGGACTGATAAAGGAATCCCAGTCCTGGCCTGAAGACTCCCCTTCTGGGTTCTTCTTCCCACCCTACTTGACGCTGGTGCCTAATTACTGCTAATGAGGAATGCGGAAGTAACAGTAGGGTGGGAAGAAGAACCCAGAAGGGATTCAGACCTTTGGAGAATGATCTCCTGTGAACCCACTGATGTAAAATAAACCTCCTGCCTTCCAAGATCTCTGAGTGCCACTTGGTTCTTCTGCCGGGTGATCCAGACCAGTTTCTGTAACACAATAAGGGAAAAGACCTTTTCCTCCGTTTGGCACTTCAAAAAATAGTTGTGCTCTTAAAGCATTTTTTTTTCTTTACATTTTATCTCCTTATTTTTATATTTTTATAATTTATCTTTCAGAAGAGTAAGTCTTTTTTGAGCCTTTTTAAAGCATTTTTTTTAAATGTTTATTTTTGAGAGAGACAGACAGAGTGTGAGTGGCAGAGGGGCAGAGAGAGAGGGAGACACAGAATCTGAAGCAGGCTCCAGGTTTCTGAGCTGTTAGCACAGAGCCCGACGTGGGGCTCGAACTCACAAACCGTGAGTTCATGACGAGCCGAAGTCAACCACTTAACCGACTGAGCCACCCAGGCGCCCCTTGTGCCTTTTTAAATTAAAAAATAATATAATGTTAAGAGGAATGCTATTAAAACTCCTTATAAAAAAATCTCGTTCACCTTTGTGAATTTTGGTTTTGTCTTTGTTCATATGTGTACACACATATTTTATACAGTCCTTCAGAATGTACCTGAAATTTGCATGTCTGCCCTTTTTACTTAACCTTCTATTGCAAATATTAAATATAACAGTTAATGTGCAGATCTATAGTGAACATTTTTTAATCCCTGTTGTTAGACATTTTGGATGTTTGTAAATTTTGCTGATCTCAATATGCTTAGGAGAAGTTCTTAAAGATCTGGAACCAGCCCAGATGGAGGGAGAGCTAGGATCCAGCATCCTTGATATTTCTGCTGAACTAATACTACGTCTCACCTTCATCTTTCCTCTAAATATTTTAGACAATGTCTTTTTATCTATTTGTGATCATCCACAGTAATGTTGTATAGGCTACTGCTATGGATCATGGGCATAGTAACTGTCAATATTTACTATATTGTAGTGGTTTTCAAGCTGAGCTCTAAATCCCTACCCCAGCTCCAACCAGAGCAGTTCTGTTTTATTGGAGTCAAGTATTAAACAAAAGTTTGATACGAGTAGACTGGATCAATGAAGTGCACTGTGGTGACCTTGCATAAAAGTGGGCATCACTGAAGTGTTTGAGGATTCAAAGACCTTGATGTAACTTAGGGTGTGCATCACAAAGGGCAAACTTGGATATCTGTGACGGGCATGGTCTTTCTTGAAGACCCAAGGCCCTGAGCAGATTTTATGTCTCAGAGATATGGAGCATCTGTACATGCCTTGAGTTGTAGAGAGAGCATGCTCACTAACCTCCCATGTTTGCTTTCCTCCAGGCCATTCTCCAAAGTGCAGCCAGACAGATCTTAATGAAGACAGAATACAATAGCCAGCTATAAACAAGAGTCACAATATGCAGTGAACTAGTTCTAACCTCACATTTTCCCTTATAAATCTAAATTTTGGAAAAATCTCTTCTGGAAAAGAAAAGGAAAGGTTCTTCCTGCCTTCACTTGACTGGACCTGAGCAGAGATTTAGGAGAAAAGTATACAGTTGTATAAATTATCACCAAGTAAATACACTTATATAACCACGTCCAGGTCAAGAAATAGAACATTAAACAATATCATCAGGAAAGTGAAAAAAGCAACCCACAGAATGGTGAAAAACATTTATAAATCACTTATCTGATAAGGAACTTGTATGTAGACTGTATAAAGAATATACATATGTATATTTATATATAAAGAAAGTATAAAGAACACTACAACTAAATAATTTTTAAAAAGGACAATTAAAATATGGGTAAAGGATCTGTATAAATATTTCTCCAAAGAAAATATACAAGTGGCCATAATCACATAAAAGATGCTTAACATATTAGTCATTAGGTAAGTACAAATCAAGCCACAGTGAGATACTACTTCACTCCCACTAGGATGGCCCCCCAAAAAGAAAAAAGGTGGACAACAGCAAGTGTCGGTGAGGATGTGGAGAAATTGGAATCCCCATATGCTGCTGGTGGGGATGTAAAATTTTGGAAATTTTGGAAAAATTTTGGAAATTTTAGAAATTTGGAAATTTTCACTTTGGGAAAAGAAAGTTCCTCAAAAAAATTTAAAGTAATTTACCGTGTGACTCAGCAATTCTACTCTTAGGTATATATCCATCAGAAGTGAAAGCATATGTCCACATAAGGGACTTGTACATGCATGTCCATAGCAGCATCATTCATAATAACTAAAAAGTAGAAACAACCCAAATGCCTCTTGTCTGATGAATGGATAAATAAAATATGGTATATGCATAGAATGGATGCATACAGCAATAAAAAGAAATGAAGTGCTGATACATGCTACAGTATGGATGAACCTTGATAACATTTGTTATGGTCAACAACAACGTTGTTGTCCATATTTTTTTTTATGATAGTCATTATGCTGTGTGGAAGAAGCCAGCTGAAAAAGATAACATAATATAATGACACTTACATGAAATGCCCAGAATAGGTAAATCAGTAGAGATACAAAGTAGGTTAGTGGTTGCTTCGGGCTGGAATGAGGAGTGACAGCTAATGGGTACCAGGTTTCTTTTAGGGGGAAAGAATATGTTTCAAAGTGAAATGGTGGTGATGGCTGGACAACCCTATGAAAATGCTAGATAATACTGAATTATATGCTTTACCTTTATGAATTGTATGGTATGTAAATTATATCTCAACAAAGCTGTTAAATGGGAAAAAAAAATAGAATATTGCCAACATCCAAGAAGCCCTTGGTCTTTGCATCCATGTTGTCGAAGGGAACACTAAGAAGCTCTTCTGTCTTCAATGAGGTTTCCTGGAAACAGAACCTGAGATGGAGATTCCTGTACAAGAAGTTTCCCGAAGGAGTGCTCTTAGGAGTAGATGAGTAGAGAAATCAGAAAAAACTAAGTGTGGTCTCAGCTGAGGACCAGCCTTAGCCTGATGCAACGGAGACCTCTAGAACATGAGTAGCACCACAGTGTGGTCTCATATGCCCATATGATAGCAAAGGACTTGCCTTTTTAAAAATAGATCCGTGTCCATGACAATCATTGGCTGTGGGCTGCCTCTCCTTTGTGTGTGTGTGTGGGGGGGGGGGGGGGTCTGTCTGTCTGTCTGTCTGCCTGTGTGTCTGTGTATGTGTAAAACCTCCTGGGTAAGTCAGCTTCCTTTTGACCAAAACCAATTCTAGAAGGGGGAACACCTGTGACCTATTAGCATCTGACAATCATAACTGCTGGAGGACCGATGCTCTAGCCAGTATACCTAGGGTCTGGGCCGAGCACCAGTAGTGTGCACTCTATCCCTTCACATGCCCCCTTCCATTATTACAATCTTGATCTTCTGAAATGTCTGCCTTTGGCTGGATCGTTACTTCAGCACACGATTTATGGGCAGTCTGATTTATCTCAATGTTTTACTTCCTAGAAAACCCTGTGCTTCATACTGGGGCTATTGTGTGCCTGTTGTGTGTCAAACAATGTATTAGATAAACTCTAGTCTTCATTGAAAATGAATAGCACCAGCCTATTTACTTAGCGTCAACATAGGTGATTTTGGACATTATTACCTTTAAGAAAGCCAAGAGAGCCATAAAAGCAGGGAGCATGAAGCTAAGAAAGAAAAAAAAGAACATTTCCATAGAACAACGCTGACACCTAGATGCTGAGTCTCCCACTTCTGTCATCAGTGTTCCTGATGACAAGATCTCTGTGGCTGTCGGAACACTCACCAGGAAACTTGGGGTTATGAGAAGCCAAGAGGGTTTTTGATGCTGAACTGGTTAATGTCCCTGAGCTCATGAACAAGCCCTGAGAGAGAACTGTCTCCAGGAAGGTTGGAGAACCAATTTTATTTAAACTTAAGAAGAAAACCAAGGTTAAGAGTGGGTATTAGTTTTCTTTTGCTGTATAACAAAATACCACAAAATAGGGACGTAAACCACATTTCTTATCTCGGTCCCGGAGGGCCAGTCCCCCAGCTCCTACCTAGGTCCTCTGCTCAGAGTCTCGCTAGGCTGCAATCAAGGTGTCAGCTGGTGCAGAAATCCTTGGTAAGAAAAACATCTGAAGTTTGGGGTCCTATTCCAGGTTCATGTATTGTTGTCAGAATTCAGATCTTTGCGGCTGTAAGACTGAGACCCTCAGCTTCTTACTGACTGTCAACTGGAGACCGACTTCAGTTCCTACAGGCCTCCTACAATTCCCTGCCCCATGGCCCTCTCTACGGGCAGTTCACAAGACCACTGCTTCTTCGGGCCGGCAGGAAAGTCTGTTTCCGGGCTGCTGAGGTGGAAACTTATGTAACAAAAAGTAGTCGTGAGAGTGACATCCCAGCACATCTGTCATATTCAGTTTATTAGAAACAAGTGACAGTTGCCACTCATACCCAGGCGGGTGGTGGTAGAGAGTTTATACCAGGGTGTGACTCATTGGGAGTCACCTTAGGATGTGTGGACACAGATGCAAAGCAGTCTAAGTTTCTTCAGGTCATTTAAAACGTACTCTAAACGTCTATTATCTTAAAAATAATTTAATCATTTTATATTTTACCTTTAAAATAAAAACTTTTTTTTTTTTTGGTTAAAAGATAATTGAATATGGCTACTTATCTCACTCTGAATACTCATGGGCTAGAAGGAGGCCCTACATGGTCTGGCTTCCTGATACTTTCTGCTCTCTCCACCTGAAAGGACTCTTACATCAGATATCAGCATGTCATGATTCCAGGCACATACTAGGTGCTCAGTAGATATGCGTTGACTAAGTGAACAAATACATGAAAAGGGGTATTTTCCATGTGTATAGTAGATACCTGGCCTTTTTTTTTTTTTTTTTTTTTGTATACCAAAGAGCAATATCTTAAGTATGTGGTTTCAGCCTACCTTCCTGGTGAGGGAGGATCCAGGAAGAAACCAATAGCCTCTTGAGTGTAAAAGTGACAGTAGCATCAAGAGTCCTATCTTAGTTGTAGTTTGTGGCACGCACAATGGGATTCAAGGTCAGCTACCCACTCTTCTAAAAAAAACCCTAACATTTGGTTTACAAAAGCATAGGCAATTTAAGTGCCCAGAGTGTTACCTCTCTGAGTTACCACGTCTCAGATTAAGAGCTCTGTGTGGTTTATATCAGGTTGATTGCCATTGGAATGCAATATGCATGTATGAGCACACTCCTACTGGGGCAACGGAAAACATAGATGAACTTCTTAGGCCAGTGAACACATTTCCAAGTTATTCTCAAGGCAAAATATATTTGAATTCAATTAATTTTCAGCTCTTGTGGAAAGGATGGCCAGCATGAGTGAAAGATAAAAAAATTTTATCATCAGACTCTTTCAGGGACAATATCCAAGAGTTTTATTATTCATTGTATCTCACTGCAAGTGGAACAAAGTAATGGGGCATTCAGCCATCTATTCTGATGAGTTATTCCTTGGTAAGACTGGAATTTACACCATCAGCTCTACTAGTTCCCAGGCCTTCAAATTCAGACCGGAACTATACATTGGTCTCCAGTTTGCCAACTATAGATTTTGGGACTTCTCAATCTCCATAATTGCATGAACCAATTCCTTATAGTAAATCTTTCTATATATGTATATATCCTATTGAATCTATTTCTCTGAAGATTCTCAACTAATACCGTCATATAATGCTTGTGAGATTTATTACTGCTTAAAAGGTGATAACAAATATGTT
Organism: Lynx canadensis; assembly: GCF_007474595.2. Lineage (NCBI taxonomy): Eukaryota > Metazoa > Chordata > Mammalia > Carnivora > Felidae > Lynx > Lynx canadensis. The sequence continues at coordinate 12,149,336 of NC_044321.2, forward strand.
TGGTAATAATTTACTTTTCTCAGGTTGACTCCTTACAAAATCTTACTTTGCCTCCTAAATTCCCTTCCAGTGGCTATTCCAAACTTTATAATTCCTCTCATGCCCCCAGACTAATTTTGCTCAATTTCAGACAATGAGCCAGGGCCCAGTTTTGGTGAATTCCATGTCTTAGCCAACTTGGCATCCCTTGTCTCAAGGTCACAGCACCTGTCATATAGCTTGTGCTCATATTCCCTCTCTCTCTCCCTCCCTACACTCCACCCCCAACAGTTCATCATGTTATTTCAGGCCTGGGAGTGGGGAACTGGGCCCAGTTGTTGAGTTCTCGGTTGCTACGACATCCCTTGTGTGATATCCCTGCCCCTCACTCACATCCTCATGTACAGTCTCTCTTCTTAAGTCTTTAATTTGGAAAAATTATAGATTCACAAGAACTTGCAACAATAGTACAGAGAGATTCTGTGTACCTTCCCCCAGCTTCCCCTAGTGATAATATTTTACAAAAGAAAGAGTATCCAAATACAGAAATTTGCATTGATATTGTACTATTGACTATAGACCTCACTGGAATGACATTAGTTTTCAAATTCACTGATTTTTTATATAGTCCTATAAAATTTTATCACACATATAGAATCTCATGTAATCACCACCACAACCAAGATATGAGTGGTTCCATCTGTATGCAACCTTTTTATTAAACTTCTCTCAAATTACCCAATTTGGGCATGCCTTCTGCTTTCTGCCAGCATCTCTACTGATGGACCCTTAAAAGATTTCAGCATTCTGGGAATGGGAAAGATCTGTCCTTTTGCTTGTGGGTGAAGGCCAAGAAGGCAGCAAGCCTCTGAAAGAGGAGGGTGGCAGCTGCAAAGTAAAAATGGCAATTGGGCCACTCTTGGCAAAGAATATCTGAGAAAGTTTCCAGAGTGATAATGGGGATAATCTGAAGGTTTTATTTTATGGCAATTTTCTCAAGTCTAACCATGTATCAGAATCACCCATAGAGCATTAAAAAATATATATCAATCAATCAACCAAACAAAAAAACAAAACAAAAACAGGGATTTGGACCCCATTCTGAGAGGTTCTGAATCATTTTGTTTGGGGTGGAGTTTAAGGATTGAAACTGTTTACAAGTTCCTCAGCTCTTTCTCATGAGCAGCCAAGGTTGAGAGCCACTGTTTTATGACATCTGGGGTTTGCATCTTAATTAGAAAATCAATTCCTACTCAAGATTATACTTTTTAAAAAGACAGCTTTGAGTTTTCCAGTAAATTTTCTTCAATTTTTATTAAATTTAAATCTTTAATATATCTTGGATTTATTTTTGTAGCAGGGAGTGAGAAATTAATTCATTTTATTTTTTCCCCAGGCAGGTATTTTGTCGTTCTAATATTTATCGAATAATCCATATTCTCTCCACTGTTGTAAAATGTTACTTCTATGATTTAGTAAATCCCTGAATTGTTCTACTCTATTTCCATATTCTATTTTGTTACATTGATCTATCTTTCTATTAAGTGCCAGAATCAAATTGTTTTCATTATAGTCATTTTATCATGCTTTAATTTTTGATAGAAGCAGAGAGAATTGATATTTTTAAGATATTGACTCCATTGAAAAAAAACACGTATTTTTAAGTTATTCCAATTCTCCTTTTTTGTGCACTGCAATGGAGTTTTAAAGTTTTCTTCATATAGACTTTGTACTACGTATAGGTTAAAACTATATTTAAAGAAATGGATCAGCTCCCTATCCACTAAAATTAATTTTGAGCCAGAGTCAAAAAAATACTGAGCCTGTATAACTTACCCTTGATCATAAATGATGGTAATGAATGCTGTCTGGTACAATTTCTTATGGGTATAGAACATTCCTTTATTATCTGGTATGATTAGCAAATGTGCGCTGCATTATGAAGAATTTAGTATATCATACACGGAACAGTAATTTTCAAAACCTAGAATCCAATAAAATACTAAACACCTAACACAATAAAATTTAAAAAATGTTTTGAAGACTCAGAAGCCCTGTGTCTTTATAATGAGCATTATACACTGTAGATGTTAATGGAAAGTTTAGAAAAGAAAATGCCAGATAAAAATGACTTTTCAGAAAGCAGGGACTCCCTGCTCTGGTCAGAGATTCAGGATGAAAGCTACTCTTTTTCACTAGCTTCTTTCCTGAAAGATTAAAGTTCTATCATTAGAATAGCCAACCATGAGATACACAGAAAGTTGGATTTCTAAAATAAATGATGGGATAAATCCATCTTAAGGTCTAAGTGTTCCAGTATTTTCTGAAGTTTTAAATATTCAAAACTGACTGATTTGAATCCATTTGCTGAGAGTTTGCCTCCATATCCAAAGCTGTACAAAAGGAATTTCTAGACTAGTTACTTTTTGTCAGCTAAGGCTTTTAATTAATTAAATGGACATTATATGTGCTTTCACAAAGAATTAAAAATTTTAAGGTAGATGGTAAAAATTCTGCAATAAGAAGAAGGGAAACACCCATATAAATTTTAGAAATGCTACTTAGATATGCATATGGGAAGCAGTGGGAATATTGTAAATTATAAAAAATAGCCATAGCTGAGAAATGCTTTTTTTAATATAACATGGTCACGAAAAATTAAAATATTCACAGCTACTATGTGTGTACATATATGTGTGTATATTTTATGAATGTGTGTGTATATATGTGCACTTATATATATATGTACACATTTGTATACAATGTCTGTAATTAGGGTTAGATCATTCTTCTCATAGCCAGGAGTGAATCTTGGGGTGACATTTCTGGGGCTACCTCACCAGCAAATATTGGCTTACTTGACTGTAGAAACTTAACTTTAACCAACTTTTGTTGGGATGCCTTGGTGGCTCAGTCGGTTAAGCATCCAACTCTTGATTTTGGCTCAGGTCATGATCTCACAGTCATGAGATCGAGCCCCATGTCGGGCTCCACACTGGGTGTGCAGCCTGCTTGATGTTCTCTCTCTCCCCCTACCCTCTTGTGCTCTCGCTCTCTCTCTCTCTCAAGAAAAAAAAGTAAAAAAGTAAACAACTTTTGTTAATGAATAAAACACTATTGAAGTCATATTGTTTTATCTTCCTTTGACTTGTAAGCAACTTACAAAAAGTAGATTGGTTCATTGTATCTAAATATGCTTTCTCTGAAGAAACAGCCATGTATCCCCATTATAAATAAAACAAAGAATAGTCTTCCCTTTAAAGTAAACAATGCAATTCTCTGTTTGCTTTTGAATACCCAATTGTAGAGTGCTGGAAACTGGTCAGTGTGATTTGGAAACCAAAGGCAGACCACTGAGCCCTTACTGCTACTCTTAGGCAATGCCTGTGTCCCAGCAGCTTCTTCTCTTCTTCTGAAATAGAAGCAATCATTGTTCATATTCAATTTCTGGACAAACACAATCAACTGTTGCTCCTCTGTGTGCCAGACAGTATCAGTAAAATACTGGAGCCTTTGTTGGGGAAGCAAACTTTTCCCTTACCCTTCTAGGTTTTTTTGTTTGGTAAACTGATATAAAACAGATTAACAGGAGAAAAACTAACTGCATATATATGGGAGCCCCATAAGAATATGAGACCCAAGGACAGGTCAGTGAGTTGAGGCTTAGATTGAGGCTTGGTCATTCGGGCTAAAGAATGGCATAGGGGCCTGGGGCTTCAAAGAGGAGCAGGATAATTCACAGACTGATAAGAAAAGCAGGTGTTTGGTAATTAGTGTTTGCCTTGCCATGCAGATGGGTCTTTCAGATACAAGTTGTCTCTGGTAATAGCTCTCTTTCTGGGGCAGGCCCCCTATCTAAATTCTTTTCGGTAGTTAAGGAAGAGGGAAAAGTTTCTTGAGTCTTCTGGGTGTTAATTGCCTTTAGCTCAATATAATCCACATGACCAAATGGCCAATTTTAGGGTTACATATGTTGGGGAGCAAGAACTCCTGTCCCCTTAAAGCTCCTTCTAGCTGGACTAAGAAACAGATTGACATGAGACAGATGAACAGGATAAAAATCAAGTTTAATAGGTGTACGTGGGGGACTCCACCTAGACATGGAAATTCCAAAGACAGTCATGCAAAATGAGGTATATATGTCATCCTGAACTAAGGAGAAGGGTGTAGGGGTCTGGGGTTTCAGAGGAAAGGAATGCACTTCACAGGGTGATAAAAAGAGCAGATGTTTGATAATTAGATGTTTGCTCTATCATACAGATGGATTACTCAGATAAAATTTATGTTAATAACCTTTATTCTGGGAAAGACCCCCCAATTTAGATTCTTCTGTGTGGTTAAGACAGGGCAAAAGTTTTCTCTCGAGCCTGCAGGGTCTCAAGTGACTTCAGCTCAAAATGACCCATAGGCCAAAGTGGCACATTCTGGGGGTGGGGGTGAGATGGGGTGGGGTTCTGTCCTGAACTCCTATACATATTTTGCTGCCCCACACAGTCAAACCAGCACCCTCTTGTTTTCTATGTGAATAGCAATGTGAATTCCTAGGAAGAATTTAATTTAGCACTTTAAAAAGTATGTATTTGCATTTTGACCACAAAATAACTAAGTTATTTATAACTATGCAAATAGTATATAATTATGACTTGATTTTAAATTCTCAATACTATCATAACAGTAAAAAATACTTATTAAGTTTACCTTTATGGATCAAGTATTTTTATATTTCTGGTAAGAGGACAAAAATAACCTTTAATATTTATAGTTAAGAATCTGTAATCTGTTATTTCATATCTGCCAGTTTAGGGGGTTCCATAAACCGAACACAATTTAAAGAGCTTTCCTTCTTTTCATGTTCTTCAGGTAGACTAGATTCAAGAGATAAAAGAATATAGGAAACATTTCTGTCGTGCTATACATAGGAATAAAGGTCATTTAAGTTTTCTTATTGTCGAACATTTTGTGGCTTGAAGATGTTATAAATGTGAAATGGAAACTTAATTTTTCTTCCTGGTGTGTAAGAGCAGGACGAGGTACATAATTTGTGAAAATGCAAGGCCCTTTGTTCAAAAATTAAGAATGCTAAGACAGAAACAATAGGACATTAAACCAGTGAGTGCAGAATTTGCACACACACCCCCCCCCCCCATATGCCTCTTTGGCATAAGGATTATCTTCAGCTGATTATTTTCAATAAACAACAGACACAGGAGAAGCTCTGAAATGAAGTAGAAGTTACCCTTTTGTAAGATACATTTATATTTATAAGGTAAATTTCCATTTGTGAGGGTGTTTCTCTGCCTGTACCAGAAGAGGAAGATGACCAAATCCCTAGAAACTCTTATCAGTGAAGAAGGCATGGACTTAGCTCTGCATAACAACCTTACCCTTGTTTACTGTGCTTTACCTGGTAATCTCCCATAACCAGCTTCCCCCTCCCTTTGTCTTTAGCTGGAGATGATGTTTAAGGTGTTGGCTTGAGCCATTTGGGGGAGTTACTCAGTTTTTCCGGTTCTCTCCCCTGTATACAGGAAGTATACATGTTTGCTTTTCTCTTGTTAGGCTGCCTTTTACTACAAGGGGATCTCAGCAAAGAACCTAGAGGGTAGAGGGAAAATAATTTTTCCTCCCTCACATCAAACATGGAGTCCTTCTACGCATAGGGATCTCTGTGACTGCATAGCTCTGCAAATTATAAAAATGGGAATAATCCAGGAATGATCTCTAGAGGATGACTTTTAAATACCACTTTAATAAAACTCATGGTTACAAATAAGACTTTGATAAAACTCATGGTTATCATGGTTGATAAAAACTACATAGTTACTTGGTGAACAAATACCAGCATTGTCATAGAATGATTTGTGAATGTTTAACACACTTCTCAGACGGACAAAAGCTGATATATCAAACACTTACGTTCTGAAGCTGGTCACAAGACTGGAGTGAAATAAATGTAACAATAGAAATACTTGGAAATGATAGAGGCAGGCTATATTTTTATATCATTTAGTAGTTAATTTGTATTCACATATGCTATTTAATTCTCACAAAACGGTAAGATGAAAGAGGATGCAAGAAATAAGTTACCAAGACTAACCAACTGATTTCAGAACCAGAACTTAAAACGTTACCAAGTTCTCCTTCTCCTATAAGAGCAAAGGTAGACAAATGATAGCTGTGGGCCAGATCCAGCCTGCTACATGTTTTGTAAATAAAGTTTTATTGAAAATAAATGCCCATTTATTTATGTATTATTTTTGGCTGCTTCCACACTACAATGGCACAGTTGAGTACTTGTGATAGAGACCATATGCCTGCAAAACCTAAAATATGTATTTTCTGTTTCTTTACAGAAAAAGTTTGGTGGCTGCCGCCATAGAGAACTATACCATAGCTAAAATGTGGGAATCTGGACTGGTAATTTTATCCCCTAAGTTGTGGTTTTGCATTCAAGTTGAATGTACTTTTTGTTTATGAGTACTTTATATTTAACAGGTGCCTACTGATGGACAGTTAAGGTTTTACCAACATTTCATCACAAATGATGCTATGGTGACTATTCTTAAAAATTTTTTTTTTCTTCAACGTTTTTATTTATTTTTTTGGGACAGAGAGAGACAGAGCATGAACGGGGGAGGGGCAGAGAGAGAGGGAGACACAGAATCGGAAACAGGCTCCAGGCTCTGAGCCATCAGCCCAGAGCCCGACGCGGGGCTCGAACTCACGGACCGCGAGATCGTGACCTGGCTGAAGTCGGACGCTTAACCGACTGCGCCACCCAGGCGCCCCTATGGTGACTCTTCTTAAATAGCAACTTTTAGCACTCGTTAGGTTCTTACTTCCCCCACACAATTATTCCTGAAGACTAATGTATGGGTCAGATAGTATGCACGTTATAGTGGTCTTGAGTAGTTGAGTAGTCTTACACAAGTTGACTCAATTGTAAAATTTGGCAAAATTCTACTGGATGGCCATAGAGAACAAGTTCCACCAGCAGTTCATGAAGATCCCTATGTCTCTGTATCCTACTTTTCTGGGCATTATCCAGCTTCTTTATTGTTGCCAGAGATTGTCAAGCCATAGAGCATTGTCGTATGCTTTCTATAAATTGATGCCCTTGGCTTTTGCTTTCTATAAATTGATGCCTCTTTATAATTCATTTTGGGAGTTTCTTGAAAATGTTGGATATTCCTTCCTTGTCAGTTTTCGACATTGCCCATATCTTCCATTTTGTCATTTGTTCACCAATGTTGTTTATGCTGTTCTTCATTGAACAGGTGCCCTTAAATGAAATCAATCAACTTGTTTTGTCTTATGGTTTATGCTTTTGAGGGTTTTTTTTAAAGAAGCTCTCTACTCTCCCCCCCCCCCCCTTTTTCTTTTCTTTTTCCATTGTGGGTGTGGAGCCCAATGTGGGGCTCGATCTCATGACCTTAAAATCATGACCTGAGCCAAAAGAGTCGGACATTTAACTAAGCCACCCAGGCACCCCAGAAGCTCCCTACTCTTAATTAAAAGATTTCCCCTTACTTTTTCATCTATTAAGTTTATAGTTTAACATTTCATGTTTGTTTATCAATCTTTCTGTGTGTATTAGTACAGTTTTATTTTGCTTCCTTAGTGAGTCATCTATGAAACAGCTTTCCTTTTCCCATTTACTTGTGGTGCCATCTTTATTGAATATTGTCTTTATATATGCCTCTATTGAATATTAAATTCCATCCTTAGCCCATTTTCCTTCTCATTCTGAAATTTGTACCTTGGAAATCTTAGCTCCTCCCACAGTTTTGACCCCCCTTTAATATCCTGATGTGTTATATACCTGTATCTCTAATCCTTCCTTCAGGTTTCAGAGTTGTGTATTTATACCTGCCTGCTGGCTATCACCCCTGCGTATACCACAGGTATCACAAACTCAAAGTATTATAAAATAACTCTGTACTGCAAACCTCTCCTGTATTCTGTTTCAATGGGTGACATCACCATCACTCATCACCCATTCTGGTTGATAGCCTCGGTTCTTCCCTTACCCTCATCTCCAATATCCCATGAATTACCACATCCTACTGCTTTATTTCTTGATTCCACACTCTCCTTTCTAAATCTATGATGGCTTCCCTAGTTCAAGCTCCAACTATCTTTTGCCTGGACCACAAATGCATCCTAATTAAGTTCTCTGCCTCCAATCCACCCTTAACTCTGCTTGCCAGGTGAGTCATTCTAAGAGGAAAATGTGGACATGCCGCTCCCTTGCTTAAACCCTTAAATGGCTCCACATAACCAGCAAGAAAAGGCCCAATTCATTAAGAGGGCTTTCATAGCTGTCCTTGATCTAGCCCCTGCCTACTGCTCTAGCCTCTGCTTTTGCTTCTCCTTGTCTTACATTTTACACTCGAACAACACCAAATTGTTTATAGTTTTCTCCACATGTCATTGCACTGATTTCCCCTTCTATGTCTTTATTCCAGCTGTTCTCTGGAATGAAGCTTCCTCCTTCTCCTTTGCCTATCAACACTTGATGATCCCTTAGAAGCCTTCTCTAACCAAACCTCTCCTCCAGCCGACTCTAGGGTTCCCTTTGGCCTCCTACTGCTTCATGAACTTACCTCAATCATTAACTTACTGCCTGTATTAGCAACTATGGTGTATATATCTGCGTGTAAAACCCAACTGAATCCCTACAGGCAATACCTTAGTTCTGGCTTCTCTTATTTCTGAACTTTATTACTCCTTGGTTTTCTAATTTTCCCTCCTATTTCCAGTTACAGTTTTTACTTCCAGTGTATACCCCTATAGTGGGTTGAAATGTGTTCCCCCCAAATACATGTCCATCTGGAACCTCAGAATGAGGCCTTATTTGGAAATAGGGTTGAGGATCTTGACATAATATCATACTAGATTTGAAGTGGGCCCTAAGTCTAATGACTGGTGTCCTTATAAGACAAGAAGGCACAATATCAGAGGGAAAGATGGTATGAGACAGAGGCCGAGATTAGAGTGATGTGTCCATAAGCCAAGACTATCTGGAGCCACTGGGATGTGGAAGAGGCAAGGAAGGATTGATTGCTGAAGCCTTTAGAGTAAGTGTGGCCCTGCTGGTACCTTAGTGTTAGACTTGTGGCCTCAAGAACTGTGAGAGAATAAATGTGTGTTGTTTTAAGTCATGAAGTTTGAGCTTATTTTTTATGGCAGCCCTGGGAAACTAATACAGCCCCCAACATACATGAAATTGATCCACGCTGCAGCAAAGGTGTTTTCTTTCTTTTTTCTTTATTTTCCTCCTTACTTATGTATTTTTCTTTTCTGCATTTGTTTATTATTTATTATGGCAAGTTAAAAACATATACAAAAGAAGGTAGTGTATCTAACGAACCCCATGTACCCATTACCCCAGCTTCAACAATGATCAAATTCATAGCCAACCTTGTTTCATCTCTACTTCCATCAATTTTCCATATCTCCTGCCTTATTTTGAAGAGTACAGACATTGTATTATTTCATCCATAAGTATTTGAAACTCTCTAAAAGGCAAAGACTTTTTTAAAAATATAATTTATTGTCAAATTGGTTTCCATACAACACCCAGTGCTCCTCCCAACAAGTGCCCTCTCAGTGTGCATCACCCACTTTCCCCTCTCCCCCACCCTGCCATCAACCCTCAGTTCTCAGTATTTAAGAGTCTCTTATGGTTTGCCTGCCTCCCTCCCTCTCTGTAATTTTTCCCCCTTCCCCTCCCCCATAGTCCTCTGTTAAGTTTCTCAAGATCCACATATGAGTGAAAACATATGTGTCTTTCTTTGACTGACTTATTTCACTTAGCATAATACTCTCCAGTTCCATCCACATTGCTGCAAATGGCCTTGTTTCATTCTTTCTCATTGCCAAGTAGTATTCCATTGTGTATATAAACCACATCTTCTTTATCCATTCTCCAGTTGATGGACATTTAGGCTCTTTCCATAATTTGGCTACTGTTGAAAGCGCTGCTATAAACATTGGGGTACAAGTGCCCCTAAGCATCAGCACTCCTGTATCCCTTGGGTAAATTGCTAGCAGTGCTATTGCTGGCTCATAGGGTAGATCTATTTTTAATTTTTTAAGGAACCTCCACACTGTTTTCCAGAGCAGCTGCACCAGTTTGCATTCCCACCAACAGTGCAAGAGGGTTCCCGTTTCTCCACAGACTTGCCAGCAGCTATAGTCTCCTGATTTGTTCATTTTGGCCACTCTGACTGGCGTGAAGTGATATCTGAGTGTGGTTTTGATTTGTATTTCCCTGATGAGGAGTGACATTGAGCATCTTTTCATGTGCCTGTTGGCCATCTGGATGTCTTCTTTGGAAAAGTGTCTGTTCATGTCTTCAGGGCAAATATTTTTTTATTTTAAGTGAATCACAATAAAGAGTTGTCTTTCCAAAATAAAAGTTTCCTACTATTACTCTTCTTAAAAGATTTAATGTCTCCTCCAGTATAAAAAGCAGTCTCATTAGTTTGACATTCAAGGAGACTTGGTTTTTGTTTTTGAATCTGAAATGGCCCTGTTTATCTTTCCACCCTTATTGTCCAATATTCTCCCTGTTCATACTGTGTCCCAGATACACCAAACTATTAGGTGAAACTGTAGGAAATGACCGTATTTGTATATCAAAACCAGTTGAACGTTGGCAACTTCATATAATTCAACCTAATATAATGGACACCAGGCTCTTTCTTCTTTTCAGCCTACTCCACTGGGCCCATACTTTGGTTTTTGGATTTATCACATAGTAATATAATTGTTTACCTGCCTGTCTCTTCACCTAGCAGGTAAACTCCTTGAAGGCAGAGGTGGGGCTTTTTGTGTGTGTGTATCTCCAGATTTCTGGCACAAGGTCATTACTCAATAAATATCGTTAACCAAACCGATGGCGCTGTCTACCCCAATCTTCCACAGGTGTTTTTTTCCCTTAGGCCATCTCTGAAGTTACATAATTGTGACAACAACATGACCTCTTAGGGATGCTGCTTTTCTCTCCAGTGCTGCTGTCAACCAGGCCTGCAGCAGAGCTCTGATAATATGTTCCCCACTAGGGGCTAGAATCTAGTGTCTTAGTTTACCAGATTAGAGGAGATAAAGAAAAGTGAAGTCAGATTTAGCTAAAAAGGCAATAATTCTCCTATATTAATTTACTAGTCTACGGGGGGAAAAAATCCAATTTATACTTAATTTCCCCTCACTTTAAAAGTTAATTTAGAGCTGAGCTTTCAATAATGCAAAAGGAATCGTCTCTTAGTTTATCCATTTGTTTTAGCAAACCACTCTAAAACTTTGAGGTTTAAAACAACCATTTTATCTTGATGATGATTCTGTGGGTCAGGAATTCAGAAACGGCTTAGCTGGACAACTCCTTTGGTGCTTTTTGTGTCCAGCCTGTGAGGCAGGAAGGAATGGGGATGGGGCAAGGGTATGGAGAGTAGAGTCCACTTCCAAGAGGCTTCCTCATTTACATATCTGGTACCTTGGGGCTCTTGGGCCCCTTTTTTATATAGTGTCTCATCCTTTGGGGTTTCTCTGTGTGGCTCAGGATTATCAGAGCATCATGGGCTCCGGGTGGTCATATTTCTTACATGGCAGCTAGCTTTCAAGAGAGATTGTGAAGCTGCCTAGTGTCTAGAGGCTTCAGTCTGGAATGGATACGGCATCATTTCTGCTGTATCGTGTTATTTTGTTAGTAAAACAGTTCCAGCCCATTGCGGATCCAGGGGGTGGCAAAATAAACTCTGTTTCTAGACGACAATGGTGGAAAGAATGCATGTCCATTGTAAATTTGACACATTATCTGTCAGTTATTGTTTGGGCGTATGAGACCTGAATCACATCTCTAGAACCATTATGAATCCCTGATGAGACCCTGCTGAGCTTATGTTTGTTGGCTGTGTAATTATCTTATTTTGACTTAAGATCCTTGCTGAGTTCACATGAATACTGAGCATTTCAAAAATAATAACTAATGAAAATTACATCACCTTTTATTTGGTTGAAAAAGCCCATTTTTTATTGTATAAAAACTATTTTTCCTCTCTTAGTACAGCAAAATATTCACTGCAAGAAGGCTAGAAAATAACTAAGTAGAAGTGTTGATTTAAGAATTAATGTGATAAATTGTACAAAAAGCAAAATTTAGCAGAAACCAGGTTCTCCTTGAGATATATAGATATAGATATCTATATGTTGTATATATCATATATACATGTACATATTTTTCTCTTTTAACCCAGGGGTACCTTGGGATGCTATAGTAAGTCTGTTTCATCTGTGAGTTATCTCAATATATACCTTAGGTCTGTGGTTAAGGTAAGCCTTAGGAGTGTTTGATATCATGTACAATCAAGATAAAAGTGACTATTTAATTTTGGCATGTTTACATCTCTCGGTAAAAGCCAAGCTCACCTGGAGCTAAGGCAAGTCCCCGTTTCCATTAGAACCTGGGAGACCGAAGAAGACCTACCGTGCCTGCCTGTTGTTCTGATATTTAACATTTGGAATATTATTTAATCTTAAAACCCTTTTTCTATTCCTAATTATTTTTTGACAGTTGCAATCTCATTTTAGGCTCATTTCCTTCAGTTAGTCAGTGTGATTATAATAGCATGCTTCAGTTTTAGGGATTATAGTCCACAGAGGGGAGAATAGTGTGAGAACTTTCAACACCCAATTACATATATATCAAGTTTGTTTTTTGGTATTTGCTTTTGTTTTGCGTATTTTTGGTCTATGAGATCTTTTTTTCCCAGTAAATAGTGTTTTACTTTATTTTACTTTTTATTATTTTTTAAAAAAGTTTCTCCACTAAGTATATTTGTTGGAGCTCTTGCTCATGGAAAATTCAATTGGTTGAAGGATGTCTAGTTTGCAAAGCATGTCTTCACACTATTTATGCATTCATTGAGACCATGTGATTTTGCTGCTTTTTCTGGGAATGTGAAACTCCCAACTTTGTTCTGCTGTTACACCAACGTCCCTCCATTTCCTCAAGACTGTGCTTTACCTGTGGTTACCTGGCTGTGTATGGCTCTTTACCTCTACTCTGCCTTAAATAGAATCTGTCTTTGTGTGTGTGTGTGTGTGCGTGTGTGTGTGTGTGTTGTGTTTTTAGTCAAATCCAAATTTTCACTGCTCATGCCCACCCATTTACAGAATGCAGCCTTTCTACTAGGGGATGAGAGTCTATTTCCCCAAACAAAGGAGTGCTCCTTTATGCCACAAAATCTTGGTAAAAATTGATTACAGGGTAGAGAAATGCTACAAATACTCCAAAACTGAGGTCATTTGTGTATGTGAAGAGATATACAATCAGTATCTATTTCTACTACACAGGAAAAGGTAGGATTTTTTTTCCTATTAATTTTCTACCGTATTTTTATTAATTTACTCGATGTACTACCTTCATAATGAACACATCCAACCAAGTGTAGGTTGAACCAAAGTTAATTTCATTTGCTAATTTCTTAAAAGCTTTCATGACACACCTTGAAGCAGTTGGAGAAAAATGGGAAGATTCAAAAATCCAAGAATCATTTAGTTAAGTCTACTTATTAGATAAGTTTCTATGTTAGAAAGTCACTTGGCTTCTCTTGAAGACAGCACATGGAGACAACTTGCTCCTTTGATGTCAGCCAGCTAACAGGCACATCTGTATTTCTTTAGCACACATAGGACCAAGCGACTGTTTTGGCAGGATGATACCAGTATAGGTATTGATGGTGAATCAGCAGCATGATATTCAAAAACAATTGCATCTTTTGTAGGGGCTGTAGTTAGCGGTCTTGGAGATTTCTGGCATAACACTAAGAAGGGACTTGGCAACCAAACAGCCTCACGTGGGTCATTTTGGCAAAACAGAAGATACAAATAATCCCTTAACAAAAGACAAGCAACACCTGGTGATTATCAGTAGTAGCATGAAATTATACATAATTTCCTGTTGGGATTCTTTCCTTATAATCAAACTAAATGCTTTCTTCTTTAAAAAATTTTTTTAATGTTTATTTATTCTCGAGAGATAGAGCACAACGCGGGAGGGACAGAGAGAGACACAGAATCCAAAGCAGGCTCCAGGCTCTGAGGTGTCAGCACAGAGCCCAATGCATGGTCTCGAACCCATGGACCACAAGATCATGACCTGAGCCGAAGTTGGACACCTAACCGACTGAGCCACCCAGGCGGCCCAAACTAAATGCTTTGTTAGAACCTTTGTGTTTATGTGTGTTGAGGAGAAGTCAGGGTCCTTAGCAAGAAGGAAGTATCCCATCCATAAAGGGAAAGGGGAAAGAAATCTAGGGGAAAATCTAAAGAAATCTGAGGAAGAAGTTGGTGCTTTTCTAATAGGTAACCAGTCTGAAAAATGAATCTGCCTTAATTTGTCAGTTGATACATTTTAAAATTAAAGCATCTGAAAAAGATTTTGGCTCTAAGATATAAGAATATCACACTGAAAGATGTAGAAGAATTTTTAACAGCAAAATTTGTGGTTTAGGAAGAAAAGAATAAGTTTGTAAACTATTTTTTTTTTATTTTATAGAAAAAGAGAGGGAGAGTTCAGGTAGGGGAGAGGGGTAGAGGAAGAGAGAGAGAAAGAGAGAGAAAGAGAATCCCAAGGAGGCTCCACAGGGCTCGATCCCATGACCCTGGGATCATGACCTGAGCTGAAATCAAGAGTTGGATGCTCAACTGACTGAGCCACCCAGACGCTCCAATAAACTATTGCTAATAGTTCTATAAACTTCAGATTTTGCTAGAATATATTACCTTTTTAGTACAATGAAATGTTAAATGGGGGCACCTGGGTGGCTCAGTCGGTTCAGCATCCGACACTTGGTTTCAGCTCACGTCATGGTCTTGCATTTCATGGGTTTGAGCCCTGTATCAGGCTCTGTGCTGACAGTGCAGAGCCTGCTTGGGATTCTCTCTCTCTCCCTCTCTCTCTGCCCCTCCCCTGCTTGCTCTCTCTCTCTCTCTCTCTCCAAATGAATAAATAAACTTAAATTTAAAAAAAAAAAAAAGAAATGTTAAATGGAATTTAGACAAACTTATGGAACTAAAAATAATTTGGTTTCTATCAACCTACCTTCTCCAATATTCTCCAACAGCTACACCTGTTGGAACCTGTTTCATTGCATGAAGTGGGAACATTGGCTTTTAGCAATGATCTGAGAAGAAAGGAATTAATGAAGAAAGCAGTCAGAGCAACCATTGAAAAGGAAATAAAAGATAAACAGTGGTAGCAGAGCTACTATGCAGGGTGTCTGAGGACACATGCTTTTATAATATGCAGTGAAGGGACTCACGTGAGCATCCAGCAATGCAAGTCATTGTGTGTCATTAAGTCTGTTCCTTGATAAAATGATGCCACAGTAAGGCTTATGGGGAAAAAAAAAAGTCCCTAAAAGGGAAAGGGCAGGATCTAGCTCGTGTAGAAGCAGAAATCTTCAGGAGAAAAAGAATAGGAGGATGTGGCTTAGGTGGCAAGACTCAGCCCACCAATCTTGTCTCTGTCCAGTTAATGAGATATATACAACCGGCAATGTTATGACTTCCACTACATACTTTTGGTGGGATGTTATCCAAATAAGGATAATTCCTATTCCTGGGAAATATTATATTATGTGCCTGACTGGCCATTTTTAGTTAGCACAAAGAATAGATCACCCACTAGGAAAACTGAATTACTTTCAGAAGATACTCAGCACTCTTTATTGAACACTTGTACTCAGAAGCTTTTCTGTTTCTGAACTTTAAAGACACACACTATGATACATGTCAGTGTAGCTGTGCTAGAACCAAAGCAAGCTAATTATGCCTACCCCCAACACATGCCAGTTGCTACCTTTGGTGTAGCTTTGCAAACAAAGTTTTTGACTGACTGCATTTTGATACCCAGTCTGTTTGCCCAAAGAGGAGCTACTAATCTAGCCTCGAGTTTGTTTCTCTATTCTATATCCTATTTTTATTTTTTAAATTATTTTTTCATGTTTTTATTTATTTTTGAGAGAGAGAGAGAGCGTGAGCCAGAGAGGGGCAGAGAGAGAGGGAGACACAGAATCTGAAGCAGGCTCCAGGCTCTGAGCTGTCAGCACAGAGCCCGATGCGGGGCTCCAACCCACAGACCGTGAGATCATGGCCTGACCCGAAGTTGGACGCTTAACCAACTGAGCCACCCAGGTGCCTCTTATATCCTGTTTTTAAACATTTCAGTGTGGGTCTAGTCATGAACGAGGACTATGATTGGCCCACCCATAATTTCCCTGATTCGGTTTATTTATTTATTATACACCTAATATATGCTAGGCACTGTTCTGCACGCTTTACAAATATTAGCTCATTTAATCCTTATAAGGACATTCAGGTGGGGTGTCTCTTTATTTCCATTTTACAAATGGGGAAACTAAAGCACAGAGAGGTTAAGGAACTTGCTCAAGATCACACCACTAGTAAGTTATAAAGGCAGGATTTGAACTGAGGAAGTCTAGTTCTAGAATCCAAGCCTAAACTCTGTGTCCATTCCCCCTTTCTCGTCTCTTCATTCCTTTACTCTCTTTTTCAATACCACACTTGACTGAGCCAGTCTGCCTTTTGTAATGCTGTTGTTAGTTTACTGTTTTAGTCAGAACAGCTTCATCGGCATGTTGGCTCTTGGCTTCTGGTTGGACTGGAGGGTGGAGGTAAGATGGTGAGATTGTGGTGGAAAAAACACACATTAAACGTGAAGTTCTAGAAGAGCCACAGTCATCATGTGGTCATTGCAGCAGGCTTTCCTTCCCAGATTTCTCTTCATGTGAAGTCAGACACCCGGATCCAAATCCTTGTGCCACCACTTACCAACTCTGTGACCTTGCCTTTGTTGCTTATCTCTTTATTTCACAGACTCCTTTTCTGCAAAATGGAAATTAATTGTAGTGCTTACATCACAGGGTTGTCTTCGGGATTGAAGTGGGCAATACACATAAACTACTTAGAATACACCTGGTACATAATAATTGCTCAGTAAACATTAGCTAGGATTGTGATTATTGTGATGGCTATATCAATTTTAGGCATGCTCTGTCATGTAAGACCCAAGCATCAGAGAATAGGCGTGTTTAGTTTTTCATTTTCAGCTGATACCACTCTCAGGCCAAATTTTCTAGAAAAATTTGGTATCTGGTGGTGGATTTTTTTCTTTTCTTTCTTTTTTCTTTTCATTTTCTTTTGAGAGAGAGAGAGACAGAGAACGTGCAGGCAGCAAGGGTGGGGGGCAGAAGGAGAGAGATCAGCATGGAGTCTGGCATGGGGCTCAATCATGACCTGGGATCATGACCTGAACTGAAATCAAGAGTCAGACACTCAACTGACTGAGCCACCCATGATCCCCTGGTGGCTTATTGATAAGGAAAATGGAAGGCATATAATCTTAGGAGAAAGAATACACTGCCTCTATATTTGAATTTTGAAAGGTCTCTCTCTAACATGTTAACGTAGGGAATATTTGAAATTGGCATTGGAAAATGAGTCTCACAAGTGCCTGGCACACAGTAGGTACTTAACAAATGTTACCTTCTACTTATGTGATAAAACCCAAACCCCCTGCTTGTCACTTTTATTTTGCAGATCCCCAAACCTTGGTTCTAGTCCAGCCACAGTCGTGGCATTCTTGTTCTCACCCTCTGCCTTTGCTCGCCTTATTATTCCTGTATGGGAGGCCCTCAACTCTTCTTTCCATGCTTCCAAGTCCTACACATTCTCCAAGGGCCAGGTCAAGTATGGCCTCCTCCATGAAGCATTTCTGAGCCACACAAACCTGCTTAGGGGGTGAAGGTGAATTGAGAGAAGGTACTATGTGAGCAGAAACCGAATGTATAACCTTCCAGAGCCCCCAGGGTCAGTTGTCCTTTCAGGAAGAACAGATGACAAGACATCAACAGTGAACACAGAGGAACTTAAGGCAGGGTTACTGGAAGGTAGATTGTGGCCTCCCTCTGAAGATACTTAGCTGTAGTTTTTCACAGTGTCCTTCAGGCTTTGGATTTGGTGCCAGGAAAGAGAGGGGAATGAGCTTGGAATTAGCCTGGGATTCAGTTAATACAAAATTTGATGACAGAGTCACAGGATGGGAGTGAATTTACCTGACACCATCTAGAATAAGTTGATTGCCAAGACTCAGATTGGAAGTCCAGAGTCATAAATCAAAGTAGATTCTCCAGAGACTAGTCTTGCTCATGAGAATTTTGAAGACCGGAACTGAAATTCCATGCCTACTGCTAATGAAGTACTTTTTTAGATATAACATTTGTTTGGAAAAATTATCTAAAACTTGAACATAAGGTAAAAGGAAGACTGCATGTCCTTCAAGTGACACAGGGGAGCTTTTTCTAAGAGGCTCATCCCAGGATTACTTAATTCTGGGTGGCTCAGAATTATTTGATTTACTATTTGTTCTTGATTAGGGCCCAGCCTCTGAGAGGTTGTGTGATCAGTTGAATCTTTTTTTAATTTGGTTGAGATGTAAATAATTTCTGTCCAGTAAAATAGATAATCCCAAAGATTACGTTTTTGTTGGTCTGTAGGACATTACTTTTATATCTAATTTAGTAATCTTAATCCAAGATTCTCCTTTGAACCAGCTTTACTACCTTGCTGTTCTCTAAATCATGAGATAAATAAGTCTGGGATTCATGCTCACTTTCCATTTGCGTGAGAGTTGTGTTTTCAACGTTTAAAATCTTATGCTTTGATAAACCTTGATATGGAAGTCAGAATCTTTATGGAGAAATGTTAAGGGCCTTTGAGAAAGAATTTTAAAAATAAAACTCAGTGTGAAAGTCTTTCTTCTTCCAGCAAATTTGGAAGAATCAGAGGTAAGTAGCTGGAACATTTAGCTGCTAATGACAGACAGTGAGTCCACACAGCGCATTTCAGAATGATGCGAATGTGGTAATCAGAAAGATGTACTAGGAATAAACTAATGCATAACAAAGATCTCAACTTAGTAATTCACCTGCCAGCTATTTTTTTTCTCCTTAGTTTGGGTTCATTTAACTTTAAAGTCTGTGTCAGTTTTGAATTTAAAATAAACTGTTACTTGACAATTCTTCTAACCTAACAGAGACCCAGAAAAATGGATTAAAATGAAAATGTTATAGCTCTTTTGTTCTATTTTCAGTGGAACTTGTAATTTTTAACAATCTTCTTGATTCCTTTTATTGTTGGCTGTGTAGCCATGGGCATGTGTAAAGGTCGAAAACTTGAGATAGTACTTTGAAAGATTTTTTTTTTTTTTAATTTTTTTTTCAACGTTTATTTATTTTTGGGACAGAGAGAGACAGAGCATGAACGGGGGAGGGGCAGAGAGAGAGGGAGACACAGAATCAGAAGCAGGCTCCAGGCTCTGAGCCATCAGCCCAGAGCCTGACGCGGGGCTCGAACTCACGGACCGCAAGATCGTGACCTGGCTGAAGTCGGATGCTTAACCGACTGCGCCACCCAGGCGCCCCAGTACTTTGAAAGATTTGACAGTTGTGGGTTTTATTTTCCATACAAACCTTTGGAAGAGACACTGGTATTCCCCATAAGGGATATGTGTGGGGGTTTGGGGTCTGGGGACAGTATAATGTGGTGATGGAAAGTTCAAGCTCACTTTCAAGTTCAGCCCTACTATTGCCAATTCCAATGATATAACCTCTCTAAGTTGCAGGTTCCTCACCTATAAAATGGGGATAATAAGAGGGCTTATCAAACAGAGTCCTGTGAGGCACTTGGCACAGCAGTTGGCAAATAGGAAGCATTCAGTAAGTGGCTGCTATTATTATTTTGTGGGTGGGGACATGTAAATGTGCAAGTCTTTCCCATTCATATATGGCTCACCTTTTGGGTATCTCTTCAGCCATTTCCCTCTTTTCTTTTTTTAAAGGAAATACTTATTTTTACTTGCAGTTACTTTATTTTTTTAAGTTTATTTATTTATTGAGAGAGAGAGCACAAGCAGGGGAAGGGCAGAGAGAGAGGGAGAGAGTGAGAATCCCAAGCAGGCTCTGTGTGATCAGTGCAGAGCCCGATGCGGGGCTCAGACTCACAAACCGAGAGATCATGACCTGAGCCAAAATCAAGAGTAAGATGCCTAACCGACTGAGCCACCCAGGTGTCCCAGTTTCCCTCTTTTCTTCCCCTTCCCCAGTAGAGCCATAGTGAGACCTTAGGATTTTAATATTTATTTGTGTGTATCCAATGAAGTTTTTCCCATTTTATTTGAAAACAAAACAAAACAAGGAAAATTAGAAAAGTGAGACATTTCCTATTTCTGAAGGAGAGAGTTGGTTAAATTACATTATTTTCTGGGAGTACGTTTGTATTTTTTCCCTCGTGGACAGCAGTGCTCCCCCACCTCCCTTCATAGGATTGTTTGATGTTGCCTGGACCTTCAAGTCCAGTCATGGGGGGGCCACTGCTCTGCCTTCATTCCTGTAGCAGCAGTCTGGGTGCAACTTAGTGCTGGAAGGTTGCATGAAAGAGGAAAGTCACGATTTGTGCTGTGTTCCCACCCCTGGTTTCAAGTATGACAGCCTAATTATAAGGCTTCCTACACAAGGTACGTAGGCAACCAAGATCCTCTACCTGATTTCCTGTTTTTGTCCTGTAATACAGTTCTTTCCTGGTGAATTCACAGAATGTGTTTATATAAGACTAATCTTTCAAGGGTCTTGGGGTGATTTCACCTCCAATTTCCTAGAATTATCTAAGATAATCTACTTATAATGACAACTCTAGGGGCCATGGGTGGCATATAGAGAAGGGATTCTAAAGGCCCTGGAGAAATGTTGTTGCTTAGTGTAAATACTAATTATGCTAAGATGAACAACTGGTTGAGAGCATCCAAGGTTGACAAAAGTTCACATGAGAAGTCCTACCCGGTGGGAGCAAAAAGGTTCGTTAACTACAAGCCCAATATGAACCACAGTGTGATTCAGCTAGGGATGCCTGAAGATGGAAAAGACTGGGCTAAGGTTTTATGTTTTCTCTAGTTGAAACTTAGTGGTAATCTACTTGGGCTGTTGTGTAGAATTTCCTGGCATCAAAATATAGGAAATTAAGGTGAAATGATCTTTAAGATCCCTTACAATGATTAAGTTTGGATGCCGCTATGTGTTCTTCTTTTTCTCAATATTCTTTTTTTTTAATGTATAATTTACCTCTAATGAAACGTACATATATTAAGTGTAGTGTTTGATGAGTTTTGACAAAGATATATCCCATGTACCTTCTTTCGCATTCAAGATATGGAACATTTCCATCACCCCATAAAGTTCGTTGTAATCCTTTACAATCAATGTCCCCTCTGCATAGGTAGTCACTGTTTCAATTTCTATTAACACAGATCGTAGATCTTCATATAAATGGACCCCTGTAATATATACTTACTTATATATGGCTTCTTTCACTTAACATAATGTTTTTGAGGTTTCATCCATGTTGTTGTCATCTGTATCAGTGGTTCATCCCATTTTGTTGCTGACACAAATTGCTCATTCATTCTCTTATTGTTGGATGTTTGAGTTTTGGCTATTATGAATACAGCAGAATAAATATCCTTGTACAAATGTTCAGCGAACATATGGTTTTGTTCCTCTTGAGTAAATACATAGGAGTGGAATTGCTTGGTCATAGGGTAGGTGGATTTTGACTTCATAAGAAGCTGCCAAAAGTTTTCCAAAGTAACTGTACCATTTTACACTCCTACCAGTCATACACGAGAGTTCTATGTGCTCCACATCCTGGCCACTCTGTTTTCCTTTTCATCATATGCATTCGTTTTCCTTGAGTGTGTTCCTAAGCAAGCCAAAGAGATGATCACTGTTATTAGCAAAGGTTCCCTTGAAAAGCTACCCTAAGCTAATAGGATTACCAGAAAACAGAATGCATTGATCACATTAGAGGTGACTTTTGATTAAGGATTAGTCATAAATCATCTTAAAGTAACTTAAAACTATAGTGTGATTTACAAATAACTATGTAGGGGAAACTGCACATGGTAGTTTATCATTTCCTCATAGCTCCTTAGAATGGCCAGAAAGCTCTAGGTCCTGGTGTTTTTACATTAAAAAGTTCAGCAGTTTATCCTGGCAATGGGTAGGCAGTCAGGAGGAAAGTAGTAATTCGCTCTTCCATCAAACGTTGAAGTACTTTTGGAAAGAGAATCCCTGGAAAACTGGCAGTTTGTGTTTGGGGCTCTAGGAATAAAAAAAGCAGGGTTAGATGGACAAAAGAAGTGAAGGGGATTAAGAGGTACAACCTTCCAGTTATAAAACAAAGAAGACACAGGGATTTAATGTATATCATAGAGAATATAATGAATACTACTGTAACAATTTTGTAAAGCAACAGATTGTGACAACAGATTTATTGTGGTGACCACTTATTTCATAATGTATATGAATGTCTAAGCACTATGTTGTACACTCAAAACAAATACAATATTGTATGTCAATTATTCTTCAGTAAAAAAGAAGGGTTGGACAAAATATCATGGATTTAGTGTGTTTGGAAAATGTTGCATAGGGTGGCTCTCTTATATTCTGAGTGGAGAGGCATTATGCATAGCAGATTAATAATTTGCTGTCATTTATTAAATGCTTAGTATACACCAAGCACTGAACTAAGTATTTTAACATACTGATTCATTTAATCCTTGCAACAAGCTTACACAAAATAGGCAACGTTAATTTCCCAATATTATGGAAGAAGAAAGTGAAGTTCATAGACATTAAATAACTTACCCAAAGACAGAACTATTTTTCGATAGTGCTAGAATTTTAACCCAATGGTGCCATGCCTCAGGTATACTTTGGTAAGAAAGTTGAACTGGATGGTCACATGGAAAAATGTGTGTGTGTGTGTGTGTGTGTGTGTGTGTGTGTGTGTGTGTGTGTGTTATAGGATGACAGGGTCTTCCAAACATAAAAACAAATTTCAGGGGCGCCTGGGTGGCTCAGTCGGTTGGTTGTACGTCTTCAGCTCAGGTCATGATCTCACGGTTTGTGAGTTCAAGCCCCGCGTCAGGCTCTGTGCTGACAGCTCAGAGCCTGGAGCCTGCTTCAGATTCTGTATCTACCTCTCTCTGTATCTACCTCTCTCTGCCCCTCCCTCTCTCACACTCTGTCTCTCACTCTCAAAAATAAATAAACATTGGGGCGCCTGGGTGGCGCAGTCGGTTGAGCGTCCGACTTCAGCCAGGTCACGATCTCGCGGTCCGTGAGTTCGAGCCCCGCGTCAGGCTTTGGGCTGATGGCTCAGAGCCTGGAGCCTGTTTCCGATTCTGTGTCTCCCTCTCTCTCTGCCCCTCCCCCATTCATGCTCTGTCTCTCTCTGTCCCAAAAATAAATAAACGTTGAAAAAAAAATAAAAAAAATAAATAAATAAATAAACATTAAAAAAATAAATTTCATTAGGATAAAATTCTGTGGGAGAAGTGGAATGGAAATATGAGATTGAGGAGGGAAAGAAATACTGTAAACTTTCTATATTAACATGAATGATGATAGGTGTCTAATGGTATTTAGATTCTGTTGGATACTTTTAAATGTTCTTATTTATAATGCATTGGTAATTCTAACCTTCATAAATACTTAAATTTATGATGAAAAATTTGAGATGTAACTTAAAAACGAGTCAGGAGGTTAGTTGGGTTTTTAAACTTCTTTTAAGTGACATGGCAGTTAAATTTTGAATACTATGACTTGTGAAGAGAAGGGCGTCCTGACTACTTAGTCACTTTTTATCCTTGCACTTTTCACAGTGCCCAGAATATATGAAGTCCAAGTCCTCAATCTGTGTTTGGGGAATGAAGATTCAAGGAAAACAATGCCTTGGGAGAGGCTTGGGGGTGCAAAAAAGATGTCACATATCATTGGTACCATACACAGAACTTTCTCACCTTCCGGCCTTCCAGCCTCTACTCTCAGAAAATAGTATTCTAGGGGCACCTGGGTGGTTCAGTGGGTTAAGCATCTAACTCTTGATTTTGGCTCAGGTCATGATCTCAAGGTTTGTGAGTTCAAGCCCCGTGTCCTCCTTGGGATTCTCTCTCTCGTTTCTCTCTCTGTCCCTCTCTCTGTCTCTGTCCTTCTTTCTCAAAATAAATTAATAAACTTAAAAAAAGGAAATAGCATTCTAAAAGGGTTACCTGATGCTGACAAACTGAAATAATTTTAATGACAGTAATGTTATGATGTGGTATTTTACAGCCGAGAAACCCCTCTGTAGACATCAGTTCATTATAATCCTGGATGGGAAGTGTGGCATTTCCTTAATTTTCTTTTCTTTTTAAAATTGAGATATAATTGCCATATAACATTATGTTAGTTTCAGGTGTATAACATAATGATTTGATATTTGTACATATTGTAAAATGATCACCGTAATAAGTTTAGTTAATATCCATCACTACACAGTTACAATTTTTTTCTTGTGATGAGTATTTTTAAGATGTATTCTTTTAGCAACTTTCAAATCTGCAATACAGTATTGTTAACTATAGTCAATCATGTTGTACGTTACATCATGGACAGATTTATATTATAATTGCAAGTTTGTACCTTTTTGACTCCCTTTGCCCATTTTGCCCGCTCCGTATCCCCTAACTATAGCAACCATCCATCTGTTCTCTGTGTCTATGAACTTGGTTTTTTTTTTTTAATTCCACATGTAAATGAGATCATATGATATTTGTCTTTCTCTGACTTATTTCACTTAGTATAATGCCCTTAAGGGCCATCCATGTTGTTGTAAATGGCAAGATTTCATTCTTTTTAATGGCTACATAATATTGCATTATATCACATCTTCTTTATCCATTTATCCGCCAATGGACACTGTTAAAAAGAAAACCACAGGCCCAAAATGGTATCACTTAGGCTGAGTCCCCAAACCAGGGTTTAATACCTAATCTAATTATAGTTTCAACCTCCCCCCAGCATGTAGTCATAACTGGTCAGTTAGGAATTTTCTGATGAGAGCCAATGACTTTTCCACATGGGCCCTCTCTATCCGCCAAAAGAAGATAAGGTAATCTGTATGATAAGACCCCCTTTTATTGCAAGGGAAAGCAACCTTGCCTGGAACAATCCTTTTCTTTTACTAATAACTTTCTTATTAGTGTGCCCACCCTCTTTTTAATTTAAAAAAAAAAAACAAAAACACTTTACTTTTGTACAACTGACCAGAGCTTCCCTCTGTTTTGCTAGATTGGATGCTGTCTATTT
Source organism: Lynx canadensis (assembly GCF_007474595.2). Taxonomy (NCBI): domain Eukaryota; kingdom Metazoa; phylum Chordata; class Mammalia; order Carnivora; family Felidae; genus Lynx; species Lynx canadensis. Next base: position 12,174,583 of record NC_044321.2, read on the forward strand.
ATGAATCACTTAATAAAGCCACTTAGATCTTCAAATTTACTCCATTGAATTTGGTTTTTTTTGTAAAAAAAAATTTAATGTGTTTTTTTGAGAGAGACAGAGTGCAAGCGTGGAGGGGCAGAGGGAGGGAGACACAGAATCCGAAGCAGGCTCCGGGCTCTGAGCTGTCAGCACAGAGCCCGACACGGGGACAAGTCATAAACTGCGAGATCATGACCTGAGCCCGAGTTGAATGCTTAACCGACTGAGCCACCCAGGCGCCCCTGTTGAATTTGTTTTTTAACCACACTTAGGTTGCTTCTATGTTTTACCTATTGTAAATAACGCTGCAATTAACTTGGAAGTGCAGATATCTTTTTGAGTTCGTGTTTTTTTTTTTTTTCCTCCAGATAAATATCTGGAAGTAGAGTTGCTGGATCATATAGTAGTTCTATTTACATTTCCTTTCTTTTGGTTCCTATTGGGTGTAGACTTTCATCAAGTTGATATCTCGGCCTCAAATAAGCAGTGTAGTGCTGGAATGCTACAGTGCCTTGTGTATAACTGACAGTGTGGTGAAGGAAGTAATGATAGGGGAGCAAAAGGGAGAAAGAGACTTTCTAGCTCAAGTATTCTTTAGTCCCAAGACTGTTATGGGGTACAGCATGGGGTCATCAATTTCTGTCCACACTAGGGACAAATGGAATTTTTCTGTGGTTCATCCATCCATCCATTCCCTCAATAAATATGTAGTAATCATCTATTTTGTGCAAGATCTTGGGACAGAGCGGTAAATAATACTTACTAGGACACTCTGAAAGAGGGGAATGGGTCAAAAAATAAATGCACATAAGTGGGAGGAACTTTTTTTTACCTTACAGTCTCCCAGCCCTGAGATAAATGCTCTGCCATTTTCATGAGAAGGAGGGAGAATACAGGGTCACAGCCTTCCCTTTCCTCACCTGCCCAAATGAGTCATGAAGGGCTCCGGCAGTCTCTACAGGATATACTGTCCGGACATATAGGCTAAGGAATGAAGCAAAACTCAGTTGGATGAATGTGAGCCGGATGTCTGGACTTTTTCCATTTGTTTTCAAAGGTCAGCTACACTAATGTGGAATATATGTGGGGAAAGGTGAGCTTTGGTCCTGGCAAGAGTGAAGGAAAGATTCAGATACTGTCCAAGGTGAGTGAAAGAAACTAGCTGTGTTTTGTCTTCAAAGAGGCCATATAATGTTGGGGTCAGCAATCATAAGGGGTGGGCATAATATGTCTGCCAGCCACTCACATCTGTTTAGTGAATGATTTGAATTCTAATGACATTCAAACTGGGTAGGGCAATTATACTTCCCAGTTCATGCCTATTGTCCTGGTATAGTTATTAGCAGCTTTCCCTTCTGCTCTCAAAAGTGTCCTAGGTTAGAAGATAAATTATATGGCCACGGTAGTAACTCAAGGAGAGAAAGTCAAGCCCCATCTGCATTCCCCATGGAAAAGTATGACCAAAATATGATTGTTATTAAAATCTTACATGTTAACATTTTGCTGGTGTGGGAAGTTGTAAATCTGCTGGAAAGAATACAGTTCAACAAACATTGTTTCTGCAGGGCTTGTGTTAAGAGAATAAAAGAGACAGATATATGAATAGGACAGAGGACTCCTCTGGAAAAGTTTATGACCTGACAGGGTGACCCATAAAAAATAACATATGCTTGAGACTAAAGGCTCACGTCTTTGAAACTAAAATGCCAGAGCATGGAGGGACCTGGGGATAATTTTATCACCTCATTTTATAGATGAGGACGTTCTTTGCCCAGGTTCACATAACCTTTAGGTGCTGAGACTAGGGACTTTGCCTGGGACTGTCCCTGTTGATGTGTGTTTTCCCGGCATGACTAATAGCATACCCTCTTGATCTCAAGTTCCCCTACTATAGGGAGCAGGGCCTCCCAATTCAGACCAGTATTTCTCTACTGCAGCACTCCTGACATCTGGTGCTGGGTAGCTCTTCATTGCGTGGGGAAGGAGCTGAGTCCTATGCCTTGAAGGATGTTTAGCACCATCCCACTAGAGGCAAGAAGCAGCCCCGCTCCCAGTTGTGACAGCCAGACTGTCTCTAGACATTGCAAAATGTCCCTTGAGAGGCATAATCACCCTGGTTGAGAACCTCTGCGCTAGACAGTGACCTTGACAATGGCCGGCCAGACTTTGCCAGGCCGCCACATAACTCCAAAATATAACTAACCAAGAATACTTTTATTTGCTTCCTTTTTATCTTTTTTGAACTCTTAATATGACAATCTCAAGAAGACTATTTAGGGCAAATACTTCAATGGGAAAATATTTATTTCAAAAAGCTGTCAGGCAGGATTGTTGTTTTCCATGTAAATTAACAACATTTTCTGTGAACAAAATACCCCCCACAGAAAGGGTATTAAATCTGAAATGTTGGTTTACAACTTTATGACAGGTTACAAATTGTATGGATTGCTATTTTAACCTGTTGCCCAAGTGGAAAACAAAAAGGAGAGAGGATATTAAATTATTTCTGTAATACTTGGAACCCACTTTTATTTTTTTTAAGTCTGTATTTAAATTCCAGTTAGTTACCATACAGTGTAATATTAGTTTCAGGTGTACAATATAGCGATTCAACACTTCCATACATCACCCAGTGCTCATCACAAGTGCACTCCTTAATCCCCGTCACCTACTTCACACATTCCCCTACTCACCTCCCCTCTGATAAACTTTGGAACCTGATTTTAAAGTGATTATTTCTGGGGCACCTGGGTGGCTCAGTTGGTTAAGCATCTGACTTCCAACTTCTGCTCAGGTCATGATCTCACAGTTTGTGAATTCCAGCCCCATGTTGGGCTCTGTGCTGACAGCTCGGAGCCTGGAACCTGCTTCGGATTCTGTATCTTCCTCTCTCTTTGCCCCTCCCCTGCTTGCACTGTCTCTGTCTCTCTCTCTCAAAAATAAATAGACATTAAAAACATTTTAAAAATAAATTAAGTGATATTTCTGAGTATGGTCTAAAAAAACAAAACAGGAAGAGACAATGCTGTCCCAAACTGTGAAATTGGTATTCTTCTCACACACCCCACTTTTAACACTTCCTTCTTTATTCTTTCCAACTTAGCATTACTATATTAAATTTTGCTGTCATTAAAAAGACTTACCTGTTCCCAAATAAGAATAATTTATTGATTCAAGTGATACATACTAAGTGGCTCCATGCCTACCTACCTGCTCCAGTGCTGGAGATGCATTGGTGATCCCTGGTCTCTGCCCTTGAGATGCCCATGGTCTGATGGGAACTCATTCACACCCAAGTGGACATCACTGATAACATTTAGTGCACAGTGGTTCTCAGACTTGAGCATACACCAGCATCGCCTACAGGGGTTGTTTCTGATTCGGTAGGTCTGGAGTAGGGCCCAGACAAGTTCTTCAGTGATGCTGATACTGCTGGTTCTGAAACAACACTTTGAGAACCATCGGTTTTATCTGATGGATATTTATGCATTAGGATTTAGGACCATTCAGCCACAGTGGTAACATGGCTTCTTTGACTTCTTCTCCCTCCAGTTGCCCCTGTCTTTACCCCTTTTCTTCCTCTTCTCATTCCCCTTTTCATTTCACATACTCAACATCCTTATGCTCCCTTGACCCTCCTTTATCAGACATTGGTCTTAAGGAAGAATTTGATATCAAACATCAGCATGGCATTAAAGTGATGTCTTACATTTTCCAGGGTAATTGGCATTTGGACATATCCCTGTTTGTGGAATGTGACACAATGTCTATGTCAACCTTTTAGGACTGATTTAGGCAAGTCTCCTCTGTATAGACATTCTTACTGTACCAGACCTATTGGTATAGGTGTTGCACACATATTGTCTCTGCCATACGGTGTACATATACACAAACATCAAACGAACAAACAACCATCTATATAATGAAAGGATGATTACTAAGGCACCTTTAAACCCTGATCTTTCATGATGATCTAAGCAAATCCAGGGTCTAGGTAAACCTTGTGGAAGTGTCAGAATTGTCCTTTCTCTTGTTTAGGTACTAATGACACTTAGAAGACACCACTGCCACTGTTTTCTTCTCAGTTGGCAAAAGAACAAAACAGGGATTTTGAAATCCCTCCTACTTACTGGGATTATGAAAATTAATCTAAACATGGAAGTATGTGCAGAATGAAAAATTTGAAATTACACCTTTAACTTGAGGGCTGTTATTAAAGTTAAACCCTCTCACACTCAAAGTAATCACTAGGTATTAAACAATAGGAAAAAATACATCCTTTTAACAATTTTGATGGTTGCTTTCTCTTCAGCCCACATTACTGGGGTTAATCTTTGATGAATAAAGGGAGAGAACATATGATTACATCTAGTGTGTGAAGTTGAGGGAAATTCAGCATGAACACTCAACCTACCAATGAGTTTGTAACAGGTCATGTGTCTATTCATCTGGGTTAATGTCATGTGCAATTAATGACTGAATACTCTAATTGATAATTGATCTAGTTAACTTTTTAGCTGAGTGGTTGGACCTCAGTCCCAATTAGAACAGTGAGTAGAAAGGAACATATGTGTAAGTGTTATAACCAGTAAATCTGAGGAATAAAAAGGAAAAAGGTGGTGTAGGCAGAAACTGTCTTGCTTTTTCCCTATGCCCTGTCTCCATACTAAGGAGGAGAGGAGATGAGCCTTAGTGATGAGGGGACAGGAAGGGAAGGAGGAAGACAATTTCTATGTGGCCTAGAAGTTATATCTCAGGTAAGATATTTTTATATTACTCTGTGTTTTCCCTTCATACTTTGAAGAGTCCCACTCATCCTCTTACCATCTGACCGTTTTATTTTTTTACTTAAAAAAATTTTTTTTACTGTTTATTTATTTTTGAGAGAGAGAGAGATAGAGTGTGAGCAGGATAGGGGCAGAGAGAGACACACACACAGAATCCAAAGCAGGCTCCAGGCTCTGAGCTGTCAGCACAGAGCCCGACATGGGGCTCAAACCCACGAACCTCAGATCATGACCTGAGCCGAAGGCAGATGCTTAACTGACTGAGCCACCCAGGCACCCACCATCTTGCCATTTTAGAAGCCTGGTACATAATGATGGTACAGATTTAGCAGCTGGAAGAAAGCAATACTGGGTACCATTTCCAGACATATGATTGGTAGCCTTTTCATGATTTGAAACTGTTTGCAAAGCTACCAAGTATTTCCATGAGGATGAATTGTCCAATCAGAATGAATTGAAGTAGGCTAGAACAAATAATGGTAATCAACTGCTAATTATAAGACTTCCTGGTGTATTCTTTTTTTTGACAAATACATTCTACCCCTTTGGTTCACCATAGTATTACATCAAAACATTGTGATAGATGGTGATGCTGAAAGCACTGAATATACCAATTGGGAATGTGTTTGGCTGTAAGTAACAAAACTCAACTTCTAAATGCCAGTGTATTAAGTTCTTTTCAAACATAAAGAATTTATTATCTTTACAGCAACACTGCAAGATAGTTATTATTATTATTATTATTATTATTATTATTATTATTATTATTTTAATGAGCCCAGGGGCGCTTGGGTGGCTCAGTCAGTTAAGTGTCCAACTTCAGCTCAGGTTATGATCTCATGGTTCACGAGTTTGAGCCCTGCGTCGGGCTCTGTGCTGACAGCTCAGAGGCTAGAGCCTGCTTCAGATTCTGTATCTCCTTCTCTCTGTGCTCTCCCCCTGCTCATACTCTGTCTCTTTTTCTCTGTCTCTCAAAAATAAATAAACATTAAAAAATTCTTAATAAAAAATAACAAATAATAAATAAATAAATAAGCCCAGAGTACTTAAGTAACTTGCCTAAGGACACAATCTTAAAATAATAGCTTTTTCTAGAATTTTTCAAATCAGTAAAAGTTATAGCATTGCCTGAGAATATCACAGCTTCTAAATCAATCCAGAAAACTCAGGATCAGTTTCTGTGACCTGATGAAAGGTTCACATGGGCAAGTTCTTAAGTGGAACAGAGGCCCCAGGGGCAAGATTATTGTTTGGTCAGAGGGTACCCATGGGATGTATATTTTGTACTTGTTGCACGTGGATATGTGAAGGTAAGGATTGCTTAGAGGTAGCAGTGGTTGGGTATGGGGAATCATGTGTGTCCTCTTGTGATAGATGGTATAGATTGTCTCAACACCCCTTTCTAACAGCTTTCACCCTTGCCGTCTCTTGTTGTAAAGACTATAAAGCTTGAAACCTTATTTTCTAATGAGATATAAGTGGGCATCTACTGAGGGTGGTTCTGGGAAAGTTTTTTTCTTTCTGAATGCAAGAGAAGACTGTCAGTTGCCACGGTCCTCTATCCTTTCTTTCTGCCTGGAATGTAGATCTGACATGTAGAGCTAAAACCATGAAGGCAAAGGCCATTGTAACTTATTTTGTTCATGGAGCAGAAAGAGATGAAAAATGGGTGTTTGATGATATCATTCAGCCAAGGTTATCTGCCTTTGAACAGCTTGTCATAAGAAAATAAACCCCTATTTGCTTCAGCAACTGTAAGTTGAATTTCATGTTGTTTACTGTTGAATGCAATCCCAAGTGACACCCCCTCCCTGGGATAAGCCTCACCACCCCCAATAATGTTTTAATATGATAACCTGATGGACCAAAGGGAAAAAATATTGTACTTGTCAGCAAAGTGATAGAAAGTGAAGCCTTGTAATACATGTAATTAACTTTGTAAATTATGAAGCATAAGTCATGCCTGCAAATTGTGAAACATAAGTTTGTATTTGTCTACATTGGTATAAGGAGGATAAATGTATAGAAACAGACAAAAAGAAACCAAAAGCAACCTGTAGATTAGACTACTGTTTAACGTATATTCATTCTTTATACCCCATTTCCACAAAACTTCATGGGAGGAGTGTATTTCCCTTCCCCGCTAGTGTTGCGCTTGGCCATGCTACTTGTTTTGGCCAATGGGATATGGGCAGAAGTGACAGCCATAGTCTAGGCTTTGAGAGATATCATGTATTTCTGTTCTACGCTCTTGCACTTTTGCCATAGCCATAAAAAGAGCATGTCTCAGGTAAAGAGGCATGGGCTAAAGAGGATGGGAGATGTGTGAAGCAGAGACGAACTGAACCCATAGCCTGGAGCCATACCCATCCAAGATCAGCCAAACTGTAGCTGACCCCAGGACGCATGAGTAAGAAATAAATATTTGTTATTGTACATCACTGGGTTTTGAGGTGGTTTGTTATGCAGCATTAGTGTGACAATAGCTAGCTGATACACACCTTGACAGCTTAATCTTACAAAACAAACTGGTTATTTTCATTCTTTAACAAAAATTAGGATTGTAATGTCCAATAATGACATTCTAAGTAGAAAAAGCCAAGATTTACAAAGATACATTTTTATCCATTAAATCAAGTATATATTTGCTAAATCCCATTATTTCAGGAATTAGGCATCTTCCTCGACATAGCCAGTTGAAGTAGGCTTTCTGTTTCTTCCTAACAAGAATTTTAGTTGATCTGCTTCAATCCTTCTTCTGTTACACTATGATCAATAGTACTCTACTTTTTAAATTTTTGTTTAGACCAAAGAAAGCCTCTCTGATTAAAAAACACAAACTATTGGACAGAGAAAGATTTTCTTTGTTTGAAATTGCTATGTGTTCTAAATTCTATTCATTATCTATTACTGTGTAAAAAATTGCCCCAAACCTTCAAGGGCTGCAATGACAATAAACAGTAACAAACAATAAGCTGTTCCCGTATATTAGGAGTTCAGCGGTGGTTTGCTGAGTGCTTCCAACTCAGGGCATGTCATAAAGTTGCAGTCAAGATGCTGTCCAGTTATGTAGTCATGTCATGGCTTGACAGAGGCTGGAGGATCCACTTCCAAGGTGGCTTACTCATGAGTCTCTCTTACTCATGAGGACCTCTCCATAGGGCCGCTGAGGATCCCCGCGACATGGCAGCAAGGTTCCCCAGAGCAAGTTATCTAAGAAAGCAATGTTTCTTATGACCTAACTTAAAAGATCACACTCTGTTAGTTTCACAGTATTCAATTAGTTACGATGGTCCATTCTATTCAGTGTGGGACAGGATCCCTTAGGGTATGAATACCTAAGGATATGAATAGCAGGATCGCTGGAAAACATCTTGGAGGCTGGCTACCACACTTTCTAATATATATTTTCAACACAATCTCTCTGACTGCTCCAAGCATCTTCTCAAAACGGATTTACAATTTAAATGGTGGTTCTTTTTTTAAAAAAAAATTATGTTTATTTTTTATTTTTGAGAGAGAGAGAGAATGAGCAGGAGAGAGGCAGAGAGAGAGGGAGACACAGAATCCAAAGCAGGTTCCAGGCTCTGAGCTGTCAGCACAGAGCCCAGTGTCTGGTTCGGAACTACAAACCGTGAGATCATGACTTGAGCTGAAGTCAGATGCTTAACCGACTGAGCCACCCAGGTGCCCTTAAACTGTGGTTCTTAACCCCCACTCCCTGGGGACATTTGACGATGTCTAGAAATGTTTTTGGTTATCCCAAATGAGAGAGAAGAGTACTGTTGGCATCTAGTGAGTAGAAGCCAGGAGTGCTGCTACACATTATATGACGTACAGGATATTCTCCCCACAACAAAGAATTATTCAGCCCCAAATGTCAACAGCGATAAGGCAAAGATACTCTGCATTTAAACTATTACAGTTGGCTAAAATTTTAAAGTTTCTTTTTACAGATCCTTCAATATATCATATAAATACTGCTTTTCGTTTTCAGTCAAGTATAGTCAGATTAAGCAAAATTGAGTTATTATGATGCATGATCAAGTTGCAGATGCACAACCAAAAGGGATTGAGCAGGAGAAATGAATTTGGCCAAGATAACACACACATCTCTCCCCAGAAGACCTGTGTGTGTGGGGGGGTCCCTTTTATGTGATATTCTTGCTGAATTTGCAAAGGCAGCACCGAATAACTGCTATTTCATTGAGAACTCCCTGCCTACAACTAGAAACAGCCCTTGCTGGGTGCCACTGTGAATTCTGAAAAAAAATCAATTGGGGGTTTTAAAGACAAGCAGAAGAAGAATGAGAAAGTGAATTCAATAGAGTTTTATTGACAACTTAAAGCTTATAGAGCTTTCTCTGTAACCCCTGACAAGTCTTCTTTGCATCCAAGGTTTATTTGAGTGCTTAAAGGGGGCTAAGATAATAAATCCATAACACAGTAGCTGCTTGTGTCAGAGACTGATCTCCTCCTTTCTCAGAAGTGCTTAGAAGCCAAGGAGGAGTGATTATCAAGCAGACTGCCAGATTTGGGGACAGCCTCAGGACTCTCTGTGCTTTCTAATAATTAGGGAGATAAAGAAAATCAGCCTCACCTCTAATCTTCCTTGCACAAACCAGGAAGAACTGAATTGGCTTCTGGGCAGTGTTCAGAGCCACTGGGACAATGAGAAAAGTCAGATTACACTGGATTTCCTGAATGTCTTTAGGCTAGGGCATGGGTAATGGTTCCCCCCGAAAAGGAAAAGTGTAAATGTATCTTTGCATTGAAAGTTCCACTTGGTGAGGCACATGGGTGGCTCAGTCGGTTGAGTGTCCGACTTCAGCTCAGGTCATGAGCTCTCAGTTTGTGAGTTCAAGGCCTACATTGGACTTGCTGCTGTCAGTCTAGTGCAGAGCCCATTTCAGATCCTCTGTCCTGCTCTTTCTGCCCCTGCCCCACTTGTACTCTCCCAAAAATAAATAAATATTTTTTTAAAAAAAGGAAAGTTCCACTTGGTGATGAATATATATGCCTATATTGTTAAGCTTGTTTTAGAAAATAGGACTTCATAAATAACTATAATATGTAGATTATATATAAACTATATATATTATTCTCTATATAATATATATTATATAGATATATAAAAATCTCTTCCTGTAAGCAGCATGAGGTGATCTCTGAAAATGGTTCATTATTCACTTGACCCAGAAAAGCCGACAAAATCATGCACATCAAGAGGTTCAAATCTTTGTGTTCACTTTAAGAACACAAGTGAAACTTCCCAGGCCATCCAGGGTATGCATCTCTGAAAAGCCACCAAATATCTCAAAGATGTCACTTTGCAGAAGCAGTGTGTACAATTCCATTGCTACAATGATGGGATTGACAGGTGCACCCAGGCCAAACAGTAGGGCTGGACACAGGGTCGGTGACCCAAAAAGAGTGCTGACTTTTTGCTGCACATGCTTAAAAATGCAGAGAGTAATGCTGAACTTAAGGGTTTAGATGGAGCTTCTCTGGTCATTGCGCACATCCAGGTGAAACAAGCCCACAAGACACAGCATAGAATTTACAAGGCTCATGGTTGGATTAGCCCAAACATGAGCTCTCCCTGCCACATTGAGATGATCCTTACTGAAAAAAGACCAAATTGTTCTTAAACCAGAAGAAGAAGTTGCACAGAAGAATAAGCTATCTCAGAAGAAACTGAAGAAACAAAAACTTATGGCCCGGAGGTAAATTCTGTATAAAATAAATGCAAATAAAAGCAAAAACAGAACAAAAAGATAAATATATAAAATTATTTTTTTTCTTTCACAAGGAAAGCCATTGGAGGAATAAAACAATTCCTAGAGATCGGGGTACCTACAATGAGGAGAAGTCATTATCTCATTCCCCAGTTTAACATCTGCTTGGGCAGCAGAAGGTTGAGGTAGGGGAGAGAGAGATGTTACTTTATATGGAAGCAAGATCTTTGCAGATATGATTGACTTAAGGATCTTCACAGTATCACTAGGCTGAAATCAAGGCATCAGCAGGCCTGGGCTGCCTCAAGAGGTTCTAGGGGTGATCCATTCCTTGCCTCTTCCAGCTTCTGGTGGCTGCCAGCGTCCTTGGTTTGTGGCTGCATCACTCCAACGTCTGCCTCTATGGCCACGTTGCCTTCCCTTCTTTTGTCTTTCAAATTTCCCTCTACCTCTCTCTTATAAGGATATGTGTGATTGCATTCAGTGCCCACCCTGATAATCCTGGATAATCTCTCCATCCCAGGATTCTTAACCACATCTGCAAAGATCTTGTTTCTGTATAATGTAACGTTTACAGGTTTCAGAGATTAGGACCTGATATATTTTGTGGGGACATTTTTCAGCCTACCACACCAATATCTTTTTCCACCCCTAGTCTTTCCAGGGTTCAGCCCTACACCCTATTTACTTATCTGTTGCACATCTGCATGCATGTGCCCGCACGCGCGCGTGCGCGCGCACACACACACACACACACACACACACACACACACATCTTTCTCTCTCTTTTTCCTCAATAGAGCTTGGTGAACCAAATCTTTGCCACTTAAAACTTATTAGCCTGGAGGGCTCTATGTTTGCATTCTACCTCTAGAAGCAGTGTTGCTGGTGAAGTAGATACTTCTAATGCAGCAAAGAAAAGGAAGAAAAACAAAGGAGAAAGTTAACTTTCTATATAGAAAGAGGTTAAATACCGTTATTTTTCTCTTGAAGAAATAATATGGTATAGTCAAGAATTTGTTTTAAAAATTGAGTACAGAAATATGTTACCAGAGAGGAGGCTAATGATTGCTTGTCCCCAAAGGGAAAACTTGACTGAACTCTTTTGGTCGGAATTCTATAAGCCAAAAATATAAATGCTTCCCAGGAGTCTGGCAGATGCTGAGTCTTCTTCTCCTCACACTTGTCTGTCCAGGAGACATACTTGTTTTCAGTCAATAAAGAAACAAGGAGCTCTTTCTGAAACTTTTACTTTGAAGGCCAGAAATTAAATGTATACTGTTTATCTGAGGCTCAATCTATGCACATTTCATGTGGCTCCTTAGCTATGGTTGAAAGACTTTCTATTGCCCAATGAGTTTCATTAATACAGAACTGACATGTCTAACCACAGGAGCAGCACTTCCTGAAATCAATGCACTTTACTAGTACAAGAAAAGACAAAAATATTCAGCTATATAGAAATGAAAAGGAGTTTATTTTGAAAAAAAGTTAAAGCTACAAGAGATCTGAGGTTATGTAGTAAGCTTATTCAGTTTACAGATGAAGAAATGGATGCTCCAGAAAGATCATCAGATGTATCAGTCAGCTATGGCTGCATAACAAACACCTGTAGTATCTTAGCAGCTTACAATAAGCATGTATTTAGCTAATGCATTTCTGGGCATTTGCTGATTTGGGGTTTGGTTGATCTAGGTTTTTTGTGGCTAGAGAAGTTCTGTTTTCACATTTTATGTCCTTGGGTTTGCTCCAAATGACTCTTATCTTCCTTGAACCAGTGGCTAACTGGAGGAGGTTTTCCTTTAGTAATGGCAGAGGCACAAGAAAGCAAGTAGAGGCACAGAAGGCCTTTTAAGTCCTAGACTTGGAACTGAAAGACTATTATTTCCACCCACAAGTTATATTGGCCAAAGTAAGTTCCATGGCCAAGCCCAAAGTCAAGGGGCAAAGAAATATTCTCTGCCCACGATGAGGCACTGCTGAGGGTATGGATTTAAGAAGGGATGAAGAGATAGGGTTAACCATTTAATCATGCATACAAAATTTGCCTATGGTCAAAGAGCTACTAGAATTCAGGTCTCCTGACCCACCCACCCCCACCAATCCAGGGCTTTTCCCATTAACCAGGCAGGCGCTCAGTGGAGCATACAATAGATATATTTAAAATATGCTCTGGAGATATAAACTATGAAGATGACACAACACTGCCCACCTAGTTACATTTATTTTATATAGATTTTTCTATTTTCTGTTCACATAATTAAAAGCCATTCATACATTTCCACAATTATTATCTGGAAAGGCATATGACATTGATGCATGTGAAACATGGTACCGTTTTCATTCAGTATCAACCCAAGTTTCTCCAGCCTAGGGTACTAAAGTGGTCATGATAGAAAGAAAAGTTCAGACTTCACTGGTTTTGCAAAGTCCTTTCTGGTGACTCATGAGAAGCCTTCTTGTCTTCCCCTTGAACACCTCAAGAACATCTGCTACTTGGTGCTATTCATCATTACAGCCAGCCTCTCTGGGACACCCAGGTGCCCCAGAACTGTGAACCCTCAAGTTGCCAAAGAGACATTGTGTTCCCTGCAGCCTTCTTCCACAGTCCTCAGCAGAGCTATAGTACAATGCATCCTGGACCTACGTATTCAGAATTTCTCATGAAAATGGGTTCCTAAGTGGTTCCTATTATCCTATTTCTCCAGAGAGTTCAAACATAAGTATGCAGGCCCTGGCCAGAGACCTATATTCAAAAGACCATTTTTGACTCTTCCCTAGGTGATAGAGCAACTTCCTCTTCCTTCAGCCAAGTGTGTTTATGCAAATCAGTTTATAGATATATAAATTCACCAGACATATCTGAGCCACAGTTAAGGCCTAAAATAAGATTGTTTTCATATATTTTCTTTGAAGAATGAGCTCTCAGATTAGCATAAAAAATATTGTTGCCCAAAATGGAATTCAGCAAAGGTGTGAGTCAGTCATTTCCATTAGGAAAAGGAAATTAATGATAAATAGCTGATTTTAGTGATTTGCTTTGTAGTTCTCTTCCCCCTTAGAGATTATTACTTGACATTTTTAAATGGTTTCTAAAATGCAATTTATAGAAAACTTCTTAGTTTCACAGGGCATAGCTAAGTTGAATTGGAACATGGCAAACCCATTTAATTTTGCTGAAAATGCATTTAGAAACTGAGTCTTTCTGCTAAATGCTTGTGCATAGTCCCAAAGGTCATTTTTTCTCTGTTGAGATAAACTCTCAACGTGGCCCTAACGATGTAGATGAAATGGGGATTTAAATCTCAGTTTTCCATTTCAGTTGAGATCTGTACCTTGTTTCCCTTTGGCTAGAAAGACAAAATGGAAAGCCCATATTAGCAAATGCTTTCCTCTTTAGGTACTGCTTTGCCATGAGGGATCTGGCTTAGCCCTTTTCAAACATTTTAAACACTTCTGAGACTCATCTATCTCAATGCTGTACTTTTATGCTGAACTCTCTTGAAAATTACTATCTTCTGTATATATTCACCAACCAAAGAGATAAAAGCAAAAAAAATTTTTCTTTTCTAAATATAAAATCATACTCTATTAAGTATGGTTTTACCAACTGTGCATGCCTCCCAGGTATTGTGATTCACCCATGTGGAAATGCACTGCCCTTCCTCAGTCATTTTTTAAGCCCTGTCCCAGACTACCACTGAAGCGGTCACTGTCTGTGCCTCACCCATGTCTAGTTGGGTCTAAGAATTTTAGTGGATGGATCTGATTTCTAGCTGACAAGATCTCATCTCTTTTCCTGAGAACTGTCTCTGGCCACTGCAGCCCTCTCTGACAATTCACAAGGCAGGCCAAGAAATTATCACCCCTCCAGCTCCCCTAGCAGTCTTCAAGCAATGTCACATGGGAATTGGTGTGTAAATAACACAGCTCCCTTGCCCTTCCAGTAGGATAATTCTGAGCCATGTGTTCTACACTGGCTCCCAGACTTCCCAGTGTGATTGAGCTCGTCACCCACGGTGGAAAGTTGCTTGGTAGTGTACCCTTTATTCATTCCTTCCCTTCCCTGACACACTTCCCCACTCACCTGCCAGAACTTGCTTAATTATCTTACAAACAAATTATGTGCACTAAAATTCACGTCTCAGGGCCTGCTCCTGGGGAAATTAAACTAATCAGGTAAGATCAAGAAACACATTACATCCTGATAACAGCATCGAGTAGGATATTCTGGACACTGGGAGTACAAAGATATAAAGGATATGGTCCCTACTCTTATGTTGTTTAGAGTCAAGTTGGGGAAAGATTTGATATATATTAATAGAGGTGTTATATAGGGTCTAGGGACAGTTTCATTTCAGCTCTGTGACCTCAGTTTTGCCATCTGAAAAATGGGGCATTGTGAGGATTAAATGAAACAGTATATATAAAATGCCAAGATGGTACCTGTCAAATGGCAATGATTAAATATTGAATTCCTAAGTCATGCACTAAGGTACCCTGGCACACTGCAGTAAATTCACGAGAGTACAGCAGGATAGTTTGTCTATTTGTTTCCAAGTTTATTGAGGATTCATTGACAAATATAATTGTATATATTTAAAGTGCACAATGTGATGATTTGATATACATATACATTGTAGCATGGTTACCAAGATCGAGAGAACTAACAGATTCATCACCTCACATAGTTAACTCTTTCACGTATGCTTGTGTGTGAGTGGTGAGAATGCCTTATATCTCTTTTCCACAACTTTCAAGTATACAATACCATTTATTAACTGTGGCCACCATGCTGTACATTAGATCCTCCGAACTTACTCATCTTATAACTGGAAGTTTGTACCCTTTGACCAACATCTCTCCATTTGCCCCTTTCCTCGGCCCCTGACAACCACCACTCTATTATGTTTCTATGAAATTAGCCTCTTTTTTTTTTTTTGGTTCTACATATAAGTGATACAGTATTTGTCTTTCACTGTCTGCCTTATTTCACTTAGCATAATCCCTCCCAGTTTCATCCATGTTGTCACAAATAGCAGGCTTTCCTTCTGTTTGATGGCTGAATAATACTTTCGAGTGTGTGTGTGTGTGTGTGTGTGTGTGTGTGTAGTATGTGTATACATTATATATAACCACATTTTGTTTATCCATTTATCTGCAAAAGGACTTTTAGATTGTTTCCAGAGCTTGACTGTTGTGAATGATGCTGCAGTGAACATGTGACTGCAGATATCTCTTTGAGATACTGATTTCTTTTCCATTGGATATATACCCAAGAGTGAGATTAGTAGGATATTTTAAATTTTTGAGGGAAACTCAGGGCTGTGCAACATCTTTTGGACACTATGCAAACTAGTACCTTGAGTTAGTTCACAGTTTCAACATTAGATCTGGTGACATCACTGTTGAAAACATGATGTCTTTGCAAACCTGGGTGTTCAACAGTTGTTGTGGTAAAAACCAAATAAATACCAAGTGAAAATCAATGTAGAGGGTGGTGATAGCCAATCCGATTCCAAAGTCTGAGAAATTGTACAGTGCCCAGCAGGTGCACATATCCCATTTGGAAGTAATTGTGGTTACTTAATACTGAAATTTTCAAAAAATTATTTATATGCATTATTTTTTTTCCAAACAGCTGCTAAATTGTTAGGATACAAGTATTTAATAAGTTATTTGGACTTAACTACTTAACAAATGGAATTGTTAGGTGTTTCTTTTGGCCTAGAAATCCCATGAAAAATTACAGAGACACAGAGTACTGTGAACTGAAAATATTTTGGAACCTCCAGTGTATTATATTTTAGCTATTTAAATACCTAATTGAAAACTGAAGTGAATTAAAAATATTTGGCACATGTAACTCTAACTGTATCAGTCTACTACTTAAAAATCTCAGTGTCTTTGCATGCTTACCAAGAAAACACCAAATTTCTCAGACCATTATTGTAGACCTCCCATGTTCCCCACCCCCCGATGTACCTTTTAGGTTTAATCTTCCATCAGTATCATCTGGCTAAACCAAAATATTCATCATTCCTGGAGTTATGACTTGCCCTCTCTACTACCCTCTTTGCCCAAAATGCACTCTCTTTTCTGCTTATGGTATTCTGCCAATTATTCAAGAATCTTCAAACCCAAAATAAATTCTGTCTCTTGAACTGAAGAAATTCATCTTTCTCTTCTGCCAGAAGAATTTCTCATGCTTAGAACATCTATAGTCATATTATACAGCTCTTGGGAACATTTATCTCATATTCCCTCTTATTTTCTTTTCTCCCTATTAAATGGAAAGTTCCCATATGGTAAGGACCATTTATTCCATGTGTTTCTATGCACTGTAATGTTACTACCTCTCAAGGTATCATTGGAATGTATTGGTGAATGGAAGGATGGATGCATGGGTAGATGAATGGCTGGATAATAAACTGATGGATGGATAAAAATATTGATGCGTAGATGGAGGATGGTGACTAGTAGATGGTAGATGAACAGGTAGGCGGATGAATGACTGGATATGTGAATAAATGTTACAGCAGTTTGAAAATCCATTTTTCCTAATATTTTAGTCCCTCATAGCCATAAATTACTGAGGGATTATAGTCAATTAACAATCCTTTTACCATTCCATGCCTTATTAGAACTCTAACATCTCTTCTCATCATATCATGAATTAGAACAAATCTCTCCTACTCACCAATAAGATTTACTTCTCCCAGTCAGATTTACACATCTCCCAGTCAGTTCCTTTATCAAATCATTTGATTTGTCTGTCCAAAAAATAAGTATATAGATTATACATATAATTTTTATTATAT
This sequence comes from Lynx canadensis, assembly GCF_007474595.2. Classification (NCBI taxonomy): domain Eukaryota; kingdom Metazoa; phylum Chordata; class Mammalia; order Carnivora; family Felidae; genus Lynx; species Lynx canadensis. Next base: position 12,191,950 of record NC_044321.2, read on the forward strand.
ATAATGTATTTTGTATTATAGCCACATAAAGGCAAGGTGATTATAGAGAAAAATCAAGTCTCCCCCTAAAATGTGGGAATTAGCTAATTTCATACAAATATGGTTCAAGAGACTATAATGGAGTGGACGATAAATATCAAACACAAAATTTGACAATGATCTTGGGAAAGGGAACCACTGTTTATTGAGCCTCACTATGTGTTATTTCATTCTCACAACTATCTTGTGAATTAGAGGTTATTATTCCTATTTTCTAAATGATAAAATAGAAATATAGAGAAGTGGTGAATCTAGCGCAATGTCACACATTTTACATATGGGGGAAACAGTTTTGAGAGTTGCACAGTTATTACCAATTTAACATGGCTTAGACCCATGCTTTTGACCCCTCGCCATGTCGGGGTGCATACATGGATACCCAACAGTGAGAACTAGGAAGAAAGCTTTAAACAGAGAAAAATTGGTATAGATTTGTCCTCTATTCCCCAGTCTGTACACCCTAATAACATCGACAGCTTGAACCCAGGAGCCATAACAATTATAGTTTTCCACTTTGCATTTCAGAGAATCAAGGAGTAGAAAGGGGAGCAAACTGAGGCGAGAGGAAAATGAAGAGAATGGAAGACAAGAGGGTCCTGGGAAATCTGCAGAATTAATGTTACCAATGGCAGAAGCAAAGAATCATTCCTTGTCACCTTTCCCCCACCAGGCCTGTTGAGTATATTGATCAGACTTTATTCCATGGCCTCAGTTCCAAAGTTAAAGTGGATCTTGAAGGCACTTAACAGCTGGAGGTTCTCGGCTAACCATACTCCTTGTAGCTGAACAACACATCTGAGAAGTTCATTTCCATGGATACCATGGTTCTTCTGATGAAATGTCTCCTAGGAAAATGTCATGGTTGGGAAATGGAAGAAGAGAAATAGGTAAGCTCATAGGAGACCTGATTTCTGACTGAACCCCAGTCAACATTAGTTTACTGTGACCATCTCTTAACCTCTCTGGGTCTCAGTTTTCTCAGCTAAAAAAGGGCGGGATTCTATTTTAAATCTAAGAAATATTTGATTCCAGGTAGCACGAATTCTCATCTGGAAATCCCATGGAACTAACATGGTATTAAGAGCCTGGACTCTAAGGCAGATTGCCTGTGTTTGAAATCTGGTCATAGCACTAATCTTGGGTGAATTATGAAAATCCCTCTGGGCTTTGGTTTTCTCCTCTTTAAAATGGGACTAATAATAGTGCATACCTACCTAATAGGAGTGAAAATCAAGAGAAGGAAGCATTTAGAATAGTGCCTGGCACATAGTGACTACTCAGCAAATGCTAGTTATAACTCCCATCCCCTAGCTGCACATGTACCCACATACAAAATCCTCGTAAAAGGACCCGAAGCTTAGGGACGCCTGGGTGGTTCAGTTGGTTGAGTGTCTGACTTCGGCTCAGGTCCTGGTCTCATGGTTGACGGGTTCGAGCCCTGCATCGGGCTCTGTGCTGACAGCTCAGAGCCTGGAGCCTGCTTTGGATTCTGTGTGTCTCTCTCTCTGCCCGTCCCCAGCTCGCACTCTGTCTCTCTCCGTCTCAAAAATAAAATAAACATTAAAAAAAAAAAAAAAAAAAAAAGGACCCAAAGCTTAGAGTGAGAATTTAAGGAGCAAATGGTTCCAGGTTAGGCCCAGCAGCAGCTGCATCCAAGGAAGAACTTTAGCCCTGCTTTTTGTATACCCTTGTTTCTGAGAAAGGATAGAAAGCATTTTTCTCCCAGAGTACAGTTGGTGTTGCTTCTGGATTGCCTAGTAACAAAAGCTTCTCCTCATTCGTTCTCTGATCTGATTGTTTTCACCTCAGTGATTTTTTTAATTGAAGGTTTTTAAAAATTGTTAATTGAGTTCTGCTCCTCTAACCATCTGAAGTCACTGAATCTCAAAGAAAATGCTTCAGAAGCCCGTAAACGTCATCATCTGCTACAACCTGCTCAGAGTTATTAAATTTCTATTCTTTTATTTTTTGGATGCATGACAAGCAGGCTTTCTTTGCTGTGGCCATAATGAGGTATCACCAGTAAGTCAGCCGCACAACCTGGCAGGGGTGGGGGGAGGGGAGCGGGGAATCTGGCCAATCTTTTATCAAAGGTGAGTCCCCATATTTTTAGGCCTTTGATTAACGAAAGAGAATGTGCTTCAGAAATTGAGTCCCGTGATCCAGACCCCAAAGAGCAAGTCTATTGTCCATCATAATCATCAAACGTGGAGTTTACAAGTGAATGAATAGTAGCGCATGTTTGGATGACTGGAGTGAGGTCTTTCTAATCCCAATAGAACAGCCGAGCTGTTCCTTTTGAAAGGTGGCATCCCCCCTGTTGGCAAAGGGATGCAGAAGTGGAATTAGGACAGGAAGGAGGATGTGTGAGGAGGAAATAGAAAACAACACATCAAGCCTTGCTCTGAGCCTACAAGTAGCCTCTTTGCCATGATCAGAAATGGGGAATGTTTGTTGTTGTTAAGAGTCAAATAGAAGGCACCTGCCTGGCTCAGTCAGTAGAGCTTGTGACTCTGGATCTCAGGGTTATCAGTTCGAGCCACACATCGAGTATAGAGCTTACTTAAAAATACAACCTTTAAAAAGAGAAAGAGAGTCACCAGGAAGCATGGCAGTGCTTTCAGCAAAATGGTGCATAATTTGCTTTCTGTTTCCATGAAGATGTTTCATCTTGCTTATTGAAAGAGGAAGCACAGTTGAGGTCCTGATATTAAAGAAATGTGACTGTAGACATGAGACAGGAACTGAGCATCCTGTTTGTTTCCCTAGAGGCAAAAAATTAAAAACCCCAAAACAGAAAAACAAAATACAGGATGCCATTGCTGAGGAAGAAATAGAAACCATAGCTGCTGGACTCCGTGTTTTTTCCCCCTTCATGTTTCAGCTCCCTAATTATTTATCCCTGGTTTCAGCACACTTTTCCCCCTTCCTATGTGTCCTTTCACCTCCCAGGAGAACTCTGAGGTCTCTTTGGTTCTATCCTTTGTCCCCCCAAATGCATGCAGTCTTGTGAAGTACCCAGTTACCAGAACACACTTCCTAGCCATGTAAGTTCAGGCAAACTGTTCCCCCTCCTTGTTTCCTCATCTGTAAAAAGGATGTAAACAGCCCTATATCATAGAGTGGTTGTAAGCACTTCTTGGGGGCACACACACATAAGGCATCTTAATGACTATTAGCTCTTTCTATTAGATATCCCCTGTCCTCACTCCCTCCCATAAATCTGGAATCATTCATTAAGCAGCAATTTAGAGGAAAAGGAAGGGAAAACTGGAACAGAACAGAACAGAAAATTGAGTGCTGGTAGTAGTTTTCAAGCAGGGGGGAAATGGGAGTGTTTAGCTGTCACTGAAGTATGAGAAAGCCCTCTCTAGAATTTTTGCATAACGGTGTAGAACAACCATTTGAGCCTATATATGTCATATAAGAAAAGAGGGATATAGGCAAAGCCATTTCTAGGTTCTCTGAGCCCATGATAGAGAGCCGTGTTTAGCACACCTCGTCTTAGAATTTGGATGAAACATTGATCTCACTCTTTTGGCTTCTATAGGACACAAGCAGAATTTAAAATACACTAATACAGCTTCAGGGAGGAATGGTAAAGGATGAGACAGAGAGGATAGTAAACAAAGCAAATCGGTCCATCTCCCCACCACATCTAAGAGACATTCTCCTAGGCTGACAATCCACTGAAATCAATTCCACCCCAAATCATGCGCGCCCCTTGGCACTTCAATCTCGGGCCTCCAGATTGATGCAGAACAGAAAAAAGGCATATGTGAATGGCCAGAATCATGCTGCCAGCCTCCCAGGAAGCTCCAGTTTGTGCCACACAACCGAGGCCTTAAAGATACGTGGGGAGTTACTTGCTTGGCATCACGAATCCTGTCAATACTAGATTCAATTGTAGACATTGTACAAGCTTTTAATAGTGGAAGATTTAAGACATACAAAATAGACACATGCAAAACATGAACAGCCACATACCCTTTCTCTGTCTTCTGCAATTATCAGCTCAGGACCGATTCTGTTCCATTTTTACCCCTACCCACTTCTCCACATTCCATAGGATTTTCAAGCAAATCCTGGCTATCATATCGTTTCATCAACTTATTTCAGTAATTTTCTCTGAAACAGAATTTGGCAAACTCTGGCCCATGGATCGGCCTCCTGTTTTATCAATAAGGTTTATTGGAATGCAGCCATGCCCACTGATTTGCCTATTGTCCACTGCCTGCTTTCCCAGAGACCCGATGGGCCATGAAGCCAAAAATATTTACTATTTGGCTCTTTAAGAAAAAGTTTGGGGGCGCCTGGGTGGCGCAGTCGGTTAGGCGTCCGACTTCAGCCAGGTCACGATCTCGCGGTCCGTGAGTTCGAGCCCCGCGTCAGGCTCTGGGCTGATGGCTCAGAGCCTGGAGCCTGTTTCCGATTCTGTGTCTCCCTCTCTCTCTGCCCCTCCCCCGTTCATGCTCTGTCTGTCTCTGTCCCAAAAATAAATAAACGTTGAAAAAAAAAATTAAAAAAAAAAAAAAAAAGAAAAAGTTTGATGACCCCCCCCACCCTCCCACTCTAAAACATAAAGACTTTCGGGGGCGCCTGGGTGGCTCAGTCGGTTGAGCGGCCGACTTCGGCTCAGGTCATGATCTTGCAGTCCGTGAGTTCGAGCCCCGCGTCGGGCTCTGTGCTGACAGCTCAGAGCCTGGAGCCTGTTTCGGATTCTGTGTCTCCCTCTCTCTGACCCTCCCCCGTTCATGCTCTGTCTCTCTCTGTCTCAAAAATAAATAAATGTTAAAAAAATTTTTTTTAAATATAAAGACTTTCAAAAACATAACTAGGATACTGTTATCACACCTCAAATAGTAATAGTAGTTTACAACACAGTGACTTAAAATTATTTAGAACTTTATACCTTTTGAAATGCCTTCATATTTGCTATCTCATTTGAATCTGCAACAACTCTGTAAGATAAAGATGGCAAACTTTAATGTCATTTAACCTTTTATATATGAAGAAAAATGTAAGCATAGAGAACTTTAAAGTGATCTCATCGAGGGGCACCTGGGTGGCTCAGTCAATTAAGCATCTAACTCGGTTTCGGCTCAGGTCATGATCTCACGGCTTCGTGGGTTCAGGCCCCACATCGGGCTCTGAGCTGGCAGCATGGAGCCTGCTTGGGATTCTCCCTCTCTCCCTCTCTCTGCCTCCCCCCCAATCACGCTGTCTCTGTCTCTCTCTCAAAATAAATAAATAAGCTTTAAAAAAGTGATTTCATCGAAGGCAGGCAGCTAATAAGCAGTTTGAAGAGGATTCTGCCTCTGATACGTTGGAGTAGACACAAGGGGAAGTGTGATTTGTGCAATACGTGAATGATAAATCCCCTGTGTACTTCTCAGTTGTTCTATTTGAGCAAGCACATACTTGAAGAACCTGCTGTGGAATATATATTTCAGACGTGACTTGGAGTTAATTTAAGGTGAACCTCCTTCAAGCAGTAGAAATAACAGAGTTTTTATGCCGAGTGTGAGTTCCCATGGAACCACTCTGAGTTTGAAGTGCTCCAGTGGCGTCTGGAGAAAAATCTACGGGTAATCCTGTTTCCTAGCATCTTCCTTAGAGAAGAACATGGTGTATTATTTTACAGGCCAAAGAAAAAGGGCGAAATGTGAGGTGTGGAAATCCACTTTCGTTACACGAGCACCCAGCATCTGGGGGTGCTTCTCAGCTTCTTCTGTCCCATAAAACTAGCTGGAAACAAAATAAAAGCCAGACTTTCTCATGAGAAACCTGATGCTGTATTTATTGATTTGCTCGTGAGATAATACTCCACCTTTGGGAAGAAAATCCAAGAGAGCATATAATAGTGGAAAATAGTCACAGAAAACTCCAATTATACTTCAAATTATTTTCCATTTTCACATGACCTGAAACTCTCTATATAATCAAAGGTCATCACTCAAGCACTGTCCAGATTATTTAAAATGAAAGCTGGTTTATGTTTATAAACTCACTTTATTTAAGAAATCAAAAATGTTGTCCTAGTTAGACAATTAGCTCCTTAAGAGTAGGGACCATTACACTGCCTAGAACTGGGTCTGGCACCTAATGTAAGTGCTGTTGAATGACTACACAATGTCAACATCATTACATTATGAGCACTTCTGCTCATACTTCTGGTCGTTAAAAGGAACCCATTCCCCCAAATAATAACTTTACGGTGGAGACTCCTGGTAGATACCACCTTAACCAAGCAATCAAGGTTAACATCACCACTGATAAATCATGTGGATATCATATAGCCTGTGGTAGGCCAAATAATGGCCCCCAGTGATATCCAGGTCTTGATCCCTGGATCCTGTGACTATGTTCCATGGCAAACCTTATGTGACAAAAGGGACTTTGCAGTTGCAATTGAGATGGGGAAATTATCCTGGATTACCTGGGTGAGGCCAGTGTAATCATAAAAGTCCTTATAAGAGGAAGGCAGAGAGAGGTTTGACTATGGAAGAAGACAAGGCAATGTGATGACAGAAGCAGAGATTGGAGTGCTGTAGCCGACTGCCAAGGAATGCTGGGAGCCTCCAGAAGCTGGAAGAAGCAAGGAACAATTCTCCCTGGAGCTTCCCAAAGGAACCAGACCTGTCAACTTTGATTTTAGCCCTGTAAGACTCATTTCAGACTCCTGGCCTTCAGAATCATAAGAGAATAAATTTCTGTCATTTTAAGCCTCTAAATTCATGGTAATTTATTACAGCAGCAACTAAGACATACTCTTAGATATGATGCGATGAGAAGAGCACCTCACCTCCGTAAGTTTCTCTCCCCTGCCTTATAATGAAAAGACATCAGACAAACCAGAATGGAGGGATGCTCTATAAAATGCCTGACTAGTACCCTTCAAAAGTGTCAAGGTCATGAAAAACAGGAAAGTCTGAGAAACTGTCACAGATAAGAGGAAACTAAGGGATCATAATGACTGAATGGAGTGTGGTATCTTGGACTGGAGCCTGGAACAGAGAATGACAGTAATGAAAGACTGGTGATATCTGAATAAAGTCTGTAGTTCAAATAGTAGAATTGTATCCATGCTAATTGTCTTCATTTTATAGATGCTGACAAGAGGAAGCTAGGGGAAGGGTATATGAGAACTGTTTTTTTTTTAATATTTTTTTAAGTTTATTTATTTATTATTGAGGAGAGAGAACATGAGCTGGGGAGAGGCAGAGAGAGAGAGAGAGACAGAATTCGAATCAGGCTCCAAGTCCTGAGCTGTCAGCACAGAGCCTGATGCAAGGCTCAAACCCACAGACCCACAGACCACGAGACCATGACCTGAGCCAAAGTCAGACACTCAACCGACCGAGCCACCCAGGTGCCCCATGAGAACTCTTTGTACTATTGTTGCAAATGTCTGTAAACCTAAAGTTATTTCAAAATAAAATGTTTAAAAAGGAATCCATCCCAGTAACATTTATCATGTCAGATCTGCTATTGGAGGGATAGTACAGGGATGTGTTTTAAGGAGTCTAGGGTTATGCTGATTGGATTCTCCTGGAAGAAAGGAAGAAATAACAGGAAAGAGAGATGACTGAGGGTAGCGCGAAGCTGCCACTCTCCATTGCATTAGGTGCCACTGGGTGGTACTAATACCTCAGGTTTTCCTGGAGCACAGGCAAGGGGAAAGTGTCCCTGTATTTTACGGAGGGAGAGTTAATGACACAGAACAGTTCAGTGGCATATAATGTTCATTGAATTAACTTGACTTGCCCAAGCTCACTGAGCAAATAGGAAATGGAATATAAATTGTCTGATTTCCAGGTATATGGTGGCTAGATAAGAAAGTACAGTTCATTTACAACATTTAAAAAATACATATATTTTATCCAGATAAGAAGCTTTGGTGTTACCAAATAACAAATGGATTTTAGTCTCCATAACTTTTTTAGATTTGACCATAATTTCTTTTTCCCTCATACCCTGTCTGACCACTCAAGGTTCAATTCAGGTTTATAGCACTTGCCTTTTCTGGTATTTCTTTTCTGTTTTATTTTGTCTTTTTGGTGGTTTTCTTTTCTCACCTTCTCTATCCATTCTGCTTACCAGGTGTTTCCTATTGCTACATAACAAATTACCATAAAACAGTGGATTAAAATGAAAAAATTTATTAATTCACTGTCTGCATAGGTCAGGAATTTGGGTGTGGCTTGACTGGGCAGTTCTGGCTCACAGTGTCTCATGAGGTTGCAATCAAGATGTCGGCCAGGGCTGCAGTCATCTGAAGGCTCGACTGAGGCTGGAGGATCCACTTCCAAGAGAGTACACTCACCTAGCCCTAGACAGGAGGCCTCAGTTCCTCACCATATGCACCTATCCATAGGGCCACTTGACACATCCTCACGACATGGTGGCTTCCTTCAGAGCAAGTGATTAAAAGAGAGTGAACAGAGGAAGCTGCAACATCCTTTGTCATCTAATTTTGGAAGTTACACACTATGACTGCTGTTTCGTTCTGTTTCCTAGAAGCTAGTCACTAAGTACAGCTCACACTCAAGGGGAGGGAAATTGATCTTCACCTCTTGAGGGAAAAAGTACCAAGAACCAAGGATATATTTTCAAACCACCACACCAGGTATTGCCTTGGCTCTGAGTTGGAGTTTGATATTCTCTGCTAGGCTTTCTCTGGGTTAACTGTGTTTCCTTCTGCAGCTTTGTGTGGCTCAAAATGAAATTTGACTCCTTTCAGTAGACTCCCCCCATCTCCTAGGTTTCCAAGCCCCATGAAAAGTCACAGAATGCTAAGAAAAGAGAAGGGAACTTGAAATGATCCCAACCTTTCAGGATCTGGATATAGTCATCTGTCTCTCTGGTCCTTGCTGCAGCACTAAAATGTGACATCTCTGATTCTTTTTTTTTTTTTTTTTTAATTTTTTTTTCAACGTTTATTTATTTTTGGGACAGAGACAGACAGAGCATGAACGGGCGAGGGGCAGAGAGAGAGGGAGACACAGAATCAGAAACAGGCTCCAGGCTCTGAGCCATCAGCCCAGAGCCCGACGCGGGGCTCGAACTCACAGACCGCGAGATCGTGACCTAGCTGAAGTCGGACGCTTAACCGACTGCGCCACCCAGGCGCCCCGCCATCTCTGATTCTTCTCAAGCAAGGGTTGCTGCAGCCTTCATCAGCTTCTCAATGGTGCTGCCACTGCATAACATTGAAGTTGTGTTCAGTACCCACTGACTTTCACCATGTGACCTTGTCCTTGAAGCCTAAGTTCACTTGATTCTTGGCAAGTCTTTTTCTATACACTTGTACTATTTGGCATTCAGCGTGTTAGTTCTCAGGAAATCCTCTTAATTAGTTAATTCTTTGACTTCAACCTTCAGCTCTCATTTCTGTTGACGTCCTTACTTTCCCTTGTTCAAATAGTGAATTCAGTATACCTAAAACCAGATTCAGCATTTCTCTCCACAGTGGCTTCTCCCTGACCCTTGCTCTTTATTCCCAGAGTCACAAGACTAAAAAGAAAAATTCACCATCTTGGGCTTCTCCATTGCCTATATTCCCTGTATTTGTGATGAGATTCTTGCCCCTGTATTGTGGCAAAAAGAGCTTATCTGCCATGAAGTCTGGGACAGTTCCTAGCCATCCTCAGCGGTATCAGAAAGCCTCAATTCAGTGGTTCTTCATTCAGCTTCAGATTGGTCTCATTGCTGGTTCCATTCTGAACTTGAGATTCCAGTTTCCTATCTGTTACCACCTCCTGCCCTGATTTCTTAACCTTTTCTGCCAGATCTCCCTAACACCTAGATTAGCACTTCTCAGACTATTATAATGTGCACGTGAATCCCTGGGGTTCTTGTTAAAATTTAGATTATGATTCATGAGGTCTGGGGTGGTGCCTGAGATTCTGTATTTCTTTTTTTTTATTTTTTAATATTTATTTTTGAGAGAGAGAGAGGGAGAGAGCACAAGCAGGAGAATGGCAGAGAGAGAGGGAAACACAGAATCCAAAGCAGGCTTCAGGCTCTGGGCTGTCAGCAGAGAGCCTGATGTGGGGCTCAAACTCACAAGCCATGAGATCATGACCTGAGCTGAAGTCGGACACTTAACTGACTGAGCCACCCAGGTGCCCCCGAGATTCTGTATTTCTAACAAACTCTTGGGTGATACTCATGCTGCTGGCTCAAGGACCACACTTGGTAGCAAGGGCTCATGGCAAAAATCTCCTGAATGTGCTTCCTCACTCACCTTCTCCCTCTTTCCACAAAGTGGAAAACACAAGTGTTGTCATGTTGCCAGCCTTTCTGGATCTCACACTACCAGCATCATTGGTCCCCAGCATAGGAGAGTGTTCAGATCCCCTGGAGACCTCATACTGATTCTTAATTTATCCCCCTGGAGATTCTTACTCAGTAGGTCTAGGGTAGGGGCTCAGAATCTCTATTTTTTGAGAAGTGCCCCAGGTAGTCCTGATGAGGACCAGTGTCTTATAGGCTAAAGTCCAATCTGCAGCCTTAAATACAAAGTCTTCCCCAGCAGATCCAGCTCCTTTATTTCTCATTTATTACTCCCCTCCAAACCTTTGTTCCAGGCAGGCTGTCTCTTAAAAAGACTCAAAGCATTCCCTTCTCTTTACTCTGACTCCACCTACAAATTCTACCCACTCTATAATTACTTTATCTTGTCTGTGTATGTTCATTGTCACTCCACCAAGAATACCAGCTACTGGAAGACAAAGTGCCATGCACATAGCTGGTAGGAAGACTTTGTCTCCACTCTCTTTAGCCCTGTCAAGTCCATCCATCCACCCGAATTCTACCAAGTCACTACTCCTACTCCCACTTGACATAGTCAAGTCCCATGGGAAACCCACTTTTCTGGAAGAATGGAAAATATGACTCTCTTGACTTAAATAGAAGTGACACCCTGCCCTGACACATACAAAGGATGCTGAGTCACACTCCAATTCTATCTGGAAACAAGTGTCTGAGGACAGGGACTTTGTATTATATTTGTTCTGTGTCCTTTTCCTAAGTCAAAAGCATCTCATGTTTGCCATTAAATGAAATGCTAAGTAAATGTCTGAGTATGTTTGGTAATCTGCCAGAAGGTGACACATAATGGTAGGGATGGAAAGAGTCATTATGGATAATTAGTTGAAATGACATAAAAATTCTCTAATTAGCTTTTTAAAAATCCTTGCTCCCAGAGAATATTAGGTGTTGAACCTCAATACATATTTACTCCTATAATATCATTAGAACAGCCTGTAGTGCCATGGAACACATAAGGCTACCATCAGCCATGCGAAATTGTATCTATCAACATCAGCTTAACTTATATGGGAAGAAACACTAACAGCTCAGTGGAATTAAGAAGTGAGGCTAACTCAGCACCCAGGGGTGTCTAAAGAAAGAAAGAAAACAACACCCAGGAGTCCTCCTTGTGAACCAAAAATATATTCTCTGTACCAAACTTATCAAGAATATACAATTTATCATGTTGCCACCCAAACTTGCCTCTAGCTCATTCCCCAGCCCCTCTCTTCTGATCCAGGAGAACTTTCTGGACCTAAAGCTGTCTCCTGCTCATTGCCGTGCTCCTTCTTTTATACCTTTATTCTAGGCACACTGTAATTTCTTTGTTCAAAAGACCCTGCCACACACTTACTCCACCTTTAAGATCAGATGTCACCTCCGGAGAAAAGGTAGTTGCTTCATTCTAGGGAGGGAATGGGGTCTAAACGGATGCGACTTTTTTTTTTTTTTTAAGAAGCCAGAGTTTATTTCTATTTAAACAATACTCAAGCAATTTTCGGAAGGTAAAAGGTCCCAAAGATAAGGTTTAGTATAATATTATAGTCAGGCACTGACTGTTGCTGCCTGTTTAGAAATCTTCAGGACAACTCTGAGCACTAAGGTCTGACTAATTCTCCCAGTCAAAAAGTGGTGAATTCCTCTGAATTTTGCATAGTTCAAGGCTATCCCTACAGTAATGATGACCAAAACCAATGCCAAAAGTAATCATTGGCATCGAGAGAAAGAAAGGTAAAGGATGAGAAAAGAAACCCACCATAGCAATTTCAAGAAGAAAAATTATTTTTTATAGTATAATTTATTGTCAAATTGGCTTCCATAAAACACCCAGTGCTCATCCCAACAGGTGCCCTCCTCAATGCCCATCCCCCATTTCCTCATCTTCCCCACCCCCCATCAACCCTCAGTTTGTTCTCAGTACCCAAAAGTCTCTTATGGTTTGCCTCCCTCCCTCTCTGTAACTTATTTTCCCCTTTCCCCTCCCCCATGGTCTTCTGTTAAGTTTCTCAAGATCCACATATGAGTGAAAACATATGGTATCTTTCTCTGCCTGACTTATTTCATTTAGCATAATAGCCTCCAGTTCCATCCACATTGCTGCAAATGGCCAGGTTTCATTCTCTCTGATTGCCAAGTAGTATTCCATTGTATATATAAACCACATTTTCTTTATCCATTTATCAGTTGATGGACATTTAGACTCTTCCCATAATTTGGCTATTGTTGAAAGTGCTGATCTAAACATTGGGGTACAAGTGCCCCTATGCATTAGCACTCCTGTATCCCTTGGGTAAATTCCCAGCAGTGCTATTGCTGGGTCATAGGGTAGTTCTATTTTCATTTTTTTGAGGAACCTCCATACTATTTTCCAAGGTGGCTGCAGCAGTTTGCATTCCCACCAACAATGCAAAAGAGTTCCCCTTTGTCCGCATCTTTGCCAACATCTGTTGTTGCCTGAGTTGTTAATTTTAGCCATTCTGACAGGTGTGAGGCGGTATCTCATTGTGGTTTTGGTTTGTATTTCCCTGATGATGAGTGACATTGAGCATCTTTTCATGTGTCAGTTGGCCATCTGGATGTCTTCTTTGGAAAAGTGTCTATTCATGTCTTCTGCCCATTTCTTCACTGGATTATTTGGTTTTTGGGTGTGGAGTTTGGTGAGCTCTTTATAGATTTTGGATACTAGCCCTTTGTCCGATATGTCATTTGCAAATATCTTTTCCCATTCCGTCGGTTGCCTTTTAGTTTTGTTGATTGTTTCCTTTGCAGTGCAGAAGCTTTTTATCTTGATGAGGTCCCAATAGTTCATTCTTGCTTTTAATTCCCTTGCCTTTGGAGATGTGTTGAGTAAGAAATTGCTGCGGCTGAGATCAGAGAGGTTTTTTCCTGCTTTCTCCTCTAGGGTTTTGATGGTTTCCTGTCTCACATTCAAGTCCTTTATCCATTTTGAGTTTGTTTTTGTGAATGGTGTAAGAAAGTGGTCTGGTTTCAATCTTCTGCACGTTGCTGTCCAGTTCTCCCAGCACCATTTGTTAAAGAGACTGTCTTTCTTCCATTGGATATTCTTTCATGCTTTGTCAAAGATTAGTTGACCATACTTTTGTGGGTTTAATTCTGGGGTTTCTATTCTATTCCATTGGTCTATGTGTCTGTTTTTGTGCCAATACCATGCTGTCTTGATGATTACAGCTTTGTAGTAGAGGCTAAAGTCTGGGATTGTGATGCCTCCCGCTTTGGTCTTCTTCTTCAAAATTACTTTGGCTATTCGGGACCTTTTGTGGTTCCATACAAATTTTAGGGTTGCTTGTTCTAGCTTCAAGAAGAATGCTGGTGCAATTCTGATTGGGATTGCATTGAATGTGTAGATTGCTTTGGGTAATATTGACATTTTAACAATATTTATTCTTCCAATCCATGAGCACAGAATGTTTTTCCATTTCTTTGTGTCTTCTTCAATTTCCTTCATAAGCTTTCTATAGTTTTCAGTATGCAGATCTTTGACATCTTTGGTTAGGTTTATTCCTAGGTATTTTATGATTCTTGGTGCAATTGTGAATAGGATCAGTTTATTTCTCTTTCTGTCGCTTCATTATTGGTGTATAAAAATACAACCGATTTGTGTACATTGATTTTGTACTGCAACTTTGCTGAATTCATGTATCAGTTCTAGCAGACTTTTGGTGGAGTCTGTTGGGTCTTCCATGTAGAGTATAATGTTGTCTGTGAAAAGTGAAAGTTTGGCTTCATCTTTACCAATTTTGATGCCTTTTATTTCATTTTGCTGTCTTATTGCTGATGCTGGGACTTTCAACACTATGTTAAACAACAGCGGTGAGAGTGAACATCCCTGTCGTGTTCCTGATCTCAGGGAGAAAGCTCTCAGTTTTTCCCCATTGAGGATGATATTAGCTGTGGGCTTTTCATAAATGGCTTTTATGATGTTTAAGTATGTTCCTTCTATCCCGACTTTCTCGAGGGTTTTTATTAAGAAAGGATGCTGAATTTTGCGAAATGCTTTTTCTGCATCGATTGACAGGATCATATGGTTCTTATCTTTTCTTTTATTAATGTGATGTATCACATTGATTGATTTGTGAATGTTGAACCTGCCCTGAAGCCCAGGAATGAATCCCACTTGATCGTGGTGAATAATTTTTATATGCTGTTCAATTCGATTTGCTAGTATCTTATTGAGGATTTTTGCATCCATATTCATCAGGGATATTGGCCTATAGTTCTCTTTTTTTTTGCTGGGTGTCTGTCTGGTTTGGAAATCAAAGTAATGCTGGCTTCATAGAATGAGTCTGAAAGTTTTCCTTCCATTTCTGTTTTTTGGAACAGCTTGAGAAGGATAGATATTAACTCTGCTTTAAATGTCTGGTAGAATTCCCCAGGGAAGCCATCTGGTCCTGGACTCTTATTTGTTGGGAGATTTTTGATAACTGATTCAATTTCTTCACTAGTTACGGGTCTGCTCAAATTTTCTATTTCTTCCCATTTGAGTTTTGGTAGTGTGTGGGTGTTTAGGAATTTGTCCATTTCTTCCAGGTTGTCCAGTTTGTTGGCATACAATTTTGTATAGTATTCCCTGATAATTGCTTGTATTTCTGAGAGATTGGTTGTAATAAATCCATTTTCATTCATTTTTTTTTTTTATCTATTTGGGTCCTCTCTCTTTTCTTTTTAAGAAGCCTGGCTAGAGGTTTATCAATTTTGTTTATTTTTTCAAAAATCCAACTCTTGGTTTCATTGATCTGTTCTACTGGGTTTTTTTTATTCTATATTGTTTATTTCTGCTCTGATCTTTATTATTTCTCTTCTTGTGCTGGGTTTGGGGTGTCTTTGTTGTTCTGCTTCTAGTTCCTTTAGGTATGCTGTTAGATTTTGTACTTGGGATGTTTCTTGTTTCTTAAGATAGGCCTGGATTACAATATATTTTCCTCTCAGGACTGCCTTTGCTGCATCCCAAAGGGTTTGGATTATTGTATTTTCATTTTCATTTGTTTCCATATATTTTTCAATTTCTTCTCTAATTGCCTGGTTGACCCATTCATTCTTTAGTAGGATGTTCTTTAACCTCCATGCTTTTGGAGGTTTTCCAGACTTTTTCCTGTGGTTGATTTCAAGCTTCATAGCATTGTGGTCCGAAAGTGTGCGTGGTATGATCTCAGTTCTTTTATATTTATCAAGGGCTGTTTTGTGACCCAGTATGTGATCTGTCTTGGAGAATGTTCCATGTGCACTCGAGAAGAAAGTATATTCTGTTGCTTTGGGATGCAGAGTTGTAAACATATCTGTCAAATCCATCTGGTCCAATGTATCGTTCAGGGCCCTTGTTTCTATATTTATTCTCTGTCTAGATGATCTGTCCATTGTTGTAAGTGGAGTATTAAAGTCCCCTGCAGTTACCACATTCTTGTCAATAAGATTGCTTATGTTTGTGATTAATTGTTTTATATATTTGGGTGCTCCTGAATTCAGTGCATAGACATTTATAATTGTTAGCTCTTCCTGATGGATAGACCCTGTAATTGTTATATAATGCTCTTCATCATCTCTTGTTACAGCCTTTAATTTAAAGTCTAGTTTGTCTAATATAAGTATGGCTACTCCAGCTTTCTTTTGACTTCCAGTAGCATGATAGATAGTTCTCCATCCCCTCACTTTCAATCTGAAGGTGTCCTCAGGTCTAAAATGAGTCTCTTGTTGACAGCAAATAGACGGGTCTTGTTTTTTTATCCATTCTGATACCCTATGTCTTTTGATTGGCACATTCAGTCCATTTACATCCAGTGTTATTATTGAAAGATATGGGTTTAGAGTCATTGTGATGTCTGTAGGTTTCATGCTTGTAGTGGTGTCTGTGGTACTTTGTGGTCCTTGTAACATTTCACTCACAGAGTCCCCCTTAGGATCTCTTGTAGGGCTGGTTTAGTGGTGATGAATTCCAAGAAGAAAAATGATTAATCAGGATAAAACAAACAGAAGCATTTGCAGAATCTATATGAAAACACTTCTTGCATTATTCTTTGAAACCAGGTGCTCTGACTATGAGCTAGAGTACCTGGGATCGTGAAGGATCTTGTAATAACATGTATCTTCATATTCTTTTTCTCAGGCTCTTGCACAATGCCTGAAAACTGGCAGATGTGTGATCAATGTCTTTCAAGTAAATGGAAGGGTTGCTGATTCACCTGTATGAATAGGACCTTTTGCCAGTTGATCCGAGGTCGATCACTCTTCTGACTTTATTGGGCTTTTCCAAAGGAAAACCACAACAATCATCTCTCTCAATCACCACAGTAATAACAGTGATAGTACTAGCAGCTGTTATTAATTGAGCACTTACTGTGTGCCAAATACTATGGAATCTTAACATGGATAATTTCAGTTAACTTCACAAATTATCCCCACTTTACAGATTAGGAACTTGAAGTTTAAGACACCCAGTAACTTGCCTACATAACTTGTTAAAGCATTACCTGAAGGAGCCAAGATGGAAGCACAGAAACCATATACTATATAAGGTATACTGCTAGCAACTAATCAACACCACTAGGCTCATGGTCATTGACTCATTACTGGTGACACTGATGTCCACCGAGTAGCTCTTCCTACTCCAGGCACGCAGCAGCAGATTCCGACTGCTGGCTGAGAGGAACGCCAGCCCTTTGGATTGTGGAGGAGCATGGCAGGCATCTCAATGTTGTTACCTGCCCCTGGAAGTCGCCATGACAACGTGCTTGGAGTCTTTCTTGGTGCACTCCGGCCTGGTGTTAAGTACAAGCTTCTTTACTCCTTATGGATCCCAAAAAACCAAACCTTCAATGACAGTGCCTGTTGGTAACTGGCTTCCTGTAATGTACCTGGAGAGCAGGCTCCACCTAAGTCTTAAAGATAAACCCTTGTGATGGATTTGTAAGTTGTTGGCTAAAGGTCTAAACTCAAATCTAGTTGTACCTCCTCAGTAAAGCCTTTTCTGGCCCCCCACCAAGTCTAAGTTATTTCTTTCCACTCCCCAGTTCCTTGGTACTCTATCTGTAAGTGCTTTTCAGTTAATTTCCTACTCAGGACTTAAGAGGAAAGTTGCTATTAAACATGGCAAGCATTCAAATAAAAAAACTTCAAATAACTGCATCAAAACGCCAGTTCATGTAATTTTTAGATCCAGTGAGAAAAATCCCGTTTTTCTGGAAAAGGCTACTGATATTTAAGAATGCAGCTGGCTCCTGATCTTATTTCCCCCTGGTAAAGGGAACAATAATGGCTTGCGAAAGCTATGGGAAAGGGCGCGTGTGTGTTCTGCTTCTGCTTTTCCCAGATGTCAGTTACTGAAGGTTTAAGGCACAAATCCTATGCCGACTGTTCCTCAGTGGCAGTCCCCATTCAAAGAGGCATTGGGAAGGCTGGTGGGACAGCTCACACGGGGACATCCTGTGCATCTGTGTGCATTTAATTCAGATACCGACCTCATTTTATAGCAACCCTAACATGTCATTCTAATGTATTGGTAAAGATGAGAAAATGGGATGTGAGTTTTATCTAGATTCACGGGCATGGATAGTATCAGCAAGATTTGCGGGGCCCCGCAGAGGGCTAGCAATGCTTATTAAATAACTGCCGTAGGTGCTGTATCATAAATGAGAAGCCAAGGGTGTCCGTTAAAGTCTGCAGGTGGATTCTCATCTGGGGAGCGCAGGCTACTGGGCAGTGATTGAAGTGTCCAGCAGGGGGCTGGCATTCTCTGTCTGTACTTAGCCCTGGTTCCTCTTCAGAGCCTCAGCTCAGCAGAGCTGCTGTTTGCTGGTTAAGTCAGTGACGTGCACAGCATCCTGCCTATAGGATTTGAGGCTTTCTCTGTGCAGTTTTTTTTCTACCCACTTTAAACCTTCAGGTTCTAAATATCAGGAAAGATAGGAAATGCCGTATGAAAATAGCCGGCCAAAAGTTCTTTGTAAACTGCAGCCAGGGAGACTCAGACTAGAATGGAGGTAGAAAGGGTTGGTACAGAGTGGGTTTAATTCTGAGCCCTTTCTGGCCGAATTTTTGTTGTTGTTTTGTTGTTAACTTACTGAATAGAGACATGTAGTACATTGGTCAAGTGAAGACCCCGGCAGCACCAGCGTCAAAATAGTGCCAGACAGTTCTGAATGCTATAGTGTATATGTACTCTGTTTTTATGAAAGAAGATAAAGAGCCCAGCATAGATTTTTATCCTCATCTTCACCCAACTGCAAAATCAAAGTTAAGCAACAGCATCTAAGAGCACTTTTCAGGTGGGAAAGAATCTAGAGGATGGCTCTAAGTGATTGTTTGCTTTTGAACTTGGAAGTGGACCACTTCTTGCACTGCAACATCTCCAGTCACAGTGCAGATGTCCCCATGAACGACGACTGGTTCCACCCGGGGATCCTGTATGTTATCCCTGCAATCTATGGGGTCATCATTCTGATAGGCCTCATCGGCAACATCACGCTGATCAAGATCTTCTGTACTGTGAAGGCCATGCGAAATGTGCCGAACCTGTTCATCTCCAGTCTGGCGTTGGGAGATCTGCTCCTCTTGGTAACATGTGCTCCCGTGGATGCCAGCAGGTACCTGGCCGACAGATGGCTGTTTGGCAGGATTGGCTGCAAGCTGATCCCCTTTATACAGCTCACCTCGGTGGGGGTGTCTGTCTTCACCCTCACGGCTCTCTCAGCGGACAGGTAAGTTCTGGAGGAAAGTCACATTCTCTCTGAGGGTGATAGATGCCTTGGTAAATGAGCCACCACCGTGGGGCAGACAGAGCTGCTTGCACAAAGGGAAGTTCTACTCACACTCCGATTCCCTCCCAGGAATGTTTTTCTTCTGGAGATTACTTCTCGAGTTTGACATACTGGTTTAAGAAAGAAAAGTCAGTGAGTGGTGGGACAGAAGGGGACAAATGAGAAAAAAAATATTCTGAGCATAAGATTGACGTTCATTTTCAGGAGACAAATCGATTTAGTGTTGCTTTTTCCTAATCTCTCCCTCCCTGCAAAATTAATTGAGTGGTGAGAAGAAAAAAAAAAGTCACACCTAATAGAGTTTACACCCCAGGCAAATGTTTCTTAGGAGCAATTCAACGTCATCAGAGAACAGAAAAGTCTCACTGAATTTCTTCCTCAAAATAGGCTTTCAGAAATAAACAAGAGGAGAAAATAAGCAGCATTTCCTTGAAATTTATTTTCCTCAGACTATTCAACTTTTCTCACAGCTGATTTTGTATTTGGCTCTCTTTGTAACCAGAGAGCTGGTTTTTCTAAGTATCTCTTTAGTGAAATAAGCATGATGTGGATTTTTTTTCTCCTTGAGAAAGCTCCATTCAAGTCTGATTTTGAATTTTAATATCTTTAGTGATGTACTTCCATATACGGTGCCTTTGGGGTTTTTTTTTCAGTGGGGGGAGGGAGTCCAGTGTTTTATTCTGGGAAATACTCATATCTGTGAACTGCATTTCTTGTGTGCACATGTTGCTTTCAAATTCACATGTATTCATTCTTAAAGATTCATCATCAGTCTTTGAACATTTACCAAGCATCTATTCTGTAAACAACTCTTGCTTGAATGAACCAGTCAGGAAATATCTGCAGGTTGTTCACATGTGTGGCTGCATATATCTTACATACCTCTGAGCTCTAGAAATCGGACCCAGTGATGGATAGACTCCAGAAACATCATGGAGCATATGGTCAAATGAAGAAAAACCGGAACATTGAGCCAGAGCCTATACATTTTTATTTTAAAATCCACGGGATGATATGGTGTTAAAGATACACACGCATTTGAGAGTGTACCAGGAAAGACAGAGAAGCAGCTCTTGAAAGTTTATACTCTGAAGAGAATGTCCTACATTTTAATACATATGATAGTGGATTCTCATTTTGTAGAGGAACAAACAGTCCCCAGGTGATCTGGCTTTGTCAAGTAATGGACAAATAAAGATAGTGTTATCAGTATTTGTAGACATGTGTTTAGACTTAGCTGCCTGAAGTACACTGTTCATTTTCAAAGGTGGAAAAATAACAGCCCAGAGACAAGGTTTGCACATCGGACTGGCCAGACAGGGTTTCTCCGTTCCTGCCGCTCACGTCCAGCTTGCTCTAACCTGAGCGTTTGCCCACCAGGTGCTAATGGCCACAGGCAGTTTCACACGTTGATCCAGGGGCAGGCAAACTCCCCAGCCGGCAGAAGGTCTGTCTGTGGCTCATGACCAAGGGCCCAGGGCACCTCGGGATGAGGGCCATTTTCTTGGAAAGAGGAGATTTTGCATTCTGGGTTGGTGGGTGCGGAGGTGTTGGGGGGGGGGGTGGGCAGGGAGAAAAGTGAGGGCGTGGAATGTACAAATGCAGCTGCAGGGAGCTTTTGAAGCAGACCATCGGCAGAAAGGCTCTTTCAAAAGCCGGTTTGCACCCTTTGGCAGCTCTAGTGTGCTCTCAGCAACTTTATAGTTACTGTGTGTCCAAGTTCGGAAATTTCCAATTTCCAAGTTCAGAAATTACTATAAGCTTCTGTGTAACTAACTTTTTGTGCTTTGGTAAAGGCTTGAGAAAGCTGATGGCTCACCTGAATCACAGGTACTGCATCTAACCAATTTCAACAAGAATAAGTATTGAGTGGGGCGCCTGGGTGGCGCAGTCGGTTAAGCGTCCGACTTCAGCCAGGTCACCATCTCGCGGTCCGTGAGTTCGAGCCCCGCGTCAGGCTCCGGGCTGATGGCTCGGAGCCTGGAGCCTGTTTCCGATTCTGTGTCTCCCTCTCTCTCTGCCCCTCCCCCGTTCATGCTCTGTCTCTCTCTGTCCCAAAAATAAATAAACATTGAAAAAAAAAATTAAAAAAAAAAAAAAAAAAAAAAAGAATAAGTATTGAGCTAGTTAAATAATATAAAACTATACTTGTCTATCTCGTTTTAAAAAGCTATTGGATGGAGTCTTATAATAACGTCATGAGGTTGGCAGGGCAAACACACACACACAATCTCTATTTTTTCTCAACAAGGTATGATCTATATACAGTAAAGTGAACAAGTGTATAGCTCAGTGTATTTGCACTGTCTTCATAGCAACGTAACCACCACCCGGCTGGAGATATAGAATATCTGGCACCCCAGGAGTTTCTTTTCTGTCTCTTTCCAGTTAATACCCACCCCCGGAGAGAGGCAATCACTATTCTGAGTTCAGTTAACATAGATTATTTTTGCCGGTTCGTTAATCTCATATAAATAGAATCATACTTCTTATGCTTCTCATGTCTGTGAGAGTCATCTATGTTGGTGCACATAGCAATGGTTTGTTCTTTTTAATTCTTGTGTGGTATTCCACCGTATGAATATATCTCGGTTTGTGTATCCATTCTAATACTGATGGACATTGGGTTGTTTCCAGTTGGGGGCTGCTAATAGCCTACTCTGGATATTCTTATTCATGCCTTTTGGGGTACATGTGTGTTTCTTTCTCTTGGGTCTCAGCCTGGGAATGGAGTCACTGGATCACTGGTGGCATATATTTAGTAGATATCATCAAAGAGTTTTCTAAAGTGCTAGTCTGTATTTGACAGGTTGGTAAAAGGATGAACCAGAGGACCCTCCACACTGGATGATCATCACCAATCATTGGAGAGCTCAAAAAACATACAGCTTCTTGGCTGCTACCCTAAATCTACTGAATCAGGGTTTCTGAGGTGTGAATGGGCATAGTGATAATCGTCCGTCCCTGCCCCCTGTAAGCTCACCAGCAGTGCCAGCGCTCGTTCCAATCTCCCTTCTACAGTCCTCCCTTCCCCCAGGCAAACTGGAATCTTTGTTAATATGAAAGGAATAACAGTTTTCTGGAAAAGTTGATACTGCTGCCACTGTGTCAAAGGCAGACTTCAAGGCAGTCCCAGAAACCAGAATTCTGGGTTTCACACAGCTGACCATTTGCAGATTTGCATTCAGGCCCCTTTACTTTTGGTCCCTGCCCTACCTCTCCTTTCATGGTTTTCTCCCCTTACACATGCACCTGGTGGTTAAACTGACGAGTTCCTGGCTCTGCTTCCTTGCTTATGCTTTTGTGCACATTCTCCAGAATGCTTTCTCCTTTCCTACATAGAAGATTCTACTCCCCGTGTGATGTATGGGCTGGGAATGGGTGTCAACAGTCCTGCCTTTTAGGCTTTTTGCTGCCATTACTGCCCATTTCAGGGAGTCGGACCAAGTCACTAACACTCTGACCTTAGTTGAATCATCTGTAAAGTAATAGAGTTGAGCTAGATTATTTCTAAGGTCTCTCCAAAGTTTTTCAATTCTGTCATCTTGCCTATCATTTGGAATTTGGCAAGCTTCCCCCTTAAAGCCCTAAGTGGGACCATTCTAGCCCAAAGTTCCTGACCCTACTGTAAACACAAAGTTCATTATCTGAGACATGAACTATCTTGTGACTTCTTTCATCTTCCTCTTTTGAAGTATTTCACTCATTTGTCTTTTTTTAGCCTCTTATATATTCATTGCTTTAACTTTTCAAGTAGATTATTAAGGATGCTGAGGGCAGAGATTTCTTACACATCCTTATATCTTCCACAGTACCTCACATGGTTCTTTGCACCAAATGTATGATCAGTAACTATTGGTTAATTAAAATTATGGTTAATTAATGCACACTTTTCTTCTCATTCTTATTATTCTTGTCTTTTGGAATTCATCTGAAAGCATACTCCTTAAAATGTTTAAAAACACGGTCACCGGCTTCTTACCTCTTCCTCTCTACTAAGCTGTCATTGTTTGAGTAAATGAGAGAAAAACCTTTCTTTCTGATTCTATAAATAGATTTGGGGGATGAAGAGATGGGTGGATGGATGGACACATGAACAGACAGGTGAATGGCTGAGTGGATGGGCAGATGGATGGACAGTGGTTGGATGGATGGATGTATTTTTCTGCATACTGCTCTTTCCTATCAGATGCCCATTTCTGTACTAGGCACGTCAGTATTATGTACATGGAATTTAAGACCTGAATTGGACCCTCAACAGGAGAAGGATGAGGAGAGTTCGTGTTTTCTTTTCCAGTAAATGTAAAGTTTAAAGCTATATTTAATGTTGACAGCATATAATGCCCACGTTATATTGTGCCTGCTTCAGTATTATTTTTCAGTGCTATTTCTGCTAGAATGGAGCTGGCAGAATGAATCCTAAGGGTAGATGTATACAGGAGTTCCAGTGTAATTGTGATCCTTCTTTGATCCCATGGAAAAGACCGTTCATAAGTTTTCCCCTCCCTTGTGATTTGGAATGTGGAAAGAAACAGGGAAGTGTTGCATTTATGCAAACGTCTTGAAGTACAGATTCTTCGCATTCATTGCAAGGAATTTATGAGATAATGTAGTTTTCAACCTTTCCTGATATCTCAAGTCACATGGTTGAACATGTTAGCCACTAATCACAGTGGTTATTCAAATTTAAATCTAGGGGCGCCTGGGTGGCGCAGTCGGTCAAGCGTCCGACTTCAGCCAGGTCACGATCTCACGGTCCGTGAATTCGAGCCCTGCGTCGGGCTCTGGGCTGATGGCTCAGAGCCTGGAGCCTGTTTCCGATTCTGTGTCTCCCTCTCTCTCTGCCCCTCGCCCGTTCATGCTCTGTCTCTCTCTGTCCCAAAAATAAATAAACGTTGAAAAATAAAAAAATTAAAATAAATAAATAAATTTAAATCTAATTTAAATAAAACTAAAAATTCAGCTCCCTAGTCACACCAGCCACGTGTGACAGGCTCAGTAGCCACATGTGACTCTACTGGACAGTGCAGATACAGAACATTTCCATCACTGCAGAAAGTTCTTTTGGAAAGAAGAGAGTTTGCTCTATGTCTTGGGGTCCAAATCTCCTTTCCAAGATCCATGCTAGCTGATCTCTCTCATTGAGAGTATCAGGGATTCCTCAGATGGGCAATTATCAAATGCCTCCTAGCTAGCTTACTAGCTCCTCTAGTAAGAGGACACTAACCACAGCTTGGGTGATGGGGTGATGTTTGAGCAGCAACAAGTAGAAGTCATCTTGAAGTTCAAACCCTTGTTTGACAGAGACCGAAAGATGGAATTTGACCTTGTCACAACAGGTTCAGAGTACAGACTATAATCCTGGCTTTCCTCGTTCTAAGTCCCAGTTCCTTCGGGGAAAATGGAACCTTTTCTTCAGAAACCATCAAAACACAGAGTCTGATTCCATTTCCCTTCCCTGGACAGCGGGAGCTACTGATCTCAAACCCTACTATTCTGAGGGAAGATAACCTGAGTGACTCCACGGTGGTGCCCTTCTAAGGGGATCCAAACGCTCCACTAATGTTCTAGAGGCCCAGCCTCATGGATTCCAGGGACATTGGCCTTTTTTTGCACAAGAGAAGAAAATTTAATTTCTTGCAAAGCATCTTTTCCAGAAAGTCCCTCTGTTGGGGTTTACATGAGCCAGCAGTCCATAACTTCTCCACAGTATGACTTTTCTGAAGCATACACTGCCTCTCTGGAAAGGAGACTCAACTTGTGTGTTCCCACAGTGACAGATCTGTGGCGTCTCCTGGCAGACTCTGGAGTGCCCGGGGCAGATGCAAGGCTCTTTGAACTGGAGTGCTGCAGATAGAAGGGCAAAAAAGAATTTTGACCTTGTCTCTTACATGTTATCTTTTAAAGTGTTAGACTTTTATGCGATTAATTATTATTTCTGGCAACTCAATATGAATGGAGGCAAAAAAAAAAAAAAAAAAAAGAAAAAAAAAAGCACAAACTTGATCATGAAACATACTGCATAGCCTGAAAGGGCTTCCTGGTGAGGTTTTTTGAACTGTACTTGTCAATAACATCCTTTGAAAATAGACTAAATTAGCATTTTTGCACTTGTAAACCCTCCTGGTATGTAGGGTTTGCATAAATTCTCTCTTATTTAAAACACGTTTTGCAGAATAAAAGAAAAAAATTTCTCCATTCCTCTCTTTCTATCTCCCCGTAATGGAACAAGGGATTTTGTTTACTACAGTCAACTTTGAAATTCTGCTGATTAGTATCTGATATTTGCTGCTACTTGAAAAGATCAGATTTGCCTAGGAACCTCTAAGAGGCTGCTGGTTCATTTTACACATTAAACATCAGTTTCTATAGGAGGTCTTCATTGGTCACTCAGTCTAAGGAATGACCAATGCTATTCCATCATCCGGTTTCTTTTTTGGGGTTGACTGAGGTGTAACTCACAAACAGTAAACTTTTAGGTGTACATTTCTCTGAATTTTGACAAACTTACACACCACCAGCACTACAGTCTAGATGTAGAACATTTCCATCACACCCAGATACTCTCCTGTATCTGTGTGGTCTACCCCCTTCCTTCCTCCACCCTCAGCTCCTGGAAATGACTGATCTTTTCCAAAATATCATATAAATGACATTATACAGTGTATAGTTGTTTAAGTCTGGCTTCTTGCAACTCATGTTGTTGCATGTATCAGTAGCTCATCCCTTTTTTTTTTAAGTTTATTTATTTTGAGAGAGAGAGAGAGCAGGAGACAGAGAGAGAGAGAGAGAGAGAGAATCCCAAGTAGGCTCTGTGATGTCAGTGTGGAGGCTGACATGGGCTTGAACCCATGAACTGTGAGATCATGACCTAAGCTGAAACCAAGAGTCAGACACTCAACAGACTGGGCCACCCAGGCACCCCCATTCCTTTTTATTGCTGAGGTAGTATTAAACTGCATGGATATACCACAGTTTGTTTATCCCTTCTTCAGTCAATGGGCATTAGGATTGTTTTCAGTTTTGGGTGATTATGAATTGAGGTATGTCTTCATTTCTCTTAGGTAAATATCATCCAGTATTATTTTCTTGAGAATTATTTTGTTCATTTATTTGCTTACTTGTTTATTGTCTATCTTCTACCACTAGAAATATAACCCCCCACACAAAATGGGAGGCTATCTCATTCACTGGCATATTCTCTGATACTAAAACAGTCCCTAACCTGTAGTAGATGCTTGATAAGTGTTTGTTGAATACCTGAGTGGATGGAAAATGAAGGAAGGAATAAAGAAATGAATGAATTCTGGTAGGTCTTACTCAGAGAACCAGAAATGCTGGATTATGGTTTGTGAATCATGTTCATTCCCTTTGATGGTTAACAAATGACTGCAGTAGAATAGTTATTCTAACTCTAGATGACAAGACCTTATCCAGGTTTTATGGGAACTGTTTGGAGGATGGTTTTTAAGAAAAAACAAGTAAAATTATGAACAAAAAGTTAAGTAGAGCAGTGAATGTTTGAAAATATTTAGAAACATGTTAGATTTGGAAATCACAGTGTTACAAATTTAAATAAGTTGATAAACTCAACAAACATCACAAAATCCAGAAAACATATCTATTAATTAACTGCCTGATACATGTCCATCACACTTCTTTTCTCAGATATTTTGACTTCATCCTCATTTGTCTCCTTTTAAAATCACAATGGTTTGGTGATATTCTTTCCTTTTTTTTTTTTTTTTAAGTCTGTTTATCTATTTTGAGAGAGAGAGAGCATGCACACATGAGCAGGGAAATGGCAGAGAGAGAGGGAGAGAATCCCAAGCAGGCCCCATGTTGTCAGCACAGAGCTCCACCTGGGGCTCAATCCCACGAACCGTGAGATCATCACCTGAGCTGAAACCAACGAGTTGGACACTTAACTGACTGATCCACCCAGGCGCCCCAGTGATAATCTTTTCTATAGAGAAATTAGAAAGACAAGTCAGACTTGTCACATGGTTGATTAAAATTGACTTTTTAAAAAAAATTTTTTGTAATGTTTTTATTTTATTTTTGAGAGAGAGAGCACTAGCTGTGTAAGGGCAGAGAGAGAGGGAGACACAGAATCCAAAGCAGGCTCCAGGCTCTGAGCTGTCAGCACAGAGCCCGACGCGGGGCTCAAGCTCACGAACTGCGAGATCATGACCTGAGCCGAAGTTGTCCACTCAACTGACTGAGCCACCCAGGCGCCCTGTAAAATTGACTTACTATTAATGAGAGGTTAGAAAAGTTTCTGGGTGCCTCGGTGGCTCAGTCAGTTGAGCATCTGACTCTTGATTTTGGTTCAGGTCATGATTTCATGGTTTGTGGGTTTAAGCCCCACAGTGGGCTCTGCGCTGACCCTGCGGAGCCTGCTCGGGATTCTTGCTCTCCTTCTCTCTCTGCCCCTCTCCCCTTTTCTCAAAATAAATAAGCAAACATTAAAAAAAGATAAAAGTTTATTTCAGCTCCATAACTCATTACTGGTTATGTCATGTATGTTTAGATTATTATAAAATGTTTAAAACTATTTGAGAAAGCCAGTATCAAATTTCTTTCCTATATGGGCCATACAATTTCACAGTATTTAAAGTTTTGTGCCTTGAGTAATCTTATAATACTCATTTAATTGATGATCCCCATTAACCTATTTGCCATGGATGCCTTTGTATTATGTTTTAAATTTTCTTCATCCATGTTGGTATTTTGTGGGTATGCATAACATGTGTGACTTTAAACAAATGTCTTTGCTCTTTGTAATTTGGCTACAGGTTTCTGTTCTATGAACACAGACACTCTGATAAATTTGACTTTGCTGATGTATCAGGATTTAAATCTACCTTGTTATTTGTTTTTTATTGGTCTCACCTGTTTCATTATCCTTTTTCCCTTCTTGCCTTCTTTTAAATTAATGAAATATTTTAATTATTCTACCCCTCCCCATAAGTTGAATTATATAAACTCTTCTTAGCATTCTTTTAGGAGCTACCCTACAGTTTACAACATGTATCCTTGACTTATTCGAATTTGCTATAAATTAGTACTTTCCCACTTCCTGGAGAATTCAGGGATTGCAACCCAGGGACACTTTATTTTAATTCCCTCCTGCCTTTTTGGGGGGGGGAGGGGAGGGACTATTTCTATTTTATATTTTAATTCTCTTTGTATTTTAAAACCCACAACTCATTATGTTTACTGTTTTACATACTTTTTGTTAGTTTTTTTACATTTACTTACATATTTATCTTTAAATTTAAATTTATTCCTATATTTACCTTTTCTGTTGCTATTTCTTCCTGCATCTCTGTGACTTCATCTGAGATCATTTTACTTCGGTCCAAAGAATGCCTTTCAATGTTTCACTCAGTGTTAAGTCTAATGGGGATACATTTTCTACTTTTGTGTGTGAAAATGCCTTTATTTGATGTAATCTGGGGAGGATATTTTCACCGGGCATAGAATTCTAAGCTGGCAGTTCTCTTTCACACTTTGAAGTTGCCATTTATTGTATTCTGATTTCTACTGTGATGACAGATGTCAGTTTTGTTGTTGCTTTTCAAAATTATTGATTTTTCTTTGATTTTAAGATTTTTTCCCGTATCTTTGGTTTTCAGCAGCATTGCTGTGATGCACTTAAGTGGTTTTCTTTGTATTTTTCCTGCTTGAGATTCATAGCTTTACTTAAATCTGTGGCTTGAAGTTTTAGCCAGTTTTGTAAAGTTCTCAACCATTACAACTTCAAATATTGCTTCTGTCTCATTCTCTTTTTCCTCTCCTTTTTTATGCTGTCTTCATATAAATAGGATACTGTAGGTTAACTTCAAGCTTTTCAAGTTTTCTTCCTCCTTTGGTTGTTTTTGCTTTTATTGAGGCAGAAAATTTCATACTAGGGTCAGGCCTCAGTTACTGGGAACTATTTTAATCACATTTTCGTTTCACCGTCTCACCATGTCCCATAAATTTCCTTCTCCTTTTTCCTTATTTTCCAGCCTTTTTTCTCACTGTACTTCAGTCTGGCCATTTTCAGCTCACAAATCCTCTCTTCAGCTGTGTCTAGTCTGCTTCTGAAGCTCCCATTTAATTATTAACTTCAGTTTGGGTATATTGCAATTCTAGAATTTCCATTTTAATTTCTTGAATTAGTCCCAGTATATTTTGAAATCCCTCTCTGGTAACTCTAGAAGCCTGTTTCTATTATTGATTTTCTTCTCCTGTGTTTTGGCCATCTTGTTTTGCCTCCTGGTATATGAGGCAATTTTGTTTGACTACCTGATTTTGTATATAATGAATTGTAAATAATTTGAGGCTCTGGATGTTATTATCATCCAGAAAAGATTAGCTCTTGCTTCTTGCAGGCAGTTAGGTGGCAGTATACCTGACCCAACTGGGGACCATGCAGATTGGAGGCAGAGCTTTGGTCTTTGTGAGAATTGGTTCATCCCTCCTCCTGGGGTCTACCCCTTTGGGAATCTGAACTGAAAGCCTGGGGTGTTTACCTGGCCTCCTCTCCTTGGTGGCCCTTGTACTCCATTTATTGACCTCCTTCCTTCTAAAACTGCTGGAAGCTCCACTCAGCTTTATGTCTCTGCTGCTGATTGAAACTTAACAAATGCTTTAAGGGGAAAATGATGCTGAACAATAGCTTCATTCCTTTACCCTCCTCTCCAGGATTTTGGCCCCTTGAATCCTTACTGCCTTGGTATTTCTCTGATGTTTTCAAAGAGATTTTCTAACTTTTATGTTAGGAGAGTTGCTCAGCAACAAGCTAGTCTGCTGTTATCAGAGGTGGAAAATCCCATACCACCTCTCTTAAAGACCTGGTCTGCTGCCCTCAAAACTCTCCATATCCCAGTTCCTCTAAAGAAGAGTACAGAACTCCCTAGCCAGACCTGTAGGATCAGCATTCGTAGCCTCAAATTAACTCAGCAATTTAGATTCAGAGAAGTGAGCTCTGGCTAACTTCAAAGTGAGTAAGTGAGGAGTCTCAGCTGAGGCCTGCAGCAGTGGGCCCTGCCAAATATTGTAGGGACATCAAAGCCTCTGGGATCTTTCAACCAAGCCAGGACTCTTAGCCCCAATATGCGGGAGCTAGAGCCAACATTTAGTTATGCAGTGATTGAGAACAGCTAAAATTTCGTGGGAAGGCAAGAGCCAAAATGTTCCTAGGTACATTTCTTTAAACTTCACTTCTTTATTACTTTTTCTTTTTCTTTCTTTTTTTCTTTTCTTCTTCTTCTTTTTTTTTTTTTTTCTTTTTTGGTATTGTACGCAGACCAATTGGCCAGTGGTAATAGGAAAGAGGTAGGGAGAAAATGCGAAGTGCAGCACATAAAGACATTTATTTCCAGTGTGAGAAGAACTTATTGTGACAATAATAATATGTCCATGTGACTCACTTATTTCTTTATGTTGTGTACATATAAATAGAGTAACTACAGGTTAACTTCAAGCTTTTCACGATTTCTTTTTTTCCCATTGGTGGTGTTCTTTGTTTGTTTTGTGTTGTTTTGTTTGATTATCAGGCAGTTTCATACCAGGGTCAGGCCTCTGTTATGAGAAATACGTTAAACACACAAAAAACAATACAAAATTGATGTAAAAACAAAATTACGGTTGTTTCTCCATGACAGCATATGGGAAATGCTTATTTCTTTCGAAAGAAATGGCAATCAAAACAGATTTTTAAGAATTTCATTATTTTCTTTTCCCTTTCCATGTTAAATGATTGGCAACACCACAGGAGAACAGAAAAATCAGAATTTGGCATCTTTTCTTTCCTAGCTTGTCAGCAGAGGTGAAATTAAAGGTTAAAATGATGGTTTGAGGAAAACATGTCATATGGGATGAAGAGAAGTGTAGTAAACATTTAGTTTTAAGCATCCTTTACTGGTGCTTTAAAAAGACCTGAGACTCTGAAGTGCTATCGTCAAGTATAACTAACTTGGGGATCCAGAGACCCAGGTTCTAGTCTTGGTTCTCAGCTAACCAACCATGGGACCTCTGTGGGCACTAGTTTCCTCTTCCATATGTGAAGGAAATGGGACTTGATGACTCCTAAGTTTTCTATTCCATAATTATATAGAAAACAGCTTCGTCCTTAAACATGTACTCATATGTCTGACCATGATAAAAGCACTTCATAGACTGACCCAGCATCGTCTATTCTGAGAGTGCCTCACAAAGGGGAATGTAATAGGTAAATATCATTCTATTGTTCTTTGAGGGCTTTACCTGAGTATAGCCTGCTTCCCCAACCAGAATTTTAAATCCTTAATGGTCACGGACTTTTATATCCATAGTGTCAGGCAGAGCCTGAGATACTAAATTTGTACTTACCTTGCTGATAAGGTCACTAAGCATCCTAAACAATGAGTGTTTGATACTGGAAAACCAACAGCAAAGGTCAGTGGCCTATTGTCTTCATTATCACAAATTAATAAGCCTAACAGGCAGAGTGCCATGCGAAATGGAAGACAGGCTCTCTCCTCCATTTAAAGAAGGAACCAACAATTTTGGTATGAACAGGCAAGAGAACAACAGAATGCTAGCCATGTTCACACATTCAGTGCACATAGGCCAGGTGCCAGTAAACATTTTTTTTTTTGTCAAGGGCCAGATAATATTTTCAGCTTTGTGGGCCATAAGGTCTCTGTTGGAACCACTCAACCGGCCATTATAGCATGAAAGCAGCCATAGGTATTATGTAAGTAAATGGGCATAGCTGTGTTCCAGTAAAAACCTATTTATTGACACTGAAATTTGAATTTCATGTACTTTTCACATGTCACAAAATGTGATTCTTCTTTCTTTTTCAAGTGTATTTATTTATTTTGAGAGAGAGAGAGACAGAGAGAGAGCAGGTGGTGGAGGGGCAGAGAGAGAGGGGCAGAGACAATCTCAAGCAGGCTCCGCACAGGTAGCACAGATGTGGGGCTCAAAATCACCAACTGTGAGATCCTGACCTGAGCTGAAACCAAGAGTGGGATGCTCAACCAACTGAGCTACTCACTCACTCCTGATTTTTCTTTTGATTTTTTCCCCAACCGTTTAAAATATAAAAACTAGGGCGCCTGGGTGGCTCAGTCAGTTAAGTGTCCAAATCTTGGTTTCGGCTCGGGTCAGGATCTCACAGTTCGTGAGATCAAGCCCTGCATTGGGCTCCGCACTGACAGGGCAAAGCCCGCTTGGGGTTCTCTTTCTCTCTCTCTCTCTCTCTCTCCCCCCCACCCCCCGCTCCTCCCCTGCTCACGTGCTCTATCAAAATAAATAAACTTTATAAATAAAATGTAAAAAGTATGCTTAGCTCATGGACCGTATGAAAACAAGCAAGCAGAGGGACAGATGTGGGCAGTAGATCCTTAGTTTGATGTCCCTGACGTAGAAGTGTGTGGGTGTTTGCTGAGGCAGTCACTCAGCAGTGGGTGTTTACTATTTTTTTTTACTTGAGTAGAGTTGGCACACAATGTTACCTTAGTTTCAGGTGTACAGCTTACTGATTTGACAAGTTTAAACATTATGCTGTGTTCACCACAAGTACAGCTACCCTCTGTCCCATTACGTCACTATTACAATATCAAAGCAGGACCTAGGGGAATCCATGACCCCTGTCCAGTCAGCCAGGACAGATTTCCAAGGGGATTTAATCAAGACAATATAATAAGAATCAGACAGCTGTGTGGTGCTTTAAAGTATGAGGCATTGTCATATCATGCACATTTGCTTTCAGATCAAAAATTGATCAAGATATGTGGTCAAACCAACCACATATCTTTAAGATATGTGTCTTTTCCAGTGTGCCCTGGGTCCTCTGTGATACTAACAGTTGTGTAAATGAAGAAAATGAGAGAGTTTAAAATCAAGGCTGAGCTGGATTCCAGCTCACATGGATAGTGGGCATGGGGGCAGAGGCTTCCCGCTGCTCACGGGGGAGTAAAGATGTGACCAGGCTCTGCTCTTCTCCCTACCTCCTCCGAATGTTTCACCGTCGCGCCTGGTGCTGCCTCCTCTAAGGTCTTTTCATGTAAGCAAGTGACTTCATGTTAAGCAAGTCCCTTTAAAAGTATTCAAAAGGGGAATTGTGCTCAGGGAGAATCATCTCCTCAGTACCTCCAGCAACTCTTCTGGGCTTGAAATGGTTAGAGAAATAGGAAGTGTTTGGGCCATAAGAGATCTCTTGGGAAAAGGCTGTTAGCACTTTTCTACTAAAATGTTTAACTGAAAAAAGTCATTCAAATGAACTGTCTAGACCACCTTCCTTGATGATATCTTTGCTGACTCAAAGCAAACTTTTTCAGTTGATTCTTAAGATGCCCCCAAAGTTGCATGGTGACAAACTTACAAATTTTTCTTCCCTCCTTCCGTCCCTCCCCCCTCCTTTTGCCTTCCTTCCTTCTGCTTGTTGTGGAAAAATATACATAAAATTTACTACTTTGATCATTTTGAAGTGTACAGTTCTGTGACATTAAGTACATTCACATGGTAGTGTGACCTTCACCACCATCCATCCCCAGAATTTGTTTCATCTTCCCAATCTGGAACTCCCTACCTATTAAACAGCAACTGTCCTCCCTCCCTCCCTTCCTTCTTTCTTTCATTGTATTTTTTTCTCTTTCTTTTAATTTTTGAAGGTCACATTTAGTGGAGCACTAGTCATAGTGAAGACAAATTCAAAAGCATTGAATTTGAAAAGATGTCTGAGGGGCACCTGGGTGGCTCAGTCAGTAAGCTTCTGACTTCAGCTCCGGTCATGATCTCACGGTTTGTGAGTTCGAGCCCTGCATTGGACTCTGCACTGACAGCTCAGAGCCTGGAGTCTGCTTTGGATTCTGTGTCTCCCTCTCTCTCTGCCCTTCCCCCACTCACACTCTGTCTCTCTCTCAAAATAAAATAAACATTGGGGCGCCTGGGTGGCGCAGTCGGTTAAGCGTCCGACTTCAGCCAGGTCACGATCTCGCAGTCCGTGAGTTCGAGCCCCGCGTCAGGCTCTGGGCTGATGGCCCAGAGCCTGGAGCCTGTTTCCGATTCTGTGTCTCCCTCTCTCTCTGCCCCTCCCCCGTTCATGCTCTGTCTCTCTCTGTCCCAAAAATAAATAAACGTTGAAAAAAAAATTAAAAAAAAAAAATAAAATAAACATTAAAAAAAATTTTTGGAAAGATGTCTGAGTTTGAGCCCTGGCTCTTCTAATTGTCAACTGTGTGACTTTGGGCAAATCACTCTATAGGTCTCAGTTTTCTGATCTGTAAAATGGGGATAAGGGTATTTACTTTTAAGATATCATATGGGACTATTGTAACTTTTGAAATGGTGAAATGAAATAATGTGTTGGCTTCTTTTTGAAATGTTAGAATTCCTAGTCAAAAGAGTGAATGTAATTAGCATGACTGTTATTTAAAGTTCATAAGGTTGCTGAGAGGATGTTGTTGAAATCTCAACCAGTTGATAATCAGTGGACAGTCCTTTCTTTTCATGAAATGCAGTAGCCTTTCATTTTGATAGTGCTTCTGGTTTTCAAAGTGCTTTTGAAACACCTCATTTAGCCCCTCCTTACAGCGAGCAAGGTTGATATCATTAGTTCCATTTCACAGATGAAGTAAACAGAGATCTGAAAATCTCATAGTTTAAGATCTGGACTCAGGACCTCTGTTCAAACCCTGGCTCTGTCACTTGGTAGCTGTGTCGCCTCAGGTGACTTCACTTTTTGTGCCTCAGTTTCTCCACCTGTAAGTAGAGGATGACAGCAGTAGTACCTACTTCCTTACACTGATATAAGAGATTCAGAAAGTTAATCCGCGATAAGTGTTCAGAGCTATACCCCGAACATAGTGCTGTATAAGTTTTTCTTAAATAAAAATAAATAACATTAAAGAAAAGGAAACTGAGACAGAACGCTATGCAAAAATAGCTAATTATCAAAGTGGATGTAGAATGCAGGGCTCCCAGTCTCCATCCCGTCCCTCTCTCTCTCTGTGGTGGGCTCCTTCACCACACGGGTATAACTCTCTAACACTGCCAGGATCAACCTTCTGGGCCAGGGCACCCAATAAGCTACAAAGCTGAGTCAACATTTCACCATGTACAAAGCCTCTCACAAAAGGTTATTTAAATATAGTGCTGTTAAATTTTTATAATTAGACACAATGACTCATGTGCCATGATGGTATTTTTGAGCTTTAATAATTCTTATTTAAAAAAAAAAGAGGGGTGCCTGGGTGGCTCGGTTGGTTAAGTGTCTGACTCTTCATTTCGGCTCAGATCATGATCTCATAGTTCCTGAATCTGAGCCCCACATCAGGCTCTGTGCTGACAGCACAGAGCCTGCTTGGGATCTTCTCTTCCTCTCTCTGTTCCTCCCCCACTTGTGCTCTCTCTCTCTCTCTTTCTCAAAATAAATAAACTTAATACAAAATTTTTTTCATTAAAAATTTTTTTTTAATTTTTTAAATTCTATTTTTATCTCCAGTAATTTGAAGTATATTTAAAAACTAATAATGTCCCTGATATTTCATTTTTTGTATATGTGCTTGAGAAACTGACAGGACCGGGAGAAGAATTTACATATCGGTCACTATTGGCGGCATACCCATATCCCTTGCACTCCCTGGAGGTCACTTACACAGCTGGGTTGGGTGTTTCTCTCTGAGTGAGAGTGATATCTGGCCATGGGAAGGTTTGGGGCAGGGGGAGCACTCCAGAGTTAACACTAGAAGACCATCCTCAACCAGAGAGGGATGGGAATCAATGGGAAACACCTCAGCTTCCTCACCCCTTGGTGGCACAGTTCTGGAATGTGCTCACCAGTCTCTCAAGGGGTCCCCATCAGGCCTGTGCTCCAGTTGCCCGGAGTGGTACTCGTTATTGGCTTCCATTCCCTCCCTGTCCCACTTCCCTATTCCCTCCCTGTGCTTCCTGGGATCCCCTCCCAAACAAACTACTTGCGCCTAAATCCCCGTCTCAGGGTCTGTTTGGGGGTGAATGACAATTTAGGAAGACAATTTATTACCCCGAGTCTACTTTACCTTCTACCCTAGAGCATGGGTGATTTTTCTCTGGCTTTGTGATTTTTCCCCACTCTCTGCTCTCTTTTGTGTTACTCAGTAGAGTAAATGCAGGTTATGTCTAACTACAGCTTGCAAGTGAGATTTATAAACATTCTTCAAACTTTTTGGCTCATAAATTGCTGAAAAAGTCTAACAAGTTAGAAATATATGTTCTTCCATCCATAACATTTTTGAGGAATGGCCTCCGAACAACTTGTGCCAGGATGTTTGCACACCTACTGAAATCTAACTGGGTTACTGCTCCTTGGTCAGTTTAAACATATCCACTGGCAACTGTAATATTTCATCCTGCTTTCACCCCTTCTGACGGATTCCCTTACAGGATTAGCCCTGAGCTTCGGAATTGGTCATCCTGCTGAAACCCGCTTTGGGCCCAAGGGTCAATAGTTGCCCAACTGCTTCTGCCAGAGAAGTCCAATAATTGTCTGCTTCTCTCTTTCATTTTATACTCCAGCTTCTCCATCCGCCATATGCCAACAGTACCTGCCCTTCCGAACCTTTCCACGACAGCGCCTCTTCCCCAGCCTAGTGCCAGCCTCTGGATTGTAGAGCTTCCCTGACGCCGTTTTCAGCTTGGTTCCAAAGTCTCATTCGGATGGCCTCTTTAGGCCCTGAGGTCTCTGAGTTTATGAGAGAGCTCGGACCTCACTCTAGGCGCAGGCCACAGGGAATGTCAGGGTGTGTATACAGCAGTGAAAGAGTCCCGAGATTCAGTGTAACAGACTCAAGGAAGAAAGGACTTTTGTGCCTGTCTGGAAACACGGTGCTTTCACCATGGACGGAGTAGGTAGGGAACAGACATTCTAATCATTTCTTTGCTTTTCTCCCTTAATTTCAATGCCAGCAAAAAGGAGAAGAATTTGCTACCCCAAAATGTGCCTCTTTGGCATGAGGATTATTTTAGGCAGATTATTTAAGAAACAGCAGGCACAGGACAAGCTCTGAAAACCCTAATCAAAGTTATCCTTTTGGTAAGAGACATTTCCATTTATAAGGGAAATCTCCATCTGTAAGGGTGTCTCTGTCTTTGTACCAGGGAGAGGATGACTCTAAATCTCTAGGAGCTCCTATCTCCTATGGAGAAGGCCAAGATTTAGATCTGCATGACAATCTTACTCTTGTTTACTATACTTTTCCTGGTTAACCTCCCATACCTGTCCCCCCATCTTCCTTTGCCTTTAACTGGAAATGGTATTTAAGATGGAGGCTTGGGTCATTTGGGGGAGTTACTCCATTTTCCTGGGCCTCTCCTATGGGTATAGGAAGTATATAGGATATTAAACTTCTATTTGTTTTTCTCCTATTAAATTGTCTTTTGTTATGGGGGAGTGGGTGGGTCTCGGCCAAGAACCTAGAACAGCAGGGAGAAAATTATTTTTCCTCCTCTACACCAGAAAGCCCAGGCTGCCTGGTCAACCACAGGATCATCATGATAGGAAGAAGCCTGCGTGGGCTCAAATCTTGTCTCCAATGCTTGGCACTAATGGCCTTGGAACAGTTACTTTGCCTCAGTTTCTTCATCTGTAAAAGAACAATAATATTAGTACCTACTATAGAGAATTGTTATGAAGATAAAACAGTGATAATTTAAACAAAGCTCATAACATAGTTACCTGATCCATAGTAAGTCTCCCACAAGTTTTAGCTACTGTTGTTGTTAACAGAATCAATCTAATTGAAACCCAGGTACACAATACTCTTCCTCTTCAATCTGTTGCAAGAAAGAACTTCCCACATGGTAGTTGCAAAGTAAGCCTTTGAAGAAGTAAATAGAAGTGTGGCTGCCTGCAGCCCTTGCCCCTCCAGTGGCTCCTCCATCTGCTGGAGGAATAAACAAAACTTGTTTATTGGAATAAACAAAAGAGATCCTTCTTTCTACAATCAGAGGTCGGACTTTCCATGCGGGGAAAGTGATCGCATTGACGTCAAGCCAAACTACAGAGGGAATGACTGCTATGCACGCCCCTCCCCAAAGCAGGGTTTGCTCTCAGGGAGACCATATGTGCCTACAGGGAAAGAACACAATAGAGGGGGAATTGCAGTTCACAAACTTCAGGGCTTTACTCAGAGATGGACCTGTGTGGATCCACGATCTGTGTCTTGATCTGTCTCTGAAGAAAATGAGAAAAAGAAAAAGTATGACTACACTTTATAATATGGATCATGACCCTCTGCCTTCACCTGAGTTTAAAGCTCGCTTCCTCCCAGGGCAAGGAGAGAAGTCTCAGCTGCTGACTCTTAGAAAACTCCCTGAAACATTTGCTAAATTTTCCGGAAAGTATCTTATTGGATAACGGACCACAAAGTGGGGTTCATGCCCTCTAGGAGAGGTGCAACCTGATCTAACAGGTAAGGAGGAAAGCTTCAAAACTTATATTTATATTGATTTTTTATTTAAAAGAAAAGATGAACTAAATATTGGTAATATGTAGTGTCCAAACTGAGGCTCACTCTCTCCCCGAGTCCACATCAGAGGATCCCTTATCACGTGCAGCTCGGGTGGCAGGAGAACAGGTCCCACCATATAGAAGGCTCAACAATGGCACCCTATTCTTCCCTGCACTTTCAGGTTTCGGAGAGGTTTGGCAGATTGCTGTGTATTTTGTTTTGTTTTGTTTTTTTGTATGATCTAGTTTTAATTAAACTAACCTCCCCAAATGGACAAGTGACCTAAAAATATTCCTACAGAACAAAACAGAGCAAAACAAAACCCCACAGATTATAGATGATACTAAAATTGCAAGCCCAAGAGAACAATATGAATATAACAAAAAAGACAATTCCCTCATTCCTAGTATAGGCACTAATCAGACATGACACATTCAGTCACATTATAATTATAATAAAGTTTTTCTGATGACAAAAGGGCTTATAGTCAATAAAATATATAACACGTTGTTTTAAAATTGTTATGTTACTCTTTTATCTTTTTTAAAATTCTGTATTTTAGCATGTTTTCTCCCTTGTTTATGAACTTCTGCATAATACCCACCCACATTCAACAATTAGCATTCCCTAGACATTGTTCTTGCTCTCCAGTGTGAGACATACACATATTTGTTTGTTTTGTTTTATTTTGTTGAATTCTGGAAAGTAAGGTACAAATATCCTGACCTTTCACTCCTATTTCAGTGTGTTTCCTAAGAACACGGACACTCTTCTGCACAACCCCAATTCCATTATCACACCTACTGAAATTAACAATAATTCATTAATAGAATCTAATATGTAATCATATTTCCCACATTTTCCAAAAAAAATGTAATTTATTACCTTTTTAAAAAAAATCCAGGATCAAATTACGGTATATACATTGCATTGGGTTGTTATATTTTGTTTTTCTGGTGTCATTGAGATATAATTGACACATAACATTGTATAAGTTTAAGAGGCATAACATAATGATTTGCTGTATGTATATATTGTGAAAAGGATTACTTATTATACCTCTTTAATCTCCTTTGAGGTATAACAATAACTCTCCTATATTCTTCTAAAAAATGATGTGGACTGTTTTGATGACTCTAAGCCAGTTATCTTGTAGAATGTGCCAGAATTGGATTTGTCTGATTGTTTCTTCATATACAGATTCAGATTAAAAATTTGGAGCAAGACAACTGTATTGGCAATGTTGTGTTTATCCCATTGCATTATATCAGGAGGCACATGATCTCAGATGGTCCCATTATTGGTGATGCTAAATTAAATCAGGGCCAAATTATGAATTTCATGGGCCCTTGGTATTTTTACCTTTATAGGACCCTTTCTCCGCAAAAAAAAATATTAAGAATTCTATTTTATAATTATTTCAGCATAAAGATAAATATAATCCAAGATGCATTGTATTCATTTTTTTCTTCTGGTTTTTAAAAGAAATTAAAACACTTTTCTAAACTCCTACAAGTATCATGGGCCCTAGACCTTGTGCCTACTTGGACTATCAGAGAAGCTCACTCTGGATTTGACCACTTGGTTAAAGGGGTGACTTTTGGAGCTCCCCAACATAAAGGTACATTTTCCTCTTTGCGGGTAGATAGTAGTCTATAGGGAGACTCTTTGAGACTATGTGAACATCCTATTCCCCTAAAACCTCTTCCTCAGCAGTTTAATCACTTTTGCCAGAATCATTGAAGGTTGTGGTTATGATCTTCTTTTAAGGGATGAGAATATTGAAGTGCAAAGAGCCCATGATTTGTCCAAGACCGTAAATCTAGTTGGTAGAATCACCATTAGGAAGCCCTGCTCCCAAGTCCACATTAGAGCCCAGAGAAGACTGGAGTATATTAAGAAGGAGTGAAAAGAGCATTGGAGTTATTTGGCCTGGAGAGAAGAACAGGAAAGAATAACTATAATCTGTTACACACTTAAAGATAATGGCTGGATGGGCACCAAGGATCAGCAAGTTCTCCATTTGCAAAAATGCTCAAAGAGAGAGAAGATTCCATGACTCTGGATTATAGTCATTTTACAAGTCAGCTAATAATTGCCTCACATTTCTTCAGAAAAGTCCCTGGTGTTATTCTCAGGAGAAAATAGAACCAATGTTTAATACTCTTGTCAAATCTGATTAGGTATTAGGATTCTAATTTAAATGCTGCTGATGTGCCAATTACCTAGAGACCGTTTAATTACTTTAGTTTTCTCTTCACCTCAGTCCGCCACAGGTGGTGTGCATCAGGAGTTGAAAATAGTGTTGTTCAACAACTCCTACAGACCTCAATAGGTAATTACAAATGAAGGCTGAAATGCTGGGTCCCTAAAAATAAACAAAGTGCCCATATTTGAACAAAAGACATACTTTTCTGTGGGCAAAGGTTTCCAACCTGGATGTGGGAGCTGGCTACTTCTACTTGCCAAAAATCTCTTTGAGACATTACTCTCATTCCACAGAATGTTTTTGACCTTTCCAATGTTTGCATAGGAAAAATGGTGCACAGATGTTTTCAGGAGTGGGAAGCAATTGTCTTGAGGCCCATGGTATCAGGAGTGAATCTGTCAGTCTGTGGAAGAATGAATTTTACTAAGTATGTAAAAGTGAATCTACTCTCATTTTTGAGAAGTTGGAAATAAGAGACACACCTGCAAGACACATATTATTATCAATTAATTAGCAAGTATGCACTGAGCCTCTGCTTTGAAGTAAGTGGCATGCAGAACAAGGGACCTGGAACATTTTTAGTGACACGGAAGGAAGAGAAGAGAAAAAGATGTTCTAACCTCAGGACATTTATTAGAAAGTCAGATAGAAAAGACATACCCACGGAAAGCTAGCAAACAATTCAAGATGGTGCATAGCAAGCATTATGTGAAAGGAATCAATAATCCTGTCATGAAATTAGACAGGTTAGGAGAAAGAACAGGAATCATGGAAGCCTAGATTGGGCAGCAAAATCTTTATCAAGATGATACTTATCAACTGGAATTTGAAAGGACAGGATTCAGATGTATGGAGACTCTGGGATTGGGCAGAAAGAAAGGAGGAAGGCAGGAAAGCAGTGGAGACTTTAGGAACAGACCATGGACTAGTCTATCTCTTGGGTACAATTAAAGTTGACAGCTCATTCTCTCAGAGGGCAGCAAGTAGGGGGTGATGTATGCGAAACGATACTGGAAATAAATCTGATGATAACTTTATTTTTTTTTTAATTTTTGTTTATTCATCTTTGAAAGACAGAGAGCACAAGCAGGGGTGGGATGGAGAGAGAGGGGGACAAAGATTCTGAAACAGGCTCCAGGCTCTGAGCTGTCAGCACAGAGCCCGACGTGGGGCTCGAACTCACAAACTGCGAGATCATGACCTGAGCCTAAGTCGGACGCTCAACCGACTGAGCCACCCAGGCGCCCCTGATGATAACTTTAAATGTCCGTCATGTCTAACTGTTCTAGATAAGGCTCTTTTGTTGACAAAGAACAGAAGCCACTCAGACTAACTCAGGTGAAAAGGGAATGGGAGAATTGTAAGATTGTAACAGGAGACCTCTCGTACATTCCAAAGCAGTTCATGTGCCAGAAACCAAGGACCCTCTGTTTGACTTAGGGCCACATCATCTCAGCTTCTGCTTTTATGTCTGGCTCTTTCTTTCTCTTTCAGTCTACCTATGCTGCTCGTTCATCTTGCACACGGTTAAAATATGCCCAATCCCTTCCCTGGCATCAAAATCTTTTATTTCCAGCATCTGTTATTGACTACATGACTACATCCTCTCATTTTTTTCAGTTTAAATGCTCAAGAGAAAGAGAGGCTCTTTAGTAGCTGGACAGGCAGTTCACTGGCTGCTTTAGATTAAGTAGCCACCCCAGTTCAACCAGCCATCACTCCTAAACAAGAACCGCCCCCCCCCCCCCAGTGGTGTCTCCTGTCTAAACCAGAAGAAGAAATAGACTGATATGTTGCATGTTCTAGAAAACCATTAGACTTCCAGGGAACATTTGGTGTGTTCCAGACGCATTAGGGAAACCTCTGCTGTTTCTCTGCTTCTAAGAAGGATTTACCCAAAGCTTTCTTCTAAAAGAGCTGTGACACCCTGAAAGGAGTTGATCCTCAATTGAATGCTGATTCCACCACCTCTAACAGTGAACTTCGGTTTGTCCCCTGTAGAATGAGGATAATAGCACCTATCTGTTGTCTGGAATGTAAGTGAGATAATGTAGATGGTATTCTCTGCTTGGCACATAGCAAGAGCTTAGTAAATGGGATTTCTTTAATTACTGTGATAATTTATGAATATTCTAAAACCGAAAATTGTTTGCGGTGCATTTTTACTTATTTAAAAAAAAATTGTTTTTAGGTTTATTTATTTATTTTGAGAGAGACAGAGTGTGAATCAGAGAGGGGCAGAGAGAGAGGGAGACCGAGAATCCCAAGCAGGCTCCAGGCTCCGTGCTGCCCGCACAGAGCCCTACGCAGGGCTTGAACTCACAAAACCATGAGATCATGACCTGAGCTGAAACCAACTGAGCCACCCAGGCACCCCTTTACTTATTTTTCCCCCTGATAATGATTTATTTTTTCTACCTGGATACAAGAACTCTTTTTATAACCTTGAAGTTTATAAATTTGCCACAGTATATCTCAGTGTGGAGCTTTCTTTTTTTTTTTTTTTAATATAATTTATTGTCAAATTGGCTAACATACAGCATATGCAGTGTGCTCCTGGTTTTGGGGGTAGATTCCTGTGATTCATCGCTTACATACAACACCCAGTGCTCATTGCAACAAGTGCCCTTCTCAATGCCCATCACCCATTTTCCCCTCTCCCCCACCCCCCATTAGCCCTCAGTTTGTTCTATGTATTTAAGAGTCTCTTATGGTTTGCCTCCCTCCCTCTCTGTAACTATTTTTTCCCCTTCCCTTCCCCCATGGTCTTCTGTTAAGTCCCTTTACTTGTTTTTTAATTGTACAAGTGAAATATGAACGTATCTGAATATTTAAAAGCAATTCCTCGACATTATAGTATTTCACTGTAAATATACTCATGGTAAATATTTTAAGGCATGTTTTTAATAAATAGTCTTTTTAAAACCACAGAACTGCAATGCCATTATTGCACCCAGTATATTAAAAATAACTCCTTAATATCACCAGTACTAAATCTGAATGATTTTCTGATTTGATTTTCCTCAATAGTCTCAAAAATATCTTTTTATGGTTGTTTGGTTTGAATCAAAATCTAAAAGGAGTCTACACTTTGCACTGAATTGATATGTATGACACATCTCAGTAGGTCTATAACCATTTTCCCTCCTTTTTTAAAAACTTTTTTCTCCCTCCTTTTTTATGCCATATATTTGTTGAAAAAAAAATGGAGTCATTCCTACAGAATTTTCCAATTCAGGATTGGACTGTATCTTCATGGCATCATTTAG
This sequence comes from Lynx canadensis, assembly GCF_007474595.2. Lineage (NCBI taxonomy): Eukaryota > Metazoa > Chordata > Mammalia > Carnivora > Felidae > Lynx > Lynx canadensis. The sequence continues at coordinate 12,236,024 of NC_044321.2, forward strand.
CAGATTCTTTTATCTTCATATTTCCTGAAAACTGGTACATAGATCTAGAAGCTTATTTAGATTTAGATTCAAACTATTTTTCTGGCAAAACTATAAAAGTAATGCTTTTATACTATCTTTTATGTTTAAAAGTTATGAATTTGAAATAGCAGCTCAACAGTTCCCGTGGCATTTTGTACTTAGGAGTACAAGATTCTCAAGAGGGAAGGAGGTAAGCCATTCACTCTGTTTTCTGCCTCATGCAGGAGTGAATCAGCTTCACTTCACTTGGAGTAACTTAGATTACTACTTTATCTCTAATTGATTTATTAGAGATATCTTTGGCTAGAGATGTTCATGTACCTTTAAAGATATTAATTCCTTACCTACATACTAGGAATAAAAGTGTTTGAGATGAACAGTAACTAGAGAAAGTGCCAGAAGAAAACTGAACTTCCTTTGAAGTTTTTATGTTAGTGTGTTAATTGTTTACAATGAACTAATTTATGGATGGAAAAGCAAACCCAGGTACACTAAAGTGGGGCTATAGTATTGTTCTAGAATGCTGGGGATGTCCATTAAGTAAGAGCCCTCTCTTTTCTACCTGAGCTGGGAAGAGAGAGCTAGATAAAGAAATAGAGAATGATAAAAATAATTGCTTCTATGCCAGATAAAGCTGTTTGGAGATTGTGACTTAGGTCCACAGCAATAATGAACTTGCAAACACCTGATCTCCTATATTACATGTGCCATTCCCCTAGTCAGGGGCAATTAGACGACCATGGGCCTCTCTGAGCCCAGAGTACATGCCAGGTTCTTTTTCTCAAACTCACCTCTTAATAACTCACTCCCCTTTCCCTGGAGGGAGGCAGAAAGTGAATAAGGAATCGGGGTGCAGCAAAGAGTGGTAACCCAACGGGAGCTTAATCAACATGGAAGCAAGTGGAAATAAGTGTTTCCCCCATCACTGAAGTCTATCATATAATAGAGTATCAGTGGTAGAACCAGTTTTAACACAGCATTTTCAGCAATGAACACCCTCACATTTAGTTGGTCCCAATTCACATCAACTTCCACACTATAGCAGCTCATGTGCTAGGTGTTGTGTTGTATGGGGAGTTGTGGCAGATATTGAGTTGCTCTGCTCAGACCTCCCTTGAACAAAAGATTCACTACTCAGCTGCAGGGACAGTAGTTATCTGATGGCCTGTGGCTGTCAGTCCCTTCAGGGTCCACTTCAGCTTTCAAGCTATGGTCATGCTCTTCGTGGACAGTTCCCACCCAGTGACTATACCAGAGAGTAACTGAGGTCACACTCCTTTTGGGTGGCCCCAGCCCATGACTAGGCAAGGTGGTGATACAAGGGCCTGGCAATTTCTACCCAAGACAGGACTTCTCCACTGGACAATCTTTGGTACCATTAGGCTGGCATAGGGTGACCAGCTGTCACGGTTTGCTGGGACTGAGAGATTTCCTAGGATGTAGGATGTTCAATGCTAAAGCTGGGAAATTTCCAGACAAATTAGGATGGTTGGTCACTTTCACTGGTGTAGACCTTGTCAGGTCTGCGTTGGGGTCTGACAGCTACCCTCCATCTAATCTTGCTTCCTTCCCTTTTGCCTTTCACAGGTAAGACTCCCCACTAAACCTCTTATCCTTCTGGTTTCCTCTCAATGTCTGCTTCCCAGAGCATTCAGCCCAAGTCCGGGGCACATATAGCACAGAAACCAGGAGGAACCTAAATACTGCAAGAGGGCAGGGGAAAGATTAATTTGACACTTACAGGGATGCTTCTGGTATAACATTTTCAGTGGGCTATTTGTTCTGCACCCTTTGAAAAAGAGAAGAGGCATGTGTAAATACTCAATGACTTCAGGTTCCCTGAACTGCACTCGAATACTCAAAATGAAGGCTTTGCCGAAAAAGGACTCAAACTCCTTGTCCTCGTGTCCTTCTTTAAACATGCCTGCTATTAATTTCTGTGAGTTAAGAAAAATGAAAGGAGTTTCAGCTTTTCTGAGAAGTGTTCTTAAAATCAAGAGAGATTGTGGGTGAAGAAACAAGAACGCATCCTTCAGAGCCAGGACTAGGATAAGGAAAGCAATGTGCTCAGGGTATAACATTTAGGGAGGCACTCACTGTCATGGTAGTATGAGTTCAGAGTCAGCACTTGCATGAACCTGAGCGTGAGCGCTTCCTTAAATATTGCACCCAGTTGCCTGGCTTGCCCCATCCTTGGGGCATCCATAATAATATTAGCCAACTTACACAGAACATTCCATCTTTCCTGCCCCAGGTACAAAGCCATCGTCCGGCCGATGGATATCCAGGCCTCTCATGCTCTGATGAAGATCTGCCTCAAAGCTGCATTGATCTGGGTTATCTCCATGCTTCTGGCAATCCCGGAGGCTGTGTTTTCTGATCTACATCCCTTTCATGAGGAAAGCACCAACCAGACCTTCATTAGCTGTGCTCCGTACCCACATTCTAATGAGCTGCACCCCAAAATTCACTCCATGGCTTCCTTCCTGGTCTTCTACATCATCCCACTGTCGATTATCTCTGTCTACTACTACTTCATTGCTAAAAATCTGATCCAGAGCGCTTACAATCTGCCTGTGGAAGGGAATATACATGTCAAGAAGCAGGTAGGTGCTGAGGATTGATTCGTTTCCTCCTTAAGGATCTGATCCCTTTTGGGCTCCACTGACAAGCACACCTGATTCTGCAATTAGAGGAGGTGGGTGATCTGCGGCCAGATGGTAAATGGAAACTCCTAGCCACAGAAGCCCAGGTTTTCAGGTGTTTTTTATAATCTTGTTCTCTTATTAAAGACCTAAGCTAGGGAGGTATTGAGAATCTGGAAGACTTGAAGTATGGGTTTCCTCTTGAGGAATATCTGAAGAAGTGGTGTTGGTAACAAAATAAAGTGTTAAGGCCCATAGAGATGTGACTTCTTTAAATTCCAATCACATTGTTTGGATAGGAAGAGTGTCACCACATGGGGACAAAGCAGAGGGAGCGGGGGAAAAAGGAGCTGGTTGAAGAAAAAGAAGTCGTTGGACTAAGATAGGCTCACATTGATTTGGGTTCTTATCCAGACTTCATGACTTAACTCACTTACTTTCTCTGAGCCTCAGTTCCCTTACCCATGATACAGGGTGATAACCCACATATTGTAAGGCTGGAAGATTAAAAGACAGAGCATATATATGACCTAGAGTACCCAGAATGCAGAATGCCCTCCACATGTGTTAGATTCCCTTCCCTGTCCCCCATAATCCTACAGAATTCCAGATTTGATATTCAGATATGAATAGAAACCAGGGACTCTGGCTTTACCCTCTTTGTCAGTTCTTGCTTTCTAGTCCAAATGTAGATCTTGTGGCATTTATGATGCAAAAGCAGAAAGACTCCCCATCCATTTAAATGTACCGCTGACTCGGTGGCTTCACCCTTTAAAGTGTTGTTGTTGTTGTTGTTGTTGTTGTTGTTGTTGTTGTTTTGCCTCAATTATGAGGAGAGAGTGGCAGTTCTCAGTGAAACCGTCTCCATATTTGAAAGGCCTCTCAATAGTGAACATCCATTGTACCTCTGGTTCTTTAATGAGAGCGACGTTTCCCCCTGCAGTGGTACCAGAGGGTGTTGGGAGCAAACGATCCTCAGCCCACTTTGTCTAAGAGCCTCCCTATATTAGTATAGCCCAAAAATAAGTTGAGACTAAAAATAATAATAATAGGAAGTTATTTTGATTTGGCCAATGAGGAAGAACAAAGCTGGCTGCTCTTTTGAGCATCAGGGGGAATAAGAAATTATTAACTGTGGAGCCCAGAAAGACATGAAGTCATATGGCCGATAAACGGCACCAGAGCTCTCTGGAGGAAAAAGAGGTCACTTACTAGAATTTCATTGAGCAATCCATTCAAGCATGTAATCAACTTTGTTTAAAGATCTGTTCTCAGTGGCACGTTCTAACTATATTCTACCTCATGGATTTCTGCTTCCTGGCTTTTTCATGTCTGTGTTTCTGACCCCCCCCTCCCCACACACACCCTTTTTCCATCTGTTTCTGTTGCTTTTCTCCCATTTTATTGGATTCTCTCTTGTCCCCTTTCTCCCACTGAACCCTTTTTCTGTGGCTTTGTGAGCTCATCTATTCCCACAATTCTTTTTCCCTGTTTTTTTCTTTTCTCTGTCTGAATCTTTGTCGCTCTGCATCCATCCAACACTGTCCCTTGGTCCCTCTGGCTCTGTGCGTGACTCTCTCCTTAGATCGAATCCCGGAAGCGCCTCGCCAAGACAGTGCTGGTGTTTGTGGGCCTCTTTGCCTTCTGCTGGCTCCCCAATCACATCATCTACCTGTACCGCTCCTACCACTACTCGGAGGTGGACACCTCCATGCTCCACTTCATCACCAGCATCTGTGCCCGCCTCCTGGCCTTCACCAACTCCTGTGTGAACCCTTTTGCCCTCTACCTGCTGAGCAAGAGTTTCAGGAAACAATTCAACACCCAGCTCTTCTGTTGCCGCCCTGGCCTGTTGACCCGCTCTCACAGCACCGGCAGAAGTACCACCTGCATGACCTCCTTCAAGAGTACCAACCCCTCTGTGGCCACCTTCAGCCTCATCAACGGAAACATCTGTCATGAAGGGTATGTTTAGGCTGATCCTTGACCCTGTCCCCCTAGGGGCCCCTAGTTGTGCTTTATGGCTAGGAAAGAACCCTCACACCTGTTGTTGTCTCTGTACCCTCCAAAGACCCTTTGGAAGGCTCATGACTGGTATAGACAGGTTGCAGAGAGGCCCAAATGGATTGCTCTTACGTTTGAAAGGCCCGTCAAGATTTGTATTTTCCATTTCAACTTGTGAATGCTTCTTCTGATGTAGAGCAAACTTTCCGTATTTTAGAAAAGGGAACAAATAAGAAAGTATTATTTTAAGCATCAAGCCCTGATATACAGTTATGGCCAATTAAGTCACAGAAACTACATGAACAAATAGATTTATATAGCAGAAAAATTATACGTTAAATGTCCACTTTGTGAAAGACTTCACCTTGTCATTTCTTTAAGCAGAAACTAGTGCTTTAAAAATATGATTTGAGTGATTTTTCAGGAACCTTTATGATCACAAACCAAGGAACTGTTTTTTTACACTTGTAACCTGAAAGTCAGCCCTATGAAAAATTCCCATGTATGATGGACCATCCCCAAATTGATAACACTGGAAGCCAGTTTAGGACGAATCCCTGAGTGTTGATTATTTTTAAAAGATGTTACTGGGGACACAGGAGAAACACTCGACACATCATTTTAAGGCAAAAACACAGCCAGACACATAGACACGTATACAAAGATCCACATGAGGCTGTGGATTGGTATCTCGTGCTCTGAATTCTAACTCAATGGAGATTCTTTTTGCTGTTACCCCATTTCAATCATCCATGGTACACTCCTACCACAGAAGAGAAATCCTTTTGGGGGAAAACTGATCTTGCTCGCAATTCATCATTTATAAGTGCATAAAGTATAGTATTTATTTTTGGTATACAGGTTTTCAGCCAAACATATTTACTTAGATTTGGCTCTTTGCTCCAGTGAAGCAGTTAGTTCATATGAAAGAAAAAAAAAAAGATCACACCTGAGTGGAAAGAGAAACATGTTTACGTTTAACATATGCTTACCTAAAGTCTGTGAGAGGAAATGAATAAAATTTCAGTAATATATATTTCTGTTTGAATATGCATAAATAATTTGCAGGGGGCTTAGCATTAAGAATGGATTATAAAACAGCCACAGGTTCATTAACTTTCTATGTAAGAGGAGTATTTATGAAACAGCCCACGTGCAGAAAAGAACTGGACTGAAATATTTTTATTTTCCTGAGTAAAGAGACTTGACTATCCTACTTTAGAAGCCCTGAATCAAGTTTTTCTTGACTCCATGATAGGCCAATTCTGCTGGACTGCAAACACGTTAACCCACTTTCAGATAAGTCCAAATTCCGCAAATGTGCCATAATATGTATCGCTTACATCTGAAGACGATTTTCATTCCGGTTTTCTCTGTCCAAGCGAGAAAGAACCGTTGGCTCTCTTTCCCACATGGCACGTACTGAAAGATTTTCATCTCTTGTTACAAGGAAGTGCTCACCGTCTGCAGAGCTCGAGAAGTTAGGACCCAGACGGTTGTGAACATCTGTGTTTACAGTTGTATTAGCTGGAGTGAGACCTCTTCGCTTCCTTCCGTGAGCCGCATGCCCTTCTGTACTGTTCCTACCTGCTCTCCTGGGAGCCCATAATGACACTGGACAGTTTGAAGAGCAAGTGTAGCAGAAAGAATGAAGATTTTTAGCCGGTCATCCCAGCTTAGTCTCTAGCTATGTAAGCTTGGCTATCAACCCTTCTCTAGACTCATTTTCTCATCTGTAGAATGAGAGGACAGTGCTAAGATCCCTCTCTTGCTGAAATCCTCTGAGTCCTGTCATTGCTTCCAGTTTGGTTTCTAAAGCATTTGTACAGCCAGCCTGCTCACAGGTGCCCCACTTCTGTTACCTTTGCAACAACTCGTCTGGGGAAGTCCTTCAACCAACATCCTACACTCATGTTCATGTTAGTGGAATGGAAGGAGACTAGTCTATTGCTCTCAGGGGCTCCCTGGAATAACTCGTATGAATGGTGTCCCATTAGCTTGTTATGCTGTGGGATTAAAGCTGAAAAACACATAAGAAAACATATTGCTCAATCTCCTCATTATACGAAGGGTACTTTCCCTACTCACCTCTGACCTCCATGCACCTGTTATCTCCAACTACTGCTCCACAACTTTACCCTTGGGTTTCTTCAAAACTCTTGAGTATAAGTGACTTCGTACCTCGTTAGGGGCTACATTGTGTAGCATTCTGGGTAGTTGTGTGACTTGTTCAAGCATCTCTGAACTACCTGCCTTCAAAGACATTTTGGGAGTAGGACTCATCTTAATGTCTCCTTCAGGTAACATCATGGCATGGATTTCAGGAGACTGAAATCTAGGTCCAGCTGTGTGTCCTGAGGCAAATCCTGTCACCTCTTTGAGACTTCTAAACAGAAGGGCTGTAGAAGGCGTGTGCCAGCCAACGGCCCAGGACTGGTAAAACTGGGAATCAACAGATGGACGGACGCGAACCTGCTTATTGGGACGGACTTACCCGGGCCCTTCTCCGGGGAAGTCAACTTCTTCTTCCACCTCAAGACCCTAAAATTCCGGTGAGAGAGACCCAAGCCCCCATGTGGTATCACCTCTCTGCTAGGGCAGAGTGTGGCAGGGGCTGGAGCTAAGACATTTCACGCCTGGCTTCCAAAGATAATCACGTTTAGCGCTTATGTCTTTGGTGAGGGGGGAAAAAATCAATTTTTTCTGTGGAAAACCATCTGTGTTTATTCAATTGACAGACACTACCTTTCAATCTATCTTAAATTGAGCCTCCCTGAGGCAGGCAGCTCAACAGTGATAGATTAAGCAATAAACAAGGCAGCCTGCCCACCATCGGCCGCCGCTGGCAGGGAGGGCGCAGCTGCTGTTAGGAGTGATATTCCACAGCAAGATGGTCCTCCCTGCTTGGTGCAGGCGAGGCCCCTCCCTGTCGGTGATGATTCCCCATAAATGTGGATGGCTAAACCCCTTCTTCTGGCTGCCCTCACCCCCCCACTAACCCTGGCCTTCTGCCTCATTAACAAGCCCTCTTGTTTCCCTCTTTGCCACACAAACAATTTGGTTTCATCTTGAAGAATGGAGAAGTGGGGAAGGATGGTAAATACACAGTTTAGAGGCTGCTTCAGATGAACCCGAGCTCAGCTTGTTATGAAAAGGCTCACTGAACAGAAATAAATGAACTTGTCCAAAGGACACATGCACATTGAAGTTGTAAAGTCTTTGTTTATGCCAAAAGTAGCAGTTGGTTATTGGTTTCAGAGTCAATGCATGTACCAAATGTCTTCTGGTAAGAGAGATGAGCTTTGCTTGGGAACTACGAGTTGAATGACATCCTCAACCTGTGGACTAAAAGGTGGCTAAGTCACTTTCCTGAAAGCTAGATAGGAATGATCGCCCTGGAAACCTGACCACGTGAGAAGTGAGTGAATAGTACACACTTCTGTGGAGGTGAGATGCGAGAGAGGCCGACTTTCTGGACATTTCCGCCCTTCACATCCAGGCCCCGAAGCAGCTGTTGTTAGAGAGTGCCATTGCTAACCCTGGCTTGCTGGGAGGAATGGGGCACATTTTGCACATTTGTCTATGTTTGGCTGCGTTTTCATAAAACAGATGAACAGCTGGGGCGCCTGGGTGGCGCAGTCGGTTAAGCGTCCGACTTCAGCCAGGTCACGATCTCGCGGTCCGTGAGTTTGAGCCCCGCGTCAGGCTCTGGGCTGATGGCTCAGAGCCTGGAGCCTGTTTCCGATTCTGTGTCTCCTTCTCTCTCTGCCCCTCCCCCGTTCATGCTCTGTCTCGCTCTGTCCCAAAAATAAATAAAAAATGTTGAAAAAAAAATTAAAAAAAAAAAAAGTTAAAAAAAAAAAGACAGATGAACAGCTGAAAACAAGACATTATTCTATTCACTCTCCTGGGTCCAGGCTTTGTGTGAGCTATTCAAAGAAACCAAGCCCTAGTTTATCCTGTATTCCTCTCAGCACCCACCTTGACAAACCTCCGGCAGCCCTCCACCCCCAACACAAACACAACTTTAATATCCAGCAACCTCTTACCATAATTTTGGCCTTCAAAGACACCCTTCCTTTAGGTAGGGGCCAAGCGTGAACTCCAGCTCAGTATATCCAGAGCAATCAACAAATCACAGAGAACAGACTTTTCTTTTGTGAGACCACGTTAGAAATGCACTCAGTGGAATTTATCTAATTTTTTAAAAAGTTTAACAGCCCCTGGGTTCAAATATTATGTGTCCACGATTAATTCATATGGTTCAGTGAACTCTGATTTCATTTATACTCATGGACGTTCCCAGTTTACGGGATAGTCTGTGCCTGCAAAGTGAGTCTGTTTAACTTGGCCCAAAGCAGGGAATGATGCCATTGTTGGTTGCACCAGGGAGGCATATTAGCCAGAACAGCATTCCATGTCACACGGAAGTGGAAGCCTAAGATAAGAAGGGACGGGATCATGGGGAGCAAAACCACAAGTCATAGATCACACATTTGTGTGAAACCTTAGTGGAGTTCTATGACTCTAGAAGTGCTGGAAGGGGGCACCTGGGTTGCTCAGTTAAGCGTCCGACTTTTGATTTCAGCTCAGGTCATGATCTCATGGTTTGTGAGTTTGAACCCCGTGTTGGGCCCTGCACTGACGGTGTGGCACCTACTTGGGGTTCTGTCTCTCCCAATCTCTCTGCCCTTCCCCCTCAAAATAAATAAACTTAAAAAAATGTTATTAGAAGTGCTGGAAAGGAAGGTGCTCGATTTCACCAAGCAGCAATGATGTGCCAAATGCAGTGCTGCGCACATTTCTATTCTTCCTCACAAGCACCTTGACAAGTATTCGGATGATGAAGCTGAAGCTCAGGGAGATCACTTCACCATCCCGAGGTCACACGCCACAGTTGAATGGCAGAGTATTAATGTGGACCTGGATCCCTCTTAAGACAATCCTCCAGCAGCCCTCCACCCCCAACACAAACACAACTTTAATACCCAGCAATCTCTTACCATAACTTTGGCCTTCGAAGACACCCTTTCTTTAGGTAGGGGCCAAGCATGAATTCCAGCTCAATATATCCCATTCCACTGCTCAGCATTGCTTCCCAAATCCAGCCCCATGTGAGAAATTAAGTTCACAGTGACTGATAGATAATCCCATTCCCTACTCTAGCTTTTGTCCAAAGGCCTGAACCACTGATGAAGTCGAGGACTGTACACCAAGGGCATGGAAGATGTTTCGAAGCACCTAAGGACTCACTGCAGGCAGAGGCTGAAATGTAGCACAGAGTAGGTGGACAAGGAAGTCCCTTAGTTCACTTGCCCCCAGAGACACAATTCGGTGGCAAATGGAAGCCCTGGGAAGAATTTCCCACCTAGTTCTGTGACCGAGTGGAGAAAACCCTTGGCGAAGGGCCATATACAGAGGATCCAAGTGAGAACAGTCAATCCAGGCACCTTTCTGTGAAGTGGGATTCGTTGGAGAACAGGTATCAGGAAGGGGTGAAACCCTTCCCCCATCACCCCGCCTTCCCCCCTCCCCCAAAAAACCCAGTAAGACATGATAGCAGATGATTTCCCTGAGCCTGGAGACCCAGGCTACGTGAATAGCCTTTAACAGAAAAATGTCTCCTGGACTAAAATCCAAGTTCAGGTATGGACTTAGTGCCCTGTTACAAACCCAGAAACCACTGTCTGCCCATTCAGAGCTCACATTCTGGAAGATAAGATTATTTCTCTTTTGTTCCCTAAATTTAAAATTCATTCCCAGAGCCATAGAATGACATGGAAGGACTTACATAATTTTATGGTCTTTCAAAAGGATCATTTTAATGGGACAGTAAAACTTCACACATTCAACACCTCATTAATTCCTAGACGAGTTTGAAAATTTTGGTATAACTCGAGATTTCAGTGTGCAAGGTACACATATAATTTGGGACTGTTTTGAATCCAAATTTTTCATCAATTTGCTTCAGTTTTAGCTAGTGCTATTGACATATTGATATTGATAATGAATAACATTAAGAAAGTAAAATTGATTTAAAAACAATTTTTTCCCCTCTGTAATCTGGCCTTGACTGATTCAAACATAACCTTTCTTGCATCCAAGTTGGCAGAGTTTGAGGTAATAAAATTTGTTGAAAGGGTTGATTCGGTGAGTTGTAAAAATACATGGCACAAACTTCTTTATGTCATTTTCTGTTTTGTTTTAAATATTAGACTTATATTTTGTAAATTATAATTGTACTTGTTACTATTAACTGTAAATATTTATTGTATCAAAAATGTGCTCTGTGTTAAAGAAGTCAGAACAAATTCCAGGTGTGGTACTTAGTATAAATAATGTCATGGCTTGGCTTTGCCCAGACTCCTTAGACTAATGAATTATTTATAAGAAATTCACAATATTAATATGAATGATTCAGGTCCTTTTAAATGTGCAAACTGTGTGACCATGTAAAATTCTGTGAAGTGTGCTCATTGATTGTATTCTTATTTTTCAAGAAATGTTTCCAATGCTTCTATTACATTGTACATGGTCTGCGTGACATTAACTCAAAGCCAGTACAGTAAGCCGAATATTTAAGTCATAGAATGTAAGAAATGTGTTTTATTTCTTAATACAATAAAGCATAATTTATGAAATGGACACATGCATGTAGTCAATGTTCAGTAAAAAGAAAGCTGTTGCATGGATGTAGTGTATGGCCATATGCCCCACAGTTGTTCAATTCTGGAACCATCTATGTCAGAATCACCCAGGCTGCTGGCTGCAAAATGCAGGTTCTCCAATTTCCAATTGACTCAGAACATCTGGGGATTTGGCCTAAAAATCTGCATTTTAAAACAAGCTCCCCATGTGATTCCTCAGAACACAGGGGTTTCGTTTCATTAAACTTTTAAAAGATGTATTTAACTTTTGAATAAGGAAGCTTTTCCCATGAGTCAAAATCGAAAGCATAAGAAAGGCATTCAGGAGCGCCTGGGTGGCTCAGTCGGTTAAGCTACCCATTCTTGATTTCGGCTCAGGTCATGATCCCACGGGTCGTGGGATCCAGCCCGGCGTCCATCTCTGTGCTGACAGCGTGGAGCCTGCTTAGGATTCTCTCCCTCTCTCTCTGGCCCTGCCCTGATCATGTGCATGTGCTCGCTCTCGCTCTCTCTCTTAAAATAAATAAATAAACTTTTTTTAAAAAAAGGCATTCAGTGAAAAGTCACTATACTACCTCAGAGTTCTCAGCATTCATCACCACTTCCTCCAGTGAGTGACCATCGCTGTTAGATTCTTACATGTACATGCTTCTGGACATTTCTTATGCACTGGCAAATAAATACGAATGTGTGTTTTCCTGCAGTCCACCAGCATTTTACAGATATGGTAGCATATTATATGCATTGCTTTGCCCCTTGCTTGCTTCACTACACACTATATCTTGGAGATCTGTCCATATCATTATAAAAAATTCTTCTTCACTCTTTCTTATACCTGCATAGTACTTTATTTATTCAGTCCCCCACTGATGAACATTTAGGTGGTTTCCAGTGTTTTGCTATTATGAATCATGTTGCAATGAATAACATATATAATCTCATACATGAGCAAGTGTTGCTGTTGGAAAACATCTTAAATGTGGAATTGCAGACCATATACTTTTATAATTTGACAGCTATTGCCAATTGTTCTCTTTAGGGCTTAAATACCAAAGTTTGAGAGTTTCTGCTTTCTGGGGTAACCCTAGCCATCAGAGACCAGGAAAGCACTGAAGAAATAACACATTTGGTCACAAACAGGAGCCGTCTAAGCTCCCCGCACTCCAGATGAGAAGAGGCAACCAAGCATGCCTTTCAGATACAGTGAACAAATTCTTTGAGAGGCACACAGACAGCCATGCCAAGGAGGCCCCAGAGTGTGGGGTTGTATATGAGCACTACCATGGGGTTACCTTGGGAGAAGGTTCTCTGGTCTCAGTATATCTCACCACGTCCCCTGCCATGCACCCCAGCCCTGTGATGTATGGCATGTAGAGCCCACCATTAGACTGCAAATGCTCTCTCAAAGTGTCAATGCTTTAAATAGCTAAAAGTGGTGATTCCTAATTGTGCATCTCTAGTTCTCCTGGATTAGATGGGAAGATGAGCAGACTAAAATCTCTGAGACACCCAGGGTATAAAAATCCAATTGACATGTAAGGTTGGTCTGTGTTAATTGCTGAGAGCTCTACCCAAAGCCCGGGTGAATTTGCCTATCAGAAACTCTAAACTCTGGGGTGCCTGGGTGGCTCAGTCGGTTGATCGTCCGACTTCGGCTCAGGTCATGATCTCACAGTTTGTGGGTTCAAGCTCCGCATCAGGCTCTATGCTGACTGCTTGCTCAGAGCCTGGAGCCTGCTTCAGATTCTGTCTCCTTCTCTCTCTGCCCCTCCCCCACTCACACTTTGTCTCACTCTGTTTCTCAAAAATAAATAAAATGTAAAAAAAAAAAAAGTAAAAAAAAAAAAAAGAAACTCTAAACTCTTTGCAAGCATGCTGCCTACCACATCAGAAAAAGAAGTTTCATTGATACGTAGATTGTAATATTGAGAATTCAATAATCTCCTTTGAGTCTTGGATTATTGAAGTTGAAAGATACCCCAGAGAATGCCCAGACACAACCCCACATCTCACAAATGAGGAAGTTAAAGGAAAGTGTTGTGATTTGGGTTTCCACATGGTCGTGAGACATTAGAAAAATGAAAACAATTGGCTTGGAGATGATGTGGATGAGGAGAGGTTCAGCAGACCCTTTTGCTAGAGGGCAGGTAAATCTGTGCAGGGACATCTTGTAACACATCAGGCAGAGAACCTTCCTGTTCACTGGGTGCAACATTGATAAACATTGGCTTCTGATACAAGAGATAATGGGTAACATCTTACCAAGAAGATGACACAAAAGCAGGCATCCCTTGAATATGGACTGGACTGTGTTCAATATTATAAAAGTGAATTTTAAAGGCACATCTCCCCCTACTTCCCAGAACTGAGATCAGTGAAGTCAAGCATTTTGCTCCAGGTCACCTGTCAACTTTGACGCATACCCAGTGTGTTTCTCAGGGTCCCTTCCCACCTCCTATGACAGCCCAGTGCTCCTCAGTGCCTCTCAGAGGGACCGGACTAGCTCTGACTCACCAAAGGGCTATTTGCTAGAACAGCCTATGTTCGTGGGTTCACTCTTGGGGAGCTTTCCAGGATATTACTACTTAAAGTATGGTCTGTGGACCAGCAATGTTGACATCACCTGGTCAAAAGTGCAGGGTCTTGGGCCCTGCCTTAGACCTTCTGCATTAGAATCTTAACAGATCCCCAAGGGAATCCTATGATATTAAATTTGTGACCACTGACAGAGGACGCCATTTACTGTGAAGAAATCCATAGTGGGCCTGATACTTTTTGCTATGCCATCTGGTGGCGTCTACACATTTCCCCCAACCTTCTTGCTTGAGAGTCTTGGAATCTCTTTTCTCATGGGGCCTATGTTTACCACCTTGGTCACTGGGACCTAAATTCTGTCTATACAGAGTGGCCAGATACCCCAGTGTCCCGTCTCTGCTCTCCAGGGACTGGGAGTAGATGAGTTCATGACATCAGTCTTGCGGGCCTAGAATCATCGTAGAACTCACCACACAGTTGATTATTTTTCCTTTCTTGTGGTACACTCGTGAGCTCAACCAACAGTGGCTGTTATCTGTTGTACTTACATCATGCCTTGCCCAGAAAGACTAATTTTACCTGACAGTAATTAATGGGACACGCCATGCTCCCCAAATTCCTATGAATTTGTCCAAAAAAACCTTTTTTTTTTTTTTTTTTGTCCAAACTGTTGGACAAAACTTTCTTAAACTTCTGCCAAAAAATAAAAAATAAAAAAATGGTGTCTGCTTGTCGCTTAGTGATTAAAAAAAAAAAAACAAAACCCGAAAACTATATGCCCATTAACCCACCTCAAAGAAGGTACTGGGTTTCTGTTTAGATGTTCTAATTTTTTGTAAGTCAGAAGAGTGTACCTACCCTCTCAGAAGCAGAATCCAGATTTTAGGCAAAAACTTCTTTGCTCGATTTAAAGCCGGAAGGTGTGCTTTGCTTAGATTAATGAAAAAGGCTGGGGCGCCTGGGAGGCTCAGTCGGTTAAGCGTCCGACTTTGGCTCAGGTCATGATCTCACGGTTTGTGGGTTCAAGCCCTGCACTGGGCTCTGTGCTGACAGTGGGGAACCTGCTTGGGATTCTCTCTCTCTTCCTTTCTCTCTCTCTCTTTCTCAAAATAAATAAATAAACTTAAAACAAACAAACAAACAAAGGAAAACATCTCACAAGCCAAGGGTGAAAACTTCTTAGGTCCTACCTGAATTCTGTGAAGAGAGCAAAGGGGCATCAACTCCCCCCCTGGTCTCTAGCTCCCACGGGGTCTTGAAATTTCTGCTTTGTTGCGCATTTTAAGAGAACATAGAAAAGAGGTCATTCCAAATTGTGCAGGTGCCTAATAATAAAAGCCAGCCCCACTTAGATGCTAACTGGTTCTTTATCTTCAAAACCAAAATTGCTCTCTCCCAATATGCTTCACCTCTTTGTGTGTCCCCTTTGCCTTCGAAGGGTGGTCAAAATTCTCCCATTTGTCTAAACTCAAAACCTTACCATCACCTCTGGCTCCATCCTTTCAGCATCACCCACATCCAGCTGGACCTCAGCGTCTGCAAGTGTCCCTCTAAAATGTTTCAGGTACGGGCGCCCTGCTGGGCTCAGTCGGTTAGGTTAAGCATCCGACTCTTGATTTCTGCGCAGGTCATGATCTCACGGGTCGTGGTGAAGTCAGGCTCAGGTCATGACCTCAGAGCCTTCTTGAGATTCTCTCTCTCTCGAAATAAGTAAGTAAATAAACTTTAAAATAAAGTAAAATGTTTCAGGTATGAGAATCCATCTCCCAAAGGCAATGTTTACCCAGTGAAACACGACTTTCTCCCCCACAGGAAATCAGCGGCGAGTCTGAGGACCCAAGTGTCGCCCTGCAGCCTCAGCTTCTCCTCCAGGACCCCGTAATTCTCCATGATCCAGAAACTAAAGCGTTAAGCCTCCAGAGCAGAGGCCTCCTGGGCCAGATATCGGACCCCATTCTGACGGTTGCCGCCCACGTCCTGCCCAAGTTGTTACCATTTCTGTCGTCACCGCTGCATCTGCCGAGCCACGCGTCACTGCCCTAGATAAGACATGCTCCTTGTGTTGCTAAACTCCTACAAATAGTCCCTAACAGGCTCTTATTTTTAGTTATTCCTCACATTTCCTTTAGATTATGCTTCCCTGTGTACCCGTCTGAGCGTGTTGCTCTCATGCCCACATTCTCTTACTGGTTTTTTTTTCCTATGACAAAACCCAATTTTCCCAGCCTGGATGTCAACTCCCTACTTCCTAAGCTTATGTCCCACTGACTGCCCCTAGACAGATTGTCCATTCACACCTTGCTCCTAAGTTTCCCTGACACCTTTTGGGCTCAGTGTTTCTTACCCTGAGCTGTCCTTAGAAACACCTGGGGAGCTTTAAAAACTCCTGACGGCCAGGCCCGGCCACAGAACAACTGAGTCAGAATCTCTGAGAGGGGAGAACCAGGCATCCCTATTCGAAGCTCTCCAAGTGACTGCAATGAGCCGACAAGGTTGAAGGCCACCTCACCTGAAATGTCCTCTTGTACGTCGGCTGGCCTGAAACCTACCCAACCCTCACAGTTCAGCTCCAGTGTCCTCTCTCCATGAAGCCGTCCTGCTCTCCTGTGCTCAAGCAGCACTTTCTGCACGGGTCCTAGCTTTTCTCATAAACTGCCTTGAAATATATTTACTTGTGTGAATACTAGACTCTCCCACTAGATCAGGGACTGACAAACACTTTCTGTAAAGGGCCAAGTAGTAAGTATTTTAGGCATCGTGGGACAGACAGTCTGTGTCAAGACTACCCAACTGTTGTTGTAGCATAAAAGCAGCCACAGATAACATGTAAGTGAATAAACGTGGCTGTGTTTTAACAAATCTGCATTTGCAAAACCTGACGGTGGGCTAGATTTGGCCTGAGAGCTGGAATTGCTGATGTCCCAGCATGAGACTAATAGAGCACTTTAGGGGCAAGGATTTTTTTTTTTTTTTAAGAGAGAGAGAGAGAGAAAGAGAGAGAGAGAAAGAGAAAGAGAGAGAGAGAGAGAGAGAGAGAGAGAATCTTAAGCAGGCTCCACACTCGGTGCAGAGCCCAACACAGGGCTCCATCCCACGACCCTGGGATCATGATCTGAGCTAAAATCAAAGGTTGGACACTCAACCGACTGAGCCACCAGGTGCCCCAGGGGCAAGGATCTTTCAGTCTCTCTCTCTCTCTCTTTCTCTATTTCTCTCCCTCTCTCTGTCCCCCTGTCTCTCCAGCCCTAGTGTCTATCCCAGTGCTTGAATCAGTGACAGACACCCACAAAACTCCCTTTGTGAGGGTCAATGCAGTCAGACTCTCACAACCAAGCATAG